>NC_081254.1:21461120-22121120 GCF_030490865.1 Poecile atricapillus | reverse complement strand
AGCATTTTAGCAATAACAAAAAAGTTTTAAACATAATTAACAGATTTTGCATGAACACAAATTCCAGCATTACTATACCTAAGGAACAGGCAACATGCTGGGAGAAAGTACCTAAAAATCAAAGCCTTTTTTATTCATAGCCAATATTACTTTCTGCAAGAATTCTGCAATCTTATTCAGTTTCCTCACATAACTGGGTAAGGTTCAATACATTTTTACATAGAGCATAATCACATAACCACCACATCAGCAAGAGGATTTCATTATCTTGACCAGTTACTACATTTAAAACCATGGTAAGGTAACATGCCCTGCAAACAAATTGTCTTCTGGGACAGTGTTCTGTATGTAGAAATATTAAACAACTAAAATATACTCCTACCCACTTTAACCCCAAGTAACTTATAATTTGTATTTACATATTTTTGAAATATGTAGGTAAAAACTGCAGATGGCAGAAAAGCAGAATACACACGAGAGCTATGACAGAGCTGACTGAGCAGATAAGTGCAGTCAGGAACCCCCAATGAGACCTGGACAGGGGCTGCACCTTTTACACTCTTCCTCTGTCCAAGGGGCCTCACCAGGGCTACCAAAGGCAGCTGCTGCTGTGGCAGAGCTGCTCCTCCCCTCCCAGCTGGCTGAGCTGGGAGCAGAACATGCAGCCCCACCAGTTCCACTCAGCTGAAAGCAGACAAACACACTCCTACACACCTGCTTCAACCACAGCTTGAACGTTAACATGGAGAGACACAGGGGATGACAGGATGGCTTTCAACATTTCCACCTTGCAATGCTCATATTAATCTACTTGCACCAACAGGTAGATTAATCTACCAAAACAAGCATTCAAAAAAGGCCAAGTTGTTTGCCCTCATGTTAGGAATAAAGTATTTAATTTCCTGGCTTAAATGTAAGCAAGAGATACTCAAGAAAGAACTTCTTGAGGTTAATTTTCCATCTACATTCAAAGAAAATAATTTACTAAAACTGTAACTTGCAAGGCCTACTAGCCTTGAAGTGAGGATACAGGTTAACTATACCTATAGTTAAATAAAAAATTTCAAAAGGCATTTTACAGAAATAAAATATGCAACTCTAGGAAGTAGGTGGAAAACCACTTTAGAATTTGTCTGGAACATTCTATTTTCATAGCCCATCATTCTCAGGAATGTATATTTCATAAATAAAAATACAGAACAAAAATTTTTGTATTCAATCTAAAGTTGGATATTTCTAAACCTCTTCAGATAAAATTTGTTTTCTCCCTCACGATTAAGTGATAAAACCTGAAAAAAATTGACAATCTATCTTGCATGAGAAAACAGAGATGAACAAACCAACATCTGGAAAGAACATTTTGTACAAGATTGCAGTTCTAAAACACTTATATTACAAAGCAATGTAAATAAATACCAGGCTAGTACAAAAGCTCTTATTTACAGTTTTACAAATGAAAACGTTTTCAGTGTAAATGCAGTGTTTTAAAGAACACAATATTAGTAAAATGAGTTCCTGTATAGACCATTACAATTTCTGCTAGATTTGAATGCAGTATTGTATAAAACCATTGTTTCAAGTTAATTTTTGTTTATAATTTAGTACAGCCAAACCCCAGTTTATGCCTGGAATGGTATCTGTTAAAGTGCTGAAGAAGAGGACATTTCTGAAATTTTAGAAAAACATACTGTACATTATTAAAGCTTTATCAAGTCAAAACTGGTATATTTTGTTCACATTTGCTACCACACCACCTGGGAATGGGAAGTTTTCAACAAAAACTTGTAATTATCAGGATGGCAGCCATTGATATCTTCGCATCCGAAGTCTGATGGTTTCCCACAAGTAACTTTTCTTATGCATCAGTGGTGGCTTCAGGTTTCATAATCTGGTAAGTAATCAAGTATTCTGGATAAGCCTGGAAGAGTGACACACACATTTGTGTATTATTATTTCATTCTCTGGATAAGTTCAGAATGTTTGCTAGGGAGGAGAAAAAATTATTAATGCCAAACGAAAAAAGGGCAAGATGTCAAAGATAAAAATCCCTGGATCGTTCAGGAAACATGCATCCTTTCCCCTGCAACCACAGCTGGAGTTTGCTCTAAGACAAAAGCAAGTCACAGCACCACAAACCACCCCAATGTATTACATGCCTTTGAAAAAGCTAAAAGAGAGTCTGTAAAACCAACCCAAAAGCTATTTACCTGCTCTCCTCTGTAAATGACATATTCTGCCAATGCCAATCCATTTACACTGGGCCGCCCAGTCACTGAATGATGTCCCGGGGGAGAATGAGCCATTTTCATTGCACTGAACTGCAGAAAGGACTTGCCCAGTGTTACACGACAGAAGAGCAACTGCCTGTGTCAAAAGGGAAAAAGGACCATGAATACACAATGCTTATGACTTTGAACCTTGAAGCAACTTTAGTCAGCTTACATATTTCATAAATTTCTCAGGTTCTGTTTTGCTGAACAAATGTTACACTCACTTTGGAAAACTCTAGCCCAAGGAAAGAGTTGGTAGTAACGTGGAAAAACGTTTATCTCAGTTACTGGAAACAGCATGCTTAACAATGTACTCAGAGATTGCCACCACCTTTCCTCTGTCTGTTACTTATTTATTTTCTTTTTTTGCATTTTTTAGGAAAAAGTTTTTTATCCCCTCCCCCAATTACTCATCCTGACAACATAATTCACCAGTGTTCTAATGCTAGATTTGTATCCAACAGCCAAGTCAACATCAAGGCCAAGTGCAAACTCTAGGTCAATGCAAAATACGTCAGACTAGCATTTGTCAGTTTGTTATGCTGTTTTCACTATTAAAAGACTCAACAAGGGCTCTTATTTCTGTGCACATGTGCCAACTGCAATGACAATGGAATCCTGGCATTTTTATAGACCAAGGTAATGTACCATTTCACTCTGCCAAAACTTTTGCTTTTCTCACTCTTTGTAGAAGACAAACTAAAACCCCCTTCTTATCCAAAACTTTAGAAAGCATGAAAAAACTCTTGACATCCTCTGTAACTCCAGAAGACATTCCTCATTATTTAAGTGCCAGAAAAGAATATGCAACATGAAAAGGAGGAGAGACTCAAAAGGATACTAGAAAGATGACATTATCCTTGTATACCAATGTAAAAACAGGATACACACAAACGCTAAATATTCTTCTGAAATGACTGTCATCACCAAAACTGACTCCATGACCTAAGAGTTTATTCTGTACTGATGGTGTTGGTAAGACATAACAGGTGTTTCTGTTGAAAAGCGGATTCAAGAACTCAGTTAGTGGCAGAAGACCCAAATCCACGTCTCTACTTCAGTGTGTGAAAAAGCAGTGATGTGAGGGCTGACTGTTACAAAGTACATCCCCCTTGAAAAAATACTGCATTTGAATATCTCTGAATATCTCCTTTCTCTGTAAAAGGCAATGAACTAAACTCTCATATTGCTGCATCTTTCATATAAGCATCTAGTAGATCCTCTTAACTTTCTGTCTCCCTAAGTCTGACTTTTATAGTAAGTAAGGGTAAAGATATGGTTAAATGCACTGAAGATGATCGAAAGTTCTTTAGGACTTAAATGTCAGTTTTCTGAAAGTTTCTACTAGGCCCAGCACACAGAGAGCACTGAGAAGGTCTGGTTACCAAGCAAATCTTTCTTCAGAGAGAAACTGCTGCATTGATAGTCTAGGACACAATATACAAAAGCAAAATCAGAGTCTTTCAAGGGACTTACCTGTGGCAAACATAGCAAGATCTATCTTTGTGAATTGGACATCCAGTGCCACCTCCAATTCCATATACATACTGATTGCTTTTCGAAGAATTCTCAGCAAAATAAATCCCAGCTCCAAACATGCCACCTATATAGGCATGTCTCTCATCAAAGCCTTTGTGAATGATTGCATTCACAAATGGGGAGCCTAAGAGAAAGAAAGCAAAATATTGAAAATACACTTCACAGATTTTTGTACATGTCACAATTCAACCACTCATTCCCATTGTGTTGGGAACTATGTAGCCTTCCTTATGAACATGCACTGTGAACTTCGCTCACTGGGACAAACTGTATCTGTACACAGGAAAAACTTCAATTGGCTTTACCTTGATAATGATAAGCTATCTTTTCTGGAATACTGAACAAAACTAACTTATCAACTTATAATCCAAGAAAACAAACAAAAAAATCCCACCCCAAAACAATCCTTAACAGAATAAAGTTTGACCTTCAATAATTTTGGTCATACAGTTGATAAAACAGACTTGAGGAGGCACACTACTTAATCTTCATTCATAATTGCTTAAATGTTTTCACTTAGATCTTTGAAGTCCCCTCCAGGAGGAGACAAGGAGAATTTCAGAACAATGATACGGTACATTGTACCATCCTTTGTGAAATACACAAACAGTCATTCATAAAAACTCACCTAAAACCTAGAACCTACTTCCACTGAGGAAATTTACTTTGAGACAGCAGAAACTCTCCAACAATAAAGAGTGGTGATGGTGAACTAAGTTCGTAAAGTGCATTTCAAATTCTCACCATGAAACAGCATCCTTTCATTGGCATGGTTATGATTCTCCTCAGAGACCTCTTTCCTCCTGTGAGTGTATCTTTCCCAGAGTTTTTTGTTGCATACTTTCTGAATCTGAAACAGTCAAAATGACACCAAAAAACTGTTCACTTTACTGGACAGCTGTATAACCAAGTTATAGGAACTACACTACAGTACAGTAACACTGCCAATGGAAGAATACTTTCCTTGGGACTCAATGACACAAAAATTGACTTATCCTGCATAAATTGATTGTTGTAGTATGACAAGTAAATAATAGTTATACACTTAAGAACCTATTCATTTTACAGAGTCCCTACTTAATAATCCTTAAATTAAATACTCTAATTTAAATGTAGCAGGCTCAGTCATAATTCTTCTTATGCCAAATCACTAGTAAAAAGATCAAGCAGTAAATTAAGAAATGTCTTCCATGAACACTTGTGAAGCACTTCTAAAAGAAAGTAAATTACAAACTCCCTGCAGATGTATGCTGGGCATTGCAAAGTCTTGTGCACGTAGATATAGCATAGCAATTCCACTGTAACTTCAGTTCAGACTACAGCTTAGTAGTAGTTGCTTGAAAATCGAAATATTTATGGTATTAATGAAAATTACAGTTACTTCAGAGGGAAAACCACATAAATACAAACCAAAATTACATTGGATTATTTAAACTTGTCTACTCCTTGGTTTTTTTACACTCATTTGATGTTAAATCAAGCCAAAATAAGAGTTAAAAAGTTTTGCTTTTCATTCCTGTGTTTTTTTTCCTGCCATTCTCCCTCAAAAGACACCCTCTTCTGTTTCCTATAAAACCTTCTGCCTTTTTCTTCAAAAATTCTCCAGTTTTCAGTGAGATCCTTCTATGTCAATTCCTCCTAAAATTTCTTCCTAACTATCAACCCGTAAGAACCTTTTCCATATAAACTTAAGTCTTTGAATTTCCCTAGATGATCTTTATCCTGTGCACGTCTCAGAATGACGCATTTTGTCACATTATAGAACTCAAGCAAGTGTAGAGTATTTTATTAATATGTTCCTTTTAGACAAAACTCCAAAGGTGTAAAACCACTGGCCATAAAGAACAACAGGCACCTTTAAGATGTTGTATCTACTGAAGACACCACCAGCATGTCCTCCATCTCTGTGCTCTCGGACAGTACTCTGCATCTGAAAATTAAGAATTTTTTAAAGAGGATTACATTATTTCAGTAAACATTCAACACAGGTTTCCTTTACACAAGTCAAATATGAAAAGAACTAATTATGTGTTAACACAATTACCAATCGTAAGAGAAATTTTTCGGTGACTGGCTGTTAAGTAATGGCAGATTTTGTGAAGACACATGAACAGGTTTAATGATCTAAAAAAAAAACCAACATATTTTGAGTGCTCCATGGTCTAGTTTTCAAACTGGAGAAGACTGTCACTAATCTCTTTAAAACTGTGTTTGTTCAGAATTTTGCCTTATGTGATTACAGCACTTTGAAAGAAAGTGATGTAAAACCATGTATGACAAGTGGACAGTCCACTGGTTGCATAGAATTTATGTTACACTGAAGAGATTTGATATATAGTAGAGGCTTTAAAAATATTACAACCAATAATAATAATATAAGAAAGTAAAAAGTTACAGACATCATGAGCACAGATTGTAAGTGGTGCAGTCAAAGTCAGGAATCTGAAGTACTGTCATGCAAATTCTTCTTAAACTTAGCAATGTTCACTGCACTGTTAAATTGTCTAGCAATACTTTATTTACTTCTTTAGTAGCAATAGAAAAATACTGAGGGACTAGAAAGAATGGCATTTACCTCTTCTTCTACTGACTGAAATTCCTTGTCTTCGGTGGAAAGGTCTATGAGAATAGTTCCACTAGCAGAAGTATTTAGAGTTAAGTATGGGTTAAGTCCTGTGAATTTAATAAAACACAGCAAAATGTATGTGAATGTAATTAAACACAGTTTCAGAAATTGCAGTTGTTTTCTCTGATCTGTGGACACTGACTGGTCCCTCTCTCAGCAAGCATCATCATATCAGATGCACTAACCCATTTGTCCACGCTTAGCTCAGTATACTAATACACACAACAAGGGAAATACTTTTAAGCACTTGCTTACTTCAGAATTCATTCCAACTCCAGGCAGTGAAACAGGGAAAAACCAGTCCTTATACAGAGGCCAAAACTAGTGGCAATGGCATCATCAACGATGAATTCAGGACTGCTGGGACTGTGCTGGTATCAACAGTCCCACATAAATAAAGAGGCTTTAGCAGTAATTTCAATGTAAGCTAAAGCTGTTGAACAAAGCAATTACATTAATTTTGGTTCACTGAAAGCACACCAACTCTGTTTTTAAAAAAAAGTGTAGGAATTTCAGCTGGCTTTTTGAGTGAGCAGACAGCATTCTGTGGCAGGACCCAACAAACAGTACATAACAGGCCTGAACTCATCAACAGAATGTGCTCTGCTCTTCAGAGTGCTTTCAGGAAGATAAATACTCCCCAACTCAAGGAGCTTATTATGAGCATTTTGCACTTGATCAACATTTTACCTAAGTAAACACAAAAGAATGACCATAGAGAAAAAATATAAATCAGAGAATTGAAAGGCAACATTCACAGTAATTCACAGCATAAATAACAAGTACTCAAGTTTCAAGTCAGAAGATACTCTTTACCATTTGAAGTGCCATTTTCTAGGTCAGGTTTTATTACCTGATAAATATGTCATTTATATTCTTTTTAATGAGTTACAATTTGGAATAACATAAGTAATTTATAAAAATTGATCATGTAAAGGCAGTATTATGTGACAATTTAAAATAACCATATACCTTGCTGTCCAGAAATAAGTCTTTCAACTCCTTTGATGATTTTATGCCTATGGCCATAAGCATTAATGCCAATTTCCTTCAATTCTTTGTGTCCCATTTCAACCAATACGTCCAATGTTATCTATAATGAAAGCAAGACCATGTTTTTTATATTGGAACAAATGCCAACTGCCAGTGAAAATATACCTCACAATAGCTGTGAGAAAAAGCAAGTATGAAAAGAACAGGAACATAATAGGCTTCAGTGTATTACTTCTGTATTCTACTCAACTACTTTATTCTAACTTTTTGTGTTAAATGAACATGCTACAAACTAAAAATTGTAACTTGCATTGCTTCCAAGGATCATTTTTCTGATCAAGAAATACTCTTCTATATGTATTCAAACAAACACCGAAATTACTAATTAACACAGACTACTAATTCCCCCTACCATTTATACCACTGAAAGGAAACACTGCTACAACTGCTAAACTGATATGAACAGTACTGCCCCCATCTGTTAATCTGTAAAAATACATTTTCACATACATTTATTTTATGTATCAGTTAAAAATCCAGTTACAGGCCTTTCCTTCATTCCACT
This sequence comes from Poecile atricapillus, assembly GCF_030490865.1. Classification (NCBI taxonomy): domain Eukaryota; kingdom Metazoa; phylum Chordata; class Aves; order Passeriformes; family Paridae; genus Poecile; species Poecile atricapillus. The sequence goes on along the minus strand of NC_081254.1, from coordinate 22,113,127 downwards.
CATTTTGACAGTCACTCACTTAAAATCTATCTTACTGCATTATACTATCTAGTTGCTATTTATTCCATTGCTTTCCAGTCCAGAGTATTTGGAAATAAATATAACCACTTACCTGTTCTCTCTCAAATATGTCAATCAGATGATCAAGGCCAAGGTTCCGCACAAACTGATTAATGCTAAAATCTACACCTGAAACTGGGTAAGAAGAAAAACTCACAATGTACATTCATACCTGTATTGTAAAATAAGGCATACATATCTCCCCCTGTCTGTGGCAATAATGAGAGACAGAAATTCCTCGTCTTTTGCAGATGTGAATTAAATATATGTATCACTAACCAGCAGCAACTTAATCTGCTCTTCTACCTCCCTAAGAGCAGTCTTTGTGCTTCCACAGAACAAGCCAACCAGCTACCAGAAATGCAAGTTACTACTGAAAATATATTGACAAGTAAAATGTCATAGAAGTAACCTTTTACGATACCTGATACAAGAACAGCCTCTTAAAAATAAGATAAAATTTGCAGTAAAATACTGCTTGGTATGCAGCCAAATTTCATTTGACTTCTCTTTTAAAACACAATTCACCATATTGACTTTGTTCAGCAAGAAACATTTTAAAGGCTCTGTAAGGGGAAAACAGTAAAATCTTATATTACAAGACTTTCAGACTTTTGTCCCTCATTAATGACATCATAAGGAATGTAAATATTGCATATGTCATAATATCTCTATGAAGGGAAACTTCACACCTCTGTGTTCTTTATACCATTTGCTAAGAAATGTCATTCACCCCTGAGAAAGCCTCACCTTCTTTTTTCTCCAGAACAGTAGCTCCCTCTGCACAGTTTGTGCCAACAACAGAAGGAAGTTCAGAAAAACTACCAGATAAGTTGTCAAGACTACTTGCAGCAGACAGACTGGATGGACTGGATGGAACAGAAGAGAGGGAATCAGCTGCAGAACCTGTAGTCTGGGACACACTTATAACCTGAGGTTTGTAGCAAGTTGGTAAGGCAGAAGGAGGCATTGCTGCTGTCAGTAATGCACTGACATCGTCTGCCTAAAGAACAGAAAACAACTCATCAAAACAGAGGAACACCCTTACACAATTTTTCTTTTTTTTCTTAGAATTATATTATTATATCAGATTTCTTAAGTACACTGCAAAATAATATTGGGAAAACATGCATTTTACAGTGCATCTTACAAATGGTCTTTTCTGCCAACAGCATACACAAAACTGTAAAATGTTTATACATAAAAGCTGTAAAAAGGTAAAAAGTAAAGTCTTCAATATTTCGAAAAAAAATTAGGGGCAGTTAAACAGAATTAATTTGCTACAAAAAATGAACAGAAGCTTCTACTGGCAAACAGAATTTATGAAACAAAACAGTTACTCTGAGTGTAGTTTTGGATTACATTATAATACTTAGAAAAAACACCCCTAAAAACTTAACCAGACAGTTTCTTCAATTTATGCTGCTACAACGCTTGCTTATACTTTATTCTCATAGCTTTTGTATTAGTCAAACTCTAAGCAGTGAATTCAAAGCATCAAATTACAAACCATTAATTCATTTTGTTAGCATTCTGAGGTTTTTTTCCCCCCAACTCCATACTGAAATAAGATGCCTGAAGCAAGAAATTATTTAAAGAAGGTTTAAAAAGCTCTATTGACTTCCCTTGCCAGGCGCATACAAACCCCACAGAAACCACAGTATTTTAAACTTTGCAGAAGTGGTTGTATTACTTCAGAATGAGGTGTCACACATAGGTAAGTACAGATTTCCCATGAGGAGCCCCATCACTTACAGTGACCAGGTCCAACGGTGTTTGTCCTTCTTGGTTTTTCAGAGTAGGATCAGCCCCATGTGCCAGCAACAAGGCACAAAGCTGAGTCCTTCCTTTCTGGGCTGCTTCATGAAGTGGTGTGAAAGCCCATTTGTCTGTAGCATTCACACATGCATTATACTTTATAAGTAAAGCTGCTACATCAACATGCTGGAAAAGTAAAGACAACTGTTAAATTCCAAGGTACCAGTGTCCTAAAATATTTCAGAACTATTACTGCTATTTCTCTGTAATCAGAGTAATTTTCAATTTTCTTAGAAAGCATTTAATGATGATTTTAAAAAGTATTAAAGCAAGGTGCTTTCCTCCTCACCTATGACATACCAGCAAAAAGTTAAGTAAGTTTGTTCTCTTGTGAAAAAAGGACAGAGTAAAACAAAAGTCCAAATCCAGAGGAATCTGAAAGGAAAAAAACCTGATTTTGAACTTCCAGTTTGGAAAGTTCTCCAACTATTTTGGTTAAACACTTGATTTGAGGATAAAGATTCAGGAAGTTTACAAAAAGAATTGCTGTCTCAAGAGCAGTCATGTAAGTGAAAGTGAGATCGTCCTGATAAAACCTGACTGGCATAGGTAAGAAAAGCCATTTTATAGAATACTTTTTAGCCTGATGGCTTTTTAGGTGTTGTTCATGGTCAGAAAACTACATTTGTGATTTCATAAATTCATAGAAGTCTTTACCTATAACATAAGCTGTGATCTAATTATTCATTCTGTCTTACAAATAAGATTACATTGTAACTCAATACCAAAAGCATTCTACAGAGGCTCAAAATGCTGTCAATGTACCTTCTTTTTTTTTTAAGAAATAAAGTCTCAGAAAGCTTGACATATTTACCCCATAAGATGCTGCATTATGCAGTGGAATCAAGCCTCCTTTATCCTGTGCATTCACATCTGCTCCATGCTGCAACAGGTATTCTGCAACCTCCAAATTATTGTAACCAGCTGGAATGCAGAAGGACAGAGTAAAAATACCACCCCCAACAGGCTGTAGAGAAGTAGTAATTCACTTAAATTACTTGAAAGTAAATTAAATTGTCAATCCCAGTGAAGACAGCGTAATACCTACTACAAAGGACAGCATTACCTTAAGATCATTTGGTTTTAAAACCTGCCAATAAACAATAAAAGATCCTCTCTGGCTAGACAGAACAGGAAAATACTTAAACAGTTTGAAAAGCAACATAAGATTAATTTGCATAAGATATTAATTTTTTAAAGAAAATGTACTGAATTCTCCAGCTTGAGGCTACACTCTAAACTTGCGTAGACATAGAAAGTTCAGACACAGTAATTAATAACTCATCAAACCACTCAATTAGAAGACTGACCTGCTAAATGTAGTGGTGTTGAATGCCGTCCTTGTGTGTCCCGACAGTTGACATTGTCAGGTGAACAGAGCTTTTTTACTCGGGCCAAACAACCTTTCTTTGCAGCATCGAGGAGAGCTGCATCTCCTCTAAGTAGGTCTTGAATATCAGTATCACCATCTTTAACAAGGTCTAGAGGAGTATTTCCATCCCTGTTTTTCTTAGTAGGGTCAGCCCCATGCTGTGCACACCAGAAACAGGTGATAAGTATGTCAGTAGAATAAACGTGCTGCATCTTAGGCATCTAATGCCTTGTTGAGCAAATATTCTAACACATATTGGAATCCTGCAGAGAGCCTTCCATTTATTGTGTGAGAAAGGACAATACAGGTGCTAACAGTATCCCTTTTACTGAAAACATTCAATAATACAATACATACAATAATTTAGAAACCACATATCAATTTCTCAAAGAAGTCCATTTAAGTTTCAAAGTGAACAAGAAAATAAAGTTACCTCCCTCCAGCATATGTAATACCTGTAACAGGAGTTTGCAAATCTCGTATTTTCCTTTTGCTGCAGCTTCATGCAAGGGAGTGAATTTCCACAAGTCAGCTACGTTGACAACTGCACCATGTTTAACCAACAGTTCTGCAACTTCATAGTGACCATATGAGCAGGCGTTATGTAAAGGGACAAGTCCTCTGGAAACAATTAAAAGAAGAGAAAAACTCTCTTTAAAAATAGGGTATTCTTTCAACAAGCAATATAAACTTAAAACATAATGCATCTCTGACCATACCAAACTATAACAAAACCTTCCTCGCCACCCCCAACAGTCTAATATAGTAGGAATAACCATTGCAGTAAAAACTTAATCAGCAGGGCACTAAAGAGAAGTAAAAGCACAGGGCCAGAGAAAAAACTTTTGGATATTCTTAACACCTTCATTCTAACAGAAGTTTCCATGAAAATAAAAAAATGTCTGAAGAGAAACGGGATGCTTATCAGCTAACGATATTCAAAAGCTGATAGAGATGACCAATTACAATTGCCAAGAAAATATATATTCAAGCATTTACCCCTTATCTTTTGCATGTACATCAGCTCCATGCTGAAGAAGATACTCCACAACAGATACTCTGTTATATCCAGCTGCAAAATGAAGTGGTGTAGACTGACGTCCTTCAATATCTCTGCAGTTCACACTCTGGACTGTACACAGCTTCTGTCAGTTTCCCCAAACAAAACATGTCACTACATAGTGTTGACATCTCTAATTTAGTCATAGAATATTGTAATATACATCTAACTTTGCATAACTTTTCAATTAAAAAAAATATTTTTACAGTCTAGTTTTTACAGATTGTGCCCTAAGAAAAAAAATCCACCTGTTCCCAAATCCACACCTCTGACTTATTAATGCTTTTTATATAAGGCAAACATCTGGAGGTGATGAATGCTGTACTCTGTAATCCATAATAATTGTACAATACAAAGGTTTTAGGACGGATCATAATTCTAAAGCAGTCAGTGAAGGGCTGTTTGATTGCTTGCTTTGAGAAATTATACACTGACATATAATTCTGTGCTATTTTGGCTGAGGTAGAGTTAATTTTCTTCACAGTGGCTGGTATGGGGCTGTGTTTTGGATTTGTGCTGCACACAGGGTTGATAATACAGAGATGTTGTTGTCATTGCTGAGCAGGGCTCACACAGAGCCAAGGCCTTTTTGTGCTGCCACGCTGGTGAGGAGGCTGGGGGGAGACACAGCCAGGACAGGTGACCCCAAGTGACCAAAGGGCTATTCCAGACCCGATGGCATCGTGCTCAGCACAAAGTGGGGGAACAAGGAGGAAGGGGGAACATTTCTGGTGATGGAGTTTGTCTTTCCAAGTCACTGTTAACTGAGATGGAGGCCTTGCTCTCCTGGGGATGGCAGAACACCTGCGCCCCCCATAGGAAGTAGTGAATTAATTCCTTATTCTACTTTGCCTGCAAGTGTGGCTTTTGCTTTGTCTACTCAACTGCTTTTATCTCAACCTGCTGGGGGGAAATTGACCAAGCAGCTTTGTGGGGCTTGATTGCTGGCTGAGGTTAAACTATGACAAATTCCCTCTTATTTTGAAGGAGAAGTTTAAGCTTACTTTTACGGTATCCACATCTCCAGCCTTTGCAGCCTCCAGCAATTGTCGATCTGCATCAGAATTACCTAATGGGATACCTTCTGCAAAATAAATGAAATTGCGTGACAGGTAAGTGTAGGCAGTTGAAGAAATTTGCTAAGACAGGAAAGAACTTGAGTTTTTTAAAAGGGAAATCCCTGAAACAAAGTTAACCAATTAATGACAAGTTTTGTCTCTGTTTACTATCTACAAGTATAGCTGCTAGAGCTAATTGTGCTTCCTGTATGTTTTGGAATATTGTGGAACTAAAAAAGCATTCTTATTTCCGTTTCAGAATTAGACCAGATCAAGTTTATGTATATATTATAATGTCCAAACCTTACTCTTGAAAATCCATGTATACTGTTGCTTCCACTCACAAATGCAAAGCAAGCATTTTTTTGTTTGGAAATTTATTTTCTACCTTTAAGATACCCCCCAACCTACAAACATCACCTAGCAGGGTCTTCCATAGAACATTTTTTTTGTTGACTAGTCTTCACTATTATTTGACAGCACTTGGACAAGTAAAATGAAGCACCACAGTGGATCTTGAATAAGTCATCATACCTTGTAGTAGCTGTTGCACACTTTCAGTCCCCATTTGTAAGGCTGTAAAGCCCTGCAGAGACACGATGGAGGGATCACATCCAGAACTCAGCAGCAACCTACACGTCTGAAGATGACCACAATGTGCTGCTCTATGAAGAGAGGTCTGGCCAAGATTATCTAATGCATTAACCTAAAAATAACACAGACAAGAAATACCACCATCAAGTTAGTATCAAAGATGTTTATATTGCTGACTGGGAACATTTCACAGGTAGTATCATTACTTTAATAAAAATAACATATTTAGTATATTTCCAAAGATTATGACATTTCAAACAAAAACAATTCAAAAAGTAGCCCACTTTTAAAGGCATGGGAATAATTCAGTGCACTTTTACCACAAACAGGAGTAATTCACTATTTTGTTCCTCGCAGTACAGATCTTCAGTGCTAACATGTAGAACAGTTTTCACCTTACATTAGCTTATTGTGGCTTCTCAGACTGAGGACTTCCTATGTGTTGGCTCAGTCAAAGTGTACTCAACAATTTAAAACTCTGCACCCAAACCTTAGTTTTGTTCTGTACTCTTACTGTGAAGTTTCGGAAACTTCACAGCAGTTAGGCTATAATCAAATTTCCATGAGAGAGATTCAACTCCCAATCTTGGAGGGCTCAAGCACTGCAGAGTCTCTCCTTTCCACATTTTCTTTTTGTGGAAGTTTGAACTAATCATTGTGTTATGACAACGTTTTGCCTTCATTTTACTTTTTACTGCATACAACATCATGTAAAGTCTATCTGTCACACAGTTCAGTTTAGCTTCTTGCAGCTCATATACACCTCCCACTTTTTTTCTTTATGTATTCTATTATTCCTGCTGGACAATGAAGCACTGAATAAGACACTTTGAAAGTTTTCCACTCACAGAGAGAACTGTACTTGCATTTCTTAATAACAGGACCAAACCAACAATGATTCTATAATGTATAGGTCTGTACTGATGGACTGATGGCCTATAGCTGAAGTCTATAAATTTAGAACCTTCCAAAATGAATTACTTTACAAAAGCTGTGCATTCTCACGGTATGAAAACTTGTATAGTACATGAATGTCAAGGAAAGTATGATACTCATACCTTAGCTTCATGTTTCACAACTACTTCAACAACATCATTATGAGCCTTTTCTGATGCCACATGCAGAGGTGTCAAGAAGCTTTAAAAAAAAAAGGAAAAATTCAAAATGTATTTTGCAAAATCTTCTAAACAAAGTGTTAAGAGTATTCATTTGTGACCACTCACTCTTTTGTTTTTTCATTGATATTGGCACCTTTCCTTAGCAGCAGTTCACATACTTGTTTCCTCTTAGGATATGGAGATGCAGCAGCACAGTGCTGTAAACATAAAAAAGTTTACAATTAATGACCAGCTATCAATATCCAGGTTTTACTACTTGCTGATCAGCTGGCAGTTAAAAGCTGGTAGTGTACAAAGACAACAAACCACCCCCCACAAAACACATAGAAGCTTATTAACTTGGAAGATTTCACATGAGTTTTTGAATTTACTTTGGTTATTTTCAAGAACTCCCCTTTCTAATAATTGCTGGAAACCATAAAACAAAGCTAACATATATAGCTTGGTGTTGCTTAAAATGAAACTATTTTACAAAACCCAGTCATTTAGACATCCTAAACAGGCCTAAATAATTTATGTTAGTCTTATCATGAAGATCCAAGTATTAATCAGTGGTATTTGCTTAACTGGACACTAGATATTCCAGAGTGGTCTCAATTACAATATTTGACACTGCAATATTTATTGCTAAACTATTACCTAGTATGCTTAGATTAGCCACAATATATAGAAAACCATTAATAAATCCTCATATATTACCAATGCTGTCTCATGTGTCTGAGGATGCTTGAAGTTCACTGTTTCCAAAGAAAGATGTTTCTTTATACGAGCTACATCTGATTCTCTTGCAGCCTGTAGCAGTGAGTGACCTTTGAATTCATCTTTAAAAACAAAGAAATACATAGCAGAGGGTTACACTCCTTGTCTCAAGAAGGATCAGGAGAATTGCTTCTTTTAGTTAAAAAAAAAAATAATTTATTCAGCAGACCATGGAGCACCCATTTCCAAGTCTGACTCAAGCTATTACATCACTTTACACAACTTGTTAGTTAAGTCAAAACACTACACAAATTTTGCTTTGTTTCTAAACCAAAGCCAGACACATCCAAACTTGCTGCACAAGATCTATTTCACTCACAACTCCAAGTTCTACTGTTCACATAGATGCTAACTCAAGCACACAAAAATCCCTACTTCTGATCTATTTTTGGAGAACCATTTCTAGATGCTAGCATGAAGCCTAGACAAGTTTTGTAAATATTCCAGAAAGCTATTGTTTGATCACTCAAGGACAGAATCGGAGGTCATTTTTTTCAACTCTTAAAGTTTGCTGGACAAAAATCAATGCACTTCATCTACTTCTTTGAACTTTCAGTGATTGTGGCACACTCAAACATATTCAGCACTTTAAAAAGTTATTTTTTCTTTTCTTCAGATAAAAACCTGTGGAATAAAAATTAGTATTTCAATAATCTTGATGCAATGACAGAAACAAGTACAGGAAATGAAAGTGTATTGACAAGGTCATGAAGGAAAGCATGTAATAGGGCAAAAGCTACAAAACCCATCACAACAACTTGACTATAAAACTGACAGTAAAACTATTTTAAATGCCTACATTCAGAAAATCTAGCACTTTCAAATTATAAACAGTGAAATATACTGCGGAACATTGCACAATTAGATTTGAAGTGTAAGCATTTTCCAAGTCTGGTTTCTGGCAGGTCACTGTCTAGGGAATCTAATTACACATTACAAGCTGTAACTGTAGAACTGATCCCACTTTATACTCACATGCTAATCGTTCTTTTAATTGGGGCGTTGGAGCCAAATCAATGGTGCTTTTGTTGTGACAGTTCAACAGTGTTGGGTCAGCACCATAACTTAACAAAAGAGAACATACTTCCACCCTGTTCTTAGAAGCTGCTTCATGCAGAGGGGTGAATTGCCACAGATCCATTGCATTCACACATGCTCCATGCTTGAAATGGAAAGGGGTAAAAAAAGATGCAATCAAAACCAGGACGTTAGAAAAAGACTATGTTATTAGTTTCAATACAGTAGACTGTAATAATAAAAATAAATGCTTATATGCAAACTGTTCCAAGACACTCATTTTCAATCTAACACAACATTTCAGCACATTGTGTTTTTTAATCACCTGGTGTCCCACAGGTACATTCAAAGAAGCCAAAGACTAGCTTTTCAGGCTTTTTTCAGAAAGGAAGGGAGATCTGCTACAGGTGAAATCAGAGAAAGAGAAATATTCATATTCTCCAAGTCACCTGTGATCAAGCTCTGATTCTCTGCAACTCTAGAAAATGTCTAGAACGACCAGCTGCACTAAGATAAATACATGTTCTGTGAATAACCACCAAGATATGAGTGCCATGGCATCCAAAATGAGATGGGCACTCAAAGTTAATTTAAATTCAAAACATTTAAGTACAAGATTCTATAAATAATGCTCTTGGATGAGTAACATATGTGTAATATGTACAGTATTATTTTGATTGCACTTCAAGTTCAGTCTGTAAGCAAGTAAATGCTCTTTCCCATTACTTCTCTTAAAGCTGAATAGCTTTGCAAAAAGTAATTCAGAATTCTCTGGAGAAGAAATCCAATATGGAATATAACTCTAGATAAATAGTTAAAACACAAAGTAGTGTATAGGCAAAAGTTCATTTGTGGGGTTGTGTCTGGTACCACCATTGTAAAAATTCACTTTACAACTGGCCCCTGAAGTAAAAAAAGTCATGACTCTTCATACTTACTACAATGTAAGATTATTTTAATAGTTTTTTTTACTCAATTTTTTGCTAAACAAATAGAAAGATACATGGAATTAGTGGGGGGCTGAAACACAAAGAACAAAACAAGAGCTGTTCCCTGAGCAGACAAATGTCTGGAGTTAGATAGCAGAACACTCTCAGCTGTTACAATCATCTTGATTTGCTGTGGCAGCTGAGAATACGCACAGCTCAAAACTCCTTTGGTGGAGTACACCTATTATGCTGCGGCACACATCTTCAAGCCATTAGTTTAATGTGCATCATACTTATCTTCAAGACTAACATAATCCAGACAAACCACTTCAGTTCCAAGAGCTCCCTTTTGTTAGGAAAACTGACAGCCTTCTCTTCCTTTGGGGCGAAGGCTACAATTCAGAGCCAGAACTAATATTGTAAAATTAATTTCCTCAAAAGACTGACTGCTCTTTAAAGCATTTACTATTTTTACCAGTACTCTTTCTAAACACCTCTTACTGCTTTGTCTTCTAAAATAGTCTTCTACTGTCAAACTCAAAATATCACTCAGCTTGTAGGGTTTTTTTTCAGTGGGGTTTGTTGGGTTTTTTTGGGTGAGTGTAGAAATATCGAGGTAAGCAGTACTTACTTGGTGGTACGAAAATATTCAACTTTGGAGCAGAGGAAGTTAAAAATAGAAAGCCCATTTATAAAGAAAAAGCTTCCTTGTGAGCAGATTCTGTAACTCCAGCTTAATAATCACTAACATGTAGAGCAAAAGCAATTTATCACTCTAAGTTTTGTAAATCTACGTACAAAATAAAAAAATATGCAACTTTTATTAGTCTATTATTAACTGCTCTTATTTAATAATATGTAATTTCATCTCTTCAAAGACCAACCTTTACTAGAAGCTCTGTTACTTCATAATGACCATAGGAACAGGCATTGTGAAGTGGCACCAGATCTCTACATAGAAGAAAAAGGAGAAGGATGATTATCTTAGTACACATACATTAATTTCAAATGCATCTAACACACTGCAGCTGGTACTATGCTTTACATTGAACATTGTACAAAAGGAATATGATAAATGTTCAAATGAAGCTATGGGGAAATAAGAAGCTGTAGAAACCAGAAAATCCCATCAGCATTTATCAGAACAGTAAGCATCTAAAATAATCAGATGACAAGTGAATTGCATTGTCCCGCTGCAGATGAAGTGGTTCCACTCAGACTTGGAACCCCAAGCAGGAAGAACTATGTGCAGGGGATGTTCAGGAGTGACCCTAATTATATCCTTTATCACAAGCACAATGCTGTAGTATCTTCACCTGTGAAAACTAATCAACTTGCATTTCTGTCACAACAGAAAAGTTAAAGGTGACAGAACAGTCTCAAGATGGAAATTCTTTGTGGTTAAACAGTATTACTGCTCTTTACTTCACCTCAATTTTTAACAAATTCTGTTTATTCTGAACAAAGGGAAACAGGAACCTACCCTTTATCCTTAGCGTGTACATCAGCTCCATGCTGCAGTAAGAGCTGGACTATCTTTACACGGTTATACCCAGCTGCCAAATGTAATGGAGTAGACTGAAACAACAGAATGTAGAATAAATCAGTAACACAAACAACAAACATCAAATAAACAACAACACAACAAAATCACGGTTGATTTTGTATTTCTTTTTTCACAACTTGTTAACAGTAGTAAATGCCCAAGTCCTTCAAGACTTACAAGTTTAAAAAAAAAACATCCCAGTGTGCTTGAATCAGACATTTGGTAACTATGTTCATTGTCCACTGACTACTCTTGAAGTCAACATAAACACAAATTTCAAATTTACTTCATCACTAATACAAAGGCCATTTTGGGGTTTTTAGCCTACCATAGTTGTAAATACTTTGCTGGCACAAATTATGTCCTTGTGAAAGGAGAAATAGGAAGACCATTAGCAACAAATGACTGTTAAACTATGAAGAAGTCCCTCTGCCTATCAGTGAAGTAAATTTAAAAATTATCAAGAGGGATTGTTATCCACATTTGTGAGTGTAGTAAGTGAGCAGGGTGTAGGGGAAATTTCATGTCTTCTCAACTCTCATCCTCCACAGAGCAGACAGATAACTGGTCTATGATCTTTTCTACCAAATGCATTCAAGCACCAGCAGCACTAAGGGCAGAGGTACAAATTAGTGAGGAGAAATCTTATTCCCTGCATTTACAAACCCATCCACTGAACCAATTTCTACAGTTCCTAGAGGATGAACCTCATAATCAGATGAGAAAACAGATGCATCAGTGTTTTGCAGATCCCAGTATTACACACACACATAGATATATACACACACATACATATATAAACACACATACATATATATACACACACCACAAAGCCTCACAAAGGGGAAGTAACTAACTAGATCAAAAATTGGGTGAATGAGTACCAATATTTTATGAGAATAAGGATGCCAAAAAGTGATACTCAATAACCTGAACCTTCTGTAGGCTAGGGGCTGAACACAGAAGACTCGGGATTTTTCAGAATGAGATTTGGAACATCTGAACATTTTTTTCTTTACCATTGAACAGCTTGCTCCTGAAATAGGAGCAGCAATTTGCCTAAGGGTACATGTGAAACAAAGCACCTGTGTGTTTTTTCCCTGCTAAGATCAAAAATCTGTGAAAAGGCCTCCCTCCTTTGTCACTGGAGATATGAAGGTCAAGCAGTAGTTTCAACTGAAAAGCTGTTTATTGCTCCTATATAGAATTATTTGCATAGTCCTTTTAAGATTAAAAAAACAAACAAAAAAACCGCAGCTGTCTGCTGGAGAGGTGGAATCTTATTTTCCCACATACAGAGAAGAAAACAGATGCTATGTTTAACATTTTTAAAATCTGGTCAAACAATAACTGGATCATGTAAGCGATAACTACTTTTAAATCAAGTGTTACATAAAAATACCTTTCTGCCATCACTTGCATGACAGTTAACATTTAATGGTGTAAGAAGAGACATCATCTTTTCCTCATTTCCACTCCTGAAAAACAAGATATGAAATGAGCAAAAATATTCTTATCCCAATTTTTAATAGCTTATCCTGGTTATATATTTTTCACTGTGATAATGTTCAACAGACCTGAAGCAACACATTCCCCTCTGTATTGTCAGAAATAAAGGGAAAACAAAAATGCATTTATGCAACTAATTTCGTAGTTTTATTCACAGAAAACAGCCAAAGCTTAGCATCTAGATGGCATGCAAGCTCCAAAGACTACATATCTATATATTAGTTACACAAAATTCTGAAAATACAACTAATTCCAGTTATTTTCCAAACACACATACCTGGCACTTTCTAAGAGTTCATCCTTCTTGTATTCACCTAGAAGAAAAAAGGGCTTTTTTTAGCTGTCAAATAAATATCTACATGTGAAGTTCACTACTTATCCTCATCTTCTAATATTTTAGAGAATATAAGTACTAGAAGTACTTATAAATACTCTTTTCAGTTGTTAAAGGGAGCTTTTAAACAAAAGAAAGGGTGAGTTTTTACACATGCAGGTATTGATAGGACAAAGGGAAATGTGTTTAAACTACAAGAAGAGAGATTTAGACTAAACAGTAAGAGGAAATTCTTTACTCTGAGGGTAGTGAGGCATTGGAACAGGCTGCCCAAAGAAGTTGTGAATTCTCTGCCCCTGGATGTGTTTAAGGCCATGTTGGATGGGGTCTGGGCAACCTGGTCTAGTCAATGTTCCTGCCCATGACAGGGGGTGGGAACAATGTGATCTTTAAGGTCCCTTCCAACTTAAGCCATTCTATGATCCCAAAAAATGTGACAGTTCATCACTGAACTAGCATGATAAGCTATCCAGAATGTATGCCATGGCTGAGATGATGAAAGCCGTAAGGGAATTCTACTTAAAAGTATAAACCACAAACAAATTAAACTAGTATCAAAAAGACAACCCCCAAACTACTGTGTTATATCAGTTCAACTGTTACTAGCATAAAGAAATCTGAAGATTATCACTTACCAGTCAGCACTGCTTTTGCAGACGGGTCTGCTAAATCCAAAGCTGTCCTTCCATCTGTGTTCCGGATGGTTGGTTCAGCACCATGCTGCAACAGTACTACAAAAATGCCAAAGTATTCCATGAGAAAACAATTCTACAAGACAACGTTTATGAGACATATCATTACTGTAATCTACAAGCAACAAAAGAAACATCCTAACTTCCTTTCTCAAATTTTTAATGTCAGCATTCTGCAATGTCATCTGTGACTAGCATATCTGATGAAACATGTCTAGACACATTTTAAGAGAAAAAAGCAGATCAGAAAGAGAACCACAGACTGACAAGAGACAATCTCAGCTGAAAGCTTGTGACTGACCCACCAGAAAAACTCCGCAACTATTTTCCATCAGCTCCATATCCTGTGCTGTCCTGATCTGCAGACAGCAGTGGCAGGCTGTGCATGCTGCACTCACACTGAGGCCAAACAGGCAATGTTATCTGTACAGCTCCCTAGAGCTCTACAGCTCTCTTAAAGTAAGTGGCAGCAAACCACACCATCAACATTTCATTTCTTGACTACGTGTCTAACTTCCTACCTCTTCCTTAAAGAACTTCCCTTAAGAGCTGTGTAGGCAAAACAGGTAGTCAATATAATTGAAGTTTTCCCATCCTTAACTAATTTAACACAGTTGCTACACATAAGACAGAATGAATCCTTTATTAAGATCACTTTTGTTCTTTCCACTGCACAGTGATCAGAAGCAGAAGGCAGTATGAGTCTAGGCTGAAACAGAAGAGAATTTAGCTCCATCATGTCGCTTTAAACCACTTTTCCCATGATGTCAATGTGAACCTTTATAGGTAGACAATAATAAAAACCAAAAACTTTTATCTTTTAACAGTGACATATGAATGGAAGTTTACGAAAGATGTTTACTTTGAACCCTTTTATTAGCCATAGCTCCATAGAGTGAAAATGGTCTTTAAAGGGTTCTTGATTTTTCACAGTGAAAACAAGTGAGTCAGTCACAGGAAGAGTGGGAGAAAATTACCAATGCAGACATCTGTCTTCCCCTTAATGGCAGCTTCATGAAGGGGAGTGTAATTCCAATTATCTCGAGCATTAGGATCTGCACCGTGCCGCAAGAGCAAATTGACAACTTCAGCATGGCCAAAAGAGCAAGCGTTGTGAAGAGGAATAAGGCCTCCATCATCTCGTGCATGGACGTTGGCACCACTTTGAAGTAAATATTCAACTACATCCTTCCGACCAAAACCTGGAAGAGGAAAAGGGAGAAAAGGTTTCAGGGTGGGGTAGGAGAAATTCCTGCCCCAGATGTGCAGGTTAAACCAACTAACTTCAATAATACTCCTAAAGACAATTACAAGCAGCATGTTTTACTAAAGAAGCATTTACACACTAAGGATGTTTCTGAAACTCTTAAAAATCACATTGAACTCAGTAGAAAAATAATATTAAAGATTACAGAAACAATATCTGCATAGGATTCCCTCAAATTTCAGCTGTATCTTGCATACTTATATAATGGCAAATGAACTAGGACATCAAACTGTATCTATATTTGCGCTACAATCTCCACATGAGGCCAGAACGCTTTAGGATTTCTGTTTGTAGCCATTATACCTGGTTATGTTCCAAAGGCCACCTCAATGGCCATGAATTGTCTCTGAATGTTCCATGAACGTCTCTGTGGGTCTCAGCAATTATTAGGGCAGGTAAGACCCATATTTTAGTATGTATCAGTCTTCTGCCAAGTACCTTCTGGGAAGTAACTCATGTGTGCAGGACTTGGCCCTCCTTGCTTTAAATATCTGAATTATAAACTCTTTTCCTGAACAGATCAGGATCTGGATGAAGTATTGAGCTTCCCCCTCAGAGGGAAAAACCATGAAGTTGTCAACACCACTGATACCCAGCTTGCAGCAAATTTGAACTTCGCTACAGATCACCCATAGAATTTCCATGGTCGGTTTAAGTCCTTGCAACCATAACCTAGAAATGGTGTATATTCCTGATAACAACACAGCACTTCAGGGACAAAGTCACCAAAGCATACAAGTGTCAGCATTTCAGTTAACTGAACTTTCAGCCTTAGTTTAGTTGTGACTAGCACTTTTCATAGCATGTTCTTCACAAAACTTGACTTCAGTAAATCCCTTCTCTGGAGCAAGAAGCACTTTTACCACCTGGAGCTCCCAAAAGACCCCAATCCCACTACTGAGCAATTTCTGGATCCCACTTGCTAGGGGAAGATCATGTAGACAAGCTGTGTATGTCAGAGGGAGAGGCCTGGACAAGTACTCAGAAATAATTTAGTTAAATTCTCACTTTACTCTTCTTCCCTCAAAAGTCTTGTAAGGAACCACATTCATCACAGATTCATCATTATTGTAACAATCATTTTATGTCAAACTTTTGAATCACACCATGAACTTAAAGGTGTGTTCCAGTAACAGTCACAAGGCTATACTGGTGATGTGCTTCTTCAAAATACAATACTGGTGATGTATTTCTTCAAAATACAATACTAACAATACAAATCTTAGCTTACTAGCACCTTGCCCCTTTGATAGAACCACAGACCCTATAGCAAATTCACTTTTGAGTCTCACCATGACACTTACCCACCTTGCCTGTCCTAACAGAGAACAGGAGCTCAGCATACTTGGGATGAGAACTGGATCAGACACATGGTCCATGCAAAACCAATTTATCTGCACAGGCACAGTAAGTCATTCACTGCACATGCATGCATATTTCTGCTGCCAAAAAAAAATATTAGTAGCTACATCCATGCAGCCTTATTGTCTATATTACATTATATGCATCATGTTTCGCATTCTTAAATATGCTTAGCTATTCTAAGTATTATAAATACTGTTATTTTGCTTAAATGTGTCCTGATATTTTTCTTGCTTCTTCAAGCTTTCAAAAATGTCTGTTTATAGTTTGAATATGTTCTCGAATCATAATAAATTATTTTGAGAAACTACTCAAAAGAGACTTTCGCATGTACCAGAGCTCCTGCAGACACATAATCAAAACTGTTATTTGATGACAGACTGCTTGGTATTTTCTTCTCTGAGTACCAAAAAATGCTCTCCAGGACTGCTGCAATTATGTTAGAAAAGACTGTGATCAAATTCTTTGTCCAGAAGTTACATATCTGGTAGCTAAGCCACTCATTCTTGTACAGAAGGCATTCTTACCCCTCAAAGTATTGATGCCAAGCCACGCTTTTACAGGTAAAATTCCTCAGCAGGAATCAACATCATAATTGCAAATCAGCTGTAATAAACCTTATTAAAGGCATAGAGAATTCCCTTGGATCCCTCTATTTAATACAGAGGCTCAATCAGATACAATTCATGAGCAGTCCATAGCTTCTCTCTCAGCAAAGCCTGCATCTATTCAGAAAGTATCTGAGGTACATACAGCAATACTCCTCAGCTACCAGCAGCTAAAGTCGATGAAATTAACTCATTTGTATCACACCAATTTTTGTAACTTCTCTCCAGCACTGAGTGCACAGCAGGGATTCTTTACTTCCTTGGTGAAGCATCTGTACAACAGGGCACCATATATGGAAGGAGAATTATTTTCCCATAACTTTCTAGTACAGAGGAAGTGGCCAAACTTCACAATGATCTCTGCCTCTGCTGTTTTCCCTGAGAGTGGAAAGCAGGGGCAGCCTCTGCTATCACTGGAAGGCAGTCACTGCCTACTCTAACAGTTCTCTTTACCATTAGTTGGCTGCAGTAAAAACTATTTCAACACTTAAAAAAATTCAAACATTGTAATTTTTAAGAAGTAGGGGTTTTATTTAGCTCTTAAGCTTTTATCAAGAGACCACCTTGATGGGATCTCAGCTTTCAACTGTGCAAGGCATCATCTTAATCATCATGAACTCTTTGTTTTTTATTGCCAGTAAGAAAGGCTGGCGACTCTGGACCTCAAGCTGACACTCTTCTACCACCTGTGACACTCAAGCAGCTCACTGCACTTGTCCCCTGAAAAAAAGCTGACAATTCCCAATTATTAATCACAGTAGAAATGTACAACTGTGTGCAATTAAAAAATGTATTTATTTACAGTCACTGTGTCATAATTGACATTCAGCTACCTTTGATGGGATAAAAAACTAACAGAAAGAAGTTAGCTCAAATTCTTCTCCCCTACCCTGAGTGTTTGTATTTTTTATGAATTTTAGATTGTAGGAAGGGCATTTTGGCACTTGCCAAGTCCTTAAAACCTTGTGATACTTTGAATTTTGACACACACTGTGATGAAAAAGACTAACTTGAGGAAGTATATGCAGCTTATAATGGGAGAGGATGAAGCCTCTTTTAGTGTGAAGGGTGGTGGGCTCTTGATTAAACCTTCAGGATAACTTTAACTATCACACACAGCTGTGCACTACAAAATCCAAAGAGCGACCGCCAGCAAAACTCCAATATATATTACTTCTGAAAATGACACATTTCTAGGGAGAGCTTGAAGCTTTTTTACTTTTTACATCTTTTACTTTAAAATCCACCTTTACAAACTGACACATGGAAAAAGAGAAATTTGATTTATTTTTTAAAAAAAAAGTTGGGTAAGATCTGGGAAAAAACTTAAAAAATAAAACCCAGGTTCAGACCCAGAATGTCACTGAAAAAGGAAAAAAGGGCAATACAAAACATGGTATACTTCAGCTTCAACTCCTCTATAAAAGAAGTATTGAAACTGAATGAAACCAGTCAGAGAAGTTTTGTAATGTATTTTCTAAGAACACCCCGACAACTAGGATAAACAAAGCAGGAATACAACAGATTTTTTGCTTTTACTTCCTGGAATGTGACTCCTTTAGAGGCAAAGACAAAAGAAGTGAGTATTAGTCCAACTGTGAATAATAGGGGAAATGAAAAACCAGTCAGGCACAAGTCCAAGAGCTACTTACATTCACTTTTCACACAGAGCCTATTGCAGGTGGGCTGAAAACACCAGAGTTCGATCTGAGGTGGTAAAGAGAGCTCCACTGAGAAATTGCACAAGTGTTTTCTATCACATGTTAACCAGAAACTCTCAGCATCTTCTACAGGCTGGTGGGAGGAGCAATTAACTTCTCTGTACTAAGTCTGAAGAAGACTCGGGCATGACAAGTGTCTCCCATTTACACACCAACCTGTTTAACATTAGAAATCTAAGGGCTACATGAACTTTTTAAAGAAAAATCTTTCTACATATCAGGAATAATTTAAAGTCAAGACAGAGCACCTCTGTTCAGAGAGATAAACTAGATCAATGTAGTGAATGAGAAACATCTTAGGCAAAAAAAACCTCAAACTAACAAAAAGCAAATAAAAAAAAACAATCCCTCCCTTCTACAAAATGCTCTGAAACATACAGAGTTGTTTAGAAGTCTGGAGTTTATAAGGGGACAGGCAGGATTGCTGCATATAAAAAAAAGCTACAAAAATTGTTTTCCTCTGACAGGATATTTTGTCTCCTGAGCTGTCTTGCTAATCAAGATTCTTGAATTTATGAAATACTGCTGGCCTGAGGAGGCTTTCAAGAACCTAGACCTCTTAAGTCTGAGTCAAGTTCTCTTAACATGAGGAAAGGACACCTGAAGCAGAAACCTTTACCGAGACAATCTAATAAAGTAACAATCATCTTTGTTACTATTCATACTATTTAGCTGAAAAAAAGCTGTTGTTTTCTGCTGCCTGTCAGTCTTGGGGTCCCACATCTAAGGCTGTAATTAAACCAAAACAACCAACATTAAAAGAACAGTCACAGTCTGAAAAGGTGGGATACAATCGTCTAGCCTGTTGCCAGTGAAGGCAGTTGTCCTGTGACGTCAGTTGTTTGCTTACTTGCGTCCTGAATTAACAAAGTCCATTTGTCAAAGATAAGAACGCAAAAAGCTTAGAAACGGTGTTATCTGACAAGCACCTTCACGAGTTCAATTCTAAAGACGCACAGGCCTGCTGAAATCCATAAGAACTGTACGTGGTACACGTGTCTCCGTCAGAGCTCACGTGTCACAACACGAACAGTATAAACCCCACTCCAGATGTGTCCTCAAAGGCAGATGAGGGGTTTTTTTTTTTAAAAAAAAAAAAAAAGAGAAAAAAAAAAAAGGGCATAAGCGAGAGGACACAGCTGTACCGCTGGGCGATCCCCACCGCGTGTGTGACACCGACTCGGTCCGGGGCCGGGCCGGGCCGCGCTGCGGGCGATGCTCGGGGGCCGGCGGAGCGCTCGGACCCCCGCGCTGCGCCCGGCCCGAGAGGCGAGGCCCGAGCGGCCCGGCTCTACCCCGCGGCCCTGCCCGGCGCCCGGGGAAGCGGCGCTGCCCCCCGGCTCCCCCTGCCCCGGTACCTGCGGCGAAGTGCAGCGGGCTGGACTTCCTGCCCGCCGTGTCCCGGCTGTTCACATTCTCGGGCCGCACCAGCCGCTTGACCCGCTCCACGTCTCCGTTCCTGCAGGCCTCGAACAGCTCCCGGGCCGGCTCGGCCGCCGCCGCGCCGCAGCCCGGCGCTTCGGCCAGAGCGGCCGCGCCGCCCGCGCACCTTCGCCCCGCCATGGCCGGGCCGGGCCGGGCCGGGCCCCGCGCAGCCCCCGCCGCCCCTCACGGCCCGCGGGGCTCCGCACGCGCTGCGGGGCGGGCGCTGCGCCCAGCGGAGGGATCCGGGCAGCGCCGGCCTCGTGCGCAGGCGCGTGCGGCGGGAGCCTCCCAGCGCCGGGCCGCGGTGCTGCGGCTCCATGGCGGGAGCGGGCCCTGGCGGCGCTGGGACTGCCAGAGCGCCTCAGCGCCTCAGCGCGGGACAAGCGGGGCGTGAGGGACCCTGTCCGTAACCTGCCCTGCTCCGTTATAAGGAATGATGAAGAGCAGAAAAAAAATACTGCGATAGCGCTTTGTGCCGGAAGAACAAATATGCTTTTTCTGCTTTCAGTAGTTAAATGTTGGGATTTTTCTGTTCAGGGACTTTTTTTTCTCCCCTACAAAATGTGTAAGACTGCGTTTTGGTCCCAATGGCTTCATGATCCTTGAACAGTTCCTTACATAGCAAAATACTGTGACTACGTAGAAACTGAGTGCTTGCATAGTAACTATGAAATGGAAATCATATTACATAAATGACATAGTTCTCTGTATTAATCTCGAAGAACAGATATCCAAAAACCCCATTAGCTGACTTTGCCAAATCAAGTGTTGGAAGAAAAGGGAAAGTGTTGTGTCCCCTCCTCACCTCTAGTCAGCCTCATCAGCTTGATGGGGAAGCCTGGGCCCACATGGGACCAACTAGAAGAGGATTCAGTTGATAATTTTGAAATGTGTTTTTTTCACTCATATCATATTCAAACGCTTACTTTGGAAAAGGTAGTTGAATGGGGTCAGTGCCTTCCTGTTGCAAATGCAGAGATGAGTACCTCCAAACTCAATTCATGTTGCAGACTACTGTTATATTAGGAAATTAAATCACTTAAGCACAAGGAAAAAGATCTAGCACATTTGTACGGTCTAGTCACCTCCATTCTGTCAAACATCCCTGTCCCTGAAACAAGGCAGTTACATCCAAATTTTCTCTCTCTGGTCCATGCTAATGCCTGAAGTGCAACCATGATTTTTTTGTGGGGGGAGACTACAAGCTGTAACAGGCTGTCACCATGCTCTAGTGACAGATCAAAGTCTGATGCCTGTGGCCTGTTCAGCTTAGTAATTTACACATAGGCACAGCAGCAGCGTGACAGAAGAATGCAGCCAGCACGGGGCAGAAACCACACGCTTTGACAAACGTGATGCCTCGGTCATGTGTGTTTTCTATAATCCCACTGGCTTCTTTCTGTGTCTCCATTTAAATTTCAAGCTGTGCTGAGCAGGCAGGGAATAGCCAGGCTATGGCCAGAGTCCCAAATGTACATAATTTATCCACTGCTTTGCATGGGGCCATAATGTTCCCACATAAACTGTCATCAAATGTGACTCATAGGCCTGCAGCCCTCTCAGACCTTCCCAATTTCCCCAAAGTATGCATGATGAGAGCTTCCCTTCCTGCCTGCAGGTGCCACAGACTGAAAACAAGACCTGCAATGCTGCTGTTTGTATCTTTTATTATCATCATTAGCATAGCTGGAAAAACTATACAAGCTTTTGAGTTCATAAACCCTTCTCTGAGCCTGCAGCAGAAGTAGCAAATGCACTAACTTGACTGCTTTAATTTCAAAATTAAAGGGACTTTGTATCTAGAAATTTGTGGAAGTGCAAATACCTGTGTAAATACAAACACATCCTGCTCCTCAGGTCTTCTAAGTAATTTTAAATCCAGAAAAATATTTCACTGTTATGCTGGAGCACAATGGTAAAGAGCATGGCCTGAAATAAACTAAATATTCTCTCCACATCACTATACCCAAAAGGTACTATTATTCTAAATTACCTGTAGCCTGATTTCCTTTGCCATCATGTCTTTGTGATAGCTTGAATGTGAAACTACAGCAGGTCTATATGAATGGAAACAATAAAAAAAATATTATACTGTAAGAGCAGGATTCAATTAGCCTTGAATTCAAGGAGGAAAAGGCTCTCAGTACCTTTTAGGACTGGTATGCTAATAGACTTCACAGTGACTTTTGAGATTCATCATAAGTACTCCCCCTTTTAAAATGTTATTTATATTTGTTAATTTTATGAGAAAATAATCTATAAAATACAACATTTTCCTCTTTCTTCTGTACAATAGCATGGTTAGAAAACCACAGCTGAAATATATGCCAAATCTCACCCAATACATGTGGTAGGGACTTTTCTAGAAGCAGCAGGGGGTTTGAAACCCGCCTGTTATTAACCCAACCTGAGAGGCTCAGCCATGAACAGCTCAGAAACATTTCACTCTTATTCCTTTTAGTGTAATTTGTGATATACCAATGGCCTCTATCTTTGATTTGTTTTTATTCTGGTGGCATAACCTCACAAAACAGAAACCTGAAGTATTTTGGAAGTGTACTCTGTTTAGAAACATGCTTGGTTGTTCGCTAGAGGGCAGGAAAGGAAAGGAGATAAAAAGGAAAGGGAAAAAAATAAAGAAAAAAAACCGAGGGAAAAAAGAAAAAGAAGAAAAATATAAATAAATGGAGAAAGATATAGAAAAAGAGAGACTGTGGGGTATAGAAAAACTAAAGCAGCCTTAAAAAGAAATAATTTTCCTTTCTGCTTAGGAGATTAAGGCTTACTTATGGGGAGAGACATTGTTCATGCCAATCTACAAGGCAGTCCATCAGATTTAGGATTTTCAGCTGTCAGTCCTTCATGTTATGAAGATTTTCCAGTTCTTACTATTTGGTCCCTGCAGTACTTTGCCTTGTTCTTGGAAGCAAAGTAAAATGCTAGAATAAATAGAACATTTCAAGAGTTCAGAAATGTAGCTTATTCCAAAAAGAGAATGATTTTAAGTTTATACAATTTGAAGTATTTCCAGATGAGACTTGGGAAAAAGATCCCAAGCCAGGGATAATTAATGTGTACCTCAGGAAATAATAAAACATTCCTAGAAAGAAAAGGGTTTGTTTTGGAGAGAAACAGAAGTGATCTGTTGTTTACTACTAAATTTTTATAACTATAAATAGAAACTTTCCCAGTGCAAGCTTCTTTTTCTAAATGAAAAGATCAATTTAAGGAATACAGGCTCACTGCAAAATCAAAGCAGTACAGGCTGTACATCAGGGAGTATGTGTAATACTGAATCTTTAAAGAAACTTTCTCCCTTCCCCTTTTTATTTCTTTGTACTTTCTTTCAAGTACTTTGGCTCTGTCTCTTAAACAAGCAGGAACGAGTTCTTTTTCTCTGCCAGTTACCCATGTGTAGTTAGTGGTGTTTTATATGTACCACCTTTATTTTACCAGCAGTTGGGTGTAAAGTATAATAATTATAAAATGTTGTTCTGGAATAATAAAAGGATAAAAAAAAAAAAAAAAAGACATGGAGATGTTGAAATGTTGAGAGACTGAGCTTTTCAAAGAGAAGCAAACAAAGCCAAAATCTCCCTCTAGGAGATGAGAGTTGTTAACAAGCTGTAATGGTAGGCCATTTAGTTATCAAAATACTGTATCTGTGTATGCAGCAACCAAGGTAATTGTTCAGCAGCTTGCTGACCAGCTGTAGTGACAGCAGTTAGAGAAGATTCTTTTTAGTGGCAGGAAGAAGCTTGTGATCCAGATACCAGCAGCACAGGTAAGTGCATGAGAGTTCATGGAAACTAAACCGAATAAAAAAGCTTTTGGTCCAGGATGCCTGTGATTTGTTTAAAATTATTCCAGTTTCTGTCAAAAGCTGCTAGACAGAATCATGTCTAGAGGGCTTAAAGGGAGCTCTTGTTGCCTTCTCTGTAGTGCCTGGAATACTCTGGGATGACAAAGAGCTTTTTTAAAAGCGTAGGTTCCTTGCATGCAAAGCAGAATTACACAGGATGCCAGTATGGGAACATGGCAGAGGCCTGGGAAGTTGTTATTTTTTATTGGGAAGAAACCACAAGTAGCAGAGGAGCAGTAGGGCCAAAGATCAGCATTCACTGGGGATGCCAGCAAAACAGATTCCTCTGTACCTCAAATAGGTAAAATAATATGAAAATGCTAAAAGCAATTAAAGGCAAACCAGAATATCTGTCCAGCTATGAAATTATTTTTTCTGAAACCGATCAAAAGAAAAAAATGATGGGCTAGTTAGGTTATAATCTGTGTAGAACTGACTGAGATAGTAATAAGGAAGGAGCAATTCTCTCGAAAAATCATCTTGAGGGAGAATATTTCAGACAAGCAACCAACAAGTAGCAAGAGACTCCCCATGCATTTAAACTGCAGTTCAAGCAACTTTTTATTAACAAATTTCAGTATTTGTTTTCTGTCCCAATTAAAAGCAAAAAAGTAAAAAAGGCTTTGTGAAGGTTCAGACATCTTCACAATCTGCCCTGGGCATTTAACAAAAGTGTTCAGGTTTCTCAGTGTTTTACTTTTAATTGCCCTCTGAAACACTGTTCCTCTTTCCACTGATGGTATAAGAGGCTTATACTTTTAATTTGGATACGTAAATTGGTGTCCTATAGTATGTTAATACCATACAGAGCAGGCAGTGTGAAGGAAAGCAAAGAAGAAACTAAATACACTGTTTTTTAAGAAAGTAGTAGTGTACCACTCCAAATAGTTGCACGTGGACTGTCAAGTTGTTATTTCAGGACAGATCTTTGAGAGGCAATTTCTCAACAGTTCAAATGATGGCTTCTTGGAACAGCTAGTTCCATAGTCCAGGGGAAAAATAGGAAAATGAACAGGCTATTATTGACTTCAGCCTAAGAAAAAGTTACTTAGTTTAAGAAGTTTTTATAGTTTTACCATGAAGTAATAATTGTCAAATCCAGTGAATTTCAGTATTTCTAATGGAAAGCTTCTGCTGAAAAGTAGTCTATGGCATTGATTCAGAGAGGAATTGTGATGAGAAGAAGGAATGTCATTACAGTGGTATTAAAATCAGACATGAAAGCGTTAAAATCCTAAGACTTACTGTGAAGAATATATTTATGCAGTATATATTTAACTGAGTGACAGAAAGTAGGAACCATGTTTAAGTGGTTGTTAGAGTCACACTCTAATGGTCAGAAATTCTCAGTAAAAACCTATAAAAATAAATGCAATTTTTTCTTTTGAAAAGGAAGATTGTGAGAAGTGAGCACAGTTATGTGTGTGACCTACTAAGCATAAGTTATCATGGAGCTAAAACATCATTACAACTAGAAACTTCTCCTTTGGGAGGATTTTTCCCACACCTTAAAATTAATTGTAACCAGAAATGTCTCAAGAAAAGTAGAGCACATGTCACACACATAACTCAGTCTTAGGATTTCCATGGGTAAACACTGATGTAATCTGACTGCTTAAAAATAGTAAATGGTGCTAAATTTCACCTGGGAATGTGATTATTTAGCACGGCACTGTGTAATTGGCCAGTACAACTGATGCCTAATACCTGATAAATTCTTCTTTAGATGGCAATACTGTTTAGGTATAGGGTAATGCTGTGTAATGAGGATTTTAGCTATCTGGGAAATACATTAAAAAGTTTTCCTTTTTATATTTTAGAGGTTACTGAAAGCATTTCTTTATAGTTAAGAAATAGGTAATTTTTACTTTACATAACTACATAAATGCTAGCTATTGCTGCTAAGGTGAAGTTACACAAGATGTCATTTCAACAGCAAGGTTACTTGGGGTTAGAACTAAATATATCCCAGGTTTTATCTCCCTGGAATCATTCCAGGGGCATGAATGGTCATCCTTCTCTCTTCCCTTTTCAATTCTTTGCCTCATCTGACCAGGCCCTTTGGTTTTCAAGGTGAGAAATACTTAACTGAGTCTTCTACCTCACTTCCCCAGAAAATGGCCAGTGGGGGCCTGTTTTGCTTCCAGATCTGCATCATGACTTGAACAACTTCTAGACTGGAAACAGAACAACTGAATGGAAGGTTAGACCGGTGTGGAGAAGTGGGCATGATGAAGATCTTAAAACCTTACAGACATTTGAAATGCTATCACTGCACACAATGTATGTACACACAAGTAAAGACACCGTAGGCATTTAACACGGAAATAGCTTTTCCACATTAGGTTACTAACTGGTTTTCTTCACAAATATTTTCACTAATGATCCTTCCTTTGCTATCTGGACAGCTCGTGGAGCAGAGTTACTGCTGTCTTCCTCAATACTGTCCTTGCATGGAAATTATTCAGTGTTGACCAGAATAGCCTTTGCAATTTAGATGACAAGGCCCAGATGTTCTTGTGGCCCTCTTAGCTTGTAAACAGAAGTCCTCTGCAACAGATAAACACTGGATACAAGTTGGTCTAATTTGTATTTGATCCAAGATAAATTGTTTTCCTGGAAAAAAATAAATGGAATGCATGCTAGTTACTAGGGAACTTAAATTGTAGGCAAACAAATTATCACTTGAGTCAGTTGGACACAACCAACAAAGTCAGCCGTGCATTCAGAAGGGGGCAGAGCAGTGTAGAACTGATGACAGCATATGAACAAATGGCTCAGGGGTTTTCTTCTCCATTCAGGCACTTTACACTGTAACAGTATTTAATAATGCTATTAGGAATATCAGTTTCCCTTTTTATAGCTACATCAAGTGATCCAAAAGCAGTCTGTGCTGTAGCGAAGATCTGAGAGGCCACAGTGCAGATCAGAACAACTGATACATGCTTGTGTTCTTTTTATCCAAGACAGAGCAATCACAGTAAGGAAAAATCAGGAGGTATTAGGAATCCTCCAATTTGGCCAAAAGAGCTTTTAGCAAAACGAACTTGGAATAAAATAAAATTGTACTTTTTCTGGGCATCTCACTGGGCATCTACTCAGGTAACAGGAGTTCTGGGAAGTTGGATTTACATTACAGAGAGTATGAAGCGGAAACTGTCTTTTGCATCTAACGGCACAGCAACACCATCTTCTGGGGAAGAACTGGTCTGCTTATAGCAGAGATCTCACAGAGTCCTGTAGGTGTAGCCCACCTTGGCTAAGAGCTGAAGTGGTTTTTCTTTTCTCCACACTTGGCCCAGCTCTGTCTAGAAAAGTATTGGAATATTTGGAGTAGACATGTTGATTTACATACAGAGACCTGCTCATGGGAAGTTCAGTAACATGCCTTAATGCTTTGCTAATTAAGCTGGTCAACTGCCAGTCCCTTTAGGATAGGAGAAGAATCTGAAGGCTTTGCCTCTGCACTGGCAGAAGAGTGGGAGAGAAAGAAATAAATCTACTATAGATTCCCTTAGCTAACATTCCTCAGTACTGTGTTATTTATTTCTGGACATATTTATGATGTACTTTGATACTGAGCTCATAACATTCTTAAAAGGAATATTTAATAAGTCTCTGAAGAGCAGAAGCAGAAATCAGAAGATATGCTTCAGTATAGTTAGAAATTAAACAAGTATTCATGCTGCTTACATTGTTCAAAAAAGCTATGGGAAACCATAGTGATTAAATCTAAATTATGCATTAATGGCCACCCTGAGACCACTCTCTAAAGCAACATCCTTGTCCAGCAGATGCTGACTTGGAAGCTTGGGTTAAGACACGGTATGAGCTGGTGTCTCACACTGCACAGGGCCACTAAGGCTGCAGGCTGCAAGGAACTTGTGAGGCAGCAGGACGGATGGAGGATGAGCAGGGAGTACAACACTGCTGTGTGAACGCTTGCAAAGCAGCATTTATACAGCTATCTTGTTTTTTTTTATTGAGGTAATAACCCAGTTGGGATAGTAGAAGAGTTCTCTGTATGTGTGGTAAGAGCTAATTCAAGAATGAAAAAGGAGTGAAGTAAAAGCAGATGCTCTGCAAAGTGATATTAGAACCACCTAAATAGTTCTGTTGGCAGAATGGAGTAGTCATAGCCTTGCTATTATTATTAGTCTGATCAGAAACCATGAAATCCAAGCTATGCTCCCACAAAGGCCAAGCTCTCAGAATTACTCAAGACACAGATCTGTATGTATGGACAGAAGTCAGCTTGGCTGAACATTGAAACTCCTCCTTTAGGAAGGCAGCCTGAGGAACCAGATTTAACCTTTAGCTACTGGCTAAAATTTGGCTTACTTTGAAAATATACTTTTTCTTGACAAAGAAACAAAGAATCCAAGATTGTGTGTTTGTATTCTGAAATTGCCTGGTTATTGATTCTTTTTAATTTCTAAGTTACACTTTGTCCAGACACTTTAGACAGAAGATTTATTGGCAGTTCGTTTTGTGGGTTTTTTTTTTTTCAGGCAAGCTGCCAGTGTCCTCTTTTAAACCCCTGCTTCTGCTCTAGCTGTTCCCAGCACAAATGTGAAAGCATAGGTGACATTACACTCTTAGGACAGGGGTTCCAAATTCAAACTGTGACAAGGCTTAATATAACCTCTCTGTGTCTATATTGGGAGGAATTGTGCAAAGCAGCTGGGTATGTGGTAATTGAGAGTAATGGCAAAGTCTGATGTTCTTTTTAATTCTGATGCCAAGCACCGTGATAAATCTTAGAACATGGTGCCATTTAGAAACCCTGCCTTCTGTCCATTGTTTAGGGAAAAAGAAGTTGAATGAAGAGAAACCACCATAAGCATAATGTGAATTATGTGTCAAAAAGTTTCAAACCGGAAATTTGAAATCAGTAAAAGACCTTGGTTTTTTTTAGGCCAAAACAGTGCTTCTGTTATGCTAAAAACTGCATTAGAAATATGGCTAACAAATTCAATTGTAATTCTGCACACAGGGTATTTTTTACCCTGTTCTTTTGCAAAACAGTACAGCACTTAAAATTAATAAATGGAACTATTTACAAAAATGTTAACCAAGAATCCCAAACAATAAAAAAAACTCCATATAAAAAAGTCTAAGAATTTTTTGAATTTTGGGAGGTGGGGGGGAAAATATTTTCGCCAGTGACTGACAATTACCTGCACTTTGTGGCTACTTAATAGGAAAAATTACATTCCTTCTCTTTTAGGAAAAAGTAAAAAAAGCCCCAAACAGTAACAACCTTTCTGGGGACTTGTCACAGAGAAAGATCTTCCATAGTTTCTTAGTACCTTGATTGATGTTCACTTTACATTCTGTCTTTCAATTCAGGGATCTCTAAACAACTTCTTAACTAGCAAGTTTTCTGTCAGCTACTGGAAGGTTTTAAGTTATCAAGTGATTAAGAAGGAAAAATATGAAAAAGATAATGGAATTTGTTTTTCTGTTTGCAGCTTCGTTTGGACCAGTTCTATTGTGCTGTGCATAAAAACAGCTTGACATGGGCATGGCAAGTCCAGGCAAAATTTGGAAGGAATTCAAAGCAGGGCCAAAGTGACCTGCAGAGATTTATTTGAATGTCCTTTTACTTTGCTATGTACCTTTTATTATCTTATGTCAGTCCTCCAAGTTTATCTATGTGAAACTAACACTCTCCTATTTTTAAGTTGCTTCTGAATATGGTGTAGAACCTTTCCTTTAAAATATATGCTAATAGTGTACATTTGTGCTACCAAATCAGCACGTGTTTGCAGCAGATCCACTGACATGCTAACCATGTTTTTGCACCTGGTGTGTTAGCATATGGTAAGACTAATTCACTGACTCTGTGAGGCACCACTTTGGAGCTCACAGGCTGCTCACCTTGGAAGCTGCCTCTCAGCTGCAACTGAGAACAAGACTGTTCTTAGTAATTTTTCAAGACAAGGGAGTTCATCTCAGCTCATGCTCTGTCTTCAGCAAAACCTTGACCTGGCCCTGAATTTTTTAGCAAGGCTCACTGAATCAATTCTTGACTGTCCTCTGTTAGCCACAAGTGAGAGAAGGCAAGGATGAATCTGATCCCTTCCCCTTGTAACCTCTGGGCAAGAATGGTACATGGAGTCCCTGTTATATTCCCTCCAGTAACCTGCCTTGCCTCAGTCCAGGGATGAATTTTCCACTGTGGAGAGTTCATTGCGCAGACATGTGAGCCCAGCCCTAAGACTGGCTCACAGAGCTGTTAGACACTCGTGACTAGCACAGCTCCTCTAACTGCAGGGACAAAAAAAGAGGTGGGAGGAGAACTGGGATGTCAAGAAAACGTGCTTCTTAAAATGTCACGTGTCATTTTAGCTGTCACCTTTTCCGAAATTTTGTGCTGCATCACTTGAGGCACAAGGCGAAGGAAAAAGAGCAAAGGAAGGGCAGTGGCCAGCATCTCCTCTGAATTAGAGGTCCTGTGCTTAGCACTGCTCAGTGACACTAAAATATTTTGTTTGCTTTTTAAATAACACCTAAGACTGAATTTCTATCAGATAATGATGTTTAGATAAACTCAAATGTGGCTATAAAACACTTACCTGCAGTGAAAATACAGAATTTATGAAGACTTTAAATTTCCCTTCATATTTAGACAATGTATCTAAATTATTTTCGCTTGGTTCTTTCTTGGCACATGTTACATTTAAATTATGACACTTGTGATAGGAGAAAAGGACCAACATGAACTGGCAGTGCTCCCTTCTGGGTCCTCTATGTAGAAAATGCATGACCCCATAAAAATAGGGCTCTGTCATAGCATCTCTTCAGATACAGAAGAAAGCCTCTAGATACAGAGCCTCTAGCCCAATTTTTTCCTAGCCTGACATCCATTTTTTTCCACCATCATTTCCTCCTGCTCTCTGCCTCCTACTACAAGTTAAACCAAATTTAGTAGGCAATTCCAGACATTCCTATTCAAAAGTGTCCCCTGGTAGGAAATCAGTGCCCTATTTTTCAGATTAAAAAAGAGCAAGCAAATGAAGCAATTTCTCAGGATGTGTGCTTGTATCTCTCTCGCCCACTCCAAATCCATGCATATGCTTTTTGCATCAGCCATTCTATCATCAGCCCTCTGAGCCTGGCTACCAAAGGCAAATTTAAGGTGGTTGAGTAGTCAGTTATCTGCAAGAGTGAAGTCTCAGTGGGTAATTGGACTCATCTACTCAGAGGGCTTAGAAAATAAGAAAACTGGGTTTAGATTTGATACTAGATTTCAACAATGGAGGCACAATACATTTTGGTAGTAGTTAAAATACTGTGTGACATAGCAGCAGCTCAAAGAGTTGTATGGTACTTTGGCTACAGGTTGCTGGAGTGTATTTAGTTTGGTTTATCTGTAAGTCATGCTTCATTCAGGCTATAAAGTCTTGCTCTGATTCAGATCTTTAGCCATCTAACTCCTTTGATAAGGCATGGAAGCATTTTCATTCCACTGTTAAACTCACACCAGTATGAATCTGCAGGGCAAGTAGGTTTGCTCAGCTGGTCTGCTGAACCACCCCTTCTTCCATAAACAGAAAATACAGACAGATGAAATAAATGTTAGGCAACACTTCATGAAACTGTAAGGTTTTTTTTATGGCATTTCTTCTCAGCATTACAACAGATTTGGGTTGGTTTTTGCCATTTGATCTGATTATAGTAAACTGATACTGAAGTACAGAAACCCACGGATTCAAAGGAACCCCATGCTCTGTTAAATTTCTGCAAACTATTGTTGCTGTGGGGATGATGCACAATGAAAGTATAATTGTCCCTAAACTCGGAACACATCCCACTGAATGTGTTTCTAGGCATCATCTTGCCCCATCAAGAAAAGCCTGGTAGGAGTTTCAAGTGGGAGTTCTCACCCTTGTTATTAGCTGCATTTTAAGGGTTACACACCAAGTGTGGTAACATTGTTCAGGGAAAGATCTTCAGCAGTATCATTAGTCTTTCAAATTCATATGGATAAAGAAAGAAAATGATCCTGAGAACAGAGGACCTCAAAGACCCACGAAAGCAAGAGACTATATATATCTCTATTGACTTAGCTGGGAAGGTATCATTAGAAATGTCAGCCAGAGAATCATGGCAGAGACTTTTTATATTTATGTGGTAGATGTTATTCATACTTCACACCAGTCTGATGTGCTTACACTGGAGCAGGTCTCATGCAGTTTCATTAGGAACAGCTGTTTTTTATCAACTTTGCATCCAACTCTAATAGTTTATACAGTTTAAACAAAGTAGAGATTAATGTCTTATTTTGATAAAAATGGTAGAAAGAACATTTTGCTAACTTTGGGCAAACTGATGTAAAAGTAAAAACCATAAATGTCTGAGTCCAGGAAGCTGCCTGTCTTGGACAGAATGACTTTTTCTTGCAAGAAGGATTAATTTGCCTTCATTTTTGTATATGGCTATCATAAAAAACAGGGCACAAGCATAAGCCTGGAATAAAAAGCTATAGTATGCTATCAACTGTATTATGTATTTTTAAAGTTCCATATGCTGTTTGAAAACACAAAGGACAAAATAAGTACTAAATCACTTGCAAAGGGATGGAAGAAGTAGAGTATACTAGAAGAGACATTAAATGCTGCTGACTCTAAGGCTGATCTAAACCATTTGATTTTAGAATAAGATCAGTGACAGAAAGCATAGCTCATCTCCTGTGCACAGCATCTAGAAAGATGATTTGACAATAGTCAAGGTTATGTTTAGACTTGTGAAGCTTTAGGATGTAGTATGTGAATCAGCATTCTTGGTTTTTGGATGAACAGATAATGAATCATCACTTCTCTTCCTCTATCTGTACTTACTTTACATGTTACATAAAAGGGCCTGGTATACCATTTTATTTTCTGGTATTATACCTGCAGGGCATGCATATCCTGATTTTGAAACTAGCAGCCCTGATAATAGGATGTAATTTCTAAAACAGAGACATTCCATTGACCAACACCCCATCCTGCTTTCAACATTGTTGGGCTATGACTAGCAGAGAAGTTTCTCCTTAAATACCTTCTTCATGGGATATTCAAACACAGACTGTATAAATTATGAATATGGCTATTATCTTGAGAAGCCAAATGTGTAATATATGACAGCAGCAATAAAATGAATGCATAATTTCTATGCTGTTTTATACAGAATTAGAGTTTATTTTCTTTCATGCTTACTGTCTTTTTTACTGCCCTTAGAAAAAAAGCTACCAAGGGAGCAACTTTTCCTTCCCTTGGGGTACAGAGAAATTTCAAAAGTTAGTAATTTAAATGGGATGGAAAAAGATTTATTGTGTAAATATTTTACTTCCCTACATTCCTTCACTTGCTCCCAAAGGACAGAACCACTACTTCCTCTCCCATAATAGCCAGTTGATATGGCCAAGCCCTGGCTTGCTGACAACCAGCTCCTGTCCTATGAATAGGCTGAAAACCATTTTGACTGGACTCCATCTCTCTGAGAGTCTCCTGTTACAGCTATGCATCTTTGCATGCATAAATATACTGCAGAGAATTATATGGGTGTATAAAATATGATCAAGTATTCATGATGGGTTTTCCCTTACCTAGGAGAAGGACATGAATGCCATGCCACCAATGCCATGTGTTATTTTGTGTCCCATCTCATTCTCTGCAAAGGGGTCCTTGGTAGAGCTCTTTGCTGAAGGCAAAGAGAAAGGTTGGCTTTGTTTAGTTTTGTTTTCTAATATTATGTTTCCAAGAACCCACTGTTGGACATTTATTCCTTTAAAATTAGAACTTTGTTAAAAAGAAAAATTTCTAACTACATCTGGGTTAAGAGAAGTCTTTTACTTTCACCTAGTCTGGGGATAAAAAAAAAATTCCTTTTTCCCCCCCAACACACTCAGTGATTTCTCTTCAGATGAAAGCCCTCTACCCCTCATACCCTTAAAGTGTACATTATGACTAGGAAATGCGTGTCAGCATCACCAAGGTGAGATCCATGCTTTTGCAGCAGAGTGAAGGGTAGATGAAGTTAGGGCATGAGCTTTGTTTCACTCAATGGACTAAGTCCATCCAGTTGCCTGGTTAACACAAAGTGGTTAAAAAGAGCTAGGTGGGAAGGATGTGTGGGGGTTAGGTTTGCATTTGAGCATTAGGTTTGCACTAAAAGCAGCGGAAGGTCACCAGCATGGTTATTGGCCTGGAATGTGCTGCAGAAGGTGAGACTGAGGGACCTGACTTTGCTTAACTTGCAAGAAGAAAACTAAGTTAGAGTGGGTCAGAGTGCAGCTTCCCACTACCAAGAGGAAATTGAGAGAAGATTGAGCCAGACTTTCCCTTGAGAAGTCCGGCAAAAGGAAAAGAGGCAGCAGTCACATGTTGCAGAAAAGGAATTCCAGAGAGACAAATAGAAAAAAATTAATGGAGTTGTTAGCACTGGCAGAGGTTGTCTAGAGAGGCTGTGTCCTTGAAGGTGTTAAAAGCTCAGCTGGACGAGCAACCTGAGCAGCCAGATCTAACTTTGCTATTCCTATTTTGCTATTCAAAGCTGTTCCTGCTTTAAGGAGGAGACTGGGTTATGTGACCTCTAAAGGCCTCTTGCAATCTCCACTATTCTGTGACTGCAATTCTCCAGAGAAGGATGCAAGATTATTCTCACTGATTAAAACCATTTTAAATATTGCAAAACTTTCTGTAAGCATTATTACATATACGGAGCAAGCACATTTTGACAAAAAACCATCTGTGTTCTGGGAAGCAGCATCTAAGAATAACCCAAAGAAACCAATTTATTGCAAATATATTATTTTGGCCACAAATCTTTCTACACTCAGGACCATAACTACTTCCCCTTCCACTGCAGGATGAAAGATGTTACAGCACTTGCATTGAAGAACTTCATTCTTTCCAGCAAATTTAAAAATGAAGTGAATGTCTGCATGAAATTTGATCCCTGTGAAACTGGGGAAATATACATCCATATACATATGTATGCTGCACCCAAAGAGGGATAACTAGGTCAGATGCTGGGAAGCTCAATTTTTTTGTCTGAAGTGGTTAGAAATTAAACTAAATCTGAAAGAGAAAAGATTCATTCATTCATCTCTTAGATGTATGCCATAGGGGAGCTTTTCCCCCACACAGAAAATCCAAGAAAAACTTGGCACAGAATTTC
This sequence comes from Poecile atricapillus, assembly GCF_030490865.1. Taxonomy (NCBI): domain Eukaryota; kingdom Metazoa; phylum Chordata; class Aves; order Passeriformes; family Paridae; genus Poecile; species Poecile atricapillus. The sequence continues at coordinate 22,077,847 of NC_081254.1, read as the reverse complement.
ACTGTACTGATTTCCAAGCCCCATTCTTCCCTTGTGATACACAAGACAAAAAGGACCTTGTAAGAGAACCTAAAACAGAGAAATGGATCATGTCTCTTGGGTGGCAGAACAAGAAAAGGAGTGTTACTCAGACCCTTCAAGGGCTTCTAAACACTCTGTGTGAACATCTTGCAGCTGTTAGTTGGGCCACTGTCAGATATAGCAATGCTTATTCAGGATGAAGGTTTTATTCAACATAAATTTGACGGGAATGGTAATCATATTGAATAATTATGTGGCTCCTGCAAGTCTGTAGGGAATTGTGCACATGTGGATAAAAAAAATCACATTTTTCCTTGAGAGATTGCAAAGAACGAGAATACTGCCCACATAGCTGATGGAAGTGTCTGCTCAACTAACATTTGCTTCTTCACACAACATTAAGCATAAACCAAATTGCACAAAGCAGCATTTCACTTACTGTTTTCTTTGGAAAAGACTATTCATTAGCAGAGGTAATTCCTTCACCTGGGCCTAGGAAATAAAAGAGAGAATAAATACTGATTAATTACACACAGCAACCTGATTTATATTTATAAAATGTTTGGCCACAGATTATCATGGTTCAACTGTCTAAGGTGTGTGGTTAAAAATAAAACCCACAAAAAATGGAGAAAAAGAATGTTGTAATATTGAAATACTGCATTTATTTCAGATATCTAGGAGAGCCTTTGCATTCTCAAAAGTGAGTCTGGTCTGACTTCATAGCCAGATTTATACTCATGTATAAAATACATGTATGTGTTTTGGTTTTTGCACTCTTGTAAAGCACTTCATGGAAAATTCCAGTTATTCCAAGAATGAATACCTACATTTATGCTCTTCCTTCTTTCATTTTTCTATCCTTTTTTACTCTACATTACAGCAATTTATAAATAATGGGCATTGTCTTTATTTCATCTTACTACATACTGGAAAAGCAATTATACTTCTAAAAGATTGCATTTTGCATAAAACAAGTTTAAGGAATTTTGCTCAAAATATCCTGAATTTAATACAATCACACAACACTAAACATTTGAGCAGCCAGAGATATGTTTTCTTGCTTTTTCTTTGTCACAATTTTCAGAAAGCAATGCACTTCTCTGCCACTATACATTTTCAAAGTGATGACTCATCTACAATGGACTAATTTATCATTAATCAGCCTTAACAATATTAGATATTTTAAGTCAATTACTGGCTACTAATTCAGTCCAAAGCTTCCAGTTTCAAGGAATTTAAATGTCTTTGAATTTAACCTTAGAAAGTTCCAAGGGTTGAAAGAACTTGCACTATTGACTGAAATAGAATGAGACCTAGAACCCCTATGAATGTCCAAAGAATTAGACCTATGTCCTGTTTCTGTAAGAAAACATAAACCCCATCCATCTTTGCATGTGTGTTTGGCTGCATGTCGCTTGCCCTGCTCCCTAGGGGATGGTTGTGGCAGTATTGCAGTGAGGGAAGTGCAATGGTTTTTTTCTAGGCTTTCTCTGATTTGCCCATAAACAAATGATTAGAGTTTAGAGGTATCTCAGTTAGGGCTTTTGCATGTTGGATCTGGTTGGAACTGCCCCACCCCCAACCATGAGAAATGGGCTAATAAAAATGATAAAAAAAGAGTATTTCTTCCTTGTATGGATTGTGCCAGTGCTGAAGAAGTTCCTAAAACAATAACAGAGTTTCCCAGAACAAGTTTCCTTGGTATATATCTGCAACCATTAGTAATTTGCAAAGTTCACCAGAGGGCTCTGAGAAGCAAGTAAAGACTTAAGCAAGTTAAGACTTAATAAAACTTCTGCTCACTGTATTTCATCAGATAAACCATTAAAAGTAATTTTAAATTTTCAAAGGCTTACAGGCTCAACTGACTTGCTATGTACTTGAAAAATCACTATTTGTCTCATGGTCACATTCATGGAAAAATACAATCCAACTTCATAGATAATACACATTTACAAAGATTAGTCTTAGTAGCAGAGAACAAATATTGAACAGAAGAGCTCAAGTCAAGGAAAACAAAAGGCTGCTGTAAACCTTGTGTGACAGAACTATCCCTGTCTATTACCACAGATGTTCTTTAAAGTCATTAAAGCTCTGTCTCGTTCGTAGGTGGTGTGTGATGCTGCAGGAACAAAATACCTGCCAGCCAAAATAAAGTGGACATAGTCTGTTTCCTAATGACACCAGTATAGTGCCACTGGCCTAGCAATTTGTTTTAGTTTCAAGCCCAAAACCAAATCAAAAGCTTCCCTGCCCAATTGCATACTGTAATAGCATTAAGCTACCATTGCTCTCCCACCCAGTAAACAGCAAAGATTTCTCAAGAGATGTATTACTATGCAAGTGAAATGGAGATATGTTTTTTCTCTCTGAACTTTTTTACCTATAAATGTGGCCATGACTTTACTTTGCTCTGAGGAAATATTTGCTTATCTTTGCTTCAAAAGGCTTTAATTAAATGCCAATGGCTCCTCTACTCTTTCTATATCCTGCACTGCAATGTATTTCTTTTCTTCCCTCCTGTAGTTGTGGGGGAGGATAGCAAAGAAGCAGAGTGACCTGAAAGTAATAAAGTCAGTGTAAACCACAAAGTCCTTGCTTAATTACTCAGTTTCAGAACAGAGGCTGAAAAAAAGCAGTTCTTTCATTCTCATAAAATGACAAGAGCCAGCAAACAGATGAGCCAGATCAGCCCATTGCAGTGTGATAGCTGACAGGAAGGCACAATCACTCATTATCTGTTCCCAGAACTGCTGATTGAAAGGTCTTGGTTAGTTCAGGTGAGGTGAAGAATGGCAGGACCAGGAGGACCGTCTGCATATAAAAGCATCCACTCTGGAGCTGATACCATGTATTTGTCTTTGAATAGAACAGCGTGAACCCCATCGCCTGTTTGTCACTGAGCAGCCTCAATGAACTCCTCCAAAGCGAGCCTGCACCTTACATTGCATCTGGACCATCTAGGCTGCGAACTGTTTTTAAAAACATACATTTAAGGTTTAGTGAAACTACGGTAGCTGTAATAAAACTGTGTTATCTATAGCTAACTTGTTGCAATTAGCTTACTACATCTAACAAGCCACTTTTTCAGGAAAAGACAAAGAACTAGACTGGGTGATCAATTTATGTTTCCTTCTTACAGAAGCAGTTGGAGGTACAACTCCCTATGATGGGGCTTGATTTTATAATCAGATGTGCTTTTTCCAGTAATATATTTCTGCCATTGTGCACCTACAAATGTCAGAAAAGCTGATATGCCAGAAAGTGCTGTCAAATGCACAGTAAGACAGTAATATTTTTTTCTTCTGGTGCTCCCATTTTAGCAGTGATGTTTGAAAGGTAAGATAGACAGACAGATCTACGTTTTAAGATGCCAAATGAAAGTATCTGGAAACCTGAGTCCTCTATAAAAAGCACAGCTAGGGAACCATCACTGACAGGACAAACTGGTATGCTAACTCAAATAACCCTGTCAGTTTGCCTCAGTGCAGGGACGCCTCTCAGGATGAAGAAAGAGTTATCCTGGCTCTGCAGAATCCTCTCTGCTTGTATTGGCAACCAGGAACTGGGACACCAGTCCACGGCCATGAAATACGTGCTCCAGATTACCAATTAGGCACAAAGTTATTGTATCCAGTCTGTATTTACTGACTTGGGCAATGATCTGCCCGTGAAAGGCTCTGGATCTCACTACTGTTTTTTTTTCTTGCTAAACATATCACTTTAAATAAACTTTCAAGATGTTTTCCAAGTTGGGAAAAACAGGTATTTTACCCAGCAGGAGCAAAATATTTTATAGCACCCAACAGTGCAATGAGCTACTGCATAGCAACAGAAATATGTGCAGGAAAGCCTTGAGGCAGCTCCTGTTTTACAGGCTTCAAGCAGCTCTTAGTGCCGGCAGACAGTGTGATAGAGCAGCCCCAGCTGCTGCATGGGATCCCTGATAACACAGCAGCCCAGCTAAGCAGTGTGTGGGGGAAGCTGCAGGGACAAAGATTCAAGTAGCACAGGCTTATAAAACTCCAGAGTTATTTACTAATATTTTGTCATGGGTAAGTAGAAGAGATTTGGTTAGTGTCAGCCATGTATCCAGTCTTCTCTTATACCCACAGGTATGTTTGGCCAGGCTTATGTTTGGCCTTGCAGGTAGGTGGCTGGGTTCGAAAGTCTTTGTAGCTCCTCCAAAAGAAAAATAAACTTGTGACTAGTAAGGCTACTAGGAAGGCTTCCAATACACAGATGCTGTTTTCTATCACTTTCTGTAGACAAACAATGAGAAAATATCATCTGCCTTTGAGAGGGAGCCAGCAGTCACCAAAAGATAAGAGAAGGGAAAAGAGAGGAAGAGCAATGGGAGCAGCAGGGATGCAACTTGAGAAGTGGAAGACTAGGGAAGGTTGTCCTGAGTAACTGGCTCTGGGGAACAGAGCAGGACTTTCCAAAGCCTTGTCTGCATTGCCAGTTACTGCTTCAGGCTTCATCTGGGTGACACTTAATGTCATATATTGTCATGGAAGGCAGAACTTCAGTCACCAAGGGGCAGAAATAAGAAACTGAAGTGTTACTGTCTCGTGAATATTCTCATTATATGTACAGAGGCAGATACTGATCCATGTGCCATGCATTCATCACTAGGAGCCTCTAGCCTTTCCTTATGTTTTTTTCCCCCTGCTTATGTGCAGCTTGACTCCAAGATGGAAGCGCCCTTGTCATCATCTGCTATGCTCACACCCTATCTTCTAGTAAATTCTTACACATAAGCAGCAGAGCTTTTAATTTCCTTTGCTCACAAATCAAGAAGAGAAAAATCCTTTACTGTGTGTTCATCACTCTAAGCCCCTTTGCTTCACGTAGAACACAGGACTTCCTGCTGTGCATTTGTATGTGGTCTCTCATACCAGTAAAAGCTGTGAACGCAGAAAATCACAGTTCACAGACTCCCTATCACATCTTGTAGTGCGACTGCAAGTTATCACCACCCTTGGGAAAGAGCAGCTGAGCAGCAAGAATGTGGCAGTGGAACTGTTGATCCATAGAAGACACAGAGAGGAAGTAACCGGGACATTGTCTTTGAAGAGCAGTAACTCAGGGATGGATGTTTTCTAGTAGGATTACTCACAGCCTGCAGAGGACAGCACACTGTCACCTGTGGGCTGTCTACAGCTTCTGCAAGGGCTTTTCTGCCACGGGGCCTCTGGGAAGAGGGACACCAGCAGTGCCACAGTACTGCTACGGCTAATGCTGCGGGGCTGCCTTCCACTAGCTTTGTCTCTTTCCTCTGGAAAAAGGCAGTAGATAAAATGTGGGACCTACAGCAGGGTCTGTCATCCTCAGACAGTGCACTGATTACAAGGTGTGGGAGGTGAAAAGTTATCAGCACCATTCACATTAAAAGTTCAAAAGTACTTTTTCACTGAGGACAAAGGCATTTTTATTCCAGAATGATGGATTTCTGGTCCTGGGAGCGTTACCCTACACAGGGTTCCAGCTCCTTTCCAAAGAGACAGAGAAGGCTATAATTTAACATTTAAGCACCGGGCAAGGTCCTTTAGCAGCGCCCTGAAGCAGCCCCGCAGCGGCATGTGGGACACCTCCAGCACGCGAATGGCCCATGCAGCGAATCCCTGTTCGCTCCCTGGCTGCTGGAAAAGCCGCGTGCTACAGGGAGCCCTCCTCGGATCCCGCGTGCCCGCAGCTGCCGCTGCCCTTCCCGAAGGACGAGGGAGCAGGGGCAGCTCCGGCCGCGGGGGTGTGTCCGGCGGCGGCGCTGGGGCACCGGGCAGCCCCGGCCTCAGCCCCGGCCGCAGCCCCCCCTGCACGGCCCGGCGGGGCCGCCCCTTGGCCACGGCCCGCGGCCCGGCCCCATAAAGGCGGCGGCGCGGCGGGCGCGGCCCAGGAGCGGCGGCGGTGGCCCCAGCGGCGGTGGTGGCCCCAGCGGTGGCCCCAGCGGTGGCGGTGGCCCCAGCGGTGGCGGTGGCCCCAGCGGTCCAGCACAGCAGGTAAGCGCCGGCGGCGCCCCGCTGCTCTCCCGGCCGTGCGAGCGGGCCCCGCCGGGCGCTGCCCCCGCCGCTGCAGCCCGCAGCTGCTCCGCTTGTGGCGTGGGGTTTGCACGCTTGGCTGTTCTTTGCTATTTCGGTGTTGCGTGGGCTTTGTTCCTTTTATTTTTTTTCCCCCTTTCTCTTTTTTTTTATTTTTTTTTTCCTTCCCCTGACACTGCAAAAACTCGGGTCACCAAAGTTGCAGAGAGAGTATTTCTGAAGCCTTAGTTCTTTTCCTAATAAAGCAAAGCAAAAGTTGATTAATTTGATTCGGGTACTCTCCTCCTACTGCTTATTATGGTAAATATTCCACAGTAAAAAAAAAAAAAAAAAAAAAAAAAAAAAAAAAAAAAAAAGATGAGGCCAGTGCAGTTTCTGCTTTATTTTTGGCAAGGCTCTGGAATACCAGTGAGAACTCTGGGAAGCAAAAAGCAATTTATTTAAGCGACAAAGCAAATGCCTTTCCGTGACTCAACAAAACTCTGCATTTCCAACGCGGACTGCATCCATCTCAGCAGAGATGTGGTACAGTTGAAGCCTCTTAGAAACAGTCAAGCTGTCTGGCCTTGAGTGGGCCATGGCCTTGCACAGTAATTTTGATATCCATCATCTGAGAGGGAGGGCTATGAGTAATTCTTTACAAATAGAACTGTAGCATTCTTATTGAATACTTGCAGCAGACTTTCAGCATGGTCTTCAGGGATTATCAAAAGTTGTTTTAAAGTCAATTCTTGAATCCTAATGAGGTGAAAAAATAGTATGTCCCTCTCTTCTCCTGCTTTTTTCCCTGCTTCGCTCAGCAGTTGGCATTAACTGTGCAAAGAACCCTATTACTTAGACCTTATTGCTTAGAATTACGGGTTCATAGCCCATAAAAATATTTCTAAAAGTGCTTTAGTATTTTTAGTCAACCAAACAAGTGCCTAAAAAGAATGACTAGTAGTTGTTCAGAGCCACAGAATGATGGTTCTACATGAAGATACACAGAATCCCATCTGATGCTCCAATGGGATAGGCAACTTGCTTAATATAGTGCTGTCTGTGCTCAGAGATGAAGCAGCTGATCCAGCTTGTTGGAATTTTAAGACCTCACTCAGGGCCTCTAAGAGGGAAATTCAAGTGGATGAGCACTTCCACTTTAATTGTATCTCTTTTACTTGTTACTAGAATGTTCTTTTCTGTATTTTCAAGAAAATACGTTCAATTAGCTTTCACTAAAATCTGTTTTTCAGAGGTTTAGATAAAGAAAGGAGAATAGATTTGAATTGAAGAAGTTTAGCATTGGCAAGAATGACTGACTAGTCTCACCCTGGTTCCTTAGGTAGAACTGTCAATTTTGATTTAGGCTACATTGTTTAAAGCTATATAGAGATGAGGCTGTGAATAATTAAGAGAATGGATGAAGTAAATACACATTCTTGAGAACCTTCTTATCTGATGTAATGAATGATAACATCCTGTGTTTCTTCTCCATTCAGAATGATACAGATCTTGGAGCCGAGACCCTTGCCCAGCTCCATCATGCCTGTGGATATGGCCATGCGAATTTGCATAGCCCATTCTCCACCGCTGAAGAGCTTTCTCAGCCCCCTCGAGGACTGCCAAAGAAACAACTTTGTGAACAGACTCAAACCTCTCAGGCCGTGCCTTCAAGTGAAACATGACTCTGACAATCAGAAGAGCGACTGGAACCACTCACCAGCCCGAGCCAAGAAGCACGTTGTGTTTGCAGACTCCAAGGGGCTGTCCCTGACAGTGATCCACACCTTCTCCGAGTTCCAGGAGCCCCCTTTGTGGGATCTGCAGTTTGACCTCTTAGGCATTGAGGACATAAAACTCCATGAGGAGAAAAACTTGGTTCTGGGTTTCCCTCAGCCCTCAGCTGACTACCTGGACTTCAGGAACCTTCTGCAGAAGAACATGGTCTGCCTGGAGACCTGCACCCTGCAAGAGAAGGTGCTGTCAGGCACCGTGAAAGTAAAGAATGTGAGCTATGAAAAAAAGGTTCAGGTTCGTATTACTTTTGATACGTGGAAGACCTACAAAGATGTTGAGTGTGTGTACATGAACAATGTTTACAGTGATTTTGAAAATGATACCTTCTCATTCACCATTGATTTCCCTCCTGCCATTTCCTCCGAAGAAAAGATAGAGTTTTGCATTTCTTACCAAAGCGGAGAACATACCTTCTGGGACAATAACGAGGGTCAGAATTACAAAGTTGTACACACAGAGTGGAAGCCTAATGGTGTTCAGGTACCATCTGCCAAGGAAGGCTATGTAGATCTGCAGACTTCAAGGAGAAGACAAGAGAGAGAACCTGATCAGCTGGGCAGTCCAAGGTTGTCCAGTGGCCTCTTCCCCCAGTGGCAGAGCTTGGGTCAGATTGAAAGTTCATTACCGTATTGGTGATCCACACTACCACTTGGCAACAAAACAGTGCTAGTTCACATACTGCATGGTGAAACCATGGTGAAACCACCTGGCAGATTTTGTTTGCTGTCTGAACAAATCCAAGTTCATTAGACTGTGGGACTTGTTAAACCATGTTGTGCTCCTGAAGTTCTTAGCCAAACCTTATCCTTGGAAGGAAAGAAAACCAAGGTGCAACTTACGTGTATGCTACGTACTGTAGGAGTAGCTTGCCTGTATCTCAAGTATATGCTGCTTTCTTCCTGCTGTCAGCTCTCCTGGGTCACTAGAGAGAGAATTGCAAAGTAGTATGGAAGGCAGTGGTGTCCCAGCAAGCTGTGTGTGAGAGTATGTGTGTGTGCACAGGGATGGAAACAGAATGTCACAACTCATTTTGTACCTACCAGGAGTGCAGTAGATGCTGTCAGGAGGCTTGCTGTGACCCTCTACATGCTTGTAGCAAAGGCAGGTAGGGATGCATGGCAAAGATTTGTGGCTTTAATGCATGTTAAGAAACTTGGAGAGGATAATGGAAAAGTGGGAAAACAGGAAGAGGTAGAATGTGCTACATAACTTGGAGATGTGCAATGTTCTAATTACTTCTTTCCAAAGCTGTTTTTCTAAATCTCAGAGAAAGATCTATGGGATAAAAAGGAGACTAAAGAAAGTGATGCAAAATGAGTAGTAGAAGTGACCACTGCTTTAAGAAGGCATCTCTGTCCTTACTGTCTTTGTGAAGCCTTGCATTTCGTATCAGATGTAACCTTGATTTCACCATCCTGCTTATTTAGCAGGGAGATGGTTGCCTTTCAATCTTAAAAGAAAAATGTGCCTTTGAAAAGATTTTAAAGCCACCCTAATATGTCAAAAATAGGGTTAGGCAACAAAATAAAGCGGTTTGTGAATTTCCTACTCTGTAGTATCATTAGGTGATTCCACTCATCACCTGATCTAATCTTACAGCATCTTATGGTTGAGTGTCCTGCTCCTAGCTGCAACATTAGCCATGACTTTTCACAAGTAACATAGGCAAGGTCCTTCATATTGAAGACAGTGAATTAGCTGCACTTTGTGAGAGCTAATTTCTTTAAAAGAGCAGGGTCGTTACTATTTTTTTCCTAGACTGAATATAGGCTTGTACATAGAAAACTGTTATGGTTTATTTTACCTCATTTAAAATTTTTTTTTAGACTTTAGTAAACTAATATATATTTTGTATGCTTATAATTTAGCTTCTGAGCTGGGTTTCATGCAAGACTTGTGTGAGAAATTGTCCAGTACATGCTCAAAAGGTGTGAATGCTGGCACACCTTTTATCTATACAGAAATGGTGTTAACATCAAAAAATAAATCACATTTTTGTCACAGCTAAGAAGTATAATAGCCTGAGTGTGAAGCTACTTGCAGTGCAGCGAGATGTTAAATACTAAGGTGAAATAAGCCTCCTCCACTAATTGCACTTTTCCTTATGTAACCTTTGTTGTTATGTGTAAACTAGCCATTTTAAGAATAAATTTTATTTTGATACATCTGGTTCTGTGTTAGCTCAATCTATCCATTTTCTCAGCTTCTGTAAAACAGACTTAGCTGTGATACGAGGTACAGCCAGTTTGTTCTGTGCTATGGGATCTGCTAAAGCTGGCTGTGGTATGGCATCTCAGGTCAGAAGCTGGCATTACCCTGAAAATTAAATCCAAGCTCTTCACTAAATGAGAGATCCTTGGAAGTATTCACCTTGCAAGTGGTATCATTTTAAAAAACACTGTATCTTATTAAATTTATTTTCTATAATATAATATTTTGGTTTGACAGATTTTTTCAAGGACTTGCTGTGCTGTGGGCAAGTCTGGCAGGAGTGCCTTTTAATCTGAGGGCCAGACTTACCTGCTGAGCTAGAGCATATGTGATGTGTGGATGGGTGAATCTAGACAGCAGCACCTAATGTTTTCTGGCTTGGTTTCACCTTGATTTGCCTAGTTGTGCTGCCTCCTGTGGCCGTGCTGCTGCTTAGGGCCGTTGGAGGTTGTACCCAGGAATCCACAGAACTGCCATCAGTCCCAAAGGACTCCCTGCAAAACAAAGTGTCTGCTGTGAGCCAGCCATGCACCTCTGATGCTGCAGCGTGGCCTCATGGGCACTGAGAATGGAGAGAAGGGTGGCGTGGTTTCCAAGGGCCCTCGTCCCCTGGGGCATGGGCAGAGGGCACCCCTACTTCTCCATGGCCATGGACAGCTGCACAGAGGGACATTTTTCAGTACATTAACTCACTGACAAGATGCAGTTTAATTTGGTCTGCTGCACAAAAAGTCAAGGGTTTCCAGCAAGAAATCTAGCTTTAATTGTGGAAAAGCAATTCCCAAAAGGCAGAAGACATGAAGCTAACAGCAAATTGCTGACCTGAGGAATTAATTTAGTACAGCCATTTCCACATGGCCAATCTACCAATCTCAGACTCATTTACTAAGTACCTAGGTCTTAGTGGGCAGGAGCTCCTATATACTGGACCACCTCTGGTCCCTGCTCTAGAAAAAAATGTGAACTAAAGAGAGATTTGTAACTTAAATGGCTTGAAAGCTGCTCTGCCTCAATGGGAAATTTGACTTCCACAAACCAGATATAAGGCTACTGGGCAATGCAGAAGCCCTCTAGCATGAGGAAAAGCAGAATTTCTTATCCTCTAGCCAGGCTTTGAGACCAGCCCAACTGCCCTGCTCCTGACTGAGACATAAATCACTTAAAAATACTAGAAGACAGATTCCTTTGAGCAAGCCTTGGCTTTGAGCCATCTGCTTTGCAAAGATGCCTTGCAAACGTCCTACTTGCCCAGCAGAGAGTCAATGTGGTGCTGTGGTGTCACTCAGCAGCTTCAAAGACCTCCCTCAGCCGAAAGGGAAAAGGATTTCTCCTTTCTCCACTCAGTACCAAAGCAACACAGTTTCACTCCTTCCTCTTTTAAAACAGCCCATATTTAACGCTAAAGCTCACATCCATCAAAAAGGTAACAGACCCCTGGAGAAAAGTATTAGCAACGCTAAAGTGGATTAACTGAGAAAAATACTAATCTTACAAATATTTTTATCAAACACTGAGAAAAACATCACCATTGGAAAATTGTCATAGCTTCTTAGATGCTGCCCTTTCAGACGTATCTGTTCCAAAACCTGAAGTTATAAAGCAGATGTGGTCCTTGAGAGAAATGCTTGCAACCTGTGGCATCATCTTATTCTCTCAGGAAGTCAATTTTTCAGCTGCACTGTAGGTCTGTATTTCCACCACTAATGTGACAGCAGTGAATAACTGGATTCACTCCTATACCTCTGCAGTGTCTGACTTTCAGTAATAGCCTGTGGGTGTCACAGTGCTTACAGACTTTATTCTTCAAACATGAGTGTTTCAAGTTGGATTCCTAATAGCTGTGCTCACTTTTGCGAAACTAGATCTAATTTTGCTGTGCAAAATTAAATTAAAATTTTCTGGTGTTTTATATTAACGAAGATCTATCACGCTGGAAGATCAGTGTCTGAACATTTCCTGAGAACATAATTAGAATTTTCATGGGCAATTAGTGAATGTCTTTTTCTGTAGTTAAATATAATTAAGCAAGTCACCACAATTTATATGGTAAATCTGGTGTATTAATGGTAATGTGGTAGATGTTACGGTATTAAATATGCAATACGGTATTAAATAAAGCAACAACTCCCATCTCTCTCAGACACTTCTGAGATTTAAAATTAAATGTAATCAAGAATAAAATATTTCCGTGAGGCTTAAATAAAAGAAGGTAAGAATGCACTAAATCCTCATGAGAGGTCTCTGCTCCTGTTTAAAGAACCACCTGTACTTCAGACTTTCCTGGCTGGCATTTGCTTCACCTATTTTTACAGCTTTTCAGTTATGGTGGCTTCCAATTATTCTTTCCTCATTTTAAGAGCCTCCTCAGGTTAGCCTGATTAAAATTAAACTCTTAGCTTCTTGTTTTATTCCACATAGACAAGAAGAAACACCTACCTGTATCTTTCTTTTTACAATAGTCTAATGGCTTGAGAGCAAAGAACAGCTTCTCTCCTCTCCCTACATCCCTTCTCCAGGCCATGTAACACTTCATTTCATTAAAATGAACATTTTGGCTTTCCATCCTTGTTTGAAAAGAACCTGTTAAACCTTTGAATTTTCCTTAATGCAGAATGATCACTCTTGACTAGCTCTGGCATAAGCCTTATGGTGTGGTCCTCAACATAACCAGTGAAAACTTAGCACATTTCAATACCTATTTTTCGTTGCTGAGCTGGCTTCATCTGTCTCACTCAGAAAGGTCTGGGGAGTGTACAGCTCATTGCAGTGCTCGAGAGCCTGTCTGTGAAGCTCGTGACAGCTGGGAAAATTGAATCATTGATGCACTTCATTGATCATTTATTCTAACAATGGCATTTCCTCCATTTAAAACATTTGTCTTTTTCCTGTTCCTCCTTCCTATATTGCAAACTACTCCTAACACTCCAGCCTTTGTTTACCCCTTTTCTGGAATAGTCATTAACTGAGTGAGCTTTCCTCTCTTCTGTGTGAAGTGCAGCATTCTCTGCTCCAGTAACAAAATCCACATGAGCATGACAGGATTGGTGCAGAGGCAGCCTACTGACGTTTGTTTTCACGATACTCGCCTCAGGTGGGCCACTGTCAATTTTGGTAAGTGAACCTTTCAAACAGCAAGGTAGGAAATAGCAGGGTTAATTGTGGTGAACTCGACAGGGTGGGGCTGCTCTCGGTCACTGTGGCCTGGGCACACAGCAGTGGTGGAGCTGTGTTACAGCCCCAGTGCTCTTTGGGCACAGCGGGGAGAACAAGGCTGCTCAGCAGCTAAAGGCTCGGCTCCCTGGCAGCAGGGACTGGCAGCAGGATTATGGCTACAATAAGGTAACAACAAGATTCAGGGGAAAGGAGTGAGCATCAAACAAGCAATCAAAAATAGCACAGTGGAAACTTTAAGGGTGCCAGACAAAGAAATTGGTCTACAGTTTACTATATTGCAAAAGGAAATAAATGGGGAAGAATTAAATAAAATTATTTGCCTCAGAGGTGTTATTGAGGGAAAACATCTGCTATTTCTTCATATTTCAGGTCATTGTAATATTTTATATGATTTTGGACTTTCAGCACTTCAAACCTTACTTTCAGGAACAACATGAAAGTGGCTGTTGCTACAGACTTGGTGGCAATGAGCGTGTTAGAGCAATTCCCCCTGCTCGCAAAAATGGGAAAGCAAAACAAAAACCTTCACACAGCAAAACTCCTGCCACGAAAGTCCCTGTCATCCCTGAATCACACACACAGCAGTAATTAACCAAGAAGTCAAATCTGTGAAATTGTTATACCAAAAGCAAGTATCTTAATTGTTTTTTCTAAAAATATCTCTTACTGTTATCCCTTTGAGAAAACAACATTTTAACAGATGAATCCAGAGCATGCAGTAAGCAAAATTAACTGAAATCAGTGGAAGGTCAGTGAGGTTTTTTTTGGTGTGCATTCTTTTGGTTTTGTTTGTCTGTGTTTTTTAAAGTGCTTTTCTTCACAGAGCTTTGTCTTTTTCTCCTACCTTCTCACTCACAGTCTCCCTCTGGTTTTCCTTGCCTGGAGCTAGATCAATATTGAACCAGGTGACAGATAAATTCTCAAAGTGTCCAGCCCTACTTTGGCCCAAAAATGAATAGAATTTATAGAGATATACCAACCCTCAAACAAAAACCCATAACATACCAACAAAGCAAAAAACCAAACCCCCTGTTCTTGTTCTCTATTTAAAGCTAATTACACACTGCAGGTGAGGTACTAAGAATGTTATAGTACAGCACAGACATCTTTGACTTGGCTCTGAGTGCCATAGCAAAGCTACTGACTCCAGGAAAGTAGATTTGTCTGTAAACTCAGAGCTCAGCCACAACCATTACCAGCCGTGCCCCTTCTACCCATCAGAAACTCAGGTCACACACTGATAAAGCACAGAAACACACAGGAGCTGCAGAGCTGGATGGGGAGAGCTGAAGATAATTTTTGTGTTCAGGTGACATAGCCACATGTCAAATATTGATACCTTCACACTCTCCATCTAGAAAAGGCAAGTAATGGAAGACCTTCTAATATTTTCTGCTCCACTTTCTTGTTTTCTTGGAACAGTCACATTGTTCCCAACCAGCCTGTGGTCTCTCTGTCTGTAACTATCACCTGAGCAGCTGCACCACCAAAAACATTCCCCTTTGCTCTGCATTGGGAAGTCAGGAAAAGTTAACTTTCAAACCACCCTCCACAGTCCTAGAGTTTCTTTTCTTTTTTTATGAGGCTATAAAATCCTCCTTTTCTTACCTGACATAATCTTTTGAAAAACCATGGTTGTCTGAATTTCTGGAAAATATCACTTTCTGAGGTCTGTTATCATATTTGTTCAGGAAGGACACCTGGCAGGATAATCCCAGTACAAAAGAACCGTCTGCTGGTGCAAAGGCGACCCCAGCAACAGAGACAGGTTGAGTTAGGATCAGTCATAGCTCCAAAGGACAGGGACTAAGAGCCACTGCCAGTAGCAGGAGATGGAAATTATGATTTAGGGATAGCTGATATTGCTGAAGCAAATTTTCTGCAAGCCTGATGTCATCCTGGGGGTGGTGGGTGAATACTGCACTGGCAGCACCTGAGAAAATGGGCATAGCAGATGCTGCTTGTATGGCACACATAGTGGTGATTTGCTAATTAACAGAATTACGTTCCTTCTCCTCCAAATCAAACCTTTGTCATGCTGAAGAAAAACAAAAGGGGTGTTTCACAGACCCCTATCTCTGCATCCTAGGTGTACTGGGACCAGTTGCCAAACTTTGTGCATTGAATCATGGTGAAAGCATGAGGTCAAGTCACCAACAGAGAAGCAGCTGGGGCTGTGCTGAATGCAGTGCAGACCCTGCTGGAGTAACAGCTGTGGTACAGAGCATCTCTACTCAGCTGGAAGAAAGCAAACAGGCACTACACTAAGAGTCTGCTCCTCTATTGCAAAATCCATGAGCAGCTGAATACTGAAGAACTCAACTCTGATATCCATTTTAGGTAGTTATTAGGAAAAAATGGTATTTCTTATTTTTAGTGAACGGCAAATGTCTATTATTGTATTATTATTCTCAAGATCAATTACATAAATAACATTGCATTTTGTTCTATACAGTGAAAAATATGCTACCTCAAATATAAAACATCATACAAATGCTGCAAGTTTACGTCTTGGGCATGTGCAAGTTAAAGTGTCGTGTAACTACAACCTCAAGCAGCCTACTGGCAGAGAAGGTCGTGCTGGATTTCTCCCCCTCATGCTTCAGAAGGGGGAAATCAAAGAGGGATGAAATGTGTTTCTAAGATCACATCCTGCTAGCTGGTTATTAGAACTCCCATCTTACCCCTGCCAGCTCCAGGAGAATGCCCAGGGCAGGGTCGTGGTGGCTGTGAAGTCGTTCACCCTGTAGTCTTTCTTGTCTCTTGTGGTAGTATGGGAAAGAATTACCTTCTCTCAGCATGGAAACGATGAAAAATCACAGAATCAAAGAGAGGTGACTCTGAATCACAGAATCACAAAGAGAAGTCTGTGTAGTCATTTTATATAATCAGTCACCTTTCCTGGACTAAAAGCTCCTTAGAGAAGGAAAATTTTATCCTTTAGGACCTATGGTTCAGAGGTATGTACTAATGCCTTCTTTAGCCACTGGTGAACATATTGCAATGCCTTTACAAGGAATAATTAGGCAGAGACATATATTTATAGTTAATTATCTTGTTAGGGCAGCAAGAGCAGAGTGAATTCCAAATGCAAAATATTTTCCCCCCTTCCTTTCCATATGGATTATATGAGCCCCTCCAGTGTTTGTTTATTCCTCCTGGGAGCCTTTTCAAAGACTTCTCAGCTCTGAGATTTAATGCCTGGAATTGCTGACATGCAGAATTAAAAATGTAAAGCGTATTTGCTGCCTTCTGTTTTTAGATTAGCAATAGAGAAAGCGGTCCTTGACCTGCACATAAAGCCAGAAGGGCCCAAGGGACACAGCTTGCAGTGTGAGCAGAGTGGGGAGAAGAAAGCCCATGGCAGGGCAGCCCACAGGGGTGGAGGCAGAAGTCTCTCTGGAGCTACAGCAGCAACTGGAGGAGAGGGAAGCTGTGGATAAAAGCCCTGTCAAATGTTCATTGCTGGCATGGAGATCTGTGGAAGTGTTATTTCAGGAGACAAGAGTGGTTTTGTCTATAGGCCAGGGAAGGGACTGGGTTGCAGTTTTACTGATACCTGCAGTTGGCAGTCAAGTGGTTTGAGGAAAGAGTAAAACCCCATGATTTTCACTGAATGTTTCTGATGTACAAAACTAAAAATCTTTAATTAAAACAATAATAAGAATAAGGAGAGCGTTTTTTCCATTTTCAGTGGAACATTATTAAGAGCTCTAGTGTTTGCTTTTTGAAGTGGCCTACAGATAGTTTCCAGACACCATTCTACCTATTTTCCAATTTGTCTTGTTTACTGAATATTTTTTAAACCCTCAAGGTATAACTATTAAAGCAGTATTTACAAAAAAGTTTCACATTACATTTTTGAAGGATTTTCTCAGACAACAGGGTTACCACACCACCCTTCCATGACTAGAAACCAGAATAAATTCCTAGTATTTTAACTCTATTTTTATACTGTTCTTTTGGTAAATAGAGCAGTGTCATTCACAGGTACATAACCTGAGGCTTAGGTGCCAGAGGCTTATTTGCACAGATTTAAAATAATCTTGGGACAGTGGTGGGTTTTTTCATCTATGGTTTCAATTTTTGTCAGAACAATTTCTTACCTTTCCTGCTCTGAGTCACAAGTTTTTGAGAACAGAAAGCAGCTCCTGAAGTAATTTTCATGAGGGTTTATTTGTGCGCCTTTCTAGAGACAAATCTGCACGGTGGTTTGGGATGCATTCTTTCTCAGCTGAAGTTCTGGCCTCCCACAAATAACCTTTCACGTTACTAAGAATTTGCTGGGTTTGTGACTACACTGGTGAGGGAGAAGTGTCAGTAGGGCAGTTCCTCTTAAACTCATGCCAGTCCTGCTGGAAGTGACTTTGGCTCTTACGTTCAAGCATCTTTTGTTCTCCAAAGGGCATTCCTTTTCAACACCAGGAGCCCACATGATTTCTTGGACAGTTTGGATTTTCCTTCACATAATGGCGCAAATTAAGTGTCTCAGGCCTTCAGTAAAATTGGGATATGCGTGGCTGCCTCTCAAACTGGCAAGAAGCAAAAAAGTGAAAAAGGACAGACCATGGACTGAAGTCCCTGGATGTTTTCCACCATCCGGCCGTTAATGCTCGCCACAGCTCCTCACTTCCCACGCCGGCTGCCAAGCAGAGCCCAGGCAGCTCCAGACACGGGGTAAGGGGAAGGCTGAGCAACTGAGGGCTGGGCTGCAGCTCAGTGCTTCTAGAGGAAATATTCCTCTGCTCCAAGGAGATGCTGAAATAGTTGTACTGACAGCATCTGCTTCCTCTTAGACATCTATTTTACTCCTACATTTGACAGATGGACCAGTGATGGGGAGATGAGTGCTGAGAGCCTCCCGCTAATTTCACTGATCTGGAAACAAAACTGAGAAATACATATATTTTTATCTCTCACTTCTTTCACAGGCGTTCTACTCCTTCATTCAGCAAGGCCAGAGCTACAAATCAAACTTGGATTTTGTTTAGCAAGGAGTGGAATAGAAGATGGAGGTGTGGTTGATCTAAACCATTTCACCTGTTTTCATGTTTCTGCAGACCTGAATATTTCAAACACAATTAAAAAATATATTCTTGGCTCAAAGACTGCTTCTGAAGCAGAAGGAGCTATTTTTCAATATCCAGCTGAATTTCCAACTCTTGAACATGCAGTAAACAGTTAAGATTTCTCTTGGATAGCTCTCAGTTCTGTTGGTCAGGTGACACAATAATTCTGCTTGCTCCTGTTCTTGGGCTCCCTGCAATTTTCCCTGTCATGCATCTTCGATTCCTAAACTTGCTGTGGATCCATTCTCACCTCCTGCCCTGCCTGAAATTCACAGGCTGTATGTGCTAGTGTGAGTCAGCAGTAATTACACTTCATCTGTAGGAAAGACAGTGGTGAAGGAGTTGGAGGTGATTCAGCAGAACACTTTATTGGCAATATCACTCTGGAAATCACCACACCTGAGTCCTCAGGTCGAGGGCTTCACAATCACAGATCATTGTGTACTAGACAGCCATCTTAAAGGCTTTCTGCAGAAGTCTGAAATTTGCTATCCCATTATACTTAGACTGACAATCAAAGCACCATGGCAGGGCAGGGATAGTGCCTAAGTGCTGTGAGCAATTTCCCATTTGTTCTCCATGTCAAACGTTCTCTCGATTCTCACAAAACACAGCACTGTAGTTAGAAGTATTTGAATCTGATGAGTCAGAGCACATAGTATTATTCTGGCACAAGTGAGGCACTAGCAATTAAACCTTATTCTCCAGTTGTTCTGCCCTTTTAATCACTGCCAGCTCTCATGTGTTCCTGGCTTACTGGCTGCCTTGAGGGAGCTGGAGGCAGACAGCTGATCAGGTATCACAGAGATGTGCCATACTGATGTCAGTCTTACTGCAGAGTTAAAATCTACTGTCTGATCGAAAATGATTGGATTTATATAATGAATCCATCATGGGCTTATGTTGCCACATTCATTAAAACAAGAGCAAAACAGTACTGCATACCAATATCATAAATGGAACCAGCAGTTAATTGTGTGATTGGCTTGGTTAATTTTTGTTATAAATTACAGAAATTAGCAGTGTAAACAAAAGTCAAAGTAATTTCTTCCAAAATGTAACTATTTATAATTTCTTTTTAACACTGTATGGCTGGGAATAGCTCCTTATGAGGCTGAGGGTGAGCCCCCACTGGACTGGGCTGCACAGAGCAGGCTGTTCTGTGGGACGTGTAAGTCTGCATGCTCCTCTCCAGCCCTGCCAGCACTCTAACCCTGGGTGTGGTATCTTCCTCTCTGGTCTCCCCTTCCAAACAAAGTCGAGGAGTTACATGATACTCTGTACAAGACAAACCAATAAAGGGTCAACACAAGAACAAGAAACTCCTAATTTGTGGCTTAAGAAATGCAACCCTTAACATATTTTCCCTGTAAGTATTTTGCAGCAATGACATGCTGTCCTCACAGTGCTTTATAAGGCCAAGGCAAGATAATCTTTCCTTATCTCCTAAATATGTGTAATACCCTGAACAGCATTTGCAGATGCTAATAAAGACAGTGTATTTTATGGATGTTCTAATTTTACAAAACCACATTTCATTATTTGTTCATTTAGTATATTCTCCAAATGTTCTCTTTAAGACTGACATTATTTTGAACACATGTCAGAACTGAAGTAGTTGGGGTTTAATGTCAGCAGAAGAGACTGTCTGAAGGCCAAGTAGGGAAAGATGTGAGTGGAATGAGAGCACTGTGGCCATGTGGGGGGGTGGGGGTCACATTCAAGAGCAGATGTGAAAGCTGCTAAGCCTATTACTGGATCTTAAACACGCAAAGATTTTTTCACCTAAATTCAGACCTGAGACTTCTTTTCCTAAGGGGAAACAAGGCATTTCAGGAATAATTCTGTAAAATGGTTATGGTCATGGTTATGGAAACCATTGACACCCTCATTTTTGTCTTGTCACTAGCTACTTCAACACCAGTACAGGATATTCAGTTTGATTCCTTTTCAAATCTGAGAAAACTGGTATTTACTGGAAGCATCTCCTGCCCACAAGGTAATGTTCCCTTTGGATCTAAGTGAAAATGCTTGTAAACAACATTTTCGGGGTATTGCACTATGCATTATAGTCAAAAAGCTTCCTTGCATACAATAAAAAAGTGAATATATCTTAACAGTCTAAAGTATAAAAGTATTTAAAGTGTTTAAAGTATTATCCTGGTTTTCCCTGCCCTTAACACTTAAGTGTTTTTAAATTGCCATTGGATAAAATGCACAAGCAATTTCTGAAGTTGTCCAGAGGAAATGTATTCCTCCACTTATGTGCAACAGGACAGAAATGGCAGAATCCCTCTCTCAAATGCTTAGAGTATTTGCCTTCTCCAGAAAAAAAGCAAATCTATATGGTTTGGCACAGTTCCTAAACAGTTCTTAGCTGTGAAAAGTTAATTTTTTCCAAGTATGTATAGATTTATGAGCATTTAACAATGGCTAGAAACAGTCAGCACTGAAGCAGCATCTAAGCTCTTGATAAATACCTTGTTTAAATGTAGTCAAGATATCACAAAATACTTCCCCTAATAGGAAATAAAACATAGTCATCTGTTCTAATTGCAGTGATGCTGATGCAGCAAAATATGCATTCACCAATTCACTTTATCAGAGAGTATCATAAGGACATGACTACCACATTTCCAAGGAGATCTCAGAACAGATCACATTTAAACAATGCTTTAGCTTCATTTTCAATGAACAGGATTTTCTTTTTAATTTAAAAATGATTCATGATCTGAAATGTACATATACTTACTCAAGCCGTGGCTGATAAGGCCCTGCCTCCAGCTGATGCCTCTGTTATGGAGCTTATAACAGAAAGTGTTTTATGCCCACCTCAGGAACAGCTTTGCCTACTTTTGGTTAAAACTCTTCTTTTTAGAGAGCTGACAGCAAAGGTGAACACAGTGTGTTCTTATAGCCTCATTTACACATTTTTTATATCATTATTCTTTATCTAGGTTATCCCACCTTACCCTTTCTCTGAATAATTGGGCAGTGAGTATACAGCAGAATTGGGTAACGAAGAAGAAATATCTCAGGAAAAGATTGTACTCCCAGTAGCTTCCCAGGGACCTCCAGGGAGGCTGAAGGGAACTAAAAGTGCCCTAAGTCAGGTTTGTCCCTTCTGGACCTGGCCACAGGGTAAGGAGAGCTCAGCTCAGCGAGGAGCTGCTCTAGTTCATCATTGCTTTGAGCAGCAGGGTGGGCTGCCCTAAGTTACAAGCTCCTGGTCCACAGAGCACTTAGGCCTGACTATATTTCTGACTCTCCAGCTTGTCCTCCAGACCTTTCCTGAGGTCAGCCTGACTCAGTGACTTACATGTGGGATTACAGGGGCAATTCAGAGTAGCAGACTCTTGGGCACCACAGCCACGTCTTCACAAACAGAGGAGGAAAAGGGGGTGTGTATCTACTGCCAGGCCACTTTATAGTACAAAGACTACTAAATCCCAAAAATGTGCAGGGTCAGGTTGCAGGTCTAAAAGCATAGATATGAAGAGTATGAGAAGGACCCACAATTTTAACTTATTGCAGAGTCAGAAGACAGATGTATTTATAGCCTTAAATCTCTGAAAAATGAAGGGTATGAGGCCTCTTAGTCTGCCCTCTGGACTCAGTGTGCTTTTGGGATCTAGCAGTCATATCCTATATCTCAGAACCTGGAACTAAATGAACCTTAAAAAAAAAATACAAGAGCAATTTAAGAGGTCAGGAGAAATGCCAGAAGTGTCAGTGGTAGGCATCCTTTCCTACCTCCAGCCCACCAGCCCTGCTCAGTGGAAGGTCTTCCTTGCTGGAGCTGCATTAAAAACACTTTGTCCTGGAGCTGATTTCCACGAGACCTATTCCACATGCCCGTGCCAGAGCTTGGCCCCAAGCTTACATTCCTACTGTCAGAAGGTACTCTTATACTCAACAAAACAACTTGATTTCAACCTGCAAACCGCAGACAGTTTTAAAATGAAACATGGTAGATTCAGACTAAATATAAGGAAGAAATTTTTATGATGAGAGTGGTGAGACACTGGATCAGGTTCCACAGAGGGGGTGGTTGTTACTGTCCCCAGAGGTATTAAAAAGATGTGCAGACTTGTTGTTAAGGGACGTGGTTTAGTGGTGGACTAGACAGTGTCACGATGATGGTTGGACTCAATGACCTTAATGGTGACTGCCAACCTAAATGATTCTATGATTACTCTTGAAATCCATTGTAGACAGTGAGTCCTGATTGTTCCTCATGCTCCCCTCCCCTTCTAAAAATTCCCCTGCATATACCTTAGCTCAGTGCACATAAGTCCAAACTTTTCCTCCACTCCTTTGGATGCTAGAAAAAAAACAAACAAAAAAACACCAAACCAAACAAAAAAATAAATTCCAAAACCAGTGCTTCTTTTAATAAGGGAGAGAGTTCATGTGAAGGCAATATTCTATGCTATAACAAACATTCATTCTCTCTACAGAAAATCAAGAAAGGATCTGTGAGACAGTAGCATTGAAGAAGTGCATTTTTACAACCCTGTGCTAGCCTCATTGCTTCTTGAGAAACATCTTTCTGGGTAGTTCTCTGAAGAATTTATTATTCCACCCAGTGACTTAAATTTATTCCATATAAAGCAGTTATATTTAGAAAAGTTGCAGTCAAAACCATATGATGCCATCATTGATTTATGTGCACAGCAGCAACAATGACTAATAAAGTTAAAAAGCAGTAAGAGAGGTCTAGCAGATGGGCAAAACATAAAAATAAATGTTCTGATCAAAACACAGATTTAGCAAACCACCAAACCCAGCAGATTCTTGGGAGTTTGGCTTTATTTGGGTTAACTAAGTAAATATAATAGTGTAACAACATTCTTAGCAAATTAAGGCACAGAGCATGGCCAAGGACAGTGGAACATAATCTGGATATCAGAGGATGAGGCTATCAGAGAGAAAATGCAGACCATTCTGTAGCTCAGTTGCACTTTCCCCCCATCACATAAACTTATAAATCCTTCTAGAAGAGCTGCCCTTTCCCACAATCCACACCACTAAAACTAGATGCAGCAATGGTGTTTGTGTACTCAAAGCCCTCAGCTACTGTTCCTCACATCATGCTTTCCCATTTTTTAAGAAGTTGCTTTTATTTCAGGAAACTGAGCTCAAACTCAGGGAAGAAGGCACAATAATGCAAGTGTATAAAATACTGAGCCTTAATGCGACATGTAAATTTGGCAGATAATTTCTCATTAACAAGGTTTCAGCTCAACTTGGTTCCTGTTTCCTGCACCAGGAGAGGAAATATTAGTTTAATAATACTTTTGTATTTGGGAATGTGGCTTCATTATCACTGGGGAATCCAGTGCCATTGCCAGTAGTGGTTTAGTTGAAGATTCTGAAACTCAGAAACTCCCTTATTTCCCGTATCTGAGAGCTTTGAAGCTGCTCACAGATGGCTAACCCCCTCCTTTTGATCAGAAAAGACAGTCACAGGCTTTACTCTGTGATAATAAAAGATTATTTTTAAGCGGGCAGCCCTGCTCAACAACCCATTACAATCTGAAAATTAAATGGAAAGGTTATGAGGAGCATGATTTTCTTGTATACAAGGCTTCTATACAGAACTAACGTTTAATTATATCTTTTTGTGCTAAAAAGATCTGAAAGTAGCTTCTAACTGCAATTATAACCTGTGGATGGCAGAACATATTTCCAGAGATAATCATCTGTTCTGGGCAGATAATGAGATTTACATGGCCTAAGACCAAGACTGATGTTTAGAAACACTTAGAGAAATAACTTCTGGAGTGATGATTTCTCAACAACTTTAAATCAATCCAGCTGTAAGGTGCATTTGCCCTGCCATCCTCCCTTGCCTTTATGTTTCCTGCCTTCTGCTGGACCTATGGAATCAGACAGTGACAGGAGCAGGACACTGTAAGCACAGCTCTAAACCAGGCTCTTTCTTAGCTGCATTCAGTTTTCAACAGACCAATGGCTTTGGTGACAGCTTTTGAACCATGTACAATCCCAGCAGTTCTTTGACTGCTGTAAATGAATAACCTGGTTTGTGCTGCAGCAGCAGCAGCAGCTCAGGAGGATGGGAACCACAGTGTGCTCACCCTCCAGCCCTGTGTGGTCCCTGGGGCCCAGAGCTTGCAGCCCACCAAGGGACTCCCAGCCTTGGGCAGAAACCCTCTGCACTGCTGGGAGCAGGGCTGCAGGACCTGCCTGTTTGCTGCCAGCTATAATCTCTGGGCCTGAGCAAACATTCTAACATGAAAACTCACAATGAATAGAGTGTTATAAAAAATATGGCATGCAACTCATATAAGCAGGTTGAATCAGAAACAAAAGCTGAATACGAATGAGGAAATTTTGGTCACAGGAGACTGTAGAGCAGTTTTCTCAAATATGCACTTGTTGTCTATGGCTGTCTCAGTCCATCAATTCAACATTTTCTAAATTAGGAGGGATTTATATAAACAGAGCATGGTCACTAAGGTGCTGTTTATCGTCTGTCTGCTATAAATATTTATGATCATTCTAAAATTAGCGATTTTTCTAAAGTGTGCATTTGTTTAATACAGCTTCTGACAGTCTCCTTGCAAAATATGCAATTTTGTTTCTTATAAGAGAAACAGAGGCAACAGAGAAACCAACTGAAAATACTGCTACAATGGTGGCTGATCAATGGAGGGTCATTCTCAGCTGTGAGCTGCAGACTGATGTCTGAGAAGAATTCCCTCCTACACACTTCTCCTCAGGGCATACAATCCCTTTCCCACGTGCCCATGCAAACCTATCCATGCCATGCAGGAATATATATAGGAACAGAGTGCTGGGAGGAAGTGCTGGAGCTGCTGCCTCTGCAATAGAACACGTGTGATCACAGGGAGTGCATCTGCTTACTCAGATCTGGTGTCAGAATGATAATTCATGTCCTCTCTGCAGAAATAAAAATAAACTGGGTTCAGGCTGAGTTCAACAATCTAAGGTTGCATATTAGCAGTTACCAATCTTCCTGGGAGGTGAGGCATTTTTCAAGTTCCCACTAAGAGGAAAGAAACCAGATAAAAGGCTGGTGCATGACGAGGGGCATGGTGCTCACACTGACATGACTCATACTCATTGGTCGTGACTTCAGTGGGCTTTTGTGAGCCATGACTACAGCATCTTTTAGCAGGATTTCCTTGAGTCACTGGCCCGTCTATTACAGATCTATAGATCTGTGGAACCTGAGCAAGTTTATAGAATAGACTGTTCCTGTTCATGTACTGCATTACGAATTGTAAAGTGCAACTGTGGGTAGACTGTCAATTCATTTCTATCTTAATCTCTCTTTTGAATAACAAAGCTGTATTAAAAAATTGTAACCACCTCATTGCCAGATCTTGCAAGTAAAATCTGCTCTTAGTTCAGAATCACCAAATAAGAATAATAAATTACTGAAAATTATTATTATGAACTTCCAAGTCTCTCACCAAATTCAATCATCCAAACAGTGTCCCTTCTTCTTGTGTCTCTTCCCATTCCCACTCTTTTCCCTTGTTACACAGCTAGGAACATGGATTTCAGAGCAAGAGTTAAGCAAGTTTGCTATGGTACTCCACTTGAACCACTTCAGCAAATCTCAAACATAGAAAAAAATTTAAATTCATTTTCAACAATTTACCAGGAAAATGGGAAATTGGCAAACCGTAAAGAGGAAAACCCACAGCTATAATTCAATCTGCACAAGCTGATAAGATTAATGTACTTTTGCAAATGGGAATGAATTTGTCCAAACTGGGAGAAGCCAGGCAGTAGTCATTGAAAGGGAAAGAAGTGGGTTCTGAAAAGAATTTGATGTCACAGGGAATAATTAACAATAATAATTGTATTATTGTTGATAAATTCCTGATAGTTGTGGTGAGAAGGAAAGAAGAATGAGCCAGACTCTTCTCTGCAGTGACAGGACCAGAGAAAATGGACAAAACCTGAAACATAGGAAATTCCTCTAAAACATAAGAAAACACTTATGAAATAAGTGAAATACTGAAACCCAGGTTACCCAGAGAGATTTTGGAGTATCCACCCTTGAAGATATTCAAAGCTGGACCATTCAGAGCCCTGGCCACCAGCCCTGGCTGCAGCTGCTCTGAGCAGAGGATTTGGACTTGACAGCATCCAGAGATCCCTGGCAACAAACACCTCTTGTGATTCCTCAGTACCTGCACAGAGATCAGAAATATGAGAATAGAAGGACCAGAAACTTATCCACGGTACAAAATTCAAGAAATAGGAGCTGATAATAAATGCTTGAAGTTAATTTCAAAGTTTTGACCATTTGACTTGCTGGAGCAATTTGTTAAGGATTATTGTGGACATTCCAACAATACCAACTTTAAAATCAAATTAGACTTTATTCTAAATACAGCAATGGAACAATGGGGAACGGCTTTAAACAGGAAGAGGATCTTTTATTTAGTGGTCTATTCTATATAAAGTATATTCTTATACTTCATAAAAGACATTATTGAATGGGACCTATATTCCAGTGAATTTAAGTATCTTGGTGCATCCTCCAGCTCATGATTTTCATTACATTCTTTTGGCCTCAGAAAACTGAAAAAATGCAAAATATATTTTTTTGCATAGCATTGTCACCAGGTAGAAAAATCCTACAGTGGGGAGACCAGTGTATATGATTTTTGAACATGAATATATCTTTAAAGAAATAAAAACACCTTGGAAAAAGAAAATATAGCAAAAGAAAGCCCTATACAAGCAATATTTCTCGCTGGGTTGCCCTGCAGGATTGATCTTTGAAGGGAGAAAGTATTGGTGGCTTGCTATAATTTCTGTGTCCCCTGCTTCCCTGTTACCACTGTCCCCCCAGCTGCAGCCAGTGAAACAGGGGAGATAGTACAGCATAGAAAAGAAGAACTTAAAAGCAAGGCCCTTTCCCTTAGCTGAGATGGAAGTGCAGCTTTATTTCTTGGGATCCTGTGGAGAAGAGCAGGAGGGAAAGAGGAAGAGGTATCGATAAGCGCCCCTTTTTGAAGGCAGGGGAAAGAGGGTGGATTACATTCACACAGCCAATAAGGGGAACTGGGGAGAAAGAGATGAGGGAAAGAAACTTACAATTCTACATTTTCAGGGGTACGTTCTTTGGGTCATACCAACTTTTCTAAATGCATTACAGCAGTGGCTCTCTTAGGCTGTGGTTTTAAAAAGTTTTTAAGAAAAAATCTCCCAAAGTACAGCTGTAACAACAATGCCCAACTTTGGTAATTCTTGTAAATTTGTGGAAAACGTGTCTACTTCCTTTTGACTACAGAGGATGATCAGGATGATGGGCACAGAACTGGAGCTCATGAAGACCTTTTGTATTCCAAGCTAGCTCAGAACGTGGGAGCACGTGCACCTGAGCAGCACAATTCCAGCTCTCTGTGTCACTGGGACAGCTGCCAGTGCATGCAGTGTGTGGCACATGAACAGAGGGCCTGAAGAGCCTGCTTCAGTTCAAATATTTGTCTTGTAGACAGCATTCTGATTGGGTCTGTGCAGCCTCTTTGTCCAGCTATAGTGTGCTGCAAATGTTCAGGTTACAGCACCCCTTTTGCTGCATGTCCAGCTTCTGAGAAAAGCAGAATATCCTTCCCATCCTTCCCTTTGACTCTGCAATTTTCAGAAGTGAAGGTGCTACAGCTTGGCAGCATCTTCTGTGGGACAGCTGGGTAGTGACAGCCTGGGCAGTGCCAGCCTGGGCTCCACACCAGCATGAGACAGACCAAGAGAGAGCTGGGGGCTGTTTTTCACAGCCTTCTGTCAGGCAGCCAGACCAAATACCTTCAGACACAAAGAGGGCATTTTTGGAATAACTAATGTTCAGCCAGTGACAAGCTAGACAAAGTGGTGTGTTTCAGAAAATTGATGCTCAGGAAGGAAGATTGGAGGTATCAGGGAAAGAGGATTCTCAGCTTTACAGAGCCATATTAAATATGTGCTGAATCTTTTCAAAACGAAAAGAAGTTAAAGTAATTTTGCTAAAACCACCAAGTATGTTTGACCTTTCTTTCCTATAAGCAAAATCTTAGAGTTGAGCTGAGGCCTCCCTCATATGAGAAGAAAAGATCTTGCTCCCTCTGGTAGGTTTTTCCTTTCTGGATGTGGGGAAGATGCCATTTGTAATCTATGTGATTCCAGCCTTTCACCCTAATCTCAGGACCTGCCCACGAGATGGAACTGCATGGCAGATCCTCCTCCCCAATGCCTTGCCAATGCCTTGGAGCACTCTGGGACAGACCTTTGAATCTGTAAGAATCAGGGCTCAGAATTGTCCAAGACATCTCACCTGCCTTCCCCTCTACCCTTCAAATCAACTTTGCTTAACAGAAAACCAAACAAAGGTATCACACACACACACACACACACACACACACACACACACACACAGGTATATAAAGAACATTTCTTGCAGTTACAATTGCACTGGGTCCCAGATCCCTTCCTCCCCAGCCCCAGAGTCTCCAGCCCCCAAGCAAAAGTGACTGGAGAGGCTGCAGCAGCCCTGGCGCAAGAGTGCAGAGAGGGCACAACTTGCTCTCTCACGTGAGTGAATTTCTAAATACCCACTGTGAGTAAATTAAATACCAACATTATTTGCTAGGACTGGTGCTTTGTTTAAGTGGCTCACCCACAGAGTTAATTTTGTAAAAGAAGTGTAAATAAGCACCACCATTTCTTTTTTAATCTGAATCTGATGACGGGCAGAGTCTGTACCAGTTTTCTGGGCTGCTGAACAGTGGGTCACCTGCCCAACCCATAGTTAAAAGAGTATCTCACAAATGGTACAAAATAATTGTTGTTGGTGCTCTTCTGAAATTTTTCATTCGTTCAAGGAGAGGAGAGGAGCTGAGAGGAGATGAAAAAGAAAAAAAATTGCTAACTTATAACATTTTCTGTTTTTTAAAAAATGTACCAGAATCTTACAGTACATTAAAGATGAAACCATTCAAATTTTGTACTAAAAAAGTTGTATTTAAGTCCTAGGGGAGACTATAGTTTTTTATATTAGTAAACACAGCCTTCATGTGTTTACTAATATGCTGATGTCTAAAAATATGTATGTACCAATCAGAGGTTACCCAAGTTTAATAGATCAAACAGAAACTGTAATGTCTGTTAAAATTTAACAGCTGTCTTCTAGCTTGGGTGGCTGCAGACTCCAAAGCCATGGCCAGAATCAAGTAGGAGCTCTCTGGGACTCACCTGATTTGAGCACGGTTAGAGGGTAACCTTTTGAAGGACTGCCAATACAAATGATCCTTCCTGATAACATCTGCTTTGAGTATGATGAAATGGCTCTTGGATCCAATTCACTAAAAATTCTGTCCTCTTTGAACACCTTTCAAGTTAAAAAAAAAACCAAAAACAACCAATAAGAATTCCATGAAATTTCAATGAAAGTTGACTCTAATGATAGGTCTAGATTAGACCTAAAGTGGGATTGCCAAGGCACTTTTCAGGTTTTACTAAAAAAAGATATTTGCTCTATAGTGATGCTAATTAATAAAAGTCTGATGGGCTGATTTGGAGACTTCACGATGGGACTGAACAACCAACAGCGGAATCTTTTCTCATTTAGCTTGCATGGGCTGCTGAAATCAGACCTCTACCTCAGTTCTCCTAGGATGAATTTAGAGCAATGAAGGTTGATTGCAGACACAGTTAGATCTGCTTGCTGGAGCTGGGGTGTGAAGGCACTGGTATTTTCATTCCCTCATCTCCCTCCTTTCCCCAATACAGTAGTACCATTTTTTAGTATGCAGCTTGTGCTGAAAGTACCACAGAGCCCAGATGTGGACAACTACAACTATGCAATAGAGAATTTTAGTTCACACTGAGCTTCAAAAGTCTCTTCTAAGTAGTACTTTGACAAATGGGAACTTGAATGTGCCCTGTACATCCCTTGCTCTGCATCTGGGAAGGTGAAGGGAAATACTAGGTCCATCTTTTTGGTCCATTTTCCTTATTGTTTATTCCAATAATGCAGATGTAAGAAAGTTTTGTCTGGAACATGTTTCTTCATTTGTGGCAGGATTTTCTAAACTTCTGAAGGCTGATCCTCCTGCTTCAGGAAAAGGAGCAGTCTTGGCACTTGGAAGTTTTCTGTGTGCCCTGCATGCTTCCTCCCCATCCCCATCCTGAGCCACTTTGGATAACCCCAAGGCATGTCACCATTGCCTCGGGCTTTATTTTCTCAAAAACATCACCTCAGATTGTCCTTTCAAAAAATAACCCCCTTAATAGCTCCTCTTTAATGCCAGTATTTTAAGAGGTTACTTGATGCCACTGTGAATGTCAGTATTCACCCCATCTATACCCCTTGTTTGACACAGATCTCTCCTGCTATCCTATTAGCAAAGTATTACCACTTTTAAATCCAATTATCATTAATTCAAAAGACAGTCAGCAGTGAAAGCTCTTTGGTAGTTTTAGAGGTTGGAAATAAGTGGCACTGGTTCAACTTTATGTTTGTTTATATTTTTAAAATTAGGTGCTGACTTTATCCCAGGACTGAGAACGTGAACTCCTCTACTTCAGGCACAGGGTCCCTAGGCATGACCAAAATGTTACAGGGATTTCTGAAGCTTTGCAGCAAATTTCAGCCTCTGTTGGAGATGCAATGGAGCAAGCTTCCAGCAGAATGAAGAACCTCTGCTTTCAGTAAAATTAACAGCTACCACCGAATGGTGTTAACACATACATAGTGCTTCAATTCCATCTGCCTGGTTCAAAAGCACGTGTAAACTTGGATTTTAGGATATAACACTCGATGAGCTGATGTAGGCATGTAAGGAGGTGGTGACAAAGCTGTAAGCTTTTGTTGTGACCTCTGCAGCAAAAAGCAGAGATGACTTGTCTGGTTATGGGAGAAATCCTGACAAAATCCTGTGCCACAAATGAGCTGCATGAAATATTTCTGAAATGTAAGAACCTTCTTCTTGTTAATATATTTTAGAACACAATCTCCTGCTAATATTTTCCATAAACACACAGGACAACTCTGCTGCAGCACAATAAACCATTTCTTGGCTCTGTGCTTTTTGTATTTGAACACCCTTCCCTGGATTCTGCTCTCAGCTAAAGGAGAAGGGTTGTTTCAGCATTTAGCAAACAAAAATGTAAGTACTCTGAAGTTTAATGAACTAAATTCATGTCATGAACTAGAGGCCTTCCCTTCTTCTCCTGCCTCCTAAAGGAAGTTTTTCAACTGGCCTCTATGCAAGTTTTTAAACTTCTTTAAAAGCAATACTGACAAAAAAATTAAATCAAAGTAGCTTTCACTCTCTCTTCATACCTACTAGCTATTACATATGGAAATACCTTGCAACTAATTTCCAAAAGGCTGGTGTGTGGACCAATAGATTCACTTTCTGGACACAGAAAACACAATCTCCCCTGCAAACAGCTCAAGTGCTGCCTGGTGTTGCAGATGACCTGTTCACACAGTGCAACTCCACAGGTCTCATCCAGTGACACTGGAACCAAAGCCAGCTCTGGGTAGTTACACTAAATAAAATCACACTAAATAAAAATTTTCAGTTATGTTTAAGCAGTGAACATTTCTATCTCGGATCTACACAGCTGTGATACGAACTCAGACAC
Source organism: Poecile atricapillus (assembly GCF_030490865.1). Taxonomy (NCBI): domain Eukaryota; kingdom Metazoa; phylum Chordata; class Aves; order Passeriformes; family Paridae; genus Poecile; species Poecile atricapillus. Next base: position 22,045,917 of record NC_081254.1, on the reverse strand, counting down.
AGAGAGGATCCACACCACAAACACAAAACACAGACACCAAGAGTTATACTGCTCTGGTTCTGGTTCTATTAAACCCTCCTTAGGGAACTTTGTGACTGAAAAGAGGGAATTTTGTGCTGTCAATGTTCCTAGCAGCTGTGCTGGGGTCACAGCAAGTGGTATGCCAAACCTGACCACACCTCACCAGGCACTGAGGAACAGGAAGGGCCACTGTGGGAAGGAAGTGGTGGCAGGAAAAAGGCAATTTGGTAAAAAGGAACAAGAGCAGCACTCTAGCACTCCAGCCCCTTGCTTTGACCCAGGAATAACCCAGGAAGTTGAGGCTGGCTGCAAGTTTATGTTATGTGTTATTATGCTGTCTCTCACAGACTCAGGACTCAGTTATTCTGTTTGCCCTCTGCAAAGCTTCCCATGAAGAAATAAAACAGTCCTGAGAGTGTATTGGTTTGCAGCAAAAAACAACCATTATATATAGGGACATAGGCTGCACTTTCTTGCTCTGTCAACGCAATGCTAATAGTCCTGGAGACCATTGTCCTGCGGAAAACTTTATTTGGAAGTATGAACACCCTTCTGTTTAAGTACGGTGAAGGTTTTGGTAAATAATTATTCCATGAATAAATGAAGTCTAATACTTTAATAATAATTTAAAAAAAGCTGAATATGGATCAGTCTTGGGGGAAGGTGATCAAGAACAACATATTTCTTGTGAGGGAAAGTGGGCTGCTCTAATACTTACCAGCATAATTCTTTATTGATGCTATCAGCTTTCAACAACTGACTAGAAGTCGTGGGTTTAACACCCCTCAAGCACAAAAGCATCAGTGCCACACTCTTTCAAAAAATTGCAAAGGATGCCCAGAAACACAAAGTATGTTTCTTAGGCTGTGATGATGTTATTGAGAGTGGGCTGAGCTAGATGCAGAGAAACATGAAACAACCATATAAAGGCAAAGAAAGTCTGTTGTAATCACTGGCTGAGTTAAATCTGTATTTGTAAGAAGTGTGTCAACTCAGCCAACAGAAGCTGGCAGCTATGTGTGTGCAGCTAGCTTTTCCAAAGGAAGGCCAAAGTAAAACTAGAGTGTTTATTCTGGCATCAAGACAGTCTCACCCCAGCTGAAATCTCAGCTATGTTTGTTCTAAGTTCAGCATTATCTTAATTCTACTCAGTGTATTATTATTCCTTTTATATCTAAAAGACAGACATTCTTGAAACAAATAATAATCTCCATCCAGAAATTATATTTCTGGGGAAGGTTAGTTCTGGTGAGGTTACCTGACCATTTAGCAAGCAATAAAGGCAACCACAATCTGCTGTCCTTCAGTATCAGGACATTTTATAAAACTCTGCATTGCTCTCACTTTTTCATATGGAAAAATAAGCCTAGGGAGATCATCTGATGTACTGTAGGGTCAATAATTACCAGTATTGTTGTAGTCTTACTTGAGAAAATTGACAACATATCATAATTCCAAGGTAAAGGTTATTGGTTTTCAAACCAGAACAGTAACAAAGTGCACCGATGTTTGCAAAAGTCATGTCACACACAAACTATGCAGCTGTACTAAACCCAAAAGCAAAGTAATCACATTAACCTTATCAGAGAGAGGTCTGTAGCTGCCTTCATTTACTCAGGTGTTTTCTGGAGTTGTCTGGGAGCTGCAATAAGATGGGTAGAGCATCACTGGAGTCTTGAAAAAAGCTATGGAGTGAGTGGAACATTGCTGTGGTTGGGATGATTCCTGGGAAAGGGACAGAGCTAAAGGGACTCTCCCATGCTCTACCAAAGGTGGGTGTGTGCTGCTGTGTGCAGGCTGCAGGTGGTGGAGGTGATACTTGCCCCAGGAGTTGTGTGCTCACCAGATAAAGAGGGGCTGGGCAGGTCTGTGGGATGCTGGTGACTGCCTAAACCTGGGTGAGTATCAGTTGTGGTCCCTCCAGGAGCAGCTTGGTTCTCCCAGGCTTGACCAGGACTGCTCCTGCACCTCCTGGCTGGCAGGGAGGGACAGTGTGGAGCCACCAAGCTCTGCCCAGAGACTGCTCCATGTCCAATATGTCTTGTCTGCTCCACAAGCCTTGCAGGGCTGCACCTGAGCACCTACTGCTGCCTGCTCTGGATCACACAAAAGCTCTGATACAGAGCCAGGTGCTCTGCACAGAAGCCCTTGCCAGATCTCAGGAGCTTCAGGCCGGTTCCTTCATCACAAAACCCCCTTCATTTTCCATCAAATCACTTGTGCTTTCTCTCCAAGGTGTATGACTCTCTGTGAGAAGTAAAAAAGAACAGGAAAAATATCAAAAGAAACCTAAAAACTGTAATTACTTTATGGAAAAAAATCTCACAGAATACAAAAATGAAGCCTGAATTTTACAGAAAGAGTCCCACAGAAATTATAATGTGAAGTCTAAAGAATTTTATCAAGAATTATTACTTGTTCTTTTCATCTAAACCTGTATTCCTTCTAGAGGTTTCTGCAGCAAGCCTGAAAAGTCCACTTATAAAGCAATACATTATAATTTGGACCTTACATAAAGATTTCCAGAGGAATCATTCCTTCTGCAAATCAGCAATTTCATATTTGAATGAGAGTTCACCTTTAGCATTCATTATTATTGTTCTAACTGAACAGTTTTAGGAAGCATTTTTTGCTACCTTGCAAATGCACTTCAGTGAAGTACTGCAAGACAGAAAAGATAATTACCTTTCTATCTTTTTATGGCTACCCATTAAAGACACCTGGAATGGGGATGAACATTGTCATTTAAGTTCCCACAAACATATTTATGCCTCACGGCAGGACATGAGTTACATTCAGAGTTAGATTTGTATCTTTATCCATACAATTCCAGCTGTGGTGAAAGTACTAGGGACATTAGTCATTGTCAATTGCCAGTCCCAATATACCAGTAGATGTAACAGCCTACTATTCTTAGATGGGAATTTAATGGCCTGCTAGGTTGACATAAACACATACAGTGTCTAGCTGCTGGAAAGAAGGACTTTGGTACCTCAGTGATTCACAAGGCTCATCTCCCAGAGAAGGCAGACACACAAAATGTATCAGAGTCTGAGTTTAAAATATGATATAATTTTGTAAATTGTATTATCCAGACTTATCATGCATGTATCAGCTTTGAATTTAATCTTGGCATTAGCTGACTATTCCCCAGAGATGTACCTTGCCAACAAGATGTACTTTCATTACTTTCCTATATGATTTTATAATACTAATCCTGAGGCAAGCTTGAAAAAGCAGACCAGTGGTTAAATCCCCATCTGGTTTTGCAGAAAGTTTGTGGAGGTTGGAAAAGGGCTTAGGAAAGGATAATTTACAGCAGATACATAGCTTTCAGATCAGATTTAGCAACATGACCAGCCCTAGGGAAACAGGACAGGCCTTGTTACTGAAATACTTGCAGATTTATTGCCATTCCATGACCTTACAATTTGCATGAGATGCTGCCTCTTGCCATCAGCTGTTCAAGATGCTGATACTCTGCCCTCAGCAGTAAACTGGCACCAGAGGGGTGAGCAGGCTCCTATAATGTGTTGTGGCTCATGTGGCAGATGAACCATTTCCATTTAGTAATCTGGGTTTCTTTCATTTTGTTTTTCTTTTTTTTTTTCCTGGCACCTGATAGATGAGTTGGCTTTTGTAATCTTCTGAATCCTGTGATCACTCATTGTTTTACTGAACTGGTAACAACACAGGATTTGGGAATATGCAGGGGAAGAAAAGGGTACTTTAGTTAGTCTGCCATTTCCCTTTTAATCTGTCTGTTCATGCTCAGAAGTCTGACTGCAGCAGAAAGAAGTGTGTGAGCCTTGGGGAGTGGGCTCAGCCAAATCTGCTTTGCTCATGGATGCTCAGAGGCAGTTGCTGTCACAGACAAGGCCTAATGCAAACCTAAATTTACAAAGTCAGAAATTTTAGGTAAAAAGAACATGAACTGTTCTTTCCTTCGCTTCATTCCCCATCTCTTTGCAAGCTGCTGTGCTCCCCTTTAAGAGAAGTGTCTGCAATGAGACATGACAGCGAGACTATTGGAAAGGTGCTCACGAATAGTCTTAAACAGAGTTTTTGCTTGCCTGAAGCATGCCTGTGATTGCCAAGTCACACTAACACATTAATCCCAGAGCCTCGTTACTGAGAGGGCAGCTGAGAGCCTTGGCACAAGAAGGTGTTTCTTCAGCTGCAAATTCAGTCCAGCTCACAGACTTTGGCTCCATCCTGGAGAAGTAATGTTGGGTTCCTCCCCTGTGGGCTGCTACCAAAAGTCTTGAAAGCACACAAAACAAGGGAAATAATCTCCTCAAAATCAGCAATTTCACCCTTGAAGAAGAGAGAGCTCATCTTTAACAAAGCTGAATTAAATAAAGGTAAATTAAATTATAGTTCCATTTGAAGAGTTTTGTGAAACTGTGGGACTGGGACTGAAGGCACAGCCCTCTGCCAGGAGAAAGCTCCTACTGATGAAGCAGACCACTGGTGGGGCCAGAGCCCACAAAAACCCAGCTTTAGAGAGCGAGTGCCAGACACCTGGTTACTCTAAGTAGTCTGATGTCCACAATGCACAAATAGCATCATTAAATGAAAGTTCTACTGTACTTCAAGAATGCATTATTATATTTAGAAAGTAGAGGCCATTCGGTGGTGAATTGGAATTAGATAAAGGAAACATTTAACATTGGTTAAAAAATTTATAACGCAAGACTGAGTATGTTCCTGCAGAGGAAATACTTGCAGGTTTTTTAAGAACAGATTTCTTTACTCTTTTTTTATATCTTAAAGTGTCAACACTCTTTTGGGCAAATACTCCATCAGACTGAAGTGAGCATTTATGTGGAGATAGGGGCAGATTCCTGCTTAGTGTGAACTTGCACCTTTAGGATGGAGGATGGCTCTGCTTGTTTGAATAGATGCCTTTTTGCTAATACTCTGAATTACAGCTCTTGGTGCTGACAATATACATGACTCCAGCAAGCTCTCCACATGAACAACCTATCAACAGCATTTCTTGCCTTGGACCAAGTCAAAGTTCTTCAACAAGTTTAAAGGACAACTGGCAAACACCTCATCCCCTATTGAAACAGAGGGAAAAACAGCAACAGATCAAGTGATTAGTGGACAAACACCCAACTATTTCAGAATAAATAGGAAAAACAGACTGGAAAAGTAGTCTATTTTTTGTTGTTGTCTTAGAAGTATTTACAAAATGTGATTTTGATGAAGTTAAAGGTGATGATTTATACAAACCCATGTTGAGACACCAATACAAACATGTACCTGCAGAAACTGCAAAGGTTAAACATTCTGGACAGTGATTTACTTTATTCATTCAGCCTCATCATTCCAAACTAAACATTCAAAAGTGGTCAACAGTTTTGCAAGAGAGTCTTTGTAAGGAAGGCACTGCCTGCAGATCAGTGCCAGGTCTGTACCCCCTGCAGCAGGCACATCCTCAGGGCAACTTCACACTGGTGACACAGAGCCCTGGAAGGGAATGGAATGGTCAAACTCACCTCAGGCACAATTTCATCTTGAACCAGGGCTGGAATGTAAATAGGCACAGTTAAGCCCAAACACAGAATTGGAACAGCTAATTTATGATACTATTAGTTCTCAACTGAATAGGATGCATGTAAAATGGTTTAAATGTATGCTGCATAAATACCCATGGGAAACAGGCACAAAAGTGCTCATGGTGTTTTTTCTTTTTTCTTCACAGTATATTCAGAACCACAGTGTTCCTGCAGCTGATTATGGTCTCTCCCACAGATTGGAGAGTTATAAGCCCATTTGAATCTATTTTCCTTGACAAAAATCAGTTCACTGAAAAATGAGAGGTTCCTTGAAAAATATGCAGAATATTTGTTGCAGTAGTACTTCAAGGCAGAAGGGAAAACCTACAGGAATGCTATTTACCTGAAAACAAACACCTCCTCAATTAAAACTGAAAGTATTTGTGTTCCAAGGGTTTATAAGAAGTAACTTAATAATAAGGCAATTTAAGAATATATAGAGGGGATAACAGCTTCATGTGGTTTTGGTGCACTCTATGTTTTATATAAACATTCACAATACATGCAAGTTTGATAAAGGGGAGAAATATTAGAAAATAAAGATTGAAATATGCCTTTTCATTGTGCAGATTGCAATTCTATGTGCAAAGTTATGATTTTTATACATAAGGAAAGAATGATGAAGTTGTTAAGTTTGGGGAACATCTTTTGTAAACCACTGAGTATATAAATAGTTGTATTAAAGTCTTTGCCAATCAAGTTGTCAAACTGAAATTTCTACAGTCAAAACTTGAGTTCTGTAATGACAGCATTTTTACAAGTTGGCAAGTATGGGATTCATCCAGAGCCCACTGAAATCAGTGATCATTTTTATGGGCTTGAATAAGTCCTTTAACAGGATATGCGCCATAATGCAAATGACACAGCATTCTCAATACCTATCTCTGCAAAATTGCTTGAAGCTTTATAATAAAAAAGGATTATTTTCAGCTTAGAATTTTTCAGCATATTAAAAATTCAAAGTCTCATTGAGGCTCAAAATGCATATTTTTCAATACAGTATTTTTCAAAGCTTTCTGTATTACATTTACCCATATGAAAAAAACAGCTAATGAGTAGAAGAGAGAACCAGAAGTCATGAAATCCAGATTGGGTTCAAATCTGAATATGATTTTGCAAAATAGTTTATTCTTCAGTGATGGAAAGAGTTTCAAAGTGCCATAGGCATGCTCTCCTCCAGCACTTGAAATGCAAAGATTTTTCTACTAACCAAATCTGCAAAAAACAATTAAACTTCTTTTTTCAATTATCTGCCACCCAGTAGAGAGTTTTGCAGAAGAAAGGGTCTATAAAGAATTCAAAAATTTTCACTGGCTGGTAAGGCTCTTGCAAATACCCACTAAGAAATTATATATACAAATCTCCCCATATGTTATAGAAGTGATAATTTTAGGATGCCTAAAATCTTGCTTGTTCACAGAGAATTACTATCCAGTGTGGGATGTGGACTTGAATATTAAAAAGTAAGAATTGGTGATAAGGCCTCTTTCTCTCACAGAAGAAGACAAACTGGCATGAGGAAATAAATCCCACACCCGCTGTGAAGGGCGAGTGAGTGTGGGATGCAGAGGTTCCCTGCCTGCTCCACTCTGGCTATTGAGCTCAAAGCCTGACCCAACGCCAGAGCTCCCCAGAGAGAAGGCAGTTCCTCCAGAGAAAATAATCCTTTCAGTGCTTCAGGGTCCAGGCTTCTTCAGAGGTTTATGAAGACTTGAAGGCTCATTGGAGCCCAAAGATTGTAGTGCTGATATAAGGATAAAACATGTAATTTTCAGAGTTCAATAATAAAAAAAGAAGTTAGTAATAAGCTATGTAATAACTGGACAATTTTCCAGGATGGCTTTCACAGTATTCTCTGTATTTTCAGCCAATAATGTATTTCTGGCTTGTTATTTTTGCACATTGCTCAGGAAAATTGCACACTGAGGTATGAAGAATGGTAATTTAGTTTTTAGACTTACCACACTTCCCAGAATACTTTCTTGTTCTCAGGCCCTTTTGTCCATGGTTCACACCTGCCTTGTGAGTAGGAGGGAGAGTTTCAGGCATGACTCCTGAGCACTATTAATATGTGGTTTAGCTAACAAATCATAATATTTACAGGAAACAAGGATTGCAATCAAATTACACAATCATAGAACAGCTTGGGTTGAAAAGAACCTTAAAAATCATCCAGTTCCAAACCCCTTGACACGGGCAGGGACACCTTCCACTAGACCAGGTTACTCATAGCCCCATTTAGACCAGTCCTGGACATCTCCAGGAATTGGGAGCCCACAACTTCTCTGGGCATCCCATTCCAGTGTCTCACCACCTTCACAGTAAAGAATTTCTCCCCAGTATCTAATCTAAACTATTCTCCAGCTTAAGGCCTTTTCCTCTTGTCCTATCACCTCATACCTTTGTCAAAGGTCCCTCTCCAGCTCCCTTGTAGCCCCTCAGTACTGTACTGTACCGTAAGGTCTTCCTGGCACCTTCTCTTCTCCAGGCTGAACAGCCCCAACTCTCTCAGCTTGTCTGTATGAGAGAGGTGCTCCATAAAGAGATTGACTTAGTGGCCCTTCTCTGGACTCAATCCAACAGGTCAATGTCCTTGTGTTGGGACCCTCGCAGCTGGACAAAGTACTCCAGGTGGGGTCCCAAGATAAATCGAAAGTGCAGTGGGGGCTATTTTATCTTCCCAAGGTGAGGAAATAGAATGTCACTGTCCCCACTGGAGCAGAAATGAAGATTTTATTCCACTTGGAGATGTTTAACAAGAGCAACCACACAAGTTAAAAGCTCATGCATCACTCATGACAGTGGGAGAATCCTATTCTCTGTGAGTCACTCAGTGTGCTCATCTGGAGGAAGAGAGGACCAGCCTCCCTCTGCTAGATTCAAACCACAGATTTAGGAACTCAAGGGTTATGGACAACAAAAATTCAAGTCCTGCCTTCAGAATGCAGATTCTCCCCCTCATTAGTAAATACTCTGACCACCTGAGTGTTGAATGGGACAGGCGGAAAAGCATGGCACCTTCCTCACTTTGTAAATCAAGTATTTCTCCCCACAAAGCTGATAATTTGAAATTAGCCATTAAATTTTATCAGCAACTGTGGATCAAATGAAAACCTCCAGTGGGGTCTGAATACCAAAGAGATAATTGTTGTAGGTTTGAATAACTGCAAGTATGAAAAAGCCTGTAGCTGTATTTTATGGATGCTCTATTTATTAAATGTAATTTTTGATGTATATCATATAAATATATCTATAACATCTTACTGCAGAAATCAGACACCTTTGCTACAAAAGTAAGTAATTGGTGAAATAAGCACTTACACTACTGGCTAGATGCAATGCTGAAGGTTAGGAGCAGTTACAAAGTAGAACATTGCCCTAGAATTACCTCGGTGTTTAATTTCCTTTGGCCATAGCCAGCCTGTGCTCTGCTTATGGGCAGTCTGGGAACCACACCAATAAATCCACTGAAACAAAATCCAAATCCAAAAAAACCTGCCCTTACATACATAAAAATGAACAAATATTTTCTCTTTATATGCGAGTTGCCAACATGTGGTTTGGTGTTTTCTGTGGTTCTGTCTTCACATTCTGCCTGTGCTAAAATAATGAGGGAGATGGGAAAGGCTGTTACCCAGTTTTACAAGTTATAATGGATATATACTGCCCAGCATGTTAAGAGAATATGAAACTACTTTATTTAACTGCTTTGGACTGGTAATATTCAATAATTGTGATGAAGCTCTGATCTTAACAATAAATTTCTACAATCTTTTATATCACTGCTTTTAGACTTGATAAACCATATGAAAAATTCATTGCTATTACAAATAAAAAGCTCTAAGATTTTGTTTGGTGCAGATGCTTTATCTTTTAATCTGCAATAACTGACACAAATGAAGCAATGACATCAATGTTATACATTTCCAAAACTGTCTTGATTTAAAAAACGCAAGGAAAGTCACCAACCAGCTGGTTGACAACTTGGTAGTAGTACCTGATCCATCTGAAACATAAGCATTTCCTGCCATTTTTCTCCTTTGACCCTCGATTTGGAAAGAAACTGGGGTTCAAATTGAGTGAAATAATCACAGAGATATCTAGATGCAACTAATTAGGGAAGAATGCTAATGGCAGAAATTTAGCACTTCAGGGTTTTGCATTTAGGGTATTTTATAGGACAGCTCTGTGGCCACATACTACAAAGCATGAGCAAGTGAAACCCAAAAGAGGTAGGTAGATTGTGGGTTGATTTTTTAATAGTTATTTTCTTCAAAATAAATTAATAGTATTTGACCTACTAATCCTATCAATTTGGTAACAAGCCTATATTTCAAATTTATTTGCTCACTTCCACTTATCAATTTCTAGCAAAACCTGTTTGAAAAAGATTGAGAAATCATGAATGGAATACTGAGCCAAAATAGCCAGTGAGCTTCAGCTGTGATCTAGCCTTCATTGACTGAGTGACACAAACAAGTGGCAATGACTTCAAAGTGAAAAACTGGGAAGCACTCAGAGCTGAAGGGAAGGGCTGGAGCTGGCTTGCTTCACTGCCAAACCCTGCTGCAGCCTCTCTGCTGGCTCAGCAAACAATGTCTCCCACCAACATGGATCAGACTGGCTTGAAAATGGGTCCCTCTAGACAGACTTGAGATAGATACTGTTAAACTCTTCAGCTTTCTACATATTGTTGAAAAGGTTGGGATTTCATATGGTGCAAGACAAGCCTTGGATTCTTTCTCACTCTTATGTGGGGCTCAATTGCTCAATTCTGACATTCAAAGCAGAAGAAACCCATGACTAATAGAAATTAGGCAAGCATGGGCTATGACAAGATCAGTAGGGAAAAAAGCAAACATCCCCAAGGTAATTCAAATAACAAGCTAGTGGCAACAAAAAGGAAGAGCAGATTGAGTTGCAATGACTGATCTGAAGCTTGCAGTGTTTTCCATCCCTCAGGGATTTTTGTCCCAAGATATCTTCAATATGTAGCATCTGTCTAGCTCCTCAAAAAAGAGAGAACAGCACAGCAATTCTCTCCACTTCCCCCTGCCATCACCTTGAACCCATTGTTTCTAACCTGCCTCTCTTTTTTTCTTGAGGCAGAGACACATTTACAAGTTGCACCCTAGAGACGAAAGTTACTATCCTTTTGCAGCAGCTATATCTATATAATCCTCCTTAATATTAGAATCACTTTGATTTATGAAAATGTGCTGCAAATAGAGGATTTACATCACATGTAGCTAAGGACAGACAAGCCAAATAACTCATGAGTGCAAGTGACAACTCAGTTCTAAAATGCCTGTTAAATTCCCCTGTGTAAGTTACACTGTTTTGAGAAAATACAAAATAAAACATGATACCTAGTGAAGAAAAACCCCCAAACCTAGAAAAAATGGTCACAAATAACCAACGGAATGGTTTTCTAATCTAGGAAAATTCAAAGTGAAAGCCTCTATTTCTTTATCATTCTTCAATTACATATCTACTGTACTATGAATGACAGTAGATCTTGAACAGAGTGAAAGGCAGCAGAACTATACAAAGAATACAGATTGTTGCTATAAGTAATGACAGGAGAAATTCATCTAGGATTGGTTGCGCTGCATGAAAGTAGCAATTTCATCTTCCCAGTACACCTACAAGTATGAAAATGCTAACTGAATGTATGATTAAGCATAGCAGCTGTGCTTATGTCATATAGAATTAATAAGCCCTGCTAATAAAGCCAGCAACAAATAAATTGAGAAGAAAGGGCAAAAGATAAACTTTGCACCATAGAATAGGAAAATTACACATGAAAACCACACACAACTACAGCTACCACATGGGGATGTAAGCAAAGAGATAAAAAAATTCCAACACTATCACTTTCATGTAAAAACTTACTCCTAACGCATCTCCTGTTTTTGTTACATGCCTACAGCAGTTTACACAAAACCAACCGGGGAATGAGGAACAGAAGACACAGCTGTTGATGTTACCTCAATACCTCTGATTATAGGATGGTGTTTAATGTTTAAAGTCTGGTATAGGAAAATAAAGTGGTTTCTAATTAATTTCATTGAGATTTTAGTGCTGTACCTGAGACTTCTTGGCCAACATTGTAGACTGTTGAAGAAACGGACTTCCCTTTTTGAAATGAAAAATTAAATTTGTCAGTGTAAGACATATATAAAAACGTCCCCTGTAAGGCTGTGAAACCCATCACCAGTAGAAACTGGGCTAGGAGATTATCAATAGGAGGAAAGCAAACATCCCCCTGGTATTTCAAACACAGCTCAGTTTTAATACCCCAGGAGATTTCAGCCCCTATCTGGCAACTAACAAAGCAATGTAAACAATTATTAACTTGGAATCCTTTTCATATATTTTCAGTAACTTCCAGTAGAACAAGCTACTGGAAATAGAGTTTTCACCTTCCAGAACGTGCCATTTGACATAACAGTCTAATGCTTTTCAACCAATGTGCAGAAATATGATATTGAATAGATTTTGGATCCTAAAGCAAAACCACCCAAACCAAAATGCAACAAGCTTGTTTATGTGCAATGGGAACAAATGTCTGTTATTACTTTAAAACTTTCAGTTTGAATGGATACTGACTGCTTTCAGTACTTGGGAAAGCTTTTCTTTCATGGTAAAAATTGCCCAAAAAGTTGGAATTTCAAAAGAAAAATTATGAAGAACACTTTATTGATATCAGTCCAATCAGACAATGCAATAAGCACTACACAGAGGTGAGTGCAGGAAAATATAGTTTACTCAAATCTTAGCTTTATCTAACACATTTATTGAATTAAAGAAAGTAATTTCAGTTCTTAAACTCCTTAAGATATTCTACTCTAGAAAAATAAAACTTCATCATGTAAGGAAATAAAATTAGATTTCTCCAATTAAAAAACAATCCCATAATTCCATCAAAATGTTAAGGAAACAAATTTCTTCTATTCTGCTAGTGTGCTCATCCCTATTTTACTTATCTGGTATGGTTAAATACATTTTCTATTAACAAATGTTAAAGACTTATTATCCATTTAATATCTCAAAACATGTTTTGTCTGGGTGTTCAAGTATCTGAGCAGGATACTTCTCCATCTTGGAATCCAGAAAGATTTGGGAAAAGATCCCTCTTTAAAGTAGATGAGCAAGATGACAAAAGTAAGCACTTTCTTTGCTAGTGTGGCACATTACCACTAATCAAGGTCAACTGTTAAAAGCCACAAGCAGTACGTTTGCTGCCACCACAGTCTTTGGAAATCAGGAATGTGAGGTTACATAAATTCACCATAAGTCAACCAAAACCAAGACCCACATGTTTGAGTTTAAACCCTATGGCTATCAAAAAAGACTGTGCTTTGATTACTTTATATCCAGCTGGATTGGGTTTTCCAGAGGAAAAAACAGAGTTCTTGAGTTCCACAGTATTGCTACTGACACAAAACAAATAGCAAAATAAATTAATCTGCTAGAGCAGAGATTGAATGTACAGTGAGTAAACTCACCCATTGATAAGATGTTTGAATTACATAACGTAACTACAAATAGTTCTGTTCTGGTAATGCCAGTGGGGGCTGGATTGTTATTATCCATGGAATTGCAGCAGCCAGAGAACCTGGTGTGAAGATAACTAATGACTCTGAGAACAGATTAATCTCTCCTGATTAATAAGAAATCATGGTAAAGCAGCAAATAAACAGGAAGCCATTAAACTAAACCTGAACATCATATATCTACAAATTTAGGACGCTTCTCATGGGAAGAAAATACTGCATCAAAAAGTAAAAGTCTCACCCACTATAAGTACCAAATCATTAAATTGATGCCAAAAAGAAATATGGTAAATGAAGCCTTTCTGTAGTAGACACAAGAAGACACAAGACATTCATTGATATTTTCTTTGATAATGCATACAGGCATTACTTGACTCTAGTGCTACAAAAGAGTCCAGAACTGAACTTAGTTTGCCCAACTTATGTGAACTTCTCCCACACTTCCAGTGTCTAATGAGCAACTGCTTCACCAGATCATCTGAAAAAAATCTTTCAGTCTTCCTCGACCTATTGTGTTTTACATAAAACCATTGGGGTTCAAAGAATTCAGTAAGAATTTAATTAACAATTTGAAAGGTACAGAGCACTGGGGCCATTTTTGCTCGTTAATTTAACAACAAAACCTACTTCACTATTAATTAGAACATTTCTAATACAAGTGAAACAGCTGTGGCAGTCCAGGCCATCTCATTATTATTTTCTTATACACATGAATATTTAAAAATGCAAGGAACTTCAATAACACATACACCAGTACAGACCCTGAAAAAAAAAATAAAATAGAAATAGACTGAAAAATTACTTGATCCAAACAAATTTACTGGAAAAAAAGTAGGGGCTCTAGAAGAAGAAACACATTATTGTCTGACAGTCAGGACATGAAACCAGAGGCTTTGAGGGACCTTTCAGATATTTTCATTTTTTCAGGAAGGAGTTCTGAAAGAATATGAAATACCACAGCTATGAAGATTAACAATGGGTATAGCATTTGCTTCTGGAGCAAGTCAATCAGTACCAACACCAGCTACTACTACAGAGAAGGAATCTCACTACTTTTGGCCAAAAAAGCAAGAGGAAATACTGCATTTCAATTTTAACCTCCAGTGCCAGCCATCTGATCCCTATCTGAAACAACACAAGGCAAGGCAGGCTTTCTAATCTCTTTCCAAAAATCAGTCTTGAGGCTATTGACTGGTCAGAGATCAGGTATAACAAATCTCCTCTCTGAGGTTTTGCCAGAATCTTTCATTGGTGCCAAAAGCACATTAGGAACTCTTAATGGAAAGACAGTCACTTTCAAAACACAGCACGAGATCCAAGAAGCTGCTTCTCCTTTCTCCATATTTGTTTGCCAAAAGTCAATTTATATTTTCCGACTTTGCAAACCTGAAATTATTTGTGATATGAATTTTTAAGACAAGACTTTTTTCTTCATTATGTGCATTTATAATATTTACTGTTACCTAAGAGGAAAGTCTGACCTCTAATTAGTTTCAATCTTCATCTTTGCTGCCATCTGTAGGTAACTTGAGCGGTACAAATGTAACAGTTCTGTGATCAGGACCTGTGTCCATGAGAAAGCATGATGTTGTTGTTACCTGTCCCTCCTGATTTTGATGTTAAAATTAGGCAAAAACCATAAAAGATAAACCATACAACAGCTTGTGGCTTTGTCTCTTCTTGCACCTCCATGTAATCATGCAACTGAGGTAGTAAAAAAAATAAGGAAAATTAAGTTAGGATGACAGAATCATAGACTAGTTTGGGTTGGAAGGAGCCTTAAAGATCACATAGTTCCAACACCCTGGCCATGGGCAGGGATGCCATTCACTAGGTCAGGTTCCTCACTGCTCCATTCAGCCTGGCCTTGAATAATTCCAGGGATGGGGCATCCATAACTTCTCTGGACAACCTGTTCCAGTGCCTCACCATCCTCTGAATGAAGAACTTTTTAACATCTCATCTAAACCTGCCTTCTTTCAGTTTAAAGCCATTTCTCCTTGTCCTGCTGCTAATCTGCCCATATAGAAAATCCCTCTCCCTCCTTTTCATGAGCCCCCTTAAGGTACTGGAAGGCTGCAATTGCATGCCCCAAAGCCTTCTCTTCTCCACATGGAACAGCTCCAGTTGCTGGCTCCACGATGAGGATCCATAAAATGCTATTTTACAGCATTATTACACCATGGGAGGCACCAGAACACCTGTAATTTTGACTATAAATATGAAATATAAGTCTTGGTGTACATTTGGTTGCTGAAACTCAGTTTCTTTTCAAGAACTATTTATTTTCAGTAAGCCATGCAATGTTTTAGCAGGACTGTTATGGTAAAGAAAACTTCTCAAAAGAAAAATAAATCAAGAGCAGAGAGGTTGATCATAATTTTAAACCCACTATGACCAATTTTGGAAATCTGAAATTATACGAATGAGATCAGCATTTGAAATATTTGATTTAATGACTGGACAATTTTGATACATAAAAATAGATACTTAGTAATGAACAAGTTTATACAAACCAGATTTCTTTTGTACAGTACAAAACAATGATGGAGATAAAAAAAGATTTGCTGGGTTACAGGGCAAGACACAAGAACAATAAAACACCACTGAATAAATTTTTTAAAATTATCAGAGGCTTATTTCATAAATACAGTGTAATGCTTTCATTTAACAAATACAAAATTTACTATTTAATTTATCAACATCAGGAAATATATAAAATGTCTTTGAAAGACAATCTGATTTAAAAACTGATGCAAATACAATAGCATTTTTAGAATTGAGGTAATATTACACATTATCTCAAAAAAAGCTTCAATAAATAAAACTAAACAGAAGGCAAAGTGCAATTCCGTGAAAAGGAGAAAAGATAAAGCTTTTATTTTAACAATAGTAGATAAATAGTTATTAAAAGTGGGTTTAAGCCTTAAAAAAATATTTTGGCTAATTTGCCATGTTTTCAGATAAACTGTATAGCTATTTAATCATAAGCCAACCTTTCATGAATCCAATTCTACAAAGAGAGGAAAGGCAGTAGGTATTTGTTTCCAGGTTTCTTACTTTCATCAATATTCAGGTGTTAGAAATTTAGCATTGCTTGCAGCTATCTAGTTCATTCAGTGCAACAGTGAAAGCTTAATTTATTTCTCAACATCTGAAATCCTGCAAATCAAAATTTATTTTAAAATCTCCATTTGGGAGATATAATGTAAAAATACAGAATTTTTCAGCGCTGCTTTTAGCATGCTTTGTGCTAACCTAGTATAGTTCCAGGCTAAAGCCAATGGAAATTTTATTACTGGTTTCAATGGCAGCACTATGTATACAGTGTCAAATATTCTAAAATATGCTAATATTTATCTCTGCCTTAAGAAAACAGTAAAATCACCAGTAACTTTTCTAGGAGAAATAAAAAAATAAATTTTACACTTAGCTATTGAAGAATATCCAGAATAGTTTTGAAAGCATGAATCAGACAGATTAACTTGTTCATCACTTGTAAATCAGTTGACTGTGTAAATAATACAGAGAAAGAAAGAAGACTAATATAGTATTTGAGTACAGACACTACAAGATAGTTATGCATCCATGCCCCAGCAGAAGTCAATGGGGAAAGCTGACAAATTAGATGCCAAAGTTTCTCAAATGATCTGGGCCTTATTCAGCTGAAAGAAAAATCTACTGAACATACAGTAGCTATTCATGTTTAAAAACACTATACTGCATGCAGATAAATTCTTTCCATTTAATGAATAAAACCCAGACTTACAATTATTTCAGTATTTTAGAACAATTTCTTCCCCAGCTGCTAATTTACTAACTCAGAGCAGACACACCAATAATTCTTTCCACAAAGTTTGTGCAGTGAAGAACACAAAACATTTTTAAATGCTGGTCTCCATGTAAATGAAACTTGCAACATTCCTCGGGAATGTTACTGTATTCACTTATCACAGCTTATTTAAGACTTTCAACAAAGTTGCTGCAAAAAATGATAGCATGATACACTATATCAGTTTTCCACCTGTTGTGGATATAATTCTCTTCCTAAAGCATTTCGCCAGATGTGGAATTTATTTTAAATATCTAGTTTTGTTTACTATAATGCTACAGTAGATCTGGCTAGTTTGCTGTTAAGAATGAACTTACAAATTCCTTAATACCTGTAGCTTGAACTTGAATCCCCTCAAGCTGAAAAAATACCTTTTAACACTCTTGTACAGTCAAGTGTAAAAGCTGAATATACAACATCTAAAACCTCTTATTCATAAAAAATAATTTTTAGCAGTAAATGGCACTATCAAAACCCTATTTCTTCACAGGCAGTTATTTACATACTTCTTGGACATCTGGTTTAACTGAGAAGGAAAACCAAAATAATAAAACTACATACATTTTATAAAGACTAAAATTCCTATTCGCCTTTGTGAAAAAAATGGCTACATGCTGATGTTATATTTTTTCTATTATTAATGTCCATTGAAAACTATCTATCACTGGGATTAACTAATTAAGAAATATTCTGTATATTATCTCCCTGTGGGATACCTCGATGTAAATGAATTATGAGTAACAATAAAGTGCTATATAAAAACCTAAAACTTGGGAATTGTCTTAGTTGGGTTTCGTTTATCAAACAGACAAGAGCTTTTTTGTACAAAGAAAGCTACTTTCTGTGACAAAGCAAGCAGCAGATGTATTGCGATTCAGGAAAATAAAAAACATACACTTAATATTTAATTTTAAAAAATTATCTAAATGCGATAAAACTGGCACAGTATCAAGAGACATAACAATGAAAACCTTAAAGGCACAATCAGAAGAGAGTGAATGCTACATAAAAATGCTGTTCTTGGAGTATTTAATCTTATTCCAGACCAAACCCCTCTGCATTTGAAATTCCAATGATTAACTTTTGCTTCAGTTCCTTCTTGTTCTTGTAAGGAGGGAGACAAAGCTGGTTGAAACAGGTATGGGCCACAGGTAACCTAAAATTATTCAAAAAATATTCAGCAAAACACATTTAAGAATAAAGTGATAGAACCAGAATTCTGCCAATTGTCTATATATTTTCAGTTAAACATTTCTTAAATAAGAAATCCTATAAAAAGAACATTTATCCCAATATTGGTTCAAGTTCTTTTGAATGCAAGTAACATCACTGCTGGTCACAAGTACCTCAGATGAATTTGTTTGCCTGCAACTCTCTCCTCCATCTTTTATTTTTTTTTTTCAATTTGGAAACATCTCCTTCCAGATTTTCCTGGAAACTCTAGGTACCACATGACTTCTCTAAACACAATATCTGGGTATACTCAGAATCCACAACATGGAAAAGGAAGGTGGGTTCTGCAGTAGGTACAGACACACCTAGAACAACCACAATTATGTGTCTGTGAGGATACAGAACTCAGGGCTCAGCAGGGAGCTTTGCAGAACCGACTGAAATGCTGGAAAACCAACAGTTCATAAATTCTGGTCTCAGCTATACCAAAACTTCCAGTTCCAAGTTTGTTCTGAGAGAGCGCTTGAA
Source organism: Poecile atricapillus (assembly GCF_030490865.1). NCBI lineage: Eukaryota > Metazoa > Chordata > Aves > Passeriformes > Paridae > Poecile > Poecile atricapillus. Next base: position 22,027,237 of record NC_081254.1, on the reverse strand, counting down.
TGTATGTATTGCAGATACAGCTAAGGAATGCCCGATTGAAACACTAGAAACTTTGTTTCTCACTGGAATGGATTAATTTGCTGAGCCACAGGTAATAAAAAGCTACAGGAACTTCTTGCCATTTAAATTCTAAAGTGACATGGATGACACACCTGAGGATACAGACTTGTCCTACAGCTGATAATTGGGGGAGGAGAGAGAAGAAAGGCAATGAGCTGAATCTCAACCTGCCATTTGGAAAATACACTGAAAAATATATTACATTTACACACATATTTTATTATGTGACTCAAAAGGCCTCTAGGTCTCTTTTCACTTCATCCCTCAGTCTTTTGAATGGCACCAACTTGGCCTTTGATCATTGAAAAACATGCTCAAAAAGGGGTGGAACCCCCAGATCTGGAAACCCAAGTTACTTTCCCCTCCCTGCCTTTTAAATGATCAGCAAAGATCTGTTAATCGGACTGGAGTTGTGGCTTCTGAATTGGAAAAGTTGAGAAGCTTTTATTAGTTTGCCAATCCTTGTTGCTATTGCATTTTCTGATCCTATTGTGTGAGCAATATGATGATGGTGTCTACATTTATCCCTGTGCAGGCAGCCTGACAGCAACAATTATCTTGCAAAACATGGACCTACAGCAGTTTAAAATGCACACTATTTCAAAACACATTTTCTCATTTTTAAGAAAAAGAACAATTTACAGAAGGAACATAAAGAGTGATTCAATGTTGACTGATTTTTCTTCATTTTTCATCTGATCTTCATGTTCCTTTAATGTTACTGGAACCTGTTATTACCTCATTGAGAAAAGCATTAGAAATATCACTGTAATGAGATAAATTAAATTTAAAACAACCTCAAAATTTATTATGTTTATGCCTTTAGATCAGCTTTTCACAGAAAACTCAGCAAAATTCAGACTTTGAAAAATATAGTTCCATTTAAGTATTTTGATTACTCCAAGTGTTTGAGAAATCTAGGTAAAGCCAGTAATTACTGCTTCACAGCAAGCTTCAGACTAGCAGGTTTTTCTATACAGCTTTCAAATTATTTAAACTGACTTTCTCAGTCTTAAGAATTAAAAAAAAAATTAACTGGGTTGCTAGAAATAATGCCATTAAACTAAAAAAAAAAAAAAATCAGAAAAATTCACAGTAGTTCAAGGTATATTTTCATTAGGTCAGCTGTCATGTTAAGAATGACTAAATAAATGATTTATTTGAATTGAAAACATGTAAATAATCCCTATAAATATCTACCAGCCTCAAATGTAAACACTGACTGGAAAAACAATTTCCTTGTTTTTTTTAAATTTATGCAATCAATAAATGAGTATAACATTTTGAAGGCAAACTAAAGGAGTCCATGCAGTTTCTTCCTTGTACATTCTTTTGCTCTTCTGTAAACTGACATTCAAGAGCAATAAGGGCTCTTGGGAAAAATTTAATGAAAAAAAATTAAAAATTCAAAACATTACTTACCAGTTAGTGGATGTTTCACTTTTTGAAATCTTGAAATTTAGATCAGCCATTCCTCCCACAGGTACTCTATCACTTCCTGTAGCAAAATGTAGCAGCTTCTTCTGAAGGTCCAGAGAAAATCCAAGTACTACATCCCAGAAGTATCTATGCTCAGGGCAGAGGGAGAAGAAAATGTTGCAAGATGCAACATTGTAAAAAAAAAAAAAAAAAAGCATGAAAATTATAATAAAACTACAAGTACTACATGATGAATATCACTTACTGGGAGTTTAATTAACAGAATATGTAGGACATGAGCAGTATCCCAATATACAAGGTTAAATTCCCAAGGAATTGACAAATACAATATTTTATTAATTTTGGAATGACGTCTTGGCAAATAATGCCCCAACCCACTCATCTATACAAATATAAGTACCCTCTACTCACTAATATTAATTTCCGTACTATCAAAGAGAATTGAGAAAAAAAAAGTATTTTTAGATGATTGGATATAAAAATTCTGAGATTTCATATGCAGGATTTGAAGCTTTTCTTTTCAAACTACTCCACTTCAATGTGGTCATAATCTTTTAAGTAAACACATACAATTAAGGATCTAATTCTTCCTACTTATGACCATTCAGTCATGTCTTTATGTTATTTAGAAATAGGTTTCTACAACTTCAGTCATTCTCAGATTATCCTTGAAGAAGTCCCTGCTGGAAGTCTAACATTCCATGAGGTTTTCAACTCAGTAATTAGAATAAAAACCCAGGCCTACCGTATAGTCAGATCAGTTTTTTGGTAGCCCTCATATTGGGTACTTCTCTGTAAAGCAGACATGTCCAGTTCAGGGCTGCCACAGACAAGAATTTCTACTTCCTCTGGACGAAGTAGCTGCCATAAATCAAGGATAAAATATTTAATTTTTAAAAAAATATGAGAAATGATGCTATTAGATTAAGATTAAATTTTTATTTTGTCATTACAGAAAAATTAACAGAATATCATTCAATGTAAGTCTCTAACTTGGATACATACCAACTATAGAAAAATTAATCCCGCAGCACTTTGAAGAATCTCTTACTGCCATATATAGTAGAAAGTTAATTACAGGATAACATAATATTTCAGCTTATTTTGTTCTTCATCATTCTTACATTTATTACACTGACATGCCTTTCACATGATCAGACTACAAATGGGTCAGGAAGAAAATTAAGTTTGTACATATGGAAACCTGAGGGAGGGTCTTGATGTCAATTTTGATTTCAGCTTCCATTTAACTTGCACAGGCAAATCCCAGTGTGGGTAACTGAGCAGCAGAGCCTGACAGAACTTGACTCTTAGTTGTACACTGCTGTGCAAAGCAAATATTTATAACAATAAGCCATGTTTAATACCCACTAAACTTACACTTGCAGAACCCACTTATTCATTTACTACAACATCATCAAGTTGCATGGAAGCATGCCATAGCATTTCAATGGATTCTCATTGTCCTTCCAGAAACTTCCCTTAGGCTGGGCACACCTCACTTTGCTGCAAGGTGTCACAGTTCACCAATCTCACTGGAATTTAGAAAAGTCCAGGCAAATTGAAACTTTCTCTACGCAGAAGGGATGCTGTAAATTAAATTAAAGAAGTCATTCCAACAGCCAAACAGGACTGAAAATAGAAGAATATCTAATCTCAGCCTGAGTGCTCCTCCTGCGAAAACCAATAGATGTTTTTGGAGGAGTCACTCAGGAGCACTCAGACACAGTTGTTCTGCAGTTCCTAAATGTAAGGGATACACAGAAACCTGTAAACCTTCACAGGACAGCCTGTGATGTGTCTGAATACATAGTGATAAACCACAGTGAGAATAGTTGATTACCTGATTAATTTTTTCTACTTATGTTGGATTAATCAAGTCTATTGATCAGTCAAGATTCTTTCCAAATCTTAAAGTCATCCAGTGCAATTCAATTTAGATAAATCATTGTCAAATACTTGAAAGAGAAGTGAAGACTTATGTTTCACTTGACTCTTACCAGTAATGCATATGAAGCACAGACACTATGAAATCCATAATAGAAAGCTGCAAATTGTTTGTAGATCGATTTATTGAGAAGAAAATCAACATAGAGCTGCACATATTCTAAAAAAAAATAAGTATTTTGTTACATTATAATAATTTCAATCAATCACTTGTTCTCCCCTCTAAAATGGTAGTGGATATGAAAAATGAATGCATTTAATTTTAGATGCCATTAAATTGGTAGGCATACCAGAAAGAACTACAGCCATTTCATTTTAATACTTTGCTTATGAAAGCATAGGCTTATAGAAAGGAGAAAAAAGACAAACTTAAATCTGCAAAGTATGTGTAGTTAATATACATCGAGGTACCTTTCCTATTCCGATTTGTGACTGGAATTTTATCTCCATTTGGCTTTAAGTTGTAAGATTTTATAACACCAAATTCTTCCTGAAAAACCTACAGAAAAAGAGGAGTCAAGGTCATCACTGGAAAATAAATTAATATACTTACCAATGACAAAGCTTTTATTATGCCATGTATTCCCTCTCTCTCTTCAGCACATGCTATAATTCTGAGGATTGTGAGGTTTTTACAAGTTAAATATTACAATTTTCAACAAATTGCTCAGAAAATTGGTATTCAAAGAACAAAAATTGACCCTGTTACATAGTGACATGGCAAACTGACCTGTAGGCTCTGGAGCCATAGAGCTTTTCATACAAAAGAATAGTATAGGAGCAGCAAATACCATTAAGAAGGTATTTATTCTGTTGTAGTTCACCTAGAAACCAAGTACCACCAATATGAAATTTCATTAACTAATATGTGTGTTCTGAAACAATGAGTAAGTGAAAAAGACTTTCTTGACTGAAATAGCAGTTTCAACACACAGGTCAGGCATAACTTTAAAACCTTGAACAGGCTATTGCTGAAGTGAGATTTCCTGGACAAAATTAATAAAATAAGCAAGTAAACTTTGACTGTCTTCTGGGTTAGACAGAAAAGGGATTATCTTGCAGCCAGATGAATGTCACAAGCCAGGTCACTGATTGCAAGGTGGTGGTGTCAAGGAGAGCAAAGACCTGGAAATGCACCAGTGGCTGGCCAAATGACCCTGGTGGTGAACACTGGGATCCACCTACGCTGTCAGGGAACAACAGCCTGGAATCTCATCATGGAGTGCATTGCTGAACAGCCAGCGGTGCCGGGCACCACGGCTCCTGGAGCAAGCTCTGATCCCCATGCAGTTATATCCCAAACAATCAGCAATCACACAGCAATAAGCCACTCCACTGCCATTCTCACATCAGGAAAAATCACTGAATGAGGTTGAGAATCACTTATAGTCGTGCAATTAATAACCTGAAAGGTTGAGTAAAAATCCTCTTCAACATTGCCTTCGTAGGATAGAAGTTCGCTTAGTCCATGCGCCAGTTCCTACAATATGAGTAAAAACTCTTGAGTGAATCTACAAAACTAAGTGATGCACTTTGCAAAGATATGCCACATATATTGTTTTATACAGAAAGTATCTTGAAAAAACTGTATTTTTAAAATTCATGCTATGCTAGAAAACACAGATTTTCTATTCACATGAGAAGGAGACTTTATCAGCCTGTGCTAAAAAAAAGCTGTTTGCAAACAGTCCATAACTCAAGCATTAAATATAAATAAATCAGGGTTTATATCAGTAATTTTGCCTCTTAGAAAATGTAATACTTACAGGCATAATCTGAAACAGGTCATCTAATGTGACACCACAGATGCCTACAAGTGTGTTATGATCACAGGGAACAATGGGAGGACTCAATAGTTTCTTGTAACAGCAAGGTGGGAAACGAATATCCAAGGTGATGCTGTTATATACAGCAAGTCCCATAAGCTTTATATGTCAAAAGTTAAGGGCAAATCTGAAACATCCTTAATATAGTCAGTATTTTTGTAGCTTGGAAAAAAAAAAAAAGATTCATTAAACAGAAGGAATGTAAATTATTTCATTGTTTCTGGACTGACAATTTTAAATGCAATTAATGCATCACAATTAAGCAGTGGTTAACATTGTCAAATGATGCACATTGACCAAATGCTTGGGAATCTTCTTCAGACTATTCTATACAAATATTTCTACAATAATTTTTTCCAAAGTATTGTTATGAAAAAGAGAAAGATAAATATGTATTTTCTAGTGAGAGACAATAAAGCAATGCTTCTTTTAAATAAATCTAAAAGCATTAAGACAAACCTGCACTGGTACTACAACTCATCCGCTAGCACATTTAAATGCATTCCATGAAACAAATTTGAAATTATCCCAATTCAACTTCGCACAAGAATAGAATAGATCTGTAAGAAAAGACCTCCAATCTTCATCTGATCCAATTGCAATCTGTAAATGGACACTATTACCTCATCTCAGTGGCTTTACAAGCACATACTATAGTAAATAGTTTGACTGAGGTCTTCATTTATGAGCACAACAGAAATAACATGTGGCTTCCACCTAGTAATAAAAAAGGCAAAAAGCCACATACTGCTCAATGAGGACTTAAATGAAGTATTAGTGGACACAGCCACATTGATGTTTACAGTTCAAAGACACTCAGAGGCTTAAGTACATAAGAAATTACAACTCATACACAAAAAACCCGCATGTTTAATATTGACTAAGCATTTTCTGACCATTACAGGGTAAAATGTACCACATAACACACCACAATTTTCTTCCTATTTTTAGTTCACTTGCTTGAATGATATTCAAAAAAAATACATTTAAAATGGAACATAGGTGTATATGCAACCTTTGAAAGAGCTTGAGCCAGTGCCTTATTTCACCCCCACACCAGCTCATCAAATGGCTGTTGTTTGGAACATTCTAGCAGACATAAAAGGATACAGCTCCAACCAGTCGGAATTCTGAGTAGTTGTCGCATTTAAAGCTGCTGAACCAATGGCACTGCGAGTCCTTGTGGTAGGTGAACATGCCTGCAGAATGGCAACATGGCCCTTAAAAAGCCTGAGCTTTGGAAGAATTCGTACAAAGCCTCATCTTTCTTACACACCCTTGGAATGCTCCTGAGGGTGCCCACGTCCCCATGCTTGCTCTCAGGACCCTGTTCCCACCCACGGCAGGAGCCTGCAGGTAGGTTCTTGTGAAGGAGTGGCAAGGGCAGTGCCAAGCCTGAAGCAGGCTCAAGCACACCAGCCCTGCTTGGTGCTGGTGCAACACGTTCTTCACGGCCTCCAGTTGTGAATATTTGCATTGTCCCTATGCAATGTTTCTTCCTTGCATTCTAGCATTGGTACTGCCATTAACATTCACTGTCTAACCAAACATTTTCTTACTGCAATGTAAACTCACTTATTTCCTCCTTTCTTTCAAGGTCAATAGCAGATGACAATGGCTAAAAATGCTGGCATGAATATCGTGATACAAATATCATAAGCTTCATCTTCTTATTATAAAAATCTGTAAATGGTTTATGTTATACACACATACTACCAGCAAAGAGGTATGTTTCATATTTGCTGTCAAAAAATTATACCAGAAAAGTTAAAAAAGCCCCAAACTACAAGTACCCTAAAAAAGACACTCATGGGTCTAAATGACAAGCTAGATCCTACTGAAATCATGAGTATAGATGAGTTTGACTGCTATTTGCGTCAGATACAGAACATTCTGTTTTAAAGAGTGACAGAAAGTAAAAACCTACATAATGAAAGCAGATAACAGCACTAAAATGCCTAGGAAGTATTGCTCAGAGAGGCAAGACACATTCCACGTAAGTGTGCTCTAATGCAGAAGTAAACTGTGTAAAATGTGATGGCCTTTTTGAATTTGTTGGGATTTAATGGGCCAAGTTTATTATTGTTGCCATGGTCTGTACAAACCAAAGCACTGACTAATTCTAAGCACATCTTGTATGCAACAGCTCACTGTACCTCTGTTGAAGATAAAGTTGGTGAAAAATAATATTAAAATGAAAGAAAAAAATCGAAGTCCTTTTAACTTAAAAAAATAAAAGGAATGAAAATCCAACTTAGGGACATCTAGTTCTTATGATGAATTACAAGGCAGAAAGCTGCCTTCACGTTTTCCCCCCCACTCTCCTGAACAATTTATCTTTTGAACTCCAGCTCAAAAAGGTGCTCATCAAAACAGGTTTAGACACTGCCATTACACATTGCCAGAAGCAACAGAACAGCTGCATGTAAGGCAGAGCAAGGTTCACATACTAAAAAATCATAAGGATGTTGGAACAAAATAGGTTTTGAATCCCATTTGTTAATTGTCCACACCAAGACAAAGAAAGCATTGCAAAACACACAGGCAGGCAGACAGCTGAGTTAATTAAGAATTTTTAAATTCCAGGGGATGAACCTGAATAATCACTTAACCTGGAAAGGGTAATAACACTGATATTTTTCCTTCCAAGCTTCTAACTTATTATTTGCATCTTAAACATTAGAGATAGTAGAGGATACAGTCCCTTTCCAAGGGACAAGAATATTTCTGAACTCCTCCCACACTTGGCTGATAGTCGTAACAATGAAAGAATTTGCACTTTAAAATAAGGAAGCCTGCCAGAGATAGTGAAAAAATAAATTATTCGGAATGTTTCCAAACTAATCAGTTACCAAGCTCTGCTGACAGCATTTTTACAAACAGAACTGTCAAACTTACAGAATGCTTTCTGCAGGATAAATTGTTTCTTATTGAGGTTGCTATCACCAACCCCTGTTTACCGGAAAAAGGGCTACAGGCAAATAGCAATCTTGGCAGATATGACAACATACTTATGACTTATAATTTTGTACCTCTAGAAGTATCCTGTAAACAACAAAGGATGATGATTTTAAGGGACATGAACATTTCCAGGCAAAGACAGGCAAGCTCAGTGACTATCAGGTGTTATGCTCAAGTCCCTGGAAATCAATTTAAAAGCCATCCTGGCAATACTTTAACGCACTAAGTCATCAGTAATGTATCCATTCCCAGAGGAAAGCTTATGAGTGGTGAATAAAACTCACCCAGATCCATCTGCATCAGCACAAAGCAAATGGAGGGAACTACTTGTTTATGACTGACTACACATTCATGTCTTACAATCTCCTATTTAATCAAAAAGTCTTTTTTTTTTTTTTTCCCTTGGGCATGAAATGTCCTTATAGGTTCACAGGTCCTGGTAACAGCAGAGGCAGACTTTTTCATTCAGGCTCACCTGCCTATACTGTCTCTGCTCCTGACTGAAGGACCTCTCTTTCTGAGATTAGCCCAGACCCCTTTAAGAATAGTGGTCACACAGATACCACAAACAGAATATATGATAACAAGGATTCAAGTAAAAACTAACCTCTACCTATCCTAGTCACAGAAATAGTACTAGAATGTGCAGGCACCCTCAGTGCAACTACCAGCACTGAAACCCCCTCCCTGTTGATACATAGGAGAGCAAGGCTGGCAGTTTGCCAGAGCTGAGCACAGTAACAGCATCCAATTGCAGCTACTGACAAAACCCAAAAAACTCCCTCCCTAAACTAGCAATATGAAGGCAACAGAGGGCAGAAAGAAAAAATGCAGCATGTGAAGAAACAGGAAAGGATGGTAAATGATAAACCAGTACATTTGGCCTTATCTCCACTTGAATATTTGCTAAACCATTGTGCTGTTTTAGGCTGAGATAATTTCCTTCATAGCTAATAGCTAAGCTATTAGCAAGGCTGTGTTTTGGATTTGTGCTGAAAACAGTGCTTATAATGCAAAAACTTTTCCATTATTGCTGAGCAGTGCTTACACAGAGTCTGAACGAATTCTCACATCGTACTAAAGAATTATGAGGACTCACCATAATCTGGGTGAAAAATCTGTCGAATCAGAAGAAGAAACCATTCTTTTGTCAGGCCACCCATATCAAGACCAGCTTCCCCTACAAATGTGACTTTTAACTTCTTTTTCAGATCTGCCTTCTTCCTTGCTAGCTATTGTGAAATAGGTAAGGCAGAAGAAAAAGGAGATTTAACACATCAGCACTACCACTAGCCACAGAGAACACACCTCAGTCTGTACTCTACTCCTCTTGCTTTGCTTAAACAATTAATTTGAATAATTTTCTACTAATAGGTCAAAACTATATTAAAAAAATGACTGAATTGCAGAGGCAAGACAATTATGACTACTTGACACCATCAACTACTTTGCACATGGTGTCACTCTCTGGGCTTGAAAAGAAGTCAGATGGTGTACAAATAGACTTAATAGGCAATTAGATACAATGAATTAGTTTATCTGGAATATTTCAGACCTATATAATTTTTACCTTTTACAGAAGACATGCTGCCAGAAGGAAATGACAAATTAAAAAAATACTTAGACACAATTTGGAAATATTTATAAACAAGGAAGTAAGCTAACACTTTGAATATTTGGACACCATTTGGTTCTGTGTAAGATGCCTGCCAGCAAGTATCATCTGCTTTTTAGAACTGTTTTTTAGACAATGGAAACAAGCTCTTCTCATTGGTTTGTCCTAAGAGACAGCATTTCATGCAGGTACTCAAAAAACCTGCAAAGAATTGGATTACAGCCTTTTACAATTAACAATGATCTTTCAGGCTGAGGGTCTATACAAGCTTGCTTTAAACCATTAATTGCTGTCCATCTCCAGAGAAAGTGTTTAAACCAGTCAAGAATATGCAAGCGCTAAAATAATCTCCATGTTGTTAGTTGCTTAAGTAAATTCCTTTACACATAAAATTCCCTATACATAAATTTTATAACTATAGGTATTTGTGTTATTTGAAACAAGTTATTTATTAGCTGAAGTGATTCTCGTTTGCAAATTATTTTTAAAATTTTAAATACAAGTAAGACATTTTCCTTCTCCATCTGCCATTCCCCATAAGTTTAAGAATATGAATATATATTACTTATAATAATTCTTATTCTGAGATGGGTAGCAGAAAACATTGGAAATAAATAGGAGAATATTTTGACTATAAAGACTTTTGAATTTTCTCTGGGTTTAGTGTGGTTAAAAAAATGACAACGCCTGAGAGAAAGCAATATTGCCAATCATATTTCTTTTGTCTTAGGAGAAAAGGCCAAAAATAGAGAGGTTTTAATATAGGAAAATAAAGTTTAAACTTACATTTACATGAGTAATCAGAATTTGTTTGATGTTGTTTACACTACCTGGACTTATTTTTCAGTATCATCAGGCTGTTCTCAATGCTGAGAAATAGAGGGAACTAAATTTCATTAAATAATGTTAATTAGCAAGGTTCAGTGGATACTGAAGAATTGCCTACATTAATGGACACATCTGTTTCATTTCTAAAAGAAAAAATTACATTGAAGAATGTGAGGAATTAGTTAAAAGAATTTAAGAAAAGAAAGCCCAAAATTATTCTTATAGGATAGAGAAGAAAAAGAATAAAATTCCAAGAATTAGAACAGAACAACCTCATTAGTGATTAGTTACATACTATTCATGCTGCTATCATGGACTCAAGTCCTACAGAAACTGGTAATTGTGCACTGTATTTTTAACACAAAAATTACAAATACAGACCATGTGCGAGCATGTATGTTTGTTATGGGCTGGGCTATGGAGCAGTATGAGCACAGAAAATTAATTTCAAAATGTCTAAACCAATCTGTTCTACAGCACTGCAATTTTGACAGTAATTCAATTCTTTTTGTTTAGTATTATGTAGTTATATTACCAGTCTCTTAGTACAAAAGATTTAAATATAACTTATCAAATTGAAATCTAAGAATAGCTACTCTACAGCAACACACAATTTAATTATATTTTTTTTGTTACCTCATCAAGCGAATCACTAACAAGGTGTGTCCTCCTTACTTTCACATTTAGGAATAACATATTCATGTCAGGCTTCTGTCTGCGAGAGACTTTATCCACGAGGCTTTGCTATTTGAATGAAAAAGAAACATCACACATGTGACAGATCACACAGTGTCTCCATTTAAAAAAGGTGCCACACTTGTTAACTGTAAGAAGTTCTCAGTATCGTGTATTAAAGACATTTCCCTAAGACTCTAACTGCTTCAGTATCTTCTAGGAGATGGAGAGAAATTTCTTTCCTACTGCAGATATCATTTACACTACATTTGAACTAACTTCTTGGGAGGTTTAACAAGAAGGTAGCACTTCCCAAACTGTTAAAAGTATACCTGTAAGATTCTGGAAACTGGTTTATGCTTTAATTAGCTATTTACGAAGTATATCCAGCAAGACAAGAATGGATGGGTGGTGGTGCTGTCACACAGAGCACTGAGAAAAAGAATACCATCTATCACCTGTTGAAAACTAACACTGAGGGAGGCAGACAATGCCTCTTTCCAAAGACAAGAAGCTGCCCAGAAGCAGTACCTCTTCCATGACCTGAAAGGATACAATTGAACTTGGTCTTCCATGACAACACAGCTCCACAGAATAAAATAAAAAAAAAGTTCAAAATTCTAATGGAATTTCTCTCCCTTAATCATCATGTTAATTTAAAATGCTAGCATGTTATGCTGGCTTCTCAAAAGAGGGAAAACAAGGAAGCCAAATACTAGAACTTTCTCTAAAACACTGCCATCTATAAGGATCAGGAAACTAAGTACACTAAAAGAAAAAAATATTGAGAGAACCCAGCATGGACATTTGTAGACTATTCATAGTAAAATGGTTTAAGTTCTTTTTCAGGCTAACCAGAAATACCAGAAGTTGTAACAACAGGTCATGTGTAATATCAGTCTAACAAATATTCATAAAATACCAATGGATGAGACATAAACATTTATCCTTGAGGGACTTACCCGTGCAATACTTATCATTTGTTGTTCTGAGTCCCTTTGAATAATAACTTTTTTTGCAGCTATAGAAATAATAAATGGATATTGACAGAAAGAAAACCTAACAAGAGAAAAGATGATTAGATATTTTCTTTCTAGCATCTAGCATACTATTTTCATTTTAAGAATATAGGAGTGAATTATCATTCAGTAACTAATCCCTCCACTGACAATAATTTGCAAATAGCTGCTGTTTTATTCACTTTGTATACAGCGATACTTGACTCAGTAGAACAAACTGTTATTTGCAAATACTGCTAGAAACTGAAATTAATAATACTTATCTTTTGTCATTTGGGTTTTTTGTGGTTTGTTTTGTTTTGTTGGTTTTTTTCCTTCTCAAGTAGAATATCAGGTATCAGACAGAAGAGTAGCCTGAAATACCTGATTCAGTGGAGCAAATTATGGTCTCCAAGTTTTCCCCAACTGCTGCTGAAGGCAAGGAAAATGCCTATGAATGTATTGGAGGCTAAAACATGTCTGTAGTAAGACACAGTCAGAAGTCTATGCTAATAATTAATAAACTTACTTTATTATCATCCATATTTTACATATTTTCTCTAGTTTGCAAAGGCAGAATGAGATTTATTCCAGTCAATCTCACATCCATGCAGTAGCAAGTAAGTAGTAGCCATAAAATGCTTTTCCAATAAAATAATACAGTATTTAATGTGGATCTATATACACATAAATGGTATGCATACTATATATAGACACTATATATCCACTATATTTAATATAGATACACATAACATAGATACAACGCTTGAAAGTACTACTCAATAAGAAACAACCAGTTATTCCTCTTACCTGTGAGAATTCCCATAGCATTGCCAGTTATGATATTCTTCCATAAGATCAATATGATCAAGTGTAGAATTATAGAAATCCGTATATGAAATAATAGGCGGGCTAATCAGACTATTTGCAGCATCTACAAAGAAAACACAAAAGTCTTTTAAAACAATGCCTGGATTCGTCACATTTAATTTCTTGGCATCATGAGCACCAGTGATCTCAAAAACTTTAAGCCAAGTCTAAATACAAAAAATTAATAACTTAGCTACAGAACTTAGCTCAGTCTTAGCTACAGAACTATAGCTACAACACAACACTATATGACATCACGTTAATTGCTATAGAAAACAGTAGATCTCTAGTTCAGCCCATTTATGATGAGGGAGCTATGTTCTGCTGAAATTGATAAAAAACAGTTTGATAAATGAAAAGAAATCCATATAATTTCAAGCAGCTATGGCTAGAAAATCTACATTTTTTCCATTATACCGACTAGACCTGCACAAAAATTAAGCACTTGACCAAAGAAAGAAAGCTTAAATGTGATTTTGCTATCTCATTATATATTTGCATTCAGAAAGTGTCAAACAGCTAATAACTTTTCTCTATTTACACTTCACCATAATTTAATTTTGGTCAGTCACACACAAAGTAGTGTCTTTTGAATGACTGAATAGCTCTTTTTCCAGAACTAAGGAAGAAGCAACAACCCCACAGGTGACTATAAACACATCTTGGGTTTAGATAGAAGGGTGCTACTGTGCCTAGCTCTGAACAGGCAGGACTGTGCCTGTTAATACTTTTAAGTAAAAGTTTTAAATTAACAGTGAGAACATCTTAATTCCAATTTTAATTTTCACTTGGCGGTTTTGTCTTCTAAAAAGGAGAAAGTAAGTGCTCTAATCACCATTTGGGAGCAGTTGAGAAGGTTTACATTTGCAGTAGTCAAATTTGCTCTGCTCTATTTTGAACTGAGTAAGGATTTACTTTTTTTAAGCTGTAGTTGAACTGAATAGGGATTTACTTTTTTTAAGCTGTAGTTTTGGATGTAAAAGGCACATGCATTGCCTAATTTCATTTAGATGCTAAGTAGTTCTGTAGGGGTAGGTGAGTTAGAGAAGAAATTTGGGCAGCTACAAGTTTAAGACAGTTTATTTTTAATAACTCTAAGGGAAACCTTAACCATCGGTTATTTCTGTGGATTTCTGTTTGAACAATCTTCAGTTGTTGTCACAGGAATACTCTGCAATTATCCTCTACTGAAAGCAAGTAGGAAGACTTACCAACAGACGACTCTTGCTTACTACATTTTAGTATTTTTTTGTAGTTTGTACTGTGCCATCATTATTAATAGTCTCCCCCAGAAGAGAAGCAGAAAAAACTATCCTCTCCCAATATGCATACGTGTATATATAAAACAAACCCTATATACACACACAATATACATATAAAAACATATATATGCCTAAACAGTTCAAGAAAAATACCTACTAAATAAAGCCAGAACTTTTGTTGCTGATGGAATCCACCAGGTACATTTCACCATAGGTGGAAACTCCTCAGGTTTCGCAGGAAACAGCCGTAAAGAAATAAATTGCAGTAACCTGTCCACCACCTGCTTGAACCTTTTCTGTGAAATCCTAAAACAAACATGCTGCACTTACTCTCATGTGACCAGGTCTATACCTTTTTTTAAATCAAATTTCAATGCTTTTTAAAAAAAAAACCTTCATTAAAATTTTTAAATTAAATTTTAATTGTTTAAATTAATATTTTTTAAAAAATTGCTTTTGTCCTGTATATAAAAACAAAACTACAAATGTAAAGTTTGAAGAAGCATGCTTTTACATATTGATACATGGTAATTCTCTTCAGTGCACCCCTAACTATGCTCTTTTAAGTCTGTGAAAAATAACAAAAAAAAGAACAATAGAATAATTATCTGTTCTTGACTTTTAGTAAACAAAACAAAAATCCTTATCTATTTCTTGCCATACCCTGAATACTGAGGAATTCTGATTTGTTTTGGGATACGTGGTCCTTTTAAATAAAAGGTGGTATAAGCTTCATATGCTTGTGCCATGAGCACATTGTAAATTACATGCTGCAGCACTTCCATAATAGCACAACAATACACAGATGTGTAGGCATGTTAAAATAGCCTTTTCTAAACAAGAGCTGCCCTTTTTTAATCGTTTCCATTTTTGATACATGCTTTAAGACTAAAAACATTGGTATGTCAATTGCATCCTTAACCAAAAGTGGAAACCTCGTTTATAAATGCAGTTCTAATGAAGTAATATTTTACCACAATTTTAAGCAAATCTGGACATAGGGAGGGGGAGGGAAATTGAATTACCATCCTTGCAGAGAAGACAATCCTTAATTAAGAATTCCTAGAAGATTTGGAAATTGCAAATGTGGCCAAACTTTGTTTTTACTTCAAATGGAACTTTTTGCTCAGTCAGTACA
This sequence comes from Poecile atricapillus, assembly GCF_030490865.1. Taxonomy (NCBI): domain Eukaryota; kingdom Metazoa; phylum Chordata; class Aves; order Passeriformes; family Paridae; genus Poecile; species Poecile atricapillus. Next base: position 22,011,617 of record NC_081254.1, on the reverse strand, counting down.
TGGAAGGCAATCCTCATACCAACTTAGAAGCTGCTCTTTGGGCAGTTACCCTCATATGACTTTTTTAGTGAGGTGCTATTAGAGTTATTTCAATTAATTACAAATCTAATGCCCTAACCACCTCCATTGCACTAGGAAGCCAGGTCTCTACTACCTTTGTGGTTTCTGTACATTATAGCAACATTACAATATCTTTTGGAAGTTATGCAAGTTAAAACTTCATTTAAACAAAGATCATAAATATGTTTGTTTTAATAATACCATGTAAACATATAACAAAAAATTTACACACAAGTTATTTTGCATGTGTTATCAAAAAATAACTCTGATAAGTAATTTTGCGATTAAGGCTTTTTTGCATAAATATAATAATTCTTATACATTATATGTATTTTGCATCTATAAATCAGTATCACTCAGTGGACTATGTCCACATGTATTTGAAAGCAACAAAACCAATCTCTTTAGTCAATTAAATTAACTTTCATATAATTTATAAAACAGTCAACATCAATGGAAATACAGTAACAATTGTAATCCTCAAAATGGAATTTGTAGTGTGGGGTTTTGGTTTTTTTTTTACTTTTTAGACCAGTGCACTAGGAAATGATGGTCAGCTTCTGTTAAGGCTGCTATCTGTCTTAGCAAGTGAGCATAGATGACATAAGTAGAAGTGTTACTAAATTGAGGATTCTGAAAAAGATTAAAAAAAGTGTTAGGTTAATAAACTGCATAAAGGGAAAAAAGTCATTAGGATTTTTTCTTATGTTTGTTGTTGCCAGTACAATTACACAGGAAAGTAATTCACAAAATAGCTGCAACAGTGATAAAACTATGGGAAAAAACAACTCACAACTTCTAGCCAAATAAAAAATACACAACCACTGTATTGTATGACTATGTTTTTGTTTTTTTCCCAAAAGAAAGCCCACAGGTAGCCCAAAGGCAGTACTCAATATTCTGGATTATTCTTTACATTGTAACACAAGCTACACTCCTTTAAGTGATGCACTTTTCATATCAGTAATACAAATTCTTATAGTTCATGTCTATCCCATATCAATCCAAACTAATTTTCCCTCTATTCCACATGTTCCCACATTCCCTTGTTTCAGCAGGAGATATTCGTTTTAATTCACAGCTACTATATACCACTCCAGAGAAGAAAACTATTGTATCAATAAATTAAATTGCCATTTGATTTTCTCAAATAACAGCAGAAACTGCTCCTTGTGTGAAGAGGTATTACGTACACTAGCAAAATATAAAAGGGAAATCTGCTACAAATGCAAGGCAACTATAGCAGCAAAGGTAATAGGTGACCACAGACAGAAATCAGACATTGTAACCAGTCAAATAGGCTGGAGAAAGTCAGCCAGACACACTGGATAAAATGCAACACTGGAGAAAGTTACAGCAATATCCGGAAGTGCATATACTGAAACTTTCAAAGTTACAGCATTCTAATAAAGCAAATCTGGGAATAAGGACAACATAAAAACAAATAAGTAGGTAAAATATTTATTCTTTCAACCCAGAAAATAAAAGGAAACAATTACTTGTCTATTAGTGCATAGTTATAATCTATGCAACCTTTCCCCATCAACTGCCTTCAATTGAGCTCCCACTCTCATCATGCATTACACTTTTTCAATGTTTTAATATACTCTTACAACAGGTAATTTGGTGTGAAGTACCTTAGCTACACAAACTATCTCGTTTGCACAGTATACTGGTTTATAGATTAGAAGTTAAGCAGACACATACTTACATAAAAATACTGTATTTTTCTTACCTGTAAAAGTATACAATATGCTCTAAGATCATCTTTTGTTCGTGGCCTATGAATAATGAAATAATAAACAGAACTATATGGATCCATTTATTTACAGACATTAAGAGTCATGAAATCATGGATGATTTTACTATGCTTTGCTAATATATATAGAGTACCATATTTACAAATCTTAACAGCTCTCAAAATCTGAAAAGGACATTTACAGATTCTGACAATTCTCTGAAGGCAGCAGGCTATTTATTATCAGTCTTTTTAAAGCATGAAAGGCCAGAAAAAGGTCAGAATTGAAGAGTTGGGAGTGCTCCAAACAGGGAATTCTGCATTATTGTCTATCTCAAGTGACACCATAAGGAGATTATTTGCTCTTTGATATTTCCTGCAAGAATTCTTCATACACTTCTACTGCTGCAGCCTCTGCACTTCTTCATATTTATTGAGGCTTTTATATAACCACAAATACAGCAAGAGCACAAAAAGCAGTATAAATTGGAGAAAGGGGTAGCCAAGACCTGGGTAGCTTGTGAGTTACAAGCCACTGTCTCTTGCAATATCTTTTTAGGAATTACACTATGCATTCTCACTTCTATTACTTCATGCTAAGATGCTGTCATCTCTGAAAACCTTCCTCCTTTTGGGCTATCCCCCTCTGCATCCTGCACTGCTCTTTCTATGGTGCTACCACACATGAACAGGATTGTGAAGCAAATTGTGGATCAGGGAATTGTCCTAGTGGCTTTTGGGGGGTGGATAATGAGAATAAGTTTTTCTCTAGTTAAATTCCTTAATTCATCTCACAATTAAGATGTCCAAAGAAATGCCCTGGCAACAAGCAGCTGAGATTTGGTGACGGAATGCATGGCTGGCTATGGATCTGCCTCTCAGAGGTTCAATGCCAGCTTACAGAGTTCAAGATGTATTTCAGCAGATTTGCCAAGAAGAATTAAGTTCTTAAGTATCAAATAACGTGCATCACATTTTCTTTCTTTGCTTAAAATAATAAAGATAAAACGTATAGCAGATTTAACTGCTGGCACAGCACCGATGCAAATATTTATTACAATTACCCTGTCCATTCTTGTAGTAGGCCATTAATTATTCCTTTTAGGACTGACTTCTGAACATCTTGAGGCTATGAAGAAAGGAGAGGAAAAAATAATATCTGAAATAATTATACATGCCCAATACAAGATATTGTACAAACAAGCAAGTTTGCTTTGCTTGCATTTCAAGACAGCTAAGAAATAGTTTGTGTTATGATGCTGAGTTCCTAAATATCTTCCTCACAGTCATATTAGCTGAGTGTGGGGTTGCACCAAAGGTGTCTTTCAACACTTAAACCCTGTAAATATAATCTCTAAACTACTCCTGTCCTTTGTATACTAGGCACAGGGCCTACTTTTTTACTATCCCCATCCTCACATTTTCTTTATTTCCCACCATGCAGTCCCACCACAGTCATGTAATATCTCTAAGATATGCAGTCTTTAAGAACTGCCATAATATAAACTATGCTTTACTAGTAGGAAAAATTTCCTCTTCTTTTACCAGAGCAGCTGTCATGATTCTGTGACAATTCTCGTGGGATCATTTAAAGTATGTTTTGAGAGATTCTTCAGAAATCATGCCTATCTGGGAAAAAATTTGGTATAAATGGTATAAAACATGAATCCTTTTTTCCTACTTACAGTATTTAATAAGGCATCATAGACAACATTCACAAATTTTGCATCAATTCCAGAGTCCTCAATGGTATTAAATGGAGAATTGGTATCTTTCTGTAAGTTAGATAATACATGGAACATTTTGAATATTTTATAGATATCTTTGAAAATGTAAGTTTAACAGAAAGCTTAGGAAAACTTGTACAGACATAAGTATTTTTCTCATCAAAATGTAAGAATATAAGTTTCCTTAATTAGTATGCTAAAGATGGAGCAAAACAATAGCAATCCTATACATATTCATGCTGTCATTCTATTTTAAAAATGTAAGAGGGTTTCAAATAATGAATTACATTGAATTTTCATCTTTCAACTTTGTTGTTGATCCATTATCAGACAAAGGTAAGAAAATTTTAGCATTCAATATTTGTTAAGTAACTAAAGGCCATGGATTATTTCATCCAGGCTCAGGCTTTACCATCCATATTAACTATAATAAGCACATTTTGGTTTGTAATAGGCAGGAAATAATAATTTAGCATGAACTCAAAAACACAAATATAACTGTTCCTTAGGAAAACCAAGTGTGCCACCATAACACATGAACAGCTATAACAGAGCCCATACCACAGGTTTTTTTTAGGGATAGGAAATTTCTGTTTCCAGATTTTCCTGGACCTCCACATTAGCTTGGAGGTTTTGAAACTGTAATTTGTGTAGAAAGTATCAATACAGTCACAGTGTCACACAAACAGACTACATACTGGAATTTCAAAGCTCCACAAACTTGAAATATAATTCTTTAAAGTGGAATCAATAAATCAATGCAATAACAGATTGTCTACAAAAGACAGGTGAGATCATTACAAAATTAGTGGCCTTGAATACCTGGCTGAAAGATTTCAACAGATATTTTTGGAAACATTTTGAAGATACAAAGAACTGTAATTACTAAACAGTATTAAGAATTATTTTCTACCTTAAATGCAGCATTTATCTCCAAGAAAGAATCAAAAGTTGTAGAATAAAAATTATGTACAGCTTTCCAATCTCCCGATGCCTTCGACTTTTCCATATCATCCCTAGAGAAAATATATTCAAATACTGGTAATACTTTGATCTTTCCAGCCACTTAGATTTTAAGATGCACTGTAACTTTAAGATTTTCTCACTAAGCACACTTAGAAGACAGACAAGTATAATATCCGTATCTTTCTAACCTCTTCCTTGTCATTTAAAGATCATGGTATTATAAGAGAACAAAAGCATAGTTTGTGTTTGATACACCTGAGCAATGTCTTTTATTAAAATGTTAATTCACAATGTCACAGTTCAGTGTGTTAGGACAAATAATTAGCAGAACAGAACAGAATTAAGCTGCAGCTACACTGACATGATAAAGTTTCTCAGAGAAATTGAAGCATGAGGTCTCCTAAACTACTTAAATTCAGTAGAATTTCTTCAAAATTTTATTTCTTTTGAAATTTTTCAAATAGAACTTAATCTTAGGCACATGACAAGGTGGTCACTGGTGACAGTCAACGTGGCTTCAGTAAGGGCAAATTGTGCCTGCCCATTTGGTGGCCTTCTACAGTAGGGTTACAGTGCTGGTGGGTGATGGAAGAATGATATCCTCTACCTGGACTTGTGCAAGGCCTTCCCCTGGAAGCTGCTTCCTCTCACTTTGCTGCAGGCTATGCAAGAAATCCTCAGCATGGGGAAATCCAAACCCAGCTCAGTGCAGGGAGCAGCTGCCAAATCCAACTGAGAAGGACCTAGCACTGCCTGGAGGATGGCAGCCGTGGGAGAGGGGAAATGGAGAGGTGGTAGGGGCTCACAGCTGGGGATTCAAATGGGCAGGACAAGGGCTAAAGGCTTTAACCTGCAGGAGGCGTAAGATTAGATATAAGGAAGGAGTTCTTTACAAACACTGCCACAGACTGTCTAGAGGCAATAGTCAATAGATAAAAAGATCTGAATCAGCTCTTTGGATCACCTGAATACCAGCAAAGGTATTTTTTTTCTTTGCAAATTTTCCTTTATACCTCTTTTTCTTTCCCACCAAATATGCACCAAATAATCAAAAAGCATTCCTTTTCCTCCCTGGAAGCACAAAATCTCAAATGTGGAAGAGATAAATAATTGCCAGTATAACCAAAATACCTAAGACTTGAAAGGGATTTGCCAGTTTACAAAAAGCCGTACATATTTTTTTCCAAAACCAAACATTCATTGCATTCCTAATTCTGAAGTATATGTTTTGCCATTTTCTGTGTGGAACAACATTTCAAGCTAGAAAAAAAATTTTGATAGTTTTCACTGTAACAGAATTATCAATCCTACCATCATAACCAGACTAACTCCTTGCCAGTCTTACTAAAACTGTTTCCTCATTTGAGATTAACAAAATCAAATGTATGCATTAGGTAAAAATGAAAAGAATTCCGAAGAAAGGAAGAAAGCAAACTTCTAGGAACACCAGCATAACTTACTGAAAATCTTTCACAGTTTTGGTTCGAATTGGAAGGGAAGGTTCAGGAGGAAATGGTGCTTTCAGTTCTTGGGGCAACATATCTATAGACATGCGCTGCTTTTGCCGTACATCGAGGCAAAGAGGTGGTAGGTCTTTTCCTTAAAAGAAAGGTAAAGAAGAGTAAATACAATGCATCTAACACAAATAAATTGATACTAGGAAAAAAAGGAAACTCTAAGTGTTTGATTCTAATTCTTTAGAACAGTATTTTTCTTACCATATGCACATGCAGACATGATGGAAAAATTGGCTAACTACTAAAAATAGCAGTGTCGCCCATTATTGTATTTCTAATATAGAGTGTAAATATCTAATATACAAACTGCAATACTGGTGCTCCTTACAGTGGAGAAAAATCTCACGCACAACCATACTGAAAGTCCAACTATCATACAAGGGCAAGACGTCCATTTTTCTACACTGTGATACAGAATTTTAGCTAGAGATGACTATGGATCATCTACAGCTTCCATAAAGAATCTCTCCAAAACACTAAATGGGAAAGGCAATTTTTTTTTCTTATAGAGAATTAGTCGTGAAACAGAAGCATCTTTGAACACTTCTCAATAAATTTGGCTGCCTATTCCAGTACAACTGGCAATGCTTTGCCAAGGTCTTTCTATTCTACTACTTCCTTTCTACTTGATCTGAGAACATTTGATCAGATTAGCATGGCAAGGCTTGGCAACAGTGCAGCTACTGTGAGAGGGGAGATGAGGCTGCATCTGTGTCCAACAGCTCCAAAGCTGAGCCCAGCAGTGACACTGGTTCCACCCCATGACAATATATTTAGGAAAGGGTAAAAAAAACCTGCACAGCAGCTGAGAGAGAAAAGGGATTAAAAAAAAAAAAAGGAAGGAAGGAAAAAAAAGAAAGAAACTACCCTACAGATACCCACATGAGTGGAAAAAATTGAGAAGGAAGAGGTGCTCCAGGGTCTGGAGCAGAGATTCTCCTGCAGCCAGTGGAGAGCCTATGACTGATCAGGCTGCTGGCAGAGAAAGCTGAGAACAAGGGAACGTGTGGTAAGCACAGAAGGGGAAGGTGTTTTGAGTTTTGTTTCTGTTTTCTTTAACTGGCAATAAATTAATAGCCTCAAGTCTATTCTGCCTATGACAATATTTGGAAAGTGTACTCCCAGTCTTTATCTCAACCCATGAGCTCTTTCATCTTATTTTCTCCGCGTCCTGTTGAGGAGGGGAAGCCATAGAGCAGCTTGGTGGGTGTATGGCAGTCAGCCAATGTAAGCCCACCCAAGACATGAAAAAATATTTCCACTGCATTTCCAATACTCATTTTGACAGTGTCTTCACAAGCATCCTCACTCTTACAGTCTGATTTATGCTGCTCATTTTAAAAAGTATTTACATGAATTGTGACATATGTTTCAGATAAAAGACACTACATAAAATAACAGTGTCCTCAAAAGTCATACATATTTAATGAAAACGCTCTATGAATTGTCTAAGACCCCTCTATGCCTTTTTGAAGATTTGTTTTTCTTTAATTAACTAAACATCAAAGTAGTATCACTACACTGCTGCCTACTCCATTTATCACAGCAGGGAAAAACAGATGCTAAAAAAGTGCCAGGAATCCAAAAGCAGATTTTTTTTCACTCATGCTCATGACAGAGACACTGTCACTGTGACTTAACTCAGACACCATTCATGAGATAGCAGATCAGAACTGCCCTCAATCCCCTGAGGATGGCATTGATTACTGATATGGAACCTAGTCCATTCTCAAAGCTGGAATTTTAACTATTTTAGGATAAGAGTAGTAATTGAAAAAAATAAAGCAGACACACAGATAATAAATTAATCCAAGCTAAGGTGCCAAACAATCATTCTGCTATTGAACATCATTCTCGGAAAGCAGAATGGACTGACTTTAAATAATCTAAGAATTTGTCTTATTTCTATACTCTGAGAATAACAAGCTTTTTGATTTAACTCTCATTCTGTCTTCTCAATTTTAAATGGATTAAACATTCAGTTATAACCAGCTGAATACACCAAAATGAGGAAAATATTCCTTTTACATCTGTAGAAGAGATCTGCTGGCAGACTCTGCTTCTTGATTCAATAAATTGAGGCTGTAGGTGCTAAGCTGGTAACTTGCACCCTGTCAGCAATGCAATTTTCTTTGAAATATATGCAATTTAATTTACATATACTGAAATTTATTTTTTAATAGTATCTTTAACACATATGGTCAACTTCAGTATGTTTTGTCATCATTCAAGTTTATTTGTACATAGATTTATTTGCTCTTCTGCCAGTAAAGAATACTAATTAAGACCTGTCACTTGAGTTTCATTGAGTAGAAATGAGAAACTGTATTGAGTCGATAAACAGCAATAACACAATATAACAAGACAAGAATAGCCAGTAATTTCTGGCTTCTTGCCCAGTTACATTAAGTAAAAAGATTCAGCAATGCATGACTGCTTAAGGAACAATCAAAAACATTGGTGAAGAAAATCTCATTGATACAAAGCAGAATTGAGTAGTCCAGGGAAGTTCAGTATTCATTTACTGCAATTATTTTCATTGTGACCAACACAGCTGCTGGCCAGTGAAGATTTTCAAAGCAGATAAAGCAAACAAAACCTAGTTATTGTATTTGTAACATTAGAAAATAACTAAAACAATCTATTTAGTATATAAATTTTATACCAGACCATTGTTACATTAGAAGACTCTATATGTGGCAGCTATGTGCACACAAACATCCCCCTGCTTTTCATGCTGTATTTACCAGCATTAGCTTTTCCACACCTTTGTTTTCAATGAAATTAATATTCTTTGAACTTGAGCCTGAAGCATTACCAGTATATGCACCTATATATATATAGCTACATGTGCATACATGTTCAGAGACAGCACATGTATAAAGTGAAAAAAAATCAAACACCAAAATATGAACCAAGCATTATTCCTGAATGCCAGATTAGCAAAAGCAGCATTTTAATAGACAAATTTGTTTAAGTTATTAATTTATTCGCAGAATACACATACTGCCTCAAAATATTTGGAATTCACCTTTGACTGTTATTAAAAATACCTTGGTTTTATATAGGCAGGTTACTCTGATGCTGAAACTACTACAGCATCTGCTTAATTTTACACACTGAGCTCTGTTTCAAGAATATATCCTTGATTACAATAAATATTGCCAAGCATTAGAGTGGTGAAAATAAACAACTAAGTACTCATGAGGCAGTAATTACAACTGGGACAGCACTATTTGCAGCAGAATTGAGAGCACTTCAAGTGAGTGGTGATTAGAGTTTTTCATTCTTGCCAAGCACTAAAAGAAAGGAAAGGGAGAGGGGTCAGGGGAGAAGATGATTTTTGGTATGTTATGCCACAGTGAGAGAATTCTTTACTGGCCATCTCCAGCCACTGGGGTTTCCTTTGTTTAGTACAAAGCAATTTGAACTAAGCAAAAAAATCCTGCCTGAGGTATGATTCAAACTTTTTGAACCATACCTTTCAGTGATTGCCCTTTTTGTAGAAGTTTTTCCTTTGAGGAAAGCACCTCTCTAGCCCATAACAAAAACTGCTTGGAAAAAAAAAATCTTACACTGACTTTTAGTTTTGCAGTATAGCGGTATAGTACAGTATAGCTGCCTAGTATAGGATAGCTAATAGGACTAATAAAATATTGTTTTAGTAAGAATCTAATGCTGCAAGTTATAAACCACCATTTTCCTGCGCAACTTTGAAACTGACAACACTTGTCAACAGTTTTGTTTCAAAGTTACACTACTGAGATCTCTCACTGCAGTCTCTTTCTTGCCTCAAATTCACTATAAGTACTATAAAGACATAGTGAACCACGGCAGAATAAGCCTGAAGAGGACTTGCTCAGAGACAAGATCAATACAAACCTGAAAAATGTTTGTACAGTCTTCTACAAAAAGTCCCAAATTACTAAAATTCCTAGCCCAAAAGCCTAATAAAAATTCCAGGTCTATCCACAACATCATCTCATCTAGGCTTCATGATTATAGCCTACCATACTGAATACAGAGGTACACTTTCTTTTCATCAAGTATTGTTACCTCATCATAGCACAACCTTCCTTCTCACTTATAAAGTTCTTCAGAACTTACCAATTGTTGCCTGTGCATTTCATTTTTTCTCCATCTTCACTGAAAAACATCTCTCAGCAACTGTCTCATTTAAAAGCCTTATACTTGTCTCATTCCCACCATCCTTCAGATGGCAATAAAATAATTTTCTCCAAACTTCTGACAATTTCTAGAGACAGTTGCTTGATTGCAGCTAGACAAAGAATATCTGCAGATAATCTGCAAAATCAGTACCTTTCTTTAAAACTTCAGATGGTTATTTCATCCTCCAGGTCTATTTGTTTTTCTTTATCCAACTTGTCTCTATGACACAACCTCTGCTGAGGACGGGCTATCATATATATCACTGTCTGTACAACATACAACACAGAATAATTTAATGAAGTCTAGATTTTTAGATTCTCTGGCACTACCACAATACAAATACTGGCAGAAAATGGAGCACCTTCTAAACTTGGTAACTAAGTAACACAGGTCTTTTTTTCTCTTACCATTTTTGATGTTGGGTATAACAAGTTGCGTAGGGGAATTTCTGTTTCCGATGCCTTCTTTCTTTTGGTTGATAGTTGTGATGAAATTACTGAAAGTGGAAAACTGATTTTTGGCTCCATCCTCCAACCCCTGTAATTAAGATGACAGTAAGCTCTAAAGGGCTAATACATTACTGCTAGAGTAATCTTCCTAGTGAGGTATTACACAGAATTCTTAAATATCTTTTATCTTGAAATCAGACTGGTAATAACTGAATAAGACATAAATAATGATTCTGCAAGTTTGTGAGGTACCATAAAGTTCCTTTCCATTACATTAAAAAACCCCAAGTATTAATTTTCAGGATACAAAGATATCCTTGGATTACTTCGAAGAAAACACAATACAATTAGGATTATGTCAATGGTATTCTAACTTTCTGCATCCTAATGCCTACTTTTATACTTCCCACTATATCCAGCTCAGATTAAACAGAAGAAAGTGTCACATATGCCTTTTTCCAAATAGCCCTAATATATGCAAGTAGTTTAGACAAATTTCCCAAGACTTGAAATGTGGGGCCAAAAATTCTAACCTGCTGAAAAAAATTCACTACTAGCTACCTGGGCAAAACTCCCTAATGATTCAAAATGGTCAGCATCTGCTGCCACTGAAGAAAGGCTGGCCAACAAATCTTGGCTAACAAAGTGCTAAAAGACTCTCTGCTTGAGCACCTGCACATGCTGTCACCAAGGAGCCTGCGCAAGTCTCTGCTAAGTGTTGAGAGCTGTGTTTTAACAGCAAACATAAGTGAAATCACATATCAGACTTTCAAAGGATTGTGCCAATTAGTCTGTTTGGCTAATCAGCACTGGGTGTTACTAGATATAGTTACAGTTATAAATTACATAAATAATAAATACTTACAATATTACAGTATTAAGTTTACAGAATTTGCAGAATTTGCAAAGCATAGGTGAGGTTAAGAGGCTTGCCCAAGATGACATAAGTCTCATGATTAATATTTTCAAGTCATCAACTGATATCAGGAGAAGACATATTGACTAAAAAAATATATACACACTTCCTGCACATCACGATTTTCAACCTCGCAGTAACCTAAAGACTCATTTTCCTGATATCTGGTATCTGTACTCTCAGTTAGAAAAATGTTTCCAGACAAATCAAAACTTTAATTCTGTAAATAAGAATACATGCTCTACAATAATTAGTCTAATATCCTATCAAAATTTTTGAAACAGTACATCTCCCTTTCCCCTTAACAGAAACACATTTGGACTAAGACATGCAGTTGGAGTTCTAAGAAAAGCATTTCCATCACAACATCCTGAAAAACCACCAGAATGGTAATAAGACAGTCTATAAACCTACCACACCACAGTGTACATAAGCTGGTATGCTGCCAGGAATTTTAAATAACCGTGGCACATACAGCTATTTTTCTATGGCTCGTAACTCCCTAAATTGTAAATTTGAACAGTTACCAGACTTCTGGCTTTTAAAATATCAGATTTCAATTTCTAAAATTGGTATTCTTATCAAATTTCAATTTCTAGTTTCAAATTCCTTATAGGCAACAAACATTCCAAAATAAAATGTAATTACCAGTGTAATTTTCAGATTGACATTTCTTTGTAGTCTATAACCTTTGAAATATCATTAAGATGATTCTTAAAAATCACTTGGCATGTGACTGCAGAAAAACAGACCCTGGACAAACATTAGTGACTGAAAAATAAACAAATCCAGATCTGAGGCTAATCTGCTCTGTCACAAAATGTGTGGTCCAGGCAGAAAAGCTCTGAAGCACAGACTAGTCTAATTATGATTAATAGGGAATAGACAGCAGAGATAATTGAACAAAGAAGTTTTCGTTAAATAAATTATTGTGACAGCCTTTTTGACTGACTTAGCTTTCTAGGTTCTACTTCAGCCATGTCACTGAAATACTATAGGTGAACAGTTTTTTGAAAACTTTCTCCTTACTGCCACCTCCCTCAATAGTGATCATAAAGAACAAAAGCTGCATGCTGTCTTTAACTCCATCATCCTGTTTCAAGCACAGTTACAACAATATTAGACAAACATGGACAAAAGCTCTATTGCGAGGCCCTAGAGGGAAACTTTATGCTCATTAATGAGAAATTCTGACAACCCCTAAGGGTGTAATCTAAGCCAAGTGCAGAGCACCATGTCATACTTAAAAATTTTGTAGGAGGTCACTGAGCTTTTAGAGCCTATGACTTGACAAGCACACTGCCATCAGAAAACTGAACATCCACCATTCCCTTCCCACCCAACAAAAGGAATGAATATGCTTAGAGGGAGTTAGTGGATCAAAGTAATCTTCAGTCCTGTTTTAAGATCATATTAATAACCTACAACTCTGCTGGCTTCTTAGTGGAAGTTTTCCAAAGCATTAAGTCCTCCATAAGACTGGAGAGGTACTAGCATTACACTCTGTAAAACTGTGTTTTTCATCATTGAAGTTCAATGAAATAGTGAAAACAAGTCAAAATGTTTGCAAGAAGGACATACAGACTTCTTTCTTGGAAGAGACAAAAGATCATCTAGAAGAGTTTCTTGAAAATCCGGTGTTAGCCCTAATCATTATGTATATGGCAAGCAAAGACTAGTGAGGAGGAAAAGAGCTTTCCTGTGCAAGAAGACATGAAGGACACTCAGATTTCCAATAGGCATCTGGCAGTGCAACAGGCTGCACAAGAAGCAGGATTTTCCCTTCCATTTTTAGCTTGAAAAGTGTAACTTTGGACTGTTTTTCCTTTACAGAAGTCCCTATTTATTACGGAGCAAATTATTTAGTTTTCCACAGTTTCTTCCTAAAATCTGAATGCTGACACCCAAACTATCACCCCTCTTTGGTGATAGTCTATGACATCTCTCCACAAAACTCTTTCTCTCCCCCGTAACATGCTATAGAACCCCAAATTAGGCTCTCGGTAAATTCAAACCCCGCCCTGCACTTGACACACAACCACACCCAGTCAGGTCTGAGCTCCTCTGCAGCAGGTCCGCTTGTACAGCTTCTGCCTGTCGGTGACACTTCAGAAGTACATAACAGATGTCCAGCTACAAAGAAGTTCTCCTGGTTCTTTTAGTTGGAATTCTACATGGCCATCCAGGGCCACACATTTTTCATTAGCTCAGCTATGCCTGATACATTTTAGGCCACTTTAGATACTTGTATCTTTAGTCTAAGGGCTGGCATTTGCCGTTCAAAGTCTGAGATGGATATATTCAAAGGTAAAAATAACTCCTGGGCACTCGTCCATTAGAGACTTCTCCCACCAAATCGGTATTTGAATCACGAGAATAAAAATGTTTTTGCACATTCTGACAGATTTACAAAGCTGAAAGTCTTTCAGAAGGTTGGAACGTTTAGGCAAAACACAAAATTGGCAGAATTGCTCCAAGGAGTTTGCAGTTTGCATACAATTACTTAGTTTAACATCACAATTATTTCCTGGCAGTCGTAAATATTATATGCACAATCTTTTAAATTCAAATTATGAATTTAAATAAATGATAATTTAGATGATAATTCTAATAAGTTCAGAACTGCTGAACTAAAATCTCCTGAGTGTATTACTACAAGATTACTAACATTTCTGTTGTTGGACTGAAGTAACTTACCACAAGTTCTAATGTTAAGCTACGTAAGACATCCAACTCATGCCAGGAAAATTTTACGTTCTGTAATATTGTACGGTCAGCATAAAGAAAAGCACAACTCTGGTATAATTAAAAAACCTGAAAAAAGATTTCTTAAATGAAGTTTTCTAGCAAATATCCTTTCCGCATTTTTTTCTGTGCATTAAATCATTCATCATTACATCAAAATGTTCTGTGAGCTTTGCTTCAACACAAGAAGCCGGAAAAGATTTTTAAAGAAAAAGTTAAAAATACAGAAGTATTTCCCAGCTACCTCTCTTGCCATTAAGTGCATTAGAGCTGAAACCCTCCACCCCCGAGAACCGTTAATGAACATTCACAATGCTGCAAACCCTCAGTCATGACTAACCCGACAGAGCAGACCGTTGTAAAATGTTAACTATAAGTAGATGGAGAATTTATAGCTTCATTATGTCATTGCTTACAGATGCACTTGTTATTTTTAAGAAACTTGAATGAAAGCCTCTCAGCGGAAAGGAACATGAAAGAAAATGAAGACGATGCTTTCCCCTTCCCTTTCTCCTCCCCAATAAAGCGGCAAACACAGCAAATGAAAACGGAGCGACACGGGCGGGCCCGCGGGCGGCTGCCCGGGCGCCGACGGGACCTACCCCGGCAGCCGCGGTGGACGCCGACGGGATGGGCGACAATTTCTCTCCTTCTTTTTCTTTTTCTTTTTCTTTTTCTTTTTCTTTTTCCTTTTCCTTCTCCCCTTCTTCCTCTTCTTCCTCCTCCTCGCCGCCCTCCTCGGCTGACGGGGCCGCGGCGCTGCCCTGGCTCAGCTCCGCGCCCGGCGGATGCCCCTCGCCGGGGCCGGGGGGCAGCTCTGCGGCAGCCGGGGGGCTCTGCAGCGACATGGTCCCGCTCCCGGCCGCCTCTCTGCTCGCGGCAGCCTCTCAGTGCCGTCGGCACCCGCGACCCCGCGCTTCCTCTTCTCCTCCCTTCGAGGAGCCCCCGCGGGCAACCTCAGCTCCGCCGCTTCGCTCGGCCGCCGCGGCACTGCAGCAGCCGTGCTGCTCCCGGGCGCCCAGACACCCCCGCACGGCGGGGCGGAGCGCAGCGCAGCGCAGCCCGGCCGCCCCCGCCGCGGCCCCGGCGAGCAGGGGGAGCGCGGGACGCGGCGCAGCGGAGGCGCCGCCGGAGCCGCTGCCCGGGAGCGCCCTCGGCCGCCGCGCCACCTACAGTCCGCGGGCAGCGGGAGGGGCCGCCGCCGCCGCCATGCTGCTCATGGGCGGCTCGTGGAAACGCGCCTGGCGGCCGGGGGGAGCGGAGGACACGGCGCAGGAACCGGCGCGGGGCTGCGGCTGGCCCCGCGCAGCCGCCCTGGCAAGGGGTGCCGCGATCCGGGAGTGGCCACGAGGAAATAGACGAGTAATAAGCAAATATAATCAAGAATAAACATACATAAAAATATATATTACAAATGAAAAAATGTATAAATATCTCTAAATATACAGCTAGCTGCGTGAAGGGCCCTCGGGGCGGATAGCGGTAGGCACGACCGCGCCTCCGTCACGCCCGGTGGTTCCAGGTGCTGCTCCGCCGGCACAGGCCGTGCTGACAGTGGCTCCCCTCACACCGCGGTGAGGCCGTGCTGGCAGTGGCTCCCCTCACACCGCTCTGGAGCCGTGCTGACAGTGGCTCCCCTCACACCGCGGTGAGGCCGTGCTGACAGTGGCTCCCCTCACACCGCGGTGAGGCCGTGCTGGCAGTGGCTCCGCTCACACCGCTCTGGAGCCGTGCTGGCAGTGGCTCCCCTCACACCGCGGTGAGGCCGTGCTGGCAGTGGCTCCCCTCACACCGCTCTGGAGCCGTGCTGGCAGTGGCTCCCCTCACACCGCTCTGGAGCCGTGCTGGCAGTGGCTCCCCTCACACCGCTCTGGAGCCGTGCTGGCAGTGGCTCCCCTCACACCGCGCTGTCGCCCCATGACACATTCCTCGCCGCTTCGGGTCACACTCCAACGAGAAAATACAGAAATCGTCGAATCATTAAAGTTGAAAAAGCCCTTTGAGATGATCAAGTCCAACCTTTGACCAAATAAGACCGTGCCCACCATACCGTATTGTGGACTGTGAAGGACTGCACTGTGTCATGAGGAATGAAGTGTAATGAATGTGTGGTCCTGTCTGATGGCAAAGCCAGAGCGGTGCCAGGGGTGTGCAGTGTGGCTCCTGGCCCTCCGTTTGGGCAGGTCTCGGGCAGCCTGAGGCAGAACCTGCCTGAGGCAGAATCTGCTGTCAGAGGCTCAGTGCAGCTTCCTGGCTGTGCTGGAGCTTTGCTGTAAGCATGTGAAGAAATACCATCTTCAGAAGAGGTGCTGTGTTGACCTGGTTGCAATACAACATCTAGACCAGATGTAACACTGGCTGTGAAGTACTGATATGCCACTTGGCCCGGTATGTGCAGCTGCAGGAGCCCTGCTGCGTGAGAGGGGGACAATGCTGTGTACCCATCAACCTACATCCAGTTTAAGCTCTTCAAACCACTTAAAGTTTCCTTCAGACCCCTCTAATTTTTTGTCTGAAGAAGAGTTTTTCTCCCAGCTTCAGGAACAGAGTGTGAATAGCATTACAGACGATGTGAAACACAACAAATATTCAAAATCGTTTTTCAGGTGGAGGAAAACCATGTGATGGTTTTTCTGAGCATTGGCACTACACAAGTAGCTCCTGCAGGAAGTGTGGGAAAGATTTCTGTAAGAGTCATAAAAGCAACAGCACAATAAGTACTGCAGTGTTAATCTAACACATTGAGAAAGGCTTTTCCTTTCTGAAGGAACTGGCAGATCTGGAGGTTTTTTAGGTTTCATTAAGAAATGGCTTTGTCTCCTTACCAAGTTAAATATAAGATCTGTTTTTCCAAGAAGTTCACCCTCCTCGCTGTGCTTACTTCCCGGTGGCTTTCAGCAGTTTGCATGAATAAGCGGCCTGTTGCACTTAAACAAAGCCCCCCAAACACTCACTCATCTTTTTCCTTTCCATGCCAAGAAATAACATAATGATAGTAATTTCAACAGCTTCAGTACAAGCAGCTTTACACCTAGTGGTAAGTATTATTTCCCTGGCTAGAAATAATTGGCGCAACTGTTTTGTGGAGCTGTGCCAGCTTGAAACATGGAAGGATTTACTCCCTTGAGCCAGCAAAGAGAGATGAAATAAAGAAAAATTAAATGTAGAAAGACAAGTATAGAAACAAATAAATTTTTTTTCAGTTCCATTGAGCTATAAAGGCCTGATTTTTGACAGTGTCAAAAACACTGAAATAGTTTTCTACCAAGATTATCTCACAAAAAAGCTAATGCAACATCAAAGACATCAACTTCTATTGTCCATGCTTTCCTGTGCTATTTGAAGCTGAAATGCTCTATTGAACTAAACTAATTCAGGTGAATATTTTCACTCATGACAATTATGAAAATAGGCACAAAAAATTTCTTCCTATTTTTGTAAGAGAGCAAAATTACCATATATAGAACAAGAAAACACATTTTCTTACTTCTAACTAATGTAGTATATATCTGGTGCCCAGGCTTTGAAACTAAAATTATTTCAATATCATTCATAGACTCACAAGGCAATCAAATATATAACCACAGCTAGGAAAGACATGTCTAAATTGGGTTTCAGTTTTCTGGCATGGATGGATGCTAGCTGGGAGCAGCAGTGCTGCATGTAATGAAGTGATGCATGTAGACCCTGCAGTAATTTGTTGCCAAAGTGATGAACTGGGGTAGTGGGCAATGGAGCAGTCACAAAACAGGGTAAAGACATTCTAGCAGTAAGATTTGTGGGCTATGCCACATACACAATTTTCAAAACTAAATGTAAGTATTCAACTGCCATTCTACAGACTTAATGAATTTGTTGGCCAGATGGCCTGGGAACCTTTACAAAGGGCCAAAAACACTCAATGCCTGCATTTCGAAGGACACTTTCCTTGATTTTACATCTCTTGTAGCTGCTTAAAAATCTTAAATCACATGGTGCCAGCTACTTCACAGAATTTTTTGGTGAAAGGGGCAAAGGTAAAGTTAAACTGAAAACTGTTGCTCATGCCCAAGTACACGTTGCCTGGGTCTGTAGTTCTTGCTGTTCCCGGAGGAGTTTGCAGTCTCACTCGACCCCATGCTGGCACACCATGCTGCTGGCTCAGATAAACCATGCACACTGCAGTATCACCCCTGAATAACTGTGGGGGTCATAGGCAGGATGTGACCCTGAACAGATTTTCTTGTACTTATGGAAGAACAGTCCTGCCTTAGCAGGATGTTGACCCTTTCAACTGGAATAAGGCCTTCTTTACACCTCGTTTTAAAATGCTTCACAAATATATCTCTTCTAGCCGAAGAGTTTGAGTTGTCAGGAAGGGGGAAAAGTCACTGGCACATCTCTGTGCAATGACGTGGCCAGGCACAGACTGCTGCTAGGAATGACAGATGGAACCAAACCAAATGCTAACATTTGGTCACAAATGATTACTAAATGCTTACAAGTAATAGATACACTCACAGAGACTGGCATTTGGGAGTGACACACAAATGTAAAAACTAAAAAGGGCTAAATTCCCTGCCGAGTATTGTCATGACAAATACTGATTGGATGTCACATTTTTCTCTGCAGTCAGAAGTCAAATTCAGCTCTACCCAAAATCACCCCTGGTTTAATTCAGTAACATTAGGGGATAGGTTTGGGCTGTTATGGGATTTTCCCTGATCCTCAAGTGGTTTACTACTGTTGGCAATCAAATGGTGTCAAACATCTCTGGTGCTAACTGGTATTTCAGGAATTGAAATTACACCTGTCCTTCAGAAAAGATAGGCTGAATTTTCCCATTCAGCTGCTGAATGGGAAAATTCATGTGTGCCCATCACACATCTGTACTGTGTCTCTCTTATGGAGTAGTACTGTTTCCTTCTCTTTATACCTTTTGAAGAACTCATACACTTCCAGGTAAAAATAATTAAGCACACATTTAAGAGATGTGTGCTTTGTGAGATGGACCCTGAGTGGGCACAAATGGAAGCACAGGATGGCTGAAACATCAAAAGAGGAAGCAAAGGGTGGAGACAGCCCATTTCCTCTCTATGGGAGTAGGAGAAAAGAAATGGTTGGGAGTTTTCCAACACAACAGGTTTTCAGCAAAACATTCTGTTTCAACAGAAAGATCTGATGCATTGAAATGGAAATGTTTTACAAAGAAGCATCTTTCTCAGTAACCTTTTAGCAGAACTCAGGCAAGATGCTACTGAAATCCACCTGTTACTCTGCCAACTCAGTTGGAGAACTCACCACACTTGCCATGTGAATCACAAAAATTAGAGACACTGTAGCTTCTGGACTCCCTGGCCCTCTAACTCCTGAGCTGTGGTACCCTCCTGTGCCACCTGCCCACATCATACTTTAGGGAAGATGGAAGTTCACATTTGCTCACAAGTCATTATTATTCTCAGACTGCACAACCTCAGACCTTGTAGGGGATGACCCCAGTCTTGTCCAACCTCCCCTTTTTGCAGCCACTTGTTTCCCTCGAAGTTGAACTAAGGTATAAATTTGAAGAATTCTGTCCAAAAGAGTCCAAATTATTGTGAATCCATCTACTATTGCTAACAAGCTAGTCCATTTATATTTGTTATTCTTGCTGAAAGCTTGAAAATATGTCAACCTTGAACTTGGCTTACTGTTTTAGTCTCTGTATCGTATGCCTTCATTTGCAAATGAAACCCTCAAACCCTCCTAAGCTAATCCATGTTATTTCCCTTATGACTAACATTAGATGAATCTATTGCTCTTGCTTACCCTTTGGATATCCTCCAGTACTTGAAAACTCTCATTTAAAAAATAAAATCATAAACATTTATAAAAAAATGTTAATTATCTGAAGCATTTACATGCAAGTTGGGTTGTCTTGGCAGACAATTATATCTTTCTCTTTGGCAAATGTTTTATTGAAGGTACACCATCAATGGGATGCATCCAGCTTGGACATTCCTAGCACAGAGAAGGAAGAAGTAATCAGAGGTTTTGTCATATTGGCACCATTACATTTTCACTTTGGGTTCCTTGTCATCACTGGTACAGTGTAACAGCTGTTCCAGCTAAATGAAAAAAGCTTATGGGCTCTGGTGCCTAAGCTATAGATTATCTCCTAGGTTAGTGACTAACTCATTTTTGTCCGCCTGAATAAGGTGAATATTATATTACCTCTTGCTATGGAATAGGACCTTTGGGTCTTTTAGAAATGCAATGGCTTTTTCAGAGCCATTTCTTTATCTGTGATAATGCAGTTTATGCAAACATTGGAAGAAAGATATGGCAAGAGAAAAACACACCAAGTGAAGAGCATTCACTTAGTGACCTTTCAGCTTTACTAAGGTTTCCATTTCTTCTCACTAGAAAGCTGGTGTTGGTTATTCAATCTAAATTTCATTTAATTTCACTTGAACAGAATGTAGCAGTAGCATGGTATTCCCCAAGGTATAGCAAGGGACAGACATTAAGGCTGGGAGAAAGCTCACTACTTTTGTCACATCTGATCCGGAATTAATTTTTAAATGAGACAGGGGCAGATACTAGGCACAGAATTTTATCCGATTTCTATTCAAACTGGAAATAAGAAAAAATATGTCACGCTAAAGAAGGTTCAAATGAGGTAGAAGTAATAATGTTTAATTCAGAAAGTAGCTCCTTAATTCAAAAAGTACCTTTTCCATGTGACCGATAAAATTGTAAACCACTGTGAGAATTAGCATTTGTTTAGCATGTTTTTGCAAGTCTCCGCTTACTTAGTGGTTAACAAATTAATCTGATTTCTTTAAAAGGCAGCGTTCTTGAACTGAAGTGAGAGAGAGAGCTACAATTTAAATAATTTCAATATGCCCATCCTCTTTTCCTGGGAGGAGCTGGAGGAGCAGGGGGTGCTGGGGAGCGAACGGAGGTGCCGGCGGAGGCGGCGGTAGCCGGGGCTGCAGCTCCCTCCAGCGCCGGCTCGGCGGCTTTTCCAGGGAAGGGGCCTGCCTCGCTGAGAAAGCATCGCACTCGGGGTTCCTGGTGTTTGGAAATTATTTATTAGCTCGGAGACTTGTCTGACAGGGTGGAAATACCTAGATTTCGAGCTTTGAAGGTAATAAATATGGGGTAAGATCATGTATACAGTGATTTGCATGAGTATCCTTGAAACGGTTAGGGCAAATTGCATAAACAATATTAACCCCATGTGTTGGTTTGGGCAGGATTAAGATCTGGATGCTTGCAGACTGTCAAGACTTTCACATTTTTAATGCAGCCTGCGCTATTTCCTTTGTAATGTCTAAATGGGATGGGTACAGTGCCTGCTTCTTCCAGTATCTTGGTTAGCTAACTCTAATTGCCTTTCCTGCTAATGGCTAACTTCTACAAATAGGAGACATGTCTGAATTTGTGGAGGTCTTGAATCTCTCAAAGAAGAAAGACCTCTGGCACACGTATGATGGTAGCTAGAATCAGATGGCTGAGGCAGATGCTACCCTACCACTGATTGGAGCAGTCCTTGATGATGAATCTGCAAGCTTCCTTCCACACTTCTCAGGCTGGTCTGTAAGATAAATCACCTCTACGTTTCATCTATGGCTAAAACCCTAGGGGACTCCAAAGTGGAGAGTGAACCTCTACAAGTGTTAGTGGTGCTGTTCCTGCAGCAGAGCAAGCCCTGAGGACAGCTGTCCCAAAGTCTGGATCCTCATCTGGTTTGGATCCAGCTGCAGAATTGTAGCACAGTCACTGACATGCTCCAGCTCAGCACCTGGTCAAGCAGAGCCTGTTGGGTGCTGTGGCAGCCTGGATTTCTTAGGCTCAGCCTTCCCTCTTCTAGGGCTGCTTTACTTTCCCATCTTTCCTGCTCAGGGAAAGTTGTTTGAGAAAGCCAGATTTTTCTAAAAGTATAGGAGGGCTCTCTCCTGTCTCCTGTGAACACCATCAGTTTAAACTCAACTCTTTCACCTTCCCAAGATTTTCTTAACTTTCCCCCACTGCTATCAGCTGCAAATTTCCTGCTATAGACCCACTGGCTGCTTTTCAGCAACTTGTTTGGAGTAACTATGAGAGTAAAGACAAGGAACACTCCGCAGTGCTATGCCACAGACCAAAATCACAGAAGGGAGAAAAACTCCCAACAAGACTGCACACTGGTCTGTAGTGGCGTTAGAGGCCCATCACACATACAGACTGAAATGTTCATACCTCTGAGGAACGCACCTGAGGTTTCACAGCAGGTTTGGGTGGAAGCGGCAGCTTTGGGACATTTCTTCAGTCAGTGTGGGCTCAGACAAGAAGCTCCCCGTGTGCCAGCAAGAGGCAGCAAGTGACACAACACATGATTTTCCAGGAGCACCCAAAGTACTTACTTACTAAGGTAGGGGCCAAAGGCATCCCTGTACTGTGTGAAGTGGATGCCATTCAGACACCCTGCACCAGTGGCATGTGGCTACAGGCAGTGCACAGTGAATGTTCCATAAGTGTATTCATCAAGGGCCTTTTGAAAAAAAAAGCACAAATGTAAGTAAATAAGATCAAAGTGTGTTTTATGGATACTGTCTAGATTCTTTTACATAAATACTCATACTCACTCAAAACTTGTTCCTTCCTAAACAGTGTCTATTCTAGTAAAACCTCCTTGTCTGCCAAAAAAGCACAGAAATCTCTCCATGGCTTGTGTAGGATAAAAGGAGCAATGCAAACATAACTAATGTAATGGTGACTAAATTTACCTAATGAATGAACAAATAATGCTATTTTGCTTCTCTCATCTTCAGAGGAAATGTGCACCAAGTGGTTAATAATCCATCCTCTGTCCTTGCACCACACAGTATCCCTGTATTAAGAAAATTCTACTGCAGTGCTTGACTGTAGGGGCAGAAATGTTAAAAAATCAAAGAATTGGTCTAGATAACAGGGTTCATATATCTGACTTTCTCCTGAATTACCTTTCAGTAAATGTTTTCCCTTTAAAATTTTCCTGCACTTGTTCTCCTTGAAACATAAATATTTTGATATTTTTTGCAAAAGCCTTCATCTTCAGTGGAGTTCCTGAGCACACAGAGTAAGGCAGCAGAGAATCCTGAAATTACGAAGCACTATTTGAATATAAATAAGAGATAATAAATAGCTGTACTCGTTCCCTGTAGAAATTATAATACTTGTTGAAAACACGCTGGAGCAGGGGAAGGACTCCTCTCTCTGAGAAGCAGCAGGAGCAATCTGTGATGAACTGACCATAATGCCCATTCCCAGACTCCCCTGCTCCACTGTGGGAAGGGATGGAGCTGGGAAGAAGGGTATTTTGAAGGTCTTATTTTATTTCTCATTATCCTGCTGTGATTCTGTTAGTAATAGATTTAATTAATATCTCTAATTTACATTTGTTTTGCCCATGACAGTGTTTGATGTGTGATCTCTCTCTGTCCTTATCCTCAAGTCATGAACCCTTTGTTATATTTTCTCTCCCCTTTCCAGCTGTGGAGGGGAGTGCTAGAGTTTTGGAGGGTTTCTGGCATCCAGCCAGGTTCAACTCAATACACACAGTCTCCCACATTTTCAGCTGGTATTGCAGAATTTACTGATATTGAGTATAAAGGTGCCTGGTTTGCTGGAGAGCATTGCAGGAGTACAGGATCCTTCCTGAGACAGTGATGCCAAATTATAATGTCATTTGTATTTATCCAAGTAGCTCTATTTATAATAACCTTTCAGGTGACCCAATTGTACACTTGGTAAAGCATGTCTAAAGAAGATTAGTTTTTATCTTTCAGAGTATGAAGTAGTGTACTATATAAATACTGCAGCTTAGCTACTGTCTGTTGTGAATGTCAGTTAGGATCAGGTAGTGTTTATGTGCTCCTGAGATTTAGCAGTTTTTAGTCAGGATTTCTCAAATTTGCATCAAGCTGAAACTTGGCATGAAAGCTGTCAGCATAGATGCTATTTTTATTCCAAAAATAGATTAAGTTGAAGCTTTTAAAGGTGTCAAGTGGCTTATTTATGCGGTGGTTGCAGATCCTTTAGTTTTCTGTCTCTTTCAGCTATACAGAAGCTTACTCTGTAACCTTCCTCCAGCATTACTATATTCTCCGGCATTACAGTCCTAAGCAGTGAGGAATAAGAAGGTAAATGATCACACTAGAGGTACAATCCAAGGATGGCGTGCCCTGGAAACAAGTGTAAATAATGGTAATTTTTGATCAAACAGAACTACCTTCATGGAGTCACCATAAACAAAAGTAATTGAGAAAACATCTGAAATGCTACCCAAAATGCTAACATATTGCTTGATATCACAGTGAAAGGACAGGCAAAATCCCCAGCACCCAGTAAAGGTTTCCTAACACTCCTGTTGAGACAAAGAATGACCTTCTTTCAGGGATCACTGAAACCTCCTCCAGGCTGCAGGATACAGCTCCACCTCCACCATGGTATTTATTGAGTATGTGTATTCAAGTCCAAGGCATAATGACTCAGAAAACTTGTAGTAGTATGGATCTCTTACGTTCTATAGCATGGTTTGGGTGGTAACAAACTGCCCCTCATAGAATAAATCAACCCAAATATATAACCAGAAGTGGACCCCTTTGCTCTATTTTGTGCAGCCAAAGAAATGCCCTGTGCCATAACCTAAGCTCTGGTAGACTAGAAAACAAAACTAGGAGATTGTAAAACACAGGAGCTTCCTTGCAGGATGTCCTGCCAACAGCTGCAGGAGAGGGCAGGTCAATGTAAACATGACATACACCCTGTCCTCTTTCCTTTCTAAGAACCCTGAAAGACAGGATGGGGAAGGTAAAGCCAGGAAGGCCTGCCTAGTCACAGATCTGTCTGCAACTTAAGTTTCTATTTGTAATAAGTAGAGGCAATATCCAATTATTTGCAATCATGTTGATATATAAATAAATGATATGTAGGTTTTTGTTAATTTTGGCAGTTTTAAGACTACTTACAGGTTGCAAGGACTGTGATCAGCTTTCAACTGAACTTAGTAATTTAACACAACTTTCAAAGTCATAGCTATATTTTTTTCCAGTGAGCAATTTACTCTTTGTAAGAGCACTTGTGCCAGTATAAGTTAGTGTGCATGACTTTATTCTACTCTTCTTATGAATGCATCCCTCATCTGTTTAAAAAACAAAGAGAAGTTGTCACAATGGTTGCAGAAAAATATTTTTAAGTTTAGACCCTTTCATTCTACTGAATCAAACTAGACCCAAATATGAATAAAGACCAGCCACAAGATTCTAAACCTGAAGTATTTGCTCATATGTAATACACATTCAATGCTCAATAATTTTATATTCTCTGAGGAATGGTAGAATTTCAGCACTCACTGGCTATACCTCTTTTTGGAGGTCTCCAGCAGAAATTTCTCTTCTAAAATCTACTCCATAAAATGTTCAGCTGTATCAAAATAATAGATGAGGCCATATCAAGCTCTATTTTGTGGCCAAGATGTGCACACCTACAATACTCATGACCTGCAAACATTTTAGTCTTTCCTGTCAGAATGAAGCAATTTGAAAAACATGAGCTAATTTAGTTGGGCTTTAGACAGCTGTGGATGAGAACTAATTTCTGGTCAGGATTTGAAATCATGCCAGCAGGAGCTTACTCTTAAACAGATGCTCCAGAATTCTATTTGGAAGGTCACATATCTCATGTCATCATTTGATGGGTACCTGGTCAGAAGTCTCTTCCCTTCCCGCTACAGCTGTCCCTGTGAAATAGCAAACATGTTTTCTGGTCATTGTGTGCTCTGTGAATCATTTCTCTAAAAGGTTATTTACAGAAAAGTCAGAGTCCATTTTCTTAACTCTAAAAACATGGAGGTTAAACCAAATCTTGTTTGTTAAAAATCCTATAACTCTCAGTGTCATACAATTCTGATTTTTTTTAATGATTTCAAAATTTAAAAATAATTTTACAAATAAAAAAATAAAAAGCCCCAAACCTACATGGGATTCTTCTTTATCAATCCTTTGGTTTTGAAAATATATGTATGTATAAAAATTTAGAGATTGTATTTTTCCTTAGTGAGCATAAAAATGAGACAGCCCAAAAATATATAGGCAGAAGAATGGAACACACCTTGTCTAGATTCTTTTTGTGTTTCTTAAGACTCCATGAACACCAGGTCTCATTGCAACGTTTTCCCTCAGGAAACATCAAGTTTTATGCCAGAGACTTCTATCCCCCAAGAGTTTCATCTGTACCTGTCTTCAAGCAAGATAAGTTCAAGATGGGTATTTTTGGTCGGTTGCTCATGCTGTTGATAGTTAGCAGTGCCTGTACTTTAATGAATGCTTCAGTTCTGATGTGTTCAGTTCTGTTTTTAAAAGAAAGAATCTGTCCAACCTCTCCCACCCTACAGCTACCTGCTGTCATCCCACCTTCTGCTGTGTTTGCAGGAGCAGTTTGTGTGGTCATGTAGAGCTCTGGTTGTGCTTAAGCCAGGGAAAAGCTCAGAAAGGTTGGTACATCATCCTTGAAAAGATGGTGAAGGCCAGGAGTGGGGTCTGGGCTCAGCAGTGGCTCAGTGCAGTACCTGAAGGTCAGGCACCAGCTCACCACACTGGTGTGGGTGCTGTGCAGGAAAGGGCAGCTAAATCAACCCCTGGGAAAGACTCAAACAGGGCACCCCTGGGATACAGAGCCCAAGTTCACTTCTGGTGCCTGTCTGCCTACACATGCACAGAAGGGGAATGTGCACATAGGTTATATTTTGCAAGAACTGCCCAAAAAAGGTACAGTGAATATTTTTTGCTTGTGGTGTGATTTGACACATGACATGCCACAACAATCTTTCAGGGCACAGAATGTGATCCCACTATGTATCTGGTATAATTAAGGATGTATGACTTAAGTACCAGTTCATGGCTGTAGCCTGAAGTGATACCACTGGACTGAGATACAACACTGTGGTTTTACTTTCCATCTAGAGAATTGTAATATGTGCTAAAAATACTGTTCGGCATGTGGAAATGAAGACTGTTATCTCGTGCAGAGTGGGACATGGAATGTCGATCTCTGCAGAAGTCACCACAGAAGAGGGAAAACAGACATTTTAAGGAAGCCTTCTTGTGTTGCCAGCAAGATAAGCTGGGGCTGGGTTGATATTCTTTATCTCTCTCTCCACTCTGTCCCTTGCAAGATGAGGAATGATCTGTTTAGAAGTGAGTCATAGCTAAATAAAACATGCATAGGTAATCATTTGCACCATATTAGGCATCAATTTTCCATCACATATTGTATCTATGTAGCTACTGGAGATGTTGTTTTCTTCCCTGTGTTTTTTCATGGGAAGATGCATTTATTTTTAAACTGTATTTGTCACTCATCTCTAGGGAAACATGGAGGGGATACTTGAGCCACTCTGTGCCCAGGCTCTACTATCCCAACTCTGGGTGGCACACCATGACTGTGGTTTAAGAGAGCATCCAGAAGAGAAGACTTGTTCTGACTATCTTTTTAGAAAAAGTATCCAAGATCCTGTCTGAAATTATGGTTACAGACAACAGCAGCAATTATTTAAACTGATACCTCCAGGTTATATAACCATAGAATCAGAAAGGGCAGGGGGAGCAGAGAAATTTATACACGAAGTTACTTGTGAAGGACAATAAGCAAATAACCAAAATGTTCTGGATAAATAACAAACTAACCAAACTGATTAAATTTTAGCCTTAGAGAGCTGTAGAGACAAGTCCTGCCCTTTTTATCCATATGAGTAGTTTCACAGACAAAAATCTACTTCTTCGTAAATTGCCAGTAATAATAAAAACAAATAACTTGTTCTTTTGTTTCTCTGCTGCTATGCATTTTAATAATTCCAGACGTACTCATTAAAACCAGTGCTTCTATACTCAAATGTTGTAATACACTCTTGCATTACTGCTAAACCACTCCATCTCTCTTTTCTGTCTGAGCATCAATATAGCCACAGAAGAGGCAGAGGAAAATAAAAACCTCCAGAACAGGTGCAAAAGCAGGATGATGCAACTGTCTGCTCACTCTGCCCCCAGGAGCAATGTGGCACCTCGGGGCTGTAAGCACGCATCCAGAAAGTGGCACTGAGTGAATTCCATGCCAAAATGTTGACAACATCTGATATGTGCAAGAGGGCCACTGACTGCACAGAACTGCATGTCCAGCAGAACATAACACCATGTGAACACCACTGGGGTTAGATTTGCACACAGTAATCATTTATTTGCTATAAAAACAGATGTGCCTTAAAATTGCATCTAAAAGGTGCACTCCCAAAATTAACAATCCAAAACCTGTATAAAGATAAAGGTTTCATCAACTTTATCGTTTATATAAAAAAGTTTTTCTCCATTTTCTTATGTTATAAGTACCAATTTTAATAGAGTACGGAGTGACATCTCTGTTAGGGGTTTTAAAATATTTTTTACTTTGTCATATTTTTGTTTGTAATGACTGTATATTATGAAGAAAAAGGAGTGACAGAGCACCAAGTTTGCTTTAAAAGCATTGTTTGTTCTTCTATACTATCCATGAAGTACTTAAGGCTATTCAGGAGAATCATGTTTAATATACACGTGTACAATACTTAGTCTGCAAAAAAAAGTTGTTAGACATTTACATGGAGCTGTTGGTAGCATCTCTTTCCTGAGCAATGATAAATTTAGGAATCTGTTGGCAGTTTAAATTCTGCCCATGAGAAGTGACACCTCAAAAGGCTCACTTTGTGCCCACTCTTCTCAGGAGCATTACTGAGAGGGCAAGTGCCTCAGCACTGCAACAGCTCTGGAGGGAGAGTTCACCCTACTGCTCCTGTGAATGGGGAAAACTGAGGTAAAATAATATGAATTTGGACTTCTGTCCACACTTCCAAGAGCTACACTTCAGAATCTAGTGGAGTTCTGTACAGATATAATTCATCCATTTTTCTGAAGCCCCTGAATCTGTCATGCTCAGTGTTGTTCAGAACTGGAACAGGCCCAAAGACAGCTGGCAATCTGTGTGTGATACAACAGATCAATGAGTGCTAACAGATGGAAATAGGGAAATAACTCTGTTATGGGCTGCTCAGCCTTTTGAAAAATTGGTATGCAGGGATGGTGAGAGAGGGTAAAAACTTACAGTTTTCTAGAAAAAAATTTTTTTTTTTCTAAATAGAAGGACTGCTCAGTGACTTTTTCTAGTCTACTTGAAGATTCATCTTAACACTGATGGGTATCCAGTGAGTTTGATATATATCCCCTTACACATTGAGCATTTTTGATGAGCGATTATGGAACCCTGTTGAATAGCTACAAAGTTGTGACTTCTGGGTTAAGGAGGATCCCCTTAACCTTAGGGATCTGTCCTTTGGTCGAAACTGGTCCCACCAGAGTTCAGCATTGCAGTGATGCTCTGCAGACAGAAGTCCAGCACCTCTGGCTCTCATGTAGATTTAGCAAGAGAATGAAGCAGAGACCAGGATGCTGCCAGTGTCCACTGGTCATGGTAAACAGATTTCAAACAGAAAAGAAATCACTTGACTCTTTGTACTGCACCAAGGATAACACGGTCTCAACCCAAACAAGTAAGAATTATTAATGGCAACAGACAGCTGGAAACACAGGTCAAGGACAGAAGATGTCCCTGTCCTGGTAGTTTTCCATTGGCTCATGATGCAAAGTGACCACCTGACTGTTCTGGCCTGTTGTAGTCTCATGGGCAAAGCACTGACTGTGATGAACAGAACTGGGGGTTCATGTGAGCTCAGCTCACATGGTAAGTCAGACTCCAGGCTACCAGTCTATGGGTGAAACTCCTCTGATGGCATTTCCTGTAAAGCTGTACCACTATGCCCTTTATTCTCTGCTGTGTAACCTAGGGCCCATTTAATCAGAGGCATCTTGCTTGAAACTGGTTGGCATAATGGAGTTTCTGGCTAAAAATGATTGAAAAAAGAGAGAACTGAGTGATAGGAAATGAAGCCAAACAATTAGTGGTGTGAACCTTGTTCTCCTTGTATAAAGTCATGTATGTGATTTAATTTAAAGTTAAATATGTATATATATATATATATATGTTTCATTTTAGTAAGAAGAAATTCTGAAAATCTGTTTACTACCAAGCAGATGTGGATGACATTGGCTGGCAACACAGTAGTACAATGAATTTTTTTGAACATTGCCACAGTACATGCTTTTTTTTTCTATTGAGATCTCACTACTATAATCCCAGCCAACTGAGAAGAATTTCTCATGTTTTGGATGGTAAAAAATCTTCCACAAAGTGTAAACCAACACCTTGGGCAGTTTATCTGGTTGATACTACTCTAGATCCCACATTACAAATTGTTGAAACGGGAGAAGGGGCTTAGATACAAATTTCAAACATTTCCTTCCTAGTTTTGGTCAGCATCATGTGACTACATGAGTGAAATAGCAAGGGATTAATCAATAATAGTGGTAAACTACAGCTCGGGCTTTGAGTTAAAGAAGAAAAGAAAATAAAAGCTTTTCCTTCCCTACTCCCCTTCCTTATTCCCATCTAACAATTCAACAGCCTTTGTAAAATGTTTTGGAATAATTTCTCTTTTCAATGCTGCTAGCTTAAATGACTTACTAGAAATGAATATTTCATGACATTACAGGACTCTCCAAAGCTTCATCTCTTTAGTGCTAATTATTTCAGCATGACCTATGCAAAAAGCAAAGGACACTTTTCTGCATTGTCTGCATTGACGCTATAAAACTTCATTTGACAGTTAAAGTTCTCATTTCTGTATTTCCTCATTTTTACTTTTTAGTGTCTCCCACAGAAAGTGACACAGTTTCAAGTGTCATGGGGTTAACCCCATGCAGTCAACCAATTATGTTCTCATTAGTAAAAAAGATGCAAGACTGCTAACACTTAGTTTTCTTTCTCTTCAAGCCAAAGCCACCTTTCATTTCCATACTGGAAATTCTCACAACAGTACCCCTAAACAAAGTAATGTTTAATCCTCCAGGTTGGTTTGACATGGTATCCATTGCCTGAGCAAGGAAGGAAGGTCTACTTAGGCACCTACATGTTTGGAGCTAAGAATGTTTCCACTTTGGAGTAAATAGTTTCCACTGGACCTCACTTCTCTTGCAGTAAAAAAAAACAAAAAAACACATCCAAAAAAACCCCTAAAAACCAAAATAAATCCACCTTCAATCTGCATTCCTTTTGTATTCTGTTGGACACAAACAAAGTAAGATAACCTCCAGCAACGCAAACTTATGTCATTTGATCAAATGGAAGGACATGCAGTACGAAGTTGGAAATCTTTTCCACGTATTTTAACCAAGGTCAGGACAACTCTGTGTTCAACATCTCTTGCCTGGGGTATCAGCATTTCACATGTGCTTTCAGACGCTGTTACCTCAGTTCTTTCATCCAACATCCACACTGAGGAAAACAACCTGCAAGTCCAGGCTCTTCACCCTTTGAAGTTCTTTCCTGTTCCTTTACTCATGCTCAACCTTCAGCAGTCCACCTCTCATAAGATGCAATTTGCAATGAGAGTCTTCCTCTGCTCTGGCTTTTTCCTGACTCTTAATGTCTGGCTGAGCATCCAGGAGGACCCTCACACTAAGAACTCAAATAACAAAAGCCATTGGGAATGGAATACAAGAGATCAGCACAGGTGCTCACAGTGGCTTCTGCCTGCCCCTTGCTGGTGAAATCCCCCAGGTGAGGGCACTGAGAGCTGCTCTGTGATGCCAGAGCAGCATAAAGCAAGACCAATGCAGCCAAAGAGAGTGAATGCTTTGAGCACATGGCAGTAATTTCTCCAGCCTACTCTGTGTCATTGAGCAGCCCAAAGGTGGGGAAACACCTCAAAGGAGAAAAGAACCAAAATCTCAGACTTCTACTTCTCATCCTCCAACTTCTGAACTGAATGACCTAGAAAATTTGGCTTTCTAAAATTGGGATTCACAAGTGTGGCACTTCACTGGTCTAAATACTCTGGGCAGCTTTTCCCTCAATACCTCCATATGGCCTTCTGTCACCCACACTAAGTTTTCTGATGGAGAGATAGGTGGCTTTGCATGCCCTTGCCCATTCCCACAGCCAGTCTCAGGAGTACCCAGCATCCTTGTTCACAGTCATCAGATGCATGAATCTAACAATGCGATTCCAGTTTTATGAAGTGCAAATTTCTGTAAAGATGGAGTTATTATCACAAAAGAATCCGATGTTTATTGTCAAACCATATAGGTTTTGACAAGTTTATTAGTTTTAGATGTGGATCTTAACTAACTTCCATTCTTTGGGTATTGCAAGACTCTGACCTCTTTAACATTTAATAAACATGATGAAACATTAAGCTAAATGAAACTAAATGTTGTGGAATTAGCTTTGCATTTCGATTGCACTTTTATTGTATCAGATAGCAACCAAAAGGATAAGCTTGAAAAGTGGTTCTTTTGAAACAGCCAAACAAATAAGATGATTTGGAGACACATGGTGTAAGTAGGATAAAGTCTTATAAAGAAAAATCCCTCATGCCACTGTAGCTGAATTAAGCCATGGCATAATAATTTCCATTTGTCCAGACAAGGTACTGGCACAATTTCTGCAACAAAGCTGAAATGGTATGTGCAGATAGCGATTAGAGTGCAAAGTTAATGTTTTTGTGAATGAAGTATTCTGGCATGCGCAGGTGATCTTCAAATGCCAAGGACTGCCTCTGTCTTTGGCATCACAAAACATCTACAACAGTCCCACAGCATTCAAAAACACTGTTTATGATCAAGAGCCAGATTGTGATATCTGTGTTCACAGCTATTTAGCTTTTACCCTAGATTCCCTTCCCAATTTTTTCCTTCATTTTATCCTGCTCCTGTTTGGCTTGTAACCATATAAATTAAAGGAACAATTGTAATTCTGTCAGGCTAGTCACCCTGTTGGAACTGCCAGAATCTCACTGGGCTGGTAAATCACAGTTTGGTAGCTGCTGCCAGACATAACAAGGACATCCACTGATGTCCAGGAAGCTATTTGGGAAGCAAGACATTGCTCAGAAGAAATATAGGTACCTCACATTTGATATGCTTGCTAGCAATATGAAAGTAAGGAGAGCAAAACCAGGCAGAAATATTAAAAAGCCCTTTTGTATGGTTTAATACTTATTTTGGGATTGCAAAATACAGGAAAACAGGGAACATAAATATATTAAGCCAACAAAAACTAGATCAATGGAAAAGGTTCCACATATAAAAGCTGAAGCAAAATGATGAAAAAATATATATTCCAACAAAAACTCCACCACTATTTACTTTTTGTTATTAATACAATCATAGCTTAGTCTAAATCTGATGTAAAACTGAACTGGAAATGGAAATAGTCTATTTTTCAACTGTTAAAAACAATTAAATGTGATGTTAAGTTCACCACAGGTTTTGTTAGCAAGTCCTTGCTCTTTTAAACTCCTGTGTACAGGCTTTCTACTCTTTTGGAGTGGGGCCTTTAAAAAGTCATTAATTTGGCTTAGTTTGCCTGGGAATTACACAGTTTGGACAATATGGAGAGCAGCATTTGAAAGACATTGTTTGCAAGGTTGTGGTGGATGACAGCAGCATTTCCATCTGGCAAATGACTGAAATGTGTGCTCAGTGTGGGAAAGACTTGCAATAAAAGAGGAAAATAAGGTGATATTGGCCTTACCTGGCATGTGGCACAGTTTTTGGGCAGGCTCAGAGTATACCAGTATTACACAACAAGAGAAAACACAAAAATAATTCTCAATTTGTCTGCAGTGCTTAGCAAACAAATTTCAATAAGTTTTCTTTAATCAGATTTGTAACTAAAACTCCTTGCTTTAGTGCAACTGGAATAAAGACTATTCTAAAAGCATGACCAACTGATAAGACACAAATAAAATTACTTCCATGTGTATGAGATTATTATAAATGGGACTTCTCTTTTCAGCAAAGAACACTGTAAACAAAAACACGATCCAGTTTATTAACTGAGACTGGCTGGATTACAGTTTGAAAATAAGATACACATGTTGGCAATCATCACAATTCACTATAGTTAGGCCTTTGAAAGACATACATCATGTATTTTTTCCTGTGGAAATTGTAGCTTTTTTAGCTTGCCTCACTAGAAGATTTTGAGAAATATATTTTCAAAATGTATATACAAGCCTGATTTCTGAATCCATGTTCAGAAATGAGAGGGCAGATCCAGTTTCCTCAGTTACATGGGCTGAGATGGAAGTTATGAAGGTCTTACAGCCAGCAGGGATATACCACAGAGGGGGACTAGGTGTAAATGTTTCAGTGGCTGCTGTGTTTGCCTATATCCTGTGTCACTCAGGGTATGAGACCAAAGAGAGGCATTGCCTGATTCAACTAGGAGAAGAACTGCCTCAGTGCTCTGCTTTATTAGGGTTATTTTACATTGCAGAATGGTTGTTCTCATGTCTTGGTTTGTAAAATGTGGTCAAACAGGCCCTCCCTACTTTGTATAGATGTTATTAGGGG
Source organism: Poecile atricapillus (assembly GCF_030490865.1). Lineage (NCBI taxonomy): Eukaryota > Metazoa > Chordata > Aves > Passeriformes > Paridae > Poecile > Poecile atricapillus. The sequence continues at coordinate 21,976,843 of NC_081254.1, read as the reverse complement.
AACTTAACCTGCTAGACTCTTAGGTAGTAGTTGCCAAAGAAAGATAGATTATATTTTTCTTCGGTTTTTTTTAGCGTAGCTTTGAAAGAAAAAGTCTCTCTGCTTGATAAAAATAAATATACAAACCTTTTGAACAACAGCAGTCTTGCATTCAAGGTGCTCATGGCATATCCAGGCCAAGTTCTTGTTCCCTATCAGGTAGAGTCCGTGTTTTGCCCTGGCTCTGCTGCCTGGCTGGTGCATATGCCCTAAGCACTGGTCTGCAGACCATTCTAGAGCAAGTCTCTCAGAGTGAGAGACTTCTCTGACACACCACAAAACATGATTTAAGCACTCCACATGTTTTGAGAGAGCTCTGTGCTGGGATGCACTGGTTACAGTGGAGAGAGACAAGTTAGATAAGATGGAAAGTGATACAGATCTTAACCAGAGCACCATACTCAATCTAAATAAATGATTGTTGCACAGTTTGGACAGATGGCTGGAAAAACCTGCCAGGGGCATTTCAAAGGTAATATTCATGTACTGTCCCACTTCTCCATGTTAAGGAAATGCATGTTAATATTAGCCCTGGCACTAATCCAATACTGGGCTCTGACATTAGAAAGACATCCACAGCAAGTAGGAACATGTCTGCAGAAATTAGAGATGAACCTTCACTCTCACAATACAATAACTTTGTGCAACAGCTGTAGGGAAAAGAGGAGGAAACCCAGGCCTGAAATCTCTGCTTCAAGCCCATTATAATTTCCAAAATGTTCAAGAAATGATGACAAAGTATTTTGCAGATATTATTAGACTCAGGTGCTGTTAGTCCCATCCTGGCATAGATAACACACAGGCCTAAAAAAACCAGACCTAACCTCTCCTTCCTGCCATGCAGCCTAGAAAACCAATGAAGTATTGCAATAGATATGAACAACGGCATAAAGTAATCTCCTTATCTAATTGACACTAGTATTGGTAGCTCACAGTAATGTGACTAAGAAAGATGTGAACTTAAAATGTCAAGTGTAGAAGACAAAAGAGCCCTGGCCTCACTTAAGATTCTCAGACAGCAGATCCCCAGGTACAAAAGTGCCACCATTCAAGCATTATTTACTTCAACCAAAACGTAGCACCTTTACAGTATGAAGGATTTCCCCAGTGAAGGAGCTACATCAGTCCTGTCCCTCCTTCCAGCACATCAAAGATGGCCAAGTGATGGGTCAATGTCCTGTACTGCACTTCAGGCTTCATTGAGGGTGTTGCAAGACCTCATTTTTCAAACAAAGCCAGGGATAAAATTACATCAGAATGCCATACAAGCCTTCAGCTACCTTGAGCAGGCCAGTAACATGGGAGACCATTTTTCCCTGATTATGTTACAGAAAACATCAGATTATTTTTGGGTTTGGTGCTGATTCTAATGTCACTTTTAAAACTCATGATAAAAGGAAGAGAGTTAAAATCAAGAACTTCATAAATCTTACAAGGAAAAATTCTGTTTAAATTACATTACATAAAAGTATGTTCTAAAATCATCCAATTAGTCCTCTAGTCCTACTCTTCAAAATGACCACACTAAGGAGCAAAATAATCAGTTAAGGAGGGATCAGAAGGCACAGGGCAAAGACTCAGGAAAGCCAGTACCCCCACCTCTCTCAGTGTTTCAATTCATTCTACAGGGCCAGAGATTGTTTTATTGAAATTATAAAATGAAAGCCAGCCCTGCCCTGTTTTGTTAGATAGCATTGATCTTATATGAGCTACCTGTTCAGAGAAGCAGAAAATTTCAGATAAATCCTTTTAACAGGCTCTTTTTTTAAAAAAAAATTCTTTTACTGTAAGATCAAATAAATGGATGAGGCATTTATTTTTTGGAAGAATGGTAGAAGCATTTCTGCTTTATCTATTTCTGCTCATTTGCCTCTATGTTTGTGACTGCTAATTGGTGACTGCAATTAGAAATAACTGCCTTGTAAATTTTCTTCCATTACCAGCCCAGTTCATGGTTTGGAGGCTGGCAGAGGTGAGCAGAGCCTCAGTCGGTGGATTTCTGGTGCTGGCAGCCAGCAGTAGCACTATTGCCATAATTTCTGCTGTGGACACGTGCTGGAGCAGAGATCCTTGGCCTTGCAGCAGGCAGGGTGGCGAGCAGCTCGTAGCACTGCAGCCCCAAAGGGCTGACATGGCTGTCTTTGCTGTCATGTTCCCATCTTTGCTGCGTGTCAAGCTAAGCCACAAGCCAGCTCAGGGCTTTATCAGCCACCTGCAGAGGATTAGGTGGACAGCCCAGGACTAAGGTTTCACAGCAAGCCCAGGCAGCAGCAGCAGCAGCAATGGCACGTGGGGAGCTGAACCACAGTGTCCCACGGTCCCAGCAGAGATCAGACTGCATTTGTACACCCAGGATTTGCAGAGCAGCCATCTGTCACTGTGCAGCTACAGGGGACTTAGAGGGGCTTTGGCAGCTGGATCCAGCCCCCATGTACAGTCTAGATGGGACCAGACAGTAAGTAAAGTTTTACAAGTTGGTAATAGAGACCTGGGGAACTGCTCCTGAGACAGACCCTCCATCACAGCAATGCCCATGCCAAGAACTGCAGCAATGGAAGCAGAGAAACATTCATCTAACTACCTAGAAGGTATTAAGTCTGCGCTTCATACAGTAAGAAAGTTATTATCACCAGCAAATCATTCCCTTTCTCTCAGATATCAAATCTCCGAAGCTATGAAGCCAGGTGTCTGATAATGTGAAAATCACATCAGAGATGAACACCATCAAAACGGTTTTTAATTGCCATTCTGGAAGTGCTTCCAAATTTTAAAGTGATTTCTTAGGGAAAACAGCTAAGTTTTCAGGTGACAATAAGGTTACCTAGAATAGAATTTAGAGTTTGGATGCTTAGTACGAAAATAAACAGATAGGATCATAAATATATCTTATGCTACATGCCTCTCTGTATTATTCAGGGACCCTTAGATTTTAATATTCCATATTTTCTAATGCTTGACTTCCATTCTGGCAGGAATAATACTGCTGTAATTTGGTCAACTAGCAGCCATTACTTTCAATAAAACAAATGGAAACAATATTAGGTGCAAACCCATTTACAGCAAAACCAACTAACCCAAACAAACATCAAACCTTGTAATTTATAAAGCACGTTCTCTGATGCAGCTCATGCCCAGCTCCATGGGAACCACAAGGGAGTATATTGATTCCTCTGTGAAGCCAAAGAAGGTAGGTATCAGATGGAAGACACTTTATAGTGGATCTACTCTAAGTCATTCAAACCTCAGTAGCTGTCTGAGAGATCTGGTTCTTTGACTATAGTCTGTTCTTTACAGAGCACACATGAGGATTCTCAAAGAAAAACGTTTTTCTAATCAGCATTGAAAAGGATTAGGAAAAAACCCCAAAACTTCTCCCCTATAAAGTTAAGGGAAAGCTCACAACAAGTAACTGAAAACCAATATGCTCACTTGATATAGAATTTCCAAGAAAACAGGAGTGGGGAAGCAAGTATAATGAATAGCTAAGGAATGGTCTTTAAGAAGGATGAAATATTAGAGAGCTTTCAAGCTTGTCTTAAGCAAGTATCATTGTAAAAGCAGCTATAAAGAGCTTTCGTTGGTGTTACAAGTGTAATTAGAAGTAGAATTCTGTTACTGTAATAAGGCTGCTACTGCAAATATTGTACAATGGAGAAAAACTATTCTTGTGGCTAATAAAAACACATATATCTTAAAAAACGGTGCATTATCCAGGTGAGCATTATGTTTCACCTCTGATTTTCTTTTTTTCACACCCACTGCATGCTTCCTCCTCACCAAAATCTATAATCCTTCAAGAGGAGGTAGTCATGCTCTGCACAAATGTAATAGTCTAAACACATCCTTTTTTTCTGCAGATCAAGACCTGAGAATTTAATGATTTACAGAACTTGAGGCCTGGAGGCTTTCTTTCAGCTTTTATTAATTAAGAATATGTGTCTTTGATACAAAGTAGAATCTCTGAGAGGCCAGAGGCATTGCATTCTCAGGTATATTTAACACAGCACTGTGATGGATGCAGTTCAGGGTTCTATGCTGCTCATGTCTTTGCTAGCATAAATTTAGAAAGTGTTAAAAGGTCTAGTGCCTATAAAAGTTAAGCATGTTACAGCAAGCCAAGAAAAGGGAGATGATGCATTCTCTCAGGAATCTGTCTAAGGAAGTTATGGGTGTAGCTGCTGCGCTCTTTGGCTTTGGTGAAAGCCTAGAGCAGGAAGTGGTGTGGGATGGCCCTAGCAAAATTTACAGAAACAACAGCTCTAAAGTAAGTGGGAAATTTAGATAAGAGAACTGATTTAAATCCTTAGAACAAGTGAATCTCCTACTGAACTGGAGGAGTCTAGAAGAGTAATATCTTCCTCCTGGAATTGACAGTTTATTGCAGAAAAATAAATGAAATGCTATAGCAGTAAGACATTCCCCCAGAGTGGTCACCGGGACCTCTCACTTGGAGAAGAAATGAGAAGAATTTTCTTTTTTTACTCTGCTATTTTGTTAGTTATGGCTGTAACAGGAATTTAGACAACAGAAAAAGGATTCCAAACCACTTGGTGAACTTGCCAACATTTTTGTGATTTATACAAAATCAGTGGGATTCAATGCAGTGGGACTCCACATCTTGTCCTCTTCACCACTGACCTCAGAGCTGCTCATAAGGTGGTGTTGTAAAAGCCTACACTTACTACTGGAAAAAGCCATTACTGACAAATGTGGTCTCAGAAAATGTTCAAAGGCATCATGTGACTGACTTATTTCCTAAAAGCAGAAGTTACCCTCATTAAGCCTATTCTGGAACAATACTATCAGTTATTTTCTGAATATTCAGAAAGTCCTGTTTTGTTTGCAAAATTAGAGCACAGAATAAACAAGAGTAAATTGTCAGCTTCAGCAAAACCATCTATTTGAAGCTGGAGGCAAATATCAGGATACCTTGTTGCCTGAACATTTTGGGCCAGACTACCTCAAATGGTGAAATCAGAGTCAAGTTCAACAATGCCATCTTGCTCATTCCAGTAACAAACTGACTCCTTGCTGAGCTGTCCCATTGCACTGGGACTCCAGACTCAAGACTCCAGCACTTTCACCCACAGACCTGCAGAAGTGCCCAGCTGCCCTGCAGACAGAGGTGTTAAATTGTGGATTCAGTGTCTGCAAATGGAGACCACTGCCTCCACTTACGTAATGCACAGGCTCTGCTCAGTGTTGAAAAAAAGCATGTTTAGCATGCTGTGATTCTTTTGGGAAATGGGTGAATAGAATTAACCTCCTTGAAACTGTTTTTTTCTGCTACAGCAGATTTTTAAAGGAAATAATTTATTGGTGTGAAAAACCAGCCATGTTCTTAATTGCCAAATAATGCCAAATGCCAGTGCCCATGTTTTATATCTGTATTTACTTCACAGCACCATTCAAGCCCTGGTCCAAGTAGTCTTAATAATAATAATTTCTTGTTAATATTAAAGTAGTTCCTCAGGAAGTTCCCACATGAAAAAACACTGCTGACAGATTGAAGAAGGGAAGAGATTCAGGTAGAAATTCTCCCTTCTGCACTTGCACTATAAGATTTGCTGTGAACCTAAACATGTGAGGAATATAGCTTTCACCCACAGATGGCGATGAACACAGTCTGTGCCTTCCCAAGATAGATGATCGCATATTTATGCTCAGAGAAATGCCAACATGCAGCTTAAAGAAAGGGGCTCTAGTTTATGTTAAAACAGGATAACCAGTTTGGCATGAAAAAGGTGAGAGTCAGATTGGTATCCACCCATTCATCAGGCTCTGAGAAAGCCAGGGAGGTGCAGGCTCAGAAGAAAACTGCCTCATCCTAATAAGGCAGAGCTATCTGGCAGCAACATAGTCTGGATGCCTTCTATATGAACTAATGCAAGCCACCGAGGAGCCGCTTCTGCGTGGCTCAGGAGCCGTGTCACCTTTCCATCAATAACAAAGTGTCATCACCTCTGCAGGATTACTTGTGCTGAGTTGCACACAAATGCTGTGCTCGCCTGTGTGCTTCAGGAAAATCTCATGTTACAAGAAAAGCCACTTACCAATGTCCCAGGTTACCCTCTGCATCTCCTCCAACATGAAAGCCGAGGGAAAAGAAGACAGCCATGACTGACTAGCCGGCATTTTTTTCTGCACAGGGGATATGAAATTATAGCAAGTATTTTATTTATTTTTTTTGACTATGTAGTAAAATGATACTGCTGCTTTGCTTGACTTGTCAAGACCTTCCTTTGTTTAAATTTAACTTGATATGACCGAATCCTTTAGAAATAACAGATTTAAAATGGAAGGCAACAGCTCAGAAGAAGGGCATCTATGCAAACAGCCATGTTTTTGTCTACTGCTGAGTGGAGGGGGCAAGGTGTCTGCTGAGGTAGGAACTGCTGTTCCCTTATTTTGAAGAAATGTCTTTATTTCTTGATGTATTTATAATATTTCTATCCATTAATACATTCCAGGGAGAGGCAGATCTCCCTACTGATGTCAAGAGAATCAGCTGAAAACAGGCCAGTAACAATTTTTGGACTTCAAGGCAAGCTCTGTGGCTGTGCAGGAAGAAGGAGATTTAGCATTATAATAAGAAACAAGTAATTTACAAAGAAGAGAGTAAATATATCAAGTAAAAAATTATTAATGTAGTTGCTCTTCTTGTATTTCATAGCCAAAAAATGATCCTGCAGCAAGATTTCCATCTGAATTTTTGGATATTTGCTTGATTAAATGCTGCAAGATGTGCCTTTTGGCCCAAAACTTCATTTTGGTCTATTGGCATTGTGGACCTTTGTCATTCAGTCAGAAATATCCCATATATTAAAATGAAAATCAACACTCAGCTACCTCTACTACATCTTACTCTTTTATTTCGATAATTTTAAATATTGACCCAAAATATGGTGGCATGTTGAAATTTCATACTTTTGCAAAGCAGCAAAATTAAAGCAAGTTGCACCTGGAATAATCAAGTATGGCTCTACTGGCCTCCCAAGCCCTCCTTCCAGGCTTTGTACTACAGTGGGTTATTAGTGGCTAAAAAGAGAGCAAGAAATTGTGGTGAGGGACAAAGAATGTGCTGAGGTGCTCTTGGGTGAATAAACAGTGCAATTGAAAAGACTTGGTTTAAACAGATGTTTATTTCTGAGCAGAACAAAGTATGAACTTATTCAGGTCTCAATTTATGAGATGGTTTGGATTTGTTTAATCATCATTGAGGCTCCCTAAACTTCAGCTACAATTAATTTTCGGTTTGGAGGAGGTGCTTTCATTTTCTCATCAATTACTCAGGAAATGAAGGAAATCCTGATATCCACATACAGAGAGGAGCTTCCACCACAAACCTCCCAGTCACTGTGAGCAGCTTCTTTAATAGCCAACTTCTGCAAAAGCATAAGGTACTCAAGAGGTGCATCAGACCAGGCATAAATACACTTCTATAATTTTCTGCTAATAACACAGAAAATAAGTTGAAAGTTTGAAAGGTACTCCCCAAAGCCCTCCTAATTCATGTACATACGCATCACCAATGAAAATGGTGACGGACCCCTTTGACATGCCATCTCCTACAGACATGTCTGTTCTCTACCATGTAAGATTCCACCTGTGACAGGAGAGAGACTGAGGCTGAACTAGAGAGCTACAATTCACTTAGAAAGTTCCTATTTTCGTTGCAATTCTTTAATAGTTTCAAGTTTCTACACAGATGGTTTTGACAGTGCACAACTTCCCTGCATTAGCTATGGCTTCCACTTCAAATTGCCACATTCGACTAAGGGGACAGAACAAGTAACTTGAATTCCTAAATCTTGAAACAGTCCATTCTGTTGGAGCAAGAGGGAAGGGGATTGAAATACACCCAGCAAAGAGACCAAAAGTGTGAGCAAGTGTGAGGCAGTGCCACCAAAGCATTGCCAGGGTGCCCTCCTAAGCCACTGTAGGTGTAATTAGTATAGAAACCCATCTGAAATTTTCCAGAGAACACTTTCCACATGGCTGACATCTTCTAGAGGCCAAAACCCAAAAAAATGTTCACTATCTCACCCCTCTGTCCCAAGCAGGCAGGACAAGAACACATGCTGACACATCAGCATTTCACAGGAGAGAGAAATTGTCATTTATGGCCACTCTGCATTTTTCTCCTTTAGATAAAGGATTTCTTCCCTCTGCACCAGAATCTGTCAGCACACACCAAACAAAAATGACATATTTAAGTGTAGTTACTCAGGACTATGTACCCAAGCACCTACAGCTATGAAAGCTGTTCATTTAGTAAGCCAAATTTAGAGCCTCATTCTGCTTACCCTGAAGAAATGCTCCATCATCATTCCACTGCTTGTGCTCTTGTTCTGCATCCACAGAAAGCCTGGTGACTAAGAATTGCCCACTCTTGGGTGAAAAAAAATGGAAGACACTCCAAAATATAAGCACAAGGAAAGAAGTCTCTAAGGGAGGGAGATCACTCATCTCCCACATTAGTTGTAATGCAGGTTTGCTAGCCTGAACTCCTTCATTCTGATTGAGAAAATAGGTCCTTCATTTCACTACTTCCTTTACTCTTAAGTTTCTCTTTGCTCTCTTCATGTTACTATAATGAAAGAATAGTCAGCCCCGTCCCAAGCAACAATTCTGAGTATGTATTTAAACATTGTTGTGGTTAATAAGCTTGTCAGATAGCAATCCAGGAGCAGCAGATATATATGTTCCTCAGGCATGTTACATATTTTATCTTTGCCATATCACTAATTATAACCATAGTTGTGATTAGAATGCTGAGATTCATGACTTTACATGTCATTCTTTCCTGGCCTATCCTAACTTTCATTTCAGCCTCCTCTCCCTGGCTCCAGCAGCAAAGAGACATCAGTGACAGGGAATGCCTGCCAATGCAGCAGGAGTGAGTCAGTGCTGATCCCTCTTCCTGTAACATGTCCTGGCTGAGCATGTCCAGGCTGAAACATCATTACAGCCAAATTTGCACATCCCCAAAAGCATATTCCTTTGTATCACTAAGTGCTGGTATGAACAGGACTCATCACAAGCTTCTTGAACAGACAACCTTTAGACTAAATGGAGGAATTTGAAGCAGGTTTTAGACTGGTTTTTCCATATACCAGATGACACTTCTTATGTTTAGTTGCACTAGGAGTACCTAATCCCTTTAAATTCTTATCCTTTTAGAGATCTGTTAGGGTTCTTGAAATGAGGGAATTCAGACCAACAGACCTGGAATAATTAAAAAAAACCCAAAAAAACGAGAGAGGGAGAGAGGGAGAGAAAAAAAGCATAATAGGCCAGTAAAAAAAAGTTGTGCAGGACTCAAATACTCGATCCCAGACTCTTTGCCTGATTTCTTCCTAGTACTGGAGAAAACTCAATTTGACAGACACCTACTTTTTCCACTTCCCCATCCAAGTGCCCTGAGCTGCACCACTTTATACATCCAGAACTGCCTCAGCTGAAGGTAAACAAAGGTGCTCAGCATTCCACTCTGCTTCAACCCTCTCCACACCCAGAAGCAGGGATTTAGTTCAGTCCAGTGGCAGGAAAGACAGCCATGGGGCAGTGGATTTCCAAGTCTCAGAGATGCAGACATGCCATGGCACCTCCTGTAGAACAGAGAACCAGGCGGGGTTCCCTCAATTACTTAATCTGATGCTTGGCTGCTTCTGCCTGTGGGCAGATTCGGAGCAGGATGCTTTTGTCGCTGGTGGCATCTTCATCCTCCATGAGGCAGCACTCCTCATCTCACCAGCTGAAGCCATGGTACTGTTCAGGGAAGCACTCACCATGCTCAGGGCACTCCAAGGCAAGCAGGGAGTTCTGATTACTCTGTTGCTAGAAGTGCTGGCATAAACTACTGTTCAAGTGCCAAACACAACTCATCTAGGGGGCAGGAACCATGGCTCACAACTCCTCTCTTCCTCATGAGTGTCCCAAGCTGTAGCCCACAGCCCTACAGCCTTTTTTCCCCCCTAGTATTCATGCTTTCTCTCAATTTAATTAATTTTGGTTTGGAAGAACACATTCAAAAGGAGAGAAGGGTATTCTTCCAGGGTAAGTGGTTGCCTTGGAAATAGGACATGTGGATTTGAATTCTCTCAAGTTAAGAAGAGAACCAAATGTAAAGCCCCTGATTTATCTGCAAGCGCAGTAAGCACCCACTGCCATGGGAAAGGTGCACATCTGGGACATACACCAAGCTGTAGCCCAGTCCTTGAAGAAATGGACCATGGAAGTATCCTTAGGGCAGAGCCAGGACCAGGCACCTGCAAGAAGGCTTTTCCCTGAAGCTGTAGTAGGGCATTTTACTCAGGTAATCATCCAACATTTTGCTGAGCATATAGTCTTTGCATGATTCTTTCATCAGGCTTTCTGACTGCTAATCTAGTATGTCGGGGGAAAAAAAACCTGGTGATTTTGCCTAAAAATTGGTATGGTAATAATGAGGCTTTGTGGATTGAGCCAGTAGGTAAAAATTCAAGTAAAATTGTCTTAGATCTGATTTAAGTTCGTGGGTGTTTTATTTTTTTTTTCCCCCTCTCCTGAAAAGTGCTTTCCCCCATAGCTTCTTATCAAGCAATGTTAGCATTAGGTCTGTCTTACAGCTAGTTTAAGTGCAAAAAGGTTTTCTCAGGGCATGATCTTTCTGAAAAAATGCCAAGAGATTCACAAGCTGGACATAGATCACTTGTTGAGTGTTTTAGGCTACTGTGAAGGTGTCAAATGAAGATGACTTCAGGCATCCATAGCAAAGGCCCAGGGGCCAGAGAGACTGTGACCCTGCCCAACCTTTAAGCCATACTGCCTTGTGTACCAAAGATCAAAGGCAACAGAAATAACAGTTATCAAGTTACATCATGCTGTTCCAACAAACAAATGTATATTTTCACTTCAGCTTTTCCTGTGCTTTAATAAAAGTGCAGTTTTAAAAACAAACCCCAAAAGACTATGAAATTAAACTGTATATGTCCAAAAGCTAAGGCTGTTATGTTTTGCTACTTTCAGTTAGTTTACACTAAGAGGATTTTAAGGAGTTCAACATACCACTGCTGTCCCGTAATAATATTTCACAGTGTAGTAAGAGATGCTGTCTTATTTTTCTTCTTGGCCCAGGGTGAATAATTCAGCACTGCATGTTTCATAGTCTGAGTCATAAATGTTGAAATTGGTTACACAGAGGCACTGGAGCAGTCTCTCATTTTGCTTGCTTAAAGAACTACTGAAATTCATTGAGACATTTACAAGTCCCATGAAACTCAGGCTTCTAACTTGAGGCTTTTTATTTCTCCCCATCACTGTCAGGACAGCAACTCCAAGGGCACAGTACATATTTAGAAGTCACAGGAACATTTAAACCCCCCAAAATTCTGGGAAGGGAATATATGAGGAACATCGCATAATCTGGCTTGCTTCTAGCAGTGAACAGGTATTACCAGTACAGAGGTATATCCTAATTCTCAGTACTTGTAACCTTAGTGGCAGTCCCTGTTCTTCTCCCTACAAAGCATTTTATTATTTAACAAAGTTTCTGTTTACTGAAATTACCTTTTAACTTTCTAACACCCATTTTGATAGTAGAAGAATGCAACTGTATCATCCCAATCCCTTCTGCCTCAGGACAAACAAACCCTCTCTCCTTTGCCTCTCTTCTTATCTGTCATATGCTCAGCCTTCTCCTTAGACCCTCATTTTAATGGCTTACCATTGAATTAATATATTTTTCAATAACAGCACTTGATTAATAACAAATATATATCAATAGTCTTCTTACTGGGAGTAAGTCCAAATACACCAGAATGCAGATGAAAGATATTAAAGCCTTGTGTTTTTTTAAAAAAGATGAGATTTTGCTTCTTGCCTATGGAATCTGTTTTGGTCCACCCTACAAGAGCCATCTGTGCCCCTGTTGAACACCAGACAGAGCTGGAGGAAATCTCCTACAGAAAATGCAACGAATCCAGCACTGTTTGACATTGTACTTCAAATAGATACAACACCCGATCCTTTATACCAAATCCAACGCAAGGCAGATCAGTGTTTACCATTTTGGTCTGGAGATCAGAACTGACACTTGTTGGACTTCCCTGAGACACTCCCAGTGGAAGAGCTCCCTAACATATAGCTAGAGTCTAGTGGAAAGGGTGCAGCCCAAGGTAACAGGGCTGCCATGAAAAGGGCACTAGCAACAATACTTTCAATGCTGAATATGCTGCCGCTGGAAAAAAAAGTCAGTGGAAGACTAGGGCATGTCGTCCCATTTAAACACTACATTCAGTAGTGCAGATCTTCATCTGCCTTTCAATACTATGAAAACTTTAATTATAATGTTTAATTATTTTCTCTTCTGCAAGCTGATGGAGGCTCTGGGGCAGATCAAGGGAGCTGATGGACCAACCTCAGCAGCCCATTCATTAGATCTGTATGACCTGGACTTGGCAGGATTTTCTGCACAGGATGTTCCTCTTCCCCAACCTCACAGGGCAAATTAGAGTACATCCAATTAAAGAGAAAACTTCAGTTAGAAGGAAATAACCTAATTCATATTTCTCTGGGACATAAGAGTGAGACATCCATCTTTATTAAAGCAAACAGAATAAGGATAAAACCACTCTGCAATCCAGGGCAAGAAAACAACCTTCATTGTAAACAGAGGGTTTAAGTATTATTCTTAGAAGGATTATCTTGTAAAGAATTGCCAAAATGTTCATCAGTCAGAGCTGGTGCCCTCTGACTTGTAGGAAGTTGTATTTTTTTAGTGTTTTGTCTTTGTGATAATCTTAGGAAGGGCAATCACACACCTCATTATAGTCTTATTTGCTTATTCTGTGATTGTTTCACACCTTGCACTCCTACCTTTGTTGGCTGTATTTACAGCACTTTATTTCAGTACTGCTCTGATCAACTGATTCCCTATAAGAACATTTGGAATCAGAATAATGGAATTGTTTAGGTTGGAAAAGACCTTTAAATTGACAATACTTTCCATGGAGAAATGTTTCTTAATATCCAATCTAAACATCCCCTGGTGTAACTTGAATCCTATCACTGGTTGCCTGGGAGAAGAGGCTGATCCCGACCTTGCCATAATCTCCTTTCAAGCAATTGTAGAAAGCACTAAGGTTTCCCCTGAGCCTCCTTTTCTCCAGATTAAACACACCCAGCTGTCTCAGCTGCTCCAGACCCTTCACCAGCTTTGTTGCACTTCTTTGGACACACTCCAGCACCTCAAAGCCTTTCTTGCAGCGAGGGGCCCAAAAGTGAATACAGGATTCAAGGTGCAGACTCACCAGCGTTGAGTATAAGAACTTGCGTCTCTGAAAAATCACACAGTGAAGCCACTCCAGAGAGAAGAATTTTAAGGTGGGATAGAAAACACTCATTTGGGAACAAGAGTTGGGAATTTAATGGAAAGGAGCAGAGGCACGAGGCAGTGCCCAGCAAGAGAGAAGGGCAGGGCAGGTGCTGCTGTCGGGGCACTGCCAAACCACACAATCCCAGCCGGCGCTGTGTATCTGCTCTGCAAAGCCCCACACACCCTCAGCGCTTGCTTTCCCTGCTGCATGCTTTATTACCCGTGGTAGAGAAGTGGTGGGGAGGGATTTGCAGCGAGAACGAGTACCGCTGTTGTAAACCTTTAATACCTTCCAGCTCAAGGCCTCAAAGCGTTTCCCAGCTGCTGGTGTCCCCTCGGGGCTGCGGGGATGTGTCAGTGGCTCCCACAGCGCACCCGGAGCGGCTGCTCCCCCCGGCATTTCCCTGCGCACGCCTCTGGTGCTCGGGCTCAGCTCTGGCAGGGAGCACTTCAGCTGCACCAGTGCGGAGTTATTGTGATCCACAGGCAGCCTCCCAGGCTAATGCATGAGTTTTAAAAGCTTACTTAGTAAATATCAGATTTCATATTGTTTCATCTACCACTTCCCACCCCAATCTCAAGGCTAAGGACTAAAGCAATAATTTAACTTCACATTAATTTGCTGCTGGTCTCCTTTCCCCTTCCCCAGGATTTCCAAATAACAAGCATTACCATTTCCCTAGCAGCCACTCCAAGCCCACAGCAACATAAAAGCCAAGTGAGGCCATGGCATCTCTTCAGGAGTACGAGAGGAAATGAGACCCGAGACACCCACGAAGTGGTAGAAATTAGAAACTATTTCAGTCTGCTCGCGGGTTTAAAGAGTAAGCTGCCAGGACAAAAGACTGTGGAAATGTTCTCTTATAAAGACTCAGAGTAAATGAGAGAGGTCAGCAGTGACAAAGCTGCTAAAGAGACAGTAACTGTAGCTAATCAGATGGGCTGCTGCCTGGGTCTCTGAAACCTAACGATTTGCCGGAAGGTATTTTAAGCTTTTAGGGTCTTGCCAGCATCGTGTAGTATGCTGAAGTATTTCATACAGCAAAAAGATGTTTCTTTCCCCTTTCTTTTATTGTTAATGTCTTAAATACATCATTGTGCCCTCTTTTAGGCTTTTTTTTTTTAAGAAAAAGCAGGTGAAGGTAGGCAAAGGATATAGCTACAAAACCCTTAATTTGCAGCATTAATGTGAACTAAACATATTTTGCATATGGGCAATTATTTTTGTGCAAATTTTCTCATTAAAAAAAATTCAGCATTTGGAATGGCCAGTTCCAACATTTTATTAACGTATTTTTTTTAGTTAATAATTTTTAAAAAATCCTATTAGGGTAATTTTATCTTGTCATCTCCAAGTCAGCATCTATCTTCCTTTCTTAGCACATTTCTGTTCTTTCCCCATTGGAGATAAGCTGGGGGATTTGCATGCTATTTTCTCACTGACTCATTTTCCAAGTATGGCCATTTAACAAATATTTTTTCTGCAGGCAGTCATCCCCTTCAGAGCCTTCATAAAGGAAATTACTCAATCAATAAACTTAATTTTCCCTCCCCCCCGAAGCAGCCACCCACCTCAGCAGATGTTAAGAAACAGACTAAAACAAAACTGGAAACCTACTCAGATTCAAACATCTCTTGCTAATGTTCTCCTGCAGCTAAGGCTGAAATTAATAGTTTGTCTTTACTAGGGAGCAATGCAAAGAGCAAGACTGTGCCCTGCTTCTTTAAATTAGCTGACTGAAAGATTATTAATAAAGAGCAGTGATGAGTTCTGGTCCACTCTT
Source organism: Poecile atricapillus (assembly GCF_030490865.1). Classification (NCBI taxonomy): domain Eukaryota; kingdom Metazoa; phylum Chordata; class Aves; order Passeriformes; family Paridae; genus Poecile; species Poecile atricapillus. The sequence goes on along the minus strand of NC_081254.1, from coordinate 21,961,663 downwards.
GCTATGTTTAGACTCAGCCCACTTCTATGATAAATACTGTTTTCATGTTGAAACAAATTCAAAGTTGACATTCAGTTCAACTAATGATAAAGCCCAATGATGTGCACAGCCCACCATTCTAACACTGTCCCTGTGGGACAGAAGGAACCAGCCCCACTGCCTAGTTCCATCCCTGGAGGGGGTCTGCATTAGAAATGAAGAAGAGACTCACCTGGAGAGCCTGAGGAAACCCTGCTACATATGGAAATTTCTCGGGAGATCCTCAAAACCACTTGAGTATGGTCTGTTTTTACAAACCTGTGAGAAATAATAAACAATAGCATTGATCACAGGAATGAAATATACAACAGCATCAAGTCTAAGCCTACAATATGAACTAAAACCAAGAGACAAACATTCTGAATAATTATTGGAGAGAGTATGAAAGGAGAAACTGATTTAACTACACACTGTTTAGCAGGATTTTAGATTAATATAATGCACTCTTAACAAAGTACTGCCACTCAGGGCTCTTACAGAACATATCTTAGAACTCACACACCCAAAACCACCCTCCCATCTCTACAGCATTAAGGGCCTCACTACCATGGGCCCAGCATGGCACTATTTATGTCACTGGTGTCACCAGTTAAGTGACAAAATTAGCCCATCTCCCAGAGTTTATCTCCCAGGAATCTTCCAAGCGGAAAAGCAGAGGAGGGAGGCAAAGCAACTTGCTCCATGATCCAGTGTAGGGCTGGGAGAGGGGGATGCTGCAGACATCCCAGGAACCTTCCTGTGAGTTTCTGCCACCTCATGCAAGTGGGATGGGAGTTTTCCAGAGTATGGGATACTGGGGGAGGATGTCTCATACTTTGATGTTGTGCTAATAAGGAAGGGGTTGAGTATTAAGAGAGTTTTGCATTCACACCTTAGCAACTGCGCATACCTGTGGCTGCTGGTTTAGCAGCAATTCCCGTCCTGCTGACACAATGGGAACTGGGAGAGCTGGTTGCAAAGAAATAAACCAGTGTAATTTCAAGCAGAGCTGTTGCTGTTAAAAGGACAAAGACAGGTTAAACAAAGGGAAATCTTCTCTAAAAAAATCTGATAAGTCATTACCTGATTTGATAGGAGATCCAACCTGAAAGGATGGAAGCAGGTTAACACAATGCAGCTGGCTTCTTACATGGGCCTTCTGGAGTGCAGAGCAAGCCAAACAGTCACTGCTGCTGCTAAAATCATTGGCAGAAGCTTATGCCTTCACAAGCCCGTGGGCTGCTTCAACTGAATCAATACTAAAAGACGGTGGGCAAAATCTTTCTGTGATTTAAACAGACGTCTGCGACACGTTTCATATGTAATGAACTTAAAATGTGGAGGTCTGGCACATTCAAACCTACAGCTCCAGAATATGAGTCACTCTTCTGCTCATTGCTGGGCAGCAGAGCACCAGGTCAATTTACCCTTGTTTTTCTACATAACTACCTAAACTACATAAATATTATCAGAAGAGTCCAGCTCCAGCTGTGTCACATATTGAAAAGAACAAAGATTAAGTATATTGCTAGAAATGTTTCCCACATAAGGGACTACAGCTGCAGAGTGGTGTTTGGTGTGTCATCCTGCCTGAGCATGGACTCACTGTTTTACTAACACCAAGCTCCTAAAGACCAGGGCTGATGATAGACTGCACACAGATGGAGTTTCCAGACCTTGAGATGACTCTCTACACCTCCTCCCCAGCAATCACATCTGATCTACAGTAGCTGTCTCATGCATTTAAGCTCAGTTTTTACCTAACCACTGTAAAGGCGGTTACATTTACAGTTCAAAATCTCGACTTGGGCACATCTGAGCCCAGGGGAAGGCTGCTCTGCACTGATAACTTACATCAGTAAATTATATGCCAACTGCTTAAGGCTCAACAGGAAAAAGGCTACATAATGAATGTGGAGAACATCTATAACACCATTAACAATATTTTTTCTTATTTAATTGAATTTTTTTCTTGGCTTTTACTTTGATATGCTTCAGCTATTTTTAAAAAATATTCTGTAGTTTTTTCTATTTAATGAGACATTTTCCATTCACAGAACCCTCTTTCTTTTGCTGTAGCTGTATCTGTCATATTTGTAGTCTCTCCACACCACTGAAGTTCTCCCAATCTGAGGGGGGAGCTTTGCCTTTTGGTCTTCCAGTATTAGGCTTTATCATTAAATTTAGAAAAATAAAATGCCAGGGGCTTTTTGAAAATTGTCAAAAGGTAATCTTTCTTTGAATGCAAAGCACAAATTCTAAATGCATTTCACCCTTGACAAAAGATCTGTGTGTGGGTGAAAGCTAAACAAGCCTTGATCCATCTGATTCTGAACACCTGAGGAACTTTTCCTCCCAATCCTTAGGATGGACACCTATGCTGGCTTTGTGTCCCACCCTGGAACCTGGCTCATCCACATGGCTTTGCTGAGCACAATCAGCTGAGTGCTGGGTTGCTGCTCCCCATTCTTACTCAGAATTGCTTCAGGATCTGGGTGTTGCTGTCTTGCTCAGGTATTTATGGAAGTCAGAGAAATCTAACTACCTCCATTTGTGAGTTTTGTAGACGCATGAGTGGAGACTCTTAAAAGTGCTGCTTGGAAGAGATCAGTGACATTTTAAGCATTCTTAATGCAGCATTCATTGATTCTAAATATTACTGCTGCATGAAGAGATAGGGATTCAGTTCAGCTTTGGGTCCTCAAATTAAAAATGTATATGTGCCTTGTGGTCTGCTGCACTTGAGGTGCTTGTACCTGTAGGCTTTTAGAGATGATTATAATTGATCTTGTGCTGAAGTGGAAGAAAACACATTTGACTTACACAGTCATTGGAAATAATCATCTGTGAGGACTACATTTGGATGAGTTCTCTGAGCAGCAGGCAACAACCCATGATGCTTTTGCTTTTCTTCTTAGAAGTTCTTAGAAGCTATTAATAGTATGAAGCATTATCGAGTGCTTACTTTCCCACAGAAACCCTTGACTTATATTCACAACTGTGCACTCCTTACCACAGTATATTCCTCACCACTATTCTTATTCCAGTGGTTCCTTGTGGGCAATAAAAGCAGGGCAGATGATACAGCTGTTGCACAACAGGTGGCTTTCCTTCCCCATGACCCACGCTCCCAAAGAGTTTAGAAGCAAGAAACCTGTGAATCCACAGCCTCAGTCTCAAGCTGATGGCCATACCAACAAACCTGTTTTCTGCCAGAGCTTCTGCCTGCAGCCCTACAGAAAGGCTCAAGAATGCTCTTCTACTGTTTTCCAAGGTCAGGCTCTTTGCTAACTCTTGATGTCAGGCTGCAAACATCAGCTGAAACTAAGTCTACACTTCTTAGTAGCATAATGTGAGGACATTTAGTAGACAGTTTATCTGCTGCCTATGAACTTTAACCTGGCAGCAGTTAAGAACATGGGTGATATAAAAAATATTTACTGGTGAAAGGTCACACACAGTATTTTCTATATAACCCATGGAGAGACTAGTCTACAGTGAAGTGTGGTGTACAGGCAAGTCTGGCTGGCAGGACCTGAGCTCTACAAGGGTTCAAAGTGCACAGCCATTGCCTCTGTGCTGCCAGCTTCCTTGCAGAGCTGCAAACAGCTCCAAGTCCTGCACCAATGCAGCTGGTAGGCTCACTACCACTCCATGGCTGCTTGGCACAGCCAGGCATATAACTCCTGTGGTGGAGCACTGAGCAATTTCCTACACGTGGTGCTCTCAGTGATGTCACATCTCTGGCAATTCTTGTCCTCACCTACTGTTGTGCAATTGAGAGAGATAAGAACTACCAGAGCCGAAGACTGAATTTCTTATGTGCTATTCAAATCTGGTTTTAGCCAGTATCCTCTTGTGACTAGCAGTAGATGACATCAGGATAAAGAAAATTAGTGTACAGGCCTCTCCCTTAGAAAGTCAAGCAGGCTCTCCTATCACATCCAACTCCTTCTCAAAATCTAGGAGATAATACAAGAAATTCAGAATAATTTAGCTTCTTGTCAGCTTCTTTAAGCAGTAATTATTTACCTTCCCCATGCTGGCAATTGAGACTATATTAAGGATCATACAGATAAAGCATTTTACTCTGATTTTTTTTACCCGAGAATTTGTTTGCCACAGAATATTCTTGCCATAGAACAGGAGCTGCAGGCAGAAATCAGTGTTTTGAGGCTGAATGCAGATGGTAGGCAGCTCACTGTGCAGTCACTGAAAAGGTTTACTGGCACTTTTCTTCAAAGTCAGGGAACAGACCTGAATAGATTCAGGTGTGAATTCTGACTTCACATTACTGTTACCTTGAACACTTCACTTGAATTACTTTCTCGGGATGAGTTGCTCTATTCTACTTTTACCTATGGCCGTGTTGCCATGGCAAAGTCACTCCTGCATGTGTACGTTTTAAATACATAACCTACAAAGCTCTTTGGGTTCCTTTGAAATGGTAGGCATATATTTTCCAAGTGATTCTCTTGTTTTAAATACAACCTGTAAAACAAATGGAGAACACACTACCAGCAGGCCAATTTGTATTTCCACAACACTGGAAACCTATGTACACATCTTGCATGTTACACATGTGAGTACTGTTTCAGCACAAGCCTTTATAGGATCAGGCATCTACATAACATATGTTTAGTTTCATGCTATTATGATGTGACATAACACCTTGTTTTTATAGCAAGTATAGAAAGTTAAACTATAGCAGCCCTGGGTTGAAAAAAACAGTGCAGATTTTTTCCTTTTTTTCCTCTAAAAAAACTATATTAGCATAATTTATGTATTTATTTTTATATGAACAGAATTTTTGATTAGCAAACAATTTGATTTTTTGTCTTTGAATAATTTTTTAAAAAAAGTAAAATTACACAGATAATGCTCTGAACATGCACATTCATCCACTCAAAGTATTAGCCAGAGAGCTCTTTTATAGTAGTTTTTCCAAATGGCAATTAAAAACCAAGTTGAATATTGCTTACCTCAAGCACTGTAGTAATTTTTAAATTTTTTTTCTTATTTATAAGGTACTCTGGAAGCACCTTTTCAGTCTAAGAAGAAAGATTCTGGGAATCAGCAGAACATGGAAAGAGGGGTAGGCTGACTGCTGCAAGTTATGGAACTATTCAGCAGTACAGATCCATGCCTTTTTTTTCCTCTTGCTCCAGAGATTTTGATTACCAGAGAATAACAGTCTGAGCTGAACACTTGGAGAAAGGATCTGGAAGAAGTCGGTGTAATTGCTGTTTAGCATTATAAAGCAATCCACACTGGAGATGGGGGCAGTAGTCAGAGAAGTACAGGTTCTATTCTGGATGCTGTTTGCTTCCAAGGGCTACCTATTGGGAGTACATCCCTTTCTCTTTCCCTGTTAATAGTATCAAATATGCTCCACGAGTTCTTTGTGAGTGCTAAGGTGCTTTACAAATCCAACGTCATAAACCAGAGAAGCATGGGAGCAGCAGTGAACTTGCCTGAGCTCACTATTTAGGATGTTTAGAACTCCTGGTGCTGGGTGTAGCATAAGGATGTGAAGAGCACACAGAGCCCTCTCTCTATGTCTGCATCACTTCTAGCAGGTTGTAGGGGGGAGCATGGGAATAAAACACATTTTAGAAACTAGTCAAGACAAAAATCACATTACTTTGAGGAGGACATGGACAGAGAAATTGAAGGAGGAATACTGGCTAGTAACAAATTTTGCTGTTGTTTATTGTTCTGGAGATGTACTAGGACACAAATCTGTAGAGGCTGCCTGTAGGCAGCAGGGCTGGAAGTCTTCGGGGGCACAGGGCAAATACATGTGCAAAAGGATGACATTAAATTCAAGACATTTAAAGTATCTCCAAAACTGGTTTTAAGCACAGGTTTCTTAAGTTCCTTTTCGTAGTTATTTTCCATATCTAGAAGAGCACTTACTGTCATTATTTGTGTACTACAGGAAAGGACAGAACATTACCTATAAATAGCTTAGAAAAGATAGGCTGATTTTGCATATAAGAATGTTTTATTTTCCTGTGTGAGTTTAATGGGATAGATGCCAGTGCTTTTATGAATTGTGAATGCATCAGTCTTCTTTCCAAATGAAGATGCTGGAAGTGTGCCACTGGAACAAGGTGCTCATATTACATACTGCCAGCAAATTTCTATTGCTTTAATGAAACCTAAATTACGAAAGCACTTTTCTTCTGAAAAACACTACACTTGCCTATAATGACATTGCATTGCATATTCTACTCTAGAATAAAAGAGGAAAAAATAATTAGGGTAGAAAGCAATGTGAGTTACAGTTCCAAGAGGGAAATTCATGTGCTACACCCCTGATGTAAACAGCTGTTTGTATACCACCCCCCTTCCTCCTTCTATAAAACATAATCCAGTTTTATGATTTATCAGGTATTTGTTACTATTCTTATGCATGGGGGTTTTTTTCCCCCACAATGATTCTCTTTTTAGCTACTGGAAACAAAATAATTATTTAGAATAATTTAATCACTGCATTTTAAATGGAAATCTTACTTGAGGAAAAGTTCCCTATCTAGGAGCAGAATTTTGCACTTATATATAATTCAATTTCAGTTTAATAAAGAATGTAAAGACATTATGTAGAAGAATTATGTAAAGTTTGGGGGTTTTTTCACCCCCTTGTGAAAAAGTGAGTGAGCTTAAGTCTCAGGAATGCTTTAGAAGAAGAGGAAGTGTTAGTTTATGACCTTTGACAAATCTAGATGCCAAATATCCCAAGTGAAAAAGGTCCAGAGGCTGCATGCCTCACCTGCACAGGTCACAGAGCAGCCAGTGGTGCCACAGCCAATTGCAATGTAACTAACAAATCATATTTAATAATATGTATGTATTACAATGTGCTACATACACCTTCACATTTTGTGCTCATAAACAATTGTATTTTTTCTGCCAACACGTAGAAGGATTTTACAAGAATATACAAAATGTACTTTGTCTCAGATCATTTTTGTTCAGTCAGCAATCCTTTCTATCCAAATCTGAGCCACATCTCAGAGCTCACATGGTGTTATTGCAGGTTTTGCAGGAGCATCTCAGACAAAAGGTACAAATTCTCTTGAATAAGAGGGCTGCCTCCATCGTTTTTCTTTGCAGTATTTCAGTATATAGTGTGAATACTGTCATTTCACACCAAGGGCTCACTTATAAGGATATCCTCTACCTTCCAGTTTGCATGCATGTTTATTTTACACTACCTTAGAGTTAAAACTCAATGACATAATAAAGGCACAGAATAATAAATACTACTGAATCCATAATAACTCACAAAAACATCAAAAAGGGAGAGAACAAAAAGGAGTGAAATTAGGTTAAAAAAAAATTGCAGAAGCTCTATGAGGTTGTTTTGGTTTTGTTTTGCTTTTAAAAAAAAAGCCTCAAGCACACAGTCACACTGTAACCCACTTGGTTATATTTTACAAATGGGGTACCAAGTCCAGATAACTTTATTGTTAGGCAGAACTCTGCACCCATGAAAATTAATGGTAGTGCTCTATGACATCAATTAGAACAAAATCAGGCCATGTGATTACCCTCTGTTTCTTCTATAATGAATAATATTACTGCATTCTGTTTTCTACTCACACTTCTGTGAGTTGACAGTATGCTTGCATGATTAAGATATAAAGCTAGCAAATGTTTTAATTCAAAGATTATTACAAACCAGAAAGAAGTCAGATAAAACCAGAGATTTTTTTATTGCACAAAATAAATTATATAGAAACAATGCAACAAAACAACTCGTATTGTAGGCTGCACAACAGATGTTACAACATGAATATATTTATTGCTTTGAGAAAGGAGCAATTCAGTGCCAGTAAGCAGATTAGTTATACTTCTTGCTCATCTAGATTTTTAATAAAATTAATCCAACTGGGCTAGAGGCATCTTGCAGCATACAGGTCAGGCCAAATTGTCATTTTTTATCAACCACTATAAAGGTGCTGTAAACCTTCTTGACATTAGCATGAAACATGCAGTTTACCATGACTATTACTGAGCCGTACAGGTAGTCCACTATTAGAAATATCATCACATACCTGATACATTTATACACAAGATTCTAGAGGCCCATTCACAGGCTTAGAATGAGCCACTGTTTCAAAATAAATCTTGTTTACAAATGTTGATGCAGATTTGAACAGGGTTCACTCTCTACATCAAGAGGCACGACCAAGGGGTTTTGCAAAAAGCCCCCAAGTATCAGCACTTCCCATCCCTAAATGGAAAACTGATCACCAGTGCTGACTGAGTTATAAGTGTCTCATTTTTTCTAGGGCCACACTCAGATTTGACATTAACAAACTACTCAAATTCCTTTGGTAGAACTGGGTGAAATTTACAGTGCTTTTTAAGTACTTCAAAACACAACATATTTGGTTCTTCAAAAGATACATGCCTGCAGTACTAGTATTGCACTCAGGTCAATTGGATTTTAAACTGCTACTTTGTGGACCCTGAGATGTTGACCCTAATGAATTACTAAAGAAATAATCTCTTAACAAAAATTATAAAAATGGACAATGTTCATGTAATGAAACATCAGATCCTGATCAACTGCAGATCTTCGCGAAGCATGAACATAAATGAGAGAATGCCATTTCAAGTGTTTATAATCTGAGTCAAATTCTCCCCCAATTTTTCAAGGACACAAGTATTTACTCAGTTGAGTTCCTACCAATGAATTCTACTGCTAGTGTACACACTCATTATTGCAAAACTTACTTATGAGAAGGTTAATATAATAAGAGTAAATTTAAACAATATTAGTCACCCATGAAAGGAAATTAAGCGAGGAAGTGGGATGTCTGGCTCATTTCAAGTCTCAGCTACAAGGATAATTATAGAAAGTCACTCCAATGAGGTCAAGCTGAAGAACCCTGTTGAATCCCACAAAAATAAGTAAAGAGATTTTGGATTGTACACTAATATGTACACAAACAAATATGGATGCCACTCTTTACTGTACTTTAATAAAGTTCTTTACTCTATTTATTCTTCCCTGAAATTGTGCTAATGCATTATGGTGAATAAAAATACAGTTGAAAGTGAGGTTTCAAATAGCTGCAAAATAAGTGAATTATTCTGAATTTAAAAAATAGTATTTGTACAAGTTTTCAGAATCTTTAGTGATACGCTCACTTTCCACGCATGTACCCAGCAGTAGCTTCCTTTGAAGGAAGATGAGCATTAAACTTGACTAATATTGCATGCTTTTTCATCCAGGGGACTGTTTATTAAACACTGTATGCAAAATTCTGCCATCTTATAGAAGTGTTAGTAAGCATAGTAAGATTCAACTAAACAACCAGATATACCCTGAAATGTCCACTGAAACACATGCATCACAAAAAATGGTTAGCATTTTTTATACTTATTATGAAGTAGAAAAGTTATAAGGCAGGATGAAGCTAATATCAAAGATGAAAAACAGCACCACAAGCCTGTGTTTTGCAATTGCTTTCTGATTGGACACAAAATATATTATCATAGTCAGATACAATTAGGGTGAGAAATGCATTTAGCCCAGCTGTACTAACTATACAGCTTCACACAGAATAAACATTCCATAAATCAACAGAAAATGCATTTGAGCACAAAAAATAAAAATACGTAAGTGATTCTCTAAGCAGCATTTTGTTTTCTTTTTTTTTTTTTCCAAAACATTAACATAGATAGATATTGGACTGATTAAATATCTACAAGTGCTTTTTCTTTACAAAAATACATATATTCTTAATAGTAGGATAGACTGTCATTAACAATGACCTGTGTTTTTTTCACTTCAATTTGAATGATTTATAAGCTAAATTTTACAACCACAAAAAGGTTTATTTGTAATAGGATGTTATCACTTTTGACAAAAAGCTTAAAACATTTTATATTTTAAAACAAATTAGCAACTTAAGATCACAATATGTTCTATGAGCTCCTAAGTACTGTGAGGGCTGCTTTATTAAAAACTGGTAACTACTGATCAAATGCAAGGAAGCATTAGAACATTATTACTGCTCACCATAGGCTCCTTTCTTTTAACTTGGATCACAGCTTATATAAGGACACTTAGGCCCCCACCCCCAAAAAATCCATTGAGAGTAACTCTATATCATCTATTCAGTAGCCTGGAACATCCAACAATTCAGGCTTTGCATTAATTTAAAAAAATGCAAAATACTTTCCTTTCAATAGTTAAGTCTGCAATAAGGGAAAAAATGATGCATTGCTTCATGTTTATACTAACAAGGTTCTATTTGAGAAAAAAAAATACGATCAGTAAGTATTTAGAATGAAATCTTTCAGCCAGCTAAATAATTATATTGACCTATTACTGTCCAGTTTAGTTAACTACTATCCTGGAAAAGGAAATCAAGATAATTTGGGTTTTTTTATTCTCTCTGTTTCATACTGCACAAGTAAAATAATCACTTCTTACTAATCAATGGTCTCACATCAAGGACAGCAATGCCATTTGCTAAAAAAATAGCTATAAAAATCTGTAAAACATACTTAATATCTTCTCATTATCCTCCAAATCTGTCCTTTCCACCCTCCAAAATATCACTGAACTACGACTAGAAACCCCAAAAGTAGCTTGGTGACTATTTTGTGCTTTGGAAGGTTTACAGAATTGACAGCACACTGAGTTTTTTGTTAGTTCACAGGCCAGGTATAGCAGACACATCAGTAAATGCAAGCCTTTGTGCTTTTCTTCAGGAACAAGAGCTACTCTCTGTCTGTTGACTCAACCTTAACGCTATTCCTGTTGTTTCTTTCCTTTTCTAATTTGTTTTGGAAACTGCTAGGTGTGCCTAACCCTTTAGCTTGGTGACACAGACAACTACCACTGGTCCAGTTCTGCTTGATCGACCCCAGGTACCTCTTGACCATTCAGGCACTCCAGGAAAGTGTCAATGTCATATTCCAAGTCCATTTCTGGGTGGCGTTACCTTTGGTATTAATTAGGTCCCTTAAAACTATTAGGCAATCAGATTATCCATAAAAATAGTTTATTTTTAAAAAACCCTAGTTTTTAAGAACAAACTAAATATCTGACCACAAAGACTAATTTTAAATGAATAAGTATGTGATATTTTTTCAGTAAAAATGGAGCATGTTTCATTTTACCACATCAAAATTCAGGAGACAAGAGAAACAATATCTACCATACTCAATATAATACAAAACTGAATTTTAAGAGTAGAATACCATTATAAAATATGTGCCTTGCACTTAGACAATAAACATCTTCATTACAACTTCATTTGTAATAAAACCCTCAGTATGTTAACTAGCAGCAAAACCATTTTACTGTGCAGTCATTTTGTATATTGGATAGTAACCTTCTCTCACCTCTTTGCTTTACACTGACTGTCATGAGGAAGAAGGAAAATGCACAGTTTTACTTCTGTTCACCTCATCCTGTCAACTGCCAACCATGTTAGAAGCATTTCCTAGCAATACACATAGAAGTTGCTTCAAAGAAAAGTACCTAATGGTTCAGAAAAACAAGCAAAGTCAAACCAATGCCTATCTTTGGTTAAAATCAACGTAACAGCAAAAACTACCGCTTACAGACATCTTTCATTCCAGAATTCCTCCTCCATCCTGAGCTTACAGAACTTTGTCTCTTTCTGCAAATACAGAAGATAGTCTGGACACTTCTATCCATGTACAGAGCTCCTCTGCTTCACTGCCACACTCCAGGACCACAGAGACCTAAATTGCTTACTAGAGAATGAAACAACATCCTTACTCAGCTGTGGAGAGACACCTGAATGCAAAAGATTTATGGCACACATATTTGATGGAAGAAATCTGTTGGAAATTAGTTAATTAATTTCCTATTCTGGAACCTAAGGTTTTAATCTGACCTACAGACAGTGTAGACAGAAGGTAAAGAAAATCAATTGGTAGATCTGTTTATAAAGAAAAATATTTAAACATTGCAAGATCATATTTTGAAGGACATTCCTGCAAGGGATGTTTCAGCTGAGGTCTGAAGGTCAGACAACCCCTATGTGACAAAATTAGAGGTGAATGTGCAGTTGGAAGTTTTCACATTTCCTTTAGGTGAATCAATCCCCTCATGTCTTGGAACTCATCCTGGAACACACTCCAGTAGACTACAATCCCTCCTCAAACAAGTGTTTTTAGCTGAAACCCTTGTGGAAGCATGACCTTGCTCAAACTGGCTATGAAGGATTGAAAATGCAGAACTGTGAAAACTGCTGAAATCCATGAGAGCTGCCTGATAAATGATGCCTGGGAGCTGACACCCCATGTGCAATATCACTTTTGTAAGTCCTTCATGTTTTGACTTTTGGGTAGGAAATTGGGTGGGGTATGGGAATGGCCAAAAGATGTGTAAGAACCTAGAATTAATTACAACAGAAAGGGTGCCTTAGTTTAGACATTTTAACTGAGAAAAAGAATAAGTCAACAAAGCATGAAGTAAACTGAGAGGGGAATATGCAGCATGACACATGCATTTTTGTAAGAAGCAAAGATATGCCTTCAATCTGCCAGATTAAGTGAAGAAACTGGACTAAACTCTTGGATAAGGATGTAAGTCTTAATTGCCTTTTCACTTTTCCAGGACAAAAATTACTTTGATAAATGAATGTTATTAACTAGTATTTTATGTAGTCCCTCTATAAATAAGGCTCAATCTATTTATTTTGAGACTTAAGACAGGTTTTGAACAGCTGCTTGTTCTCTAATATTTCTACCAGACATGGTATCTGGCTGAGCTGGATGCTATGCCTTTTCTTGGAAGTGCTCTCAAGAATGGTTTTTTCCTGGGGAGTGAATAAGTACCTCTTATCTTCAGTTATATGAAAATGCAAACCCCCACAAACAATAAAACTCAGTGATTGGTCCAATTAAAGGACTACAGCCTATTTTTCTAAACAGCAGAGAAGGAAAAATTGTTTACTTCTCTCACAAAGTCATGTAGAACAGGTATTCATGGGAAAAATGAGATGAAACTCTGGACCATTATTTTGTCTGCAGTAAGACCCTAGCTTATATCTAAACAGAATGGGATCAATCTCTTTTCTCCTGCAGATATACTAGAATTGTTTGTTTTAGGGTATCTAGTCTAGTGACCTTGATAAGAACAGAAAAGTCAAGTCAAATTGCTGAAACCTATGGAGAAAAAGAAGACCATGATCCAGAATTAAAAAGTTCCTCATGCAGAAAATGGAATATTTTCAACATAAAAGTACTTATTTTAATACAATTTCTACCGAGGTATGGCAGTTTTAATTTAAATTATCTAAAAGAACACACTTTTTTATCCTTTTTCCCCATGAAAGCTTCTCAGTACAGTATGTTTATGATATATTCTTGCTGAAAATATTAAGACCATAGATAAAATTCAGAAGCAACTATTACCCTGTCAAATGAAAACAATGGATTTAAAAGGTATTCTGTATTAGTAATCAGGCACTTCACTTTGTACAACATTTTCAGTAAAGTCAAGATAATACTTCTATAATTTTTTTTTTTTGCATAACTGCAAGCTAGCTCAGTATGCACAATACAATTCTTGCACTGCATACTCCTAGGAGCCAAATCCCCGAAGCTTTCATGTGAACAATACCTACTATAGTGATGAGTCACTTCAGTTATTGTAGCAATCTTATTTGGTATTTCCTTAAAAAAATCCTTCATAGGACTAGGCCCTTAGCTACCAGGAGTTTAGTAATGCATCATGGAAGATGCATTTCTTGATTAATCATCTAATTCCATACTGTTTGAGATATTACAGGATCTTGTTTCTAAATTCTAGCTTACGGCTCATTACTAGATAAATGCAGCAACCAGCTATGCTCAACCAAAAGTTGTTTATGTTTTTCATTAATGAGTTTTTCACTTCTGGAGGAAAAAACCCAAGCAGCACCATATGTGCTAAATAAGGGACAGCAAGGTTAGGTAGTAGTGCAGAATTTTTTAGGTCCCTCTGCAGTTAGATAGTGCTAATATAGGAAAGGCATAGAAACACAGTGGCAGCAACACTTATTTTATATTCCTATGCTTCACAAGGATGCAGTGGTGACACTTTGTCATGGAAATACTCAGAAAGTGTGACTTTATCCAAGCATCTGCTCTAGCATGGCATATGGTGCAGTCTGAAGGGAATGCCTAGGTACTCATTTCACTTTACTCTGTCTTTGGCACACAGGAATCTGCACACTCATTCTCATATTCCTACGGTGCTCAGACACTCTTAATTGGCACAAATGAATTAAATCTGCATATCTGTAGAGACATGGCACATATGTACTATATGAGTGAAAAGTTCCTGTAAAGAAGGCAATGCCTGTGTTGCACAAGCTGCCTAGTTAAGATATGTATTTCACTGGCACTTTATTTTTACAAAAGCTATTAAACTATAGCAGCACTCAGGCACCATGCCATCAAATCAGAAATGCATGAAGAGTAGGTGGTTAGTTCGTATGCATTTAATGCCACCATTCGCAGCTGGGAACATCGATTCAGATCTGTCAGTATTTTCCATGCTTAAAATGAAGATTTGCCTTCTGTAATAGAGCTTTAACTTGCATCAAGAAAATACCAGGAATCAAAACCAATGTGCAACTCTGATTGAGAAAATTCACAGTTCTCTGAATTATGAACACAGGAAGTTATCAAACAGTCAAAGAAAGCTTCTATCAGTTGCCATTCTGAAACCAAGGCAAAATGATGCTATTCCAAGGGTCCTGTTAGGTGGATGGATTAAAACTTTTATGTTCCTGTCTTTTCAAAACAAGTCTGTTCAAATATTTTCAAAACAGCAAGCACAACTGTTAAGAAAAATGTGCCCTGAACCAAGCAGAAATTATGCTTAAGCATCCTAGCATTAGTTTTGTGATTAACTGAAACAGGTGTTTTATGTCAAGCAAATCTACAGTGAAAATTCCGGTATAAAATCACATGAAATATATAAAAACTGTAAGGTGTAATTTGTATGTGCATGTAAATATTTACAAATAATCTTCTATTTCTACTGTACAGAACAACTGTATATACTAAAAGAAGAATGATTTTTCAATCCAAAAGCATGCTCTGCTCTTCCAAGCTGCTCCATGAGGTGGACTTCCATATATAAAAAGAATCTATTTTTCCCTAGAGACTCTGCAGAGAAGAGCCCTCCCTATAAGGAGTATCTTCTTTCTGTCAAGTAGCGCATCACAGACTGGGTGGGCAAAGGGATGCCTGTTCCCTGCAGCCAGCACGAGCACCCCTGCCTGTTTCAAGTGCCTGTATTGGCCAGCACACTGTAGAAAGGGGCAACAGCTTCTTCCTAGACATTTTCCTTCCCCAGTTCCACTGGCATGTGCTACCTTGACCTGTAATGGCAGGGTTCCTTAACAGACTGCTACCGACAGCATCTTGATTTCTGCATGTCATATGGGCTTTGGAGTGCAAGGGTAGGATTCAACCCAACTACATGTGATTCCTCGACTCATCAATGTTAAAACTCCTAACAACATTAAAGGGGCCAGATTTAATCCACAACATGCTTATTTCTTCTACAGAACATACTACTGTACATGAACATAAACTTACAAAGGAATTACAGCCTTACACCTATCTTTCGTATTTGATCCCAAGAAAGAATTTTCACTTTGTCTAAGAATGATCAGTTCACTCTACAGTAGCTTGTGAAAAATTGATTTGGTTCCTTTTTGCTGTATGCAAAAGGCATAAAGAAAGTAAATAGCTATCTACAACACAGCAGGCATGTACTAAGTAGAAATTACGTAACGTGACTGAACTATAAGTATCTCCAGAGAATCTGATCAGAAAAACTCAACTGACTTTTAAGCAAAGACAATGGAAGACAGAAAACATTTACATTGCTATGCTCCCTGCAACATTACCAAAAACCCCAAAAAACATCTCATACTAGAACCATTACGCTTGTAACACCTAAGGCAACAATCACTTTTTATCCAGCACTACCAGGTCTTAGGAAAAAAAGATGACCTGAACAATTATTTTGGTCAGACTGCTAATCTTCAGTATTGCAATACCTCTAATTTTATAGAAATAGTTTTATGATGTGACTTTAACTAATGAAAATTTCTGTAATGAATTCTAAACTCCAGATAGTCACAAGAGATACAGTATGTAATTAAAGCTATATATTATTTTTGTCTTAGCATATTATAGATCTCTATTCAATCTTAAAAGGAAATGTTTATTATGAAAAATAATAATTATGAAAAATTTTGGTTGGTCATAATTTTTTAGCGGAATTTAGTTGTTCCACAGACATTTATATTACTTTACCTTCATTTTTATGGAGGCTTTATTACAAGAAATGTAATCTGACCAGAAGCTGTTTTTCCAAAAATAGCTAGTATCCCAAATTCCAAACTTTAGGGAAACCATCAGAAAGTGCAATCACAAAGGCTGCAATGCGTTTAAGCAATATTAGCAATTTAGAAGATTTAAAATTATTATTTTGAATTATCGTGTTCTACATCTCTTGTTCAATGTAATTAATCTTCATTCACTGCAAAAGGACTGTTGCACACTCATGAGTGAGCTATACCTGGACCAATGAGAACCTTATCAAGGAAAAGGTAGTGGCCCAATCACCACTTTTCTAAATATATTTTCTATACAAAATATTGTCAAGGTATAATCCTTAGTTATTTTTACAGTACTCTATGATTTGAACAACAATATTCAGTAAAATAGTAAGTGTGTGAAATTGCTACACCACATGAATGAGCACTCTGCCATTTTGCTAGTGTAATCAATATTAGGACCAGAAAAAATTTCTAACACGCAAGCAGAAATATTCCATAGGTTTTGAGTCTTGACTGTACAGTTCATGATTTTGGCTATGATTTGCAGCACACTCTTAAGATACACAAATATCTTATGCACATTTCAGTAGCAGAATGGCACTTGGCTTGCTCTAATAGAAACAACAGAGATGCAACTGACAATTTTAAGAAAGACAATGTCCTTATTTGCATGCTGAAATTCTGGCTGTGTCCCCCCAATCCAGGCACATCCATTCATTGTGCAATCTGTCGATGGGTAAACAAATAGTGCAGGATTCATCTCAGTGGGATCTGGCCCTTTGGTCTAACCGAAGTCAATTCTAGGTCGATACTGAAGTACCATAGGGTAAGACTGAAAACAAGCAAGGGAAAAACAACAACAAAAACAGACAAGAAAGCATGAAGACATGATTCATAAACAATACAAAAAAATGCAATTAAAGACTACCTTAAGAATAGCCAGCTCTTATCTCTAAGACAGATGTATATGACAATTTATACTAAATAATTCCATACATTTCAACAGTTAAATCCATCCCTGTACTTCAAATCTACTAGCTATTTGTCACCGATATACAATTTCTGTATCTGCTTTTATATATTTCAATATTTATGTTTTATTACATTTATACTTGTGAGTGCACAAACAAGTCTTATTTCTGTGTTGCTGTGTTTGATGAAAAGCAATCTGGACATTTTATACTTTTTAAACCAAAGTATATTCATGGGTGATGTACTTTGAAATTTATATACAGAGGTTCCATAGTTCAACTATAAAAAAAATTGCTGTCATCTGGTTTTCTGAGAGATGACCTTCTCCCCAAATCCAAACTCCTTAACCTCAGATGAAGTTGATAAATATTTATTAATTCCTACTGAGAAGAAACGGCAAATCAGCCTCTTGAATCCCTAAACTGGATAGAATTTGTGGAATGGATGGTGAGTGTATGGATTTCCCAAAGGGGCTGTAGAATGGGCACCTGTTGCTCAAACTTTTTCTACTCAACCTCTTATTTCTCAGTCTGTCAGCATTTCATTTGTTTCAAGTTTTCCTCTAAACTTCATTAGCATACTGTGTATTTTCTATAGCGTAAAACCCTCGCAAATCTTATTGTCTCAGCAGCTGTATGGCCTTAAACACCTCTCTGCCATACAACAGAGAAACAAAGCTAATTTAAGTGTTTTTAATTCCAAAGTTGGAAATATAAAAAATTATTACAGAAGCTATCATTAAAACCAGAAACATTTTGCTTCATCCTTCAAATGCAACAGAGATGAAGAAAGAAAAGTATAGCTCCAGAGACCTACAGGGTTAATAAACTTTCCATGCCATGGTAGTGAAATATCACCAGAACTAAATGCGATCACACTTGCAGGGGATTTACGAACTGGAGTTCAGAGAAATCACAAGGTAAACCCAGAGGTATTAACAGTTCCAGGAGTGTTTAGGAGAGAAGACAGGGAACACCATGTGCAGTCTGCATGTGCAATTAACAAACATGTACCTGCAGTATCATAAATTACTTGGTCTCTGATTATTTTTCGTTTCGCACAGGACATGACTACAATATTATTTAAATGCTATTTCACAAGGTTTTGACTTTGAATATATAAATAGTCTCTACAAGTGTGCAGATCTAATTGAAAGTGGACACAGGAAGAAACAGAGAAATCACCACACTGAAATTGCCAAGTAAACCAGTGAGGCTCAGTGTTTTAGCAAACAAAATCACAAAATTATACAAATGAAATGCACTATGCTGGGACAATTCTAATTACTGAAGGAGGCATGAGTGCAGTAGTTCACTTCCATCACTAGTGGGGAGTGACCCTCTACCACTAGCTCCAATTTTTACTCAAGACAAAAATAGTATTCTGAAGTTGCAAAGTAACTTTCAGACATCAGTTCAAATCAGAACTCTCAATGAGGAAACAGAAATACTGTTTCAAATAGTATTGGGAACCAGATTAGTGAGTGAAACTTAGAAATCAGCTTCAGTTTACAGGTTCTGGAGGTTTTGGTTCTAGACATTATTCCATTTCCAATTTTAAAAATGTGGAAAGGAACAAGATTTAGAAAAATTTAACATTTTATTACTCCATCAAAAATGACATATGAATTCCCATAAAGAGATGAAACCACTGTAGTCTATTAATTTATACGCTTCACTTTTGATCCCTTGCCAGTGACTGCCCAATGCTGCTTAGTTAGGGGAATGAAATAGGAAGAGGTAGATAATCCTTTGAGGTTGATATGGATATGAACCTATAGAATGATATCTCTCAAAAAAATCACAAACAAAAAGTGGCCTAAGGCAAAGTAAGAAAAACTCCTAAATCCTTTGAATAAAGTTTGTGCTGCAGGAATGAAAATGTTCAGGCCTTGCTCACAGTTTTAGGACTTTGTAGTGAGGAATTATAAAAACTCCACAAGTGGAATTACAATGGAGGTGCTGACAGGACCTTAATGACTGTAGTATGTACAGTCGTGAGTGCCTCTTACCTGATAGAAAGTGCCATCCTGTGAGCAGACTTGCGAAGCTGAGCAGTTCTGACACCGAAACTGCGAAGGAGATGATTTTCTGATCAGATAAGAGGCATCCACAGCTGGACATACACATTTACCAATTACTGATTTTTTAAAAAAATTTTTAAATGTAAAGGTTACAATCAATTTACTTATTTAAAAACAGGAAAGACTTGTTTAATGAATAACTGGACATTTTTCCCTTTTCTTGTCTACCTCATTTAAGGTCCACAGCTATGTCAATAAAAACTCATGGTCAATAGTACCAGAGATGAAGATAATGGATTCACTTGATCTTCATTCAGAAGAAGAGACCATTAATTAATTACCATTGCAACTTTATTGAGGAAAACAAAATCATAGAAGGCTAGATATTACTGGATTTATTACCAGCACAATGAAATTTTTAGAGGTTTTAATCATCTTTGACTTCAGGGGAGTGATTTAAAACTACATGAAAGAAGATGAACACATACCTGGCTATGTGTGTACATAAATGCACTTACAAACTTAACCAGGAGTTGTCAACTCTTGAATTCAAATGTTAAATGTTATAAACTATAGTTCTGAGATTTTTGAAAATTTTTAGTGCAAATATCTTTTTATCAAGATCATAGTTACTGTTGCCTCCAGTTCCATGCAGCTGCCAGAAGTCCATTTGTAGGCAAAGGCTGCAGTATAAAATGCCATGAAAAAATTCCATTATCACTGAAATTGTTGCCTCAACACTTCCTAACAGTTCAGCCAATACTAACAAAAGTACACGATAGCAAACCAAACAAACATCCACTGGTTTCAAGGCAGTACTGGAAAAAATTCTAGTTAAAGCTCCCTTACTTGTGCAATATTGGGTTTTCAGTAATCACTAAATTTCAGTACAATATTACTTTCACATTTATCAAATACTTGCTTCTATACATTGACCTTCCTAATTCCTATCAAAATCTATCCTTTCCCCTCCAGTTTCAGATTAAGGTAAAACTTTAGGAAACTTGTGAATTGTTAACTCTACAGTGTGTTTAATCCTCTGTCTTCTCTGTCCGTGCCTCAGTGCTTTTTATTCTGAGCACTAGGAAACTTAAAACAAAATAAAGAATAGAAGAAGTTTGGAATTTTCTTTGGATGAGTACATTAAGGTATGTTAAATGCTTAACCTTAGCTGCACTCTGATTTAGCCTCCACTAGTAACAACAGACAAACTTGCATATACTACAAAGCAATAAAGAGTGAAGACCAATCAACAGGCACACACAAATGCATAAAAGAAAGAAAAGAAAAGGGGATATCACTTCAAACCAAAAAAATTAAATATACAAGGCAATACTAAACCAAACTCAATATCAGTCCTGAAAAAAAAGTCTTTTTAAAAGATAAATACTGCAATTCTAAAATATACACATACAGCAAGGAAAACCCATCTGGCTGTTATCTGAATGTTACTGTTATACAACATGTCCACAAAGAATAGATGTAGTTCTAACAGAAACAGTAATAAAATAATTAGATTTCACCAGCAATTTTTCAGCATCACTTTCAGTTTATTGACTGAATGAAACAGGTTCTTCCTGAAGAACTGCTGGATGCAGATTCCCCAACTATTGTAACTCAAAAGGTCACCCAAAGCAAATTTGCTGAAAAAGAACAAGGGCTTGACTTTCAGTTACTTAAAACTCTGAGCAGAACTGGTATGTACACATTGTACATCTGCTATTTTGAAGTTTCAGAATCTACACAATATATGTGCTGCAGGGTTTCACCCATAGGGTTTTTACATAAGAAATTCAGAAAACATGCAGAAGGCATTTTTAAATAGGGTTTTTTTGAAGGGTCATAGATTATATTTGGGCCTAAGATGTGAAAGTATGTATAGTCTCTGTAACAAATATACCAAAACATCATTTATCAATAATGTAACAGCATTTACGTTTTCGCCTCTTAGTCTCCATCTTGTCATATAGATGAATTCCATAGTATGATCCTTCCCCATGATTTCTCCGTTGCATAGTACATCCAGCTTAAAATATAACAGAACAAACAGTAAGACCAAGGGATGCAGATTTTTAATGTCTAAATGAACTGCTAAGTGGATCTCCAGAGTTAATCCTTCCACTCATATCACTATACAACAATTCCATCAGACATGTATATCAAACTTGGATGAATACAGCATGCTCACAATATGCCATTTTATACACTGCTATTCAACTGGTATTTTTTCACTTTTGTGTTTTTATTTGAAATGTGGACAGAAGGAAGTCTGCTACCAAGGTATGAAATCACCAGTAGACTAACATTCCCTGTATTTAGCTACACTACACAATATCTGTTTGAAGAGAAAGCCTTGTGCTGTATTTTGGAGGCCACCTTGCTATTCCAGTGCTCCTTCAAACCCAAAGATATAAACCAGAAGTACAGTAACTTTCATTTAAAAAAATAGCTTGTAAAGAAACTTAAAAAATTAGTTTAAAAATAACTATAAATTAAAAAAAAAACACTTCAAAGTATACAGATATTCCTTAACTGAAAACAAAAGGCAGAGAAAAACAACGATCTCAGTGTGAAAAATGTCTAGTTTAAATTTTATTATAGTATCTTACTGCTGCCTGCCACTGCAAATGTTTGACAATATTTTCATTATTAGAGCTGTAATGTTTTCTGGGTTTTAGACAAAAAAAAGTCAAAATTTTGAAGTAAGCAGATTCTTTGTAACACAAGCCATTAAGGTACCAGACAGATTAAAAACCAAATGACACCGAAAAGTCTGGGCAGCATGTCATGACACCGCAACAAACTCCTGTGTACAGTTATAACCTGTGCACCAAACCTAACTCAGCCCTACCCCTGACCAAAGCTGGGAGGCTGCTGATGGTGCCAAGGGCAGCCTGCCCTTCATGGAGCCTCTGGCTCCTGCAAGAGAACAGGAATTTCCTGAAGAAATAGGCTGTGCTTCATTCTAAATTCCTGTATCCCTGGAAAGAGGGAAAGCAGGTTCAAACATGACTAAATTTCATAGAAATGTATTATATTGCAGGGAGACAAAAATACAAACAATGTTTTTTTTTCAAATGTACCTCATAGGAACTTGGAAGTTTTAATTTTAAGCTGAGAAACTTTTTGATAGTTCCCACGGTCACTCGAGTAGAACAGCGGATAAATTTCTTCATTAACCCCTAAAGCAACAGAAACAAATCAGAAAAAACATGTTAGAAATTCTGGAAAATGTCAGCAATCTTTAGAGCAAGAACAGCTGTAACTGATAATTTTTTCAACTAGCAACCAGTTTTACTGCACTCTCTTCTGATTCACAATGAAATCATAGGTTCATTTTTGTTTACTTGTTTTCAAAATTTAAAAGATTACAAACAAGTTCATTTGACCCATCTCTGGTTCTAAAGATACTTCAAAAAGATACAGAAAGGAGGAAAGAAAAAAAACAAAACCCAGCTACCACCAAAGCCATCAAAACCCCCAGAAGAACTTAAATAATCTATGTGTTTGTGTTAGTAATGCTGGGGGTCAAACAAATACTGCATTTCTTAGAAATGTTAAGAACCTCCAAAGTTATACATGTAACATAACACACAGAAAATATAAGTAGTTTTATTAAAAAGGTTCTTAAATATATTATTTTTATTTTTCTCTTTTTAATTTAATAAAACATTGTTAAAGTCTAAGGTGATTTCAAAAGACTTTCTTCTAGACTCAGTATGTTAGGTAATCCCCTTCAGGAATAGAAACCAAATATTATCCCTAATTCTTAAAACAGCAATTGGCAGGTATTACTCTACATATTTTGCAGACTGAAGTGACCTCCCCAAGGCCACAGACAAGAGTCAGAATCAGGTTTACTGCTAAGAAGATCTGGATCCCAGTCATTCAGGGCACCACATATTTGATAAGCAGGTTCATTCTAGCACATTAAAACAGTAATCCTGAAGGTATGAGGCAGCTCACCTACAGCCAGCTTTATAAATACCTCTGTGGTGTGCTGTAATCTGTTGTGTAATGCAGTTATATACTATAAAGGCTGTAGACTATAAAACTATAATCCACACACACACAAATTCCACTGTCACAGATGGCTTTCTGTATAGAACTGTATTTTTCACCGAATTCCAAAGATGCGCTGAAATGCCTCAAAAGGAAGGACTAAAACGTGGAAGTGGGAACAGGTCACTACATTAAGGTTTGCTATTAATGGCTATAAAATGATGTGGTTCCTATAAGATGCTATTCTATCATCAATAACTACAGCACTTTGCTACTCACTTTGACGACATTATCTCCTGACTGCCCATTGTTGCGCAAACAGTCAAGGCAGATTGCAATCTGTGGGTCACTCCTGTGATAGTCTTTATCTTCCTCATTTTCATCACACTCCTCATCTACTTTGGGTTTATCAGCTTTTGGACTTTCATCTGTAAAATATGAAGATCATATTATTTAAGTATAAAGTAATTAAAATCACATATTTAAGGAAACATGGTGTTTTTATAAGCCAAAATTTTTCTTCACATTAACTTTGCACAATTTTAATTCAGTGCATTCTTAAATGGACCAATTTAAAAGTCTCTGGAAACAAACTTTTACTGCTGAAATTTTAATGCAATATGCAAGCAATAGATTTTTATGGAAATAAATTGGTTGATGTTCTGTTTTGGGTATAGCTGTCTACTTCTGCTATGCCCAATAATTAAACCCCTGCAACTGTGAGTGCATCACGATCACTCAGACATATAAACTAGCGCATAGTGTGGCAGTTCAGTGACAAAAACAATGTTTTTAAATAAAGAGTGGAATAATTACACTTATATATCAAAGTAACAGGGCTAATCAATTCCTGTTAACTGTCATAATAATCCAATGAAGACAAGTTCCTCTAACATAATCACCAGGTAAACTAAACCTTAGATTTCATCCACTTTTGACCAGATCTTAGCAGATTACTGTAAGAACTCTAGGTGTTTCTCTCCAGAAGGATTTTACAACTAAATAGCCACATATTTACTTATTCCCCTTTAAAAAGAAAAAAAATAAAAGAAAATAGGAAAGGTCTGTGTATTTTTTAGCAGAGCTTATATAAACTATGTAATGGCATCCCACATGTTATCCCCTCTCATTCTGCTGTTAACATGTTCTATTGGGTCCTGGTATAAAACTCTTAACTCTCTGGAAAAGGTAGTATCTTGAAGTAACATCTTGTATAGTGTAGAAAGATTTGGCAAAATTGAGCACTGAAATGCTACATCTAGATAAGGCTGTAATGTATGTAATTAATAACCATAAAATGGAGAAAATTTTACAGATTTAGAGTACAGTACACAATAATCTTATTGTTCATGTCTGGGTTATTTTCTGTATCCCAAACTTACTTATTTTGACTTGAAACAAAGGCTGCTCTCTGTTGGAATGAACCATTATCACAATTAACATGAATAAGCTGCTTTCATTTTTTTTATAAAACCTTCAGATCAAGTTCTGCTGCTTTCCTACACTTAACAGACTTCAAAAGGAATTTAGAAGAGTTAAGATGAGAAAATAGAATGTAAACTTTAATAAACACCAAGGCATGACTAAGTTTCTTGACACAGTATTTAGTGTTTTACTTATTAGTGTCTGATTAGTTTACATATTCAGGATGAGTTTTAAGCTATATTCATTACTTTTTTCTCTTAAAATTTTCAAGTTTTCAGTAAATATGAAAGATTTATCCCCAAGTCCCTATTAGCTTATGGACACATTTAGTTGAATGTGTATCACACATACATTTTGATCCTATCACCTTCCTATGAGCAGAATTTACAGCATTAAACCACAGATTTCTTTTTTTTTCTGAAAGTCCAGGAAAGAAACTCTATTAATGGTGCAGGTGCAGTCCACCTGTCACAAGCATTTTGTTCACTGCAGGCTGGAAGAGTACCAATGAATATGTTTTCTCTGTACCATGGTATTTCACCATTCATCAATTCTTTCTGGTAACCACTCTCCTACAGAAGTCACCAATGCCTGAGATATGCTTTATTGTTTGGGGTTTTTTCCTTCTGGTATGTGAAAATTTTAAGTCCTGGGATTTTTTACAGCTCTTAGACGCTCAGGTTAGGAACCGTGCTGTGACCTGTGGCACAGGATATAACAAACTACAGTGACAATCTGATTGCAGGGCATGGTATTGACAACTGAACCAGCCTCTTCTAAATGAAATTATTCTCAGCAAATAATTTCTTCCCAGGCAATATTCTAAATGCTTGTTTATGGCAGAAAATATCTTAAGTGTTCATAATTTGTCTCAATGAGTTGTCATGACTTTCAAATGGTTTGTAGAGACAAAGTTCCATAGCCCCGGGCTACAGTCACTAATGGAGTTGGATACATCCTAGCTACTCAAAAGTATAATTTGTGAGTTAGAGCCTTCCTCTCATTCACAAAGACAATTTAAGCTCTCACTACACTTAGTCCATTAGGTTTATCATTAGGTTTATCATTAAATCAGGAGAGGTTTATCATTAAATCAGGAGAGGAAGGTAAGAACCAGAACAGCAAGTTGGTCAAAAGTAAGTCATATTCTATAAATTTGCAAATGATCTGTTAATTATTTCTATATATATAGCAGAAGACCATTTTCTAAACAGTTGAGAAATGTCTATATCTCACAAAAATATTTTCTAAGTATTTTTAAAGCTGAACAGGTATACACTACACAGTATACTGTAGTAAACTAATATAATTTGTTAGTTTTATTAGTATTAAATATTATTTATTATTAAATACTATTTATTAGTATTAAACTGTTCTGCAGTTCTTAATTTATTTATATAATAGAGAAAATAACACTGTCCCTTACAATGGATGCCAAATGCAAATCAACAAACCTTGTGAGAAAAAAAATGAAATGTTATGAAGTTGAAAAGAAGACATTATAAAGAAATGAATGCAGAAGAATATTATAAGATGTTTACTTGACAGTTACCCTTTACTGAAAATAGCTGTTTTTTTTAAACCAGTAGAGTCTTTCAAAAGTTCTTTAAAATCAAATCAAATAGGCTATGGTATTAAAAACTTGATGTCAAATTAAAGGGGCATAAAACCAACTGGATGTAGTCCTCACTTAGTATGCCAATACAAAGTTTCAAAGTTCATGGGTCAACTCCAAAAAATGAAACAAAACAAAGCAAAAAAAACAAATAAAAAACCCAACCAAAAAGAAACAAAAAAGCATTGTGGAATCTATATAAAACAATTATTTAGCATGTGTGGAAACTGTTTTACTACTTGTCATAACTAATTCTTGACAACCTCCTACTTAACAGATGGTCAAATTTGGTAACAGCAAGTAATTTTAAAAAACTCTGTAAAAAAATTCTGTATCTTGCTCTATTAAGAAAATTAAGAATTCAGCTGGACAATTTTGAGAGCATTGCAAGCAAAAGCCTAGGGTAGTGCAAATAAAAATAACGGTAAAGCAGCTAGAGTTTGTTAGCCAACTGGTTGATAGATAAACAGTAGCATGTGAAGGCTATACTTATTATATATATTATATATTATATTTTATATTTTATGTATTCTTGCAGAGATCTGCTACAAGTTTCTATAGTATCTTTGAATTCAATAAAAACAAAATGTACTTGTGTGAGTGATGAAACTGGTCTTAATAAGCAGTGTTAACACACAGATGAGAGGGAAAAAAATAATCACCTTGTCCATTTTCTTGAGGTTTGTTTTTCTTCCAAAATTCGATCTCTCGCTGCAGTTCCTCTAGTTAACATCAAAAACAGTAATGCAAATTTTTAAATCAATACCAGATATATAATTAGAAATAGCCATATTCCCTCCACCAACCCAAACAGTTCCCAAAGCCAAATGAGAAACTTACGTTCTCGAAGTCCAGGCACCAACTTAAATATAATTTCCTCTAAGGTGTTATCCAGCCTTTCAGAGGGAAAAAATACATTTCACATTAAATGGAAACTAGCATTTTAAATATTTTTAGTGTTTAAATAACAAAAACTTTTGAATAATTGAGTTGCATTTTTCTGGTAAATAAGAAATCCTGTCAAAGCCAACTGATTTTAGCTTGAGAGACAACATGCATTAAAATTTATCTCAACCACCTCCTAAATGGATTTATCATAGAAATAACAAAGGAATTTGTTTTTTAATGTATAAAGATAAGAATGTAACAAAGGAGAAAAATAATATACTTTAAAATTTTTATTTTTTGAATTTGTATTACATGCCAACAATGGTGTTACTAGAAGGAACAGACTGGAAAAGTAGTACCCAATTTTAAGGTCCAGCTCATGAGTAGTAAGCATGTAAATTATAAACTCCATTATCATATTAAGTGTTGAAGTGCTTTGGTAATAAGCCTGTTAGGAAAACTGAACAGGCTATTTCCTACTTACCACACCAGAGACTAAGCAGTCTTGGCAGGATAAAGAAGACCACAGTGCATCCATGCTGCTCTGACTTGACAGTTCTCAGTACCCAGCATAATTAATGTGAACTTTTTTAATCTGCCATGAGTTGTAAACCAGAAGGCAGTACACAGCACAGGCATGTCCTGTGATACCCTGATAATAGTGCCAAAACTAGTTATTACGGTCCCTTCCAGGGAACACACTGCAGTTACCCCTTGTTGCTGAAACTAAAATACTTTTCTTTCCTTCCCTCTGAATTTAACCAACTCTTCTACCCATTTAGTTCATCATCTGCTTTCTAGCTCCACATCCTCTCCTGGTCTCTTATCCTTCAGTTTCCTCTGGCTTTCATTCTGCTTCCTTTTCCTTCCCCTCCTTTGCCCTTTATGTTCTCTCTTGTCAACAGAAACTCCCATTGCCCACAGCCTAAACAAAAACTCATGACAAAATAAAATACTAAGTAATACAGAGAAATTAAGTACCTTGACATTCAGACAGAATCAGACATATTTTAAATTGCCTTATTTTTTCATCTCAATAACAATATATTTCTTTACATATATATTTGCAAATACAGATGTGTACATGGTATTAATAATACACTATAGGCCTGTTAAAAAATCCCTAGCTGTTCTGTCATTTGATCACCGATAGTTGCAAATTAGGAGTATGACTGATTGGTTTTTATTGTTGAGGAATGCTTACAATCCATATAAATTGATAACAATTATCTAAAAATATGAGTATTCAAGGTTCTCCTTACAGAATTTGTACTTGTCTTCAATGTTTACAATTAGACCCATTAACCCAACCACCAAGTTCTGAGACTAGATCCCTGTGGTATCCATCAGTAGATACAGGCATACCGTAGGAATATTCATGTTTAGTGGTAACCACAATCCCTTTTTAATTGCTGCTTCTTAAGGGGACAACAACAATTCAGCAAGTGAAATGTACCTCCCATAAAGCAAAGCAGCACAGAGAGAAGTTTCTCACTGCTAAGAAGGAAATCAAAATTGTAGGATGTCTGAGTGCTTGAGTTCTGACACATGACAATATGGGTCTACCTTCCCAGGTGGTGTATCTGCTCTGTCAGTGTCTAAGGTAACTACATGGTACTGCTCCCTGTGAGGTTCCCACAGCAGAGCACTGGGAACTTGGGAACATGGCTTAGAAATGGGATTCATTTCACTCTGTAAGAAAGCTCCAACCTTCATAATTTACTCATTAAAAGAAATTAAATAAGGACTTCAAAAGAGAACATCACTACCTTAATTAAAAACCCCTCTGTTCTCCAGGATGGTATAATACATGCTGGTTTTCTTTCATTTATTTTTGAAAATTCCCATTTAGCACTTTCTAATTTATTTTCAATTGCACAAACCAGAAGTCACTGGTAATGTTAAAAGAGAAAAAAAATCCAGTATACTTTGCAAATTTACAATGCTAGAAGCAAGAAGTGGCTTCCCACTCAAGTCAACGACTTAATTTTCTTCCAAAAACTAAACAAAAAAGCCTTCTTTCTTTACAGAGGATAAATACTAATCAATACTCTGACAAGGGGCAGGAAAGAAGTCCTGTCTGATCTTTAAATGCAGGGAAATGGAAACTTTAGGGAAAAATGAAATTATTACAAGATTCCAAATTTCAGATGCATCTTTCAGTGTTCCCATAATCCACACATGTAAGCACTCTGACATAAAGATTTGTATTTCCATGACTCACATCAAACCCATTCCAAAATGAAACTACTTGAAAAAGGTGATCTCAGTGATTTACTATACTTCCTGTTAATGCTGAAACAAGAACATCAGTATTTTAGACACCTTTCCATTCCCACATCTTGCAACTGTCTTCCAAATCTCCAAACCAGAACATATAGAAAAAAGAACCAAGCATTTCTGTCAGCTTAGTATAGCTCCTTTTTACACCTCTTCTATAGTACTGAGTGAGTTACAAGATCAACACTGATAATTATCAGAAAATGTGAACCCAGCTAAGACTATTGCTCAGGAAAACTTGCACGCACAGGAGTATGCTAGCAAAAGAAAAAGAAGTCTGCCTTCATGGCATGATCAACACAGACCCTCTTGAGTATTGATGATGCAGAATTCTGATAAATCAGCAAAGAGAATTCTTAAAATTGAACACTCTTCCTACATTTTCATTTTAGAGCTCAATGCTGAATTTCAGACTTAGTCTTGTAGTTACAACAGACCTAAGTGCTGCCAACTAAGAGATGCATGTAAAAAGCTCACATAGTTATGAAGTTACTCAGAACTGAGTTTAGAAGTAGTTTATAAAGCTTATCTGAGAGATCTTAGTTAAAACTACTAAGTGGTGTTCAACACTATTTCTCAGAAAATGACAGCATTCTTTAGCAATGACGGGGCTGATCTCCATGGTCAGAGTGTAAGACTCGTATTAAGTTATGCAGGAAACATCCAGGAAAGATAATTCCATTGCATGGCTCACATGCTCTTCTCATCATTAGTTTAGCAAATGTTCAAAATTGGTTCATAAAATACAACCAGGAAACTACTAAGTATACGCAGTTTCTTGGCAAAGAGACCAAATGACTCTAAAAGGAATTTCAGGAAATAATTGCATAGAAAATAGCTCTTGCCACATTTCTGGCTTGTGCTCTCAGCTTTCCTCACCCATCTATAATCTCCTGCTCAAAGGACTGTTTTACTAAATGTAGTAGATATTTACATTTTTCAGAATTCAGAAAATGCATTTTTCATCTCATATGAAGTGGTCCTATCAGAATAAAAGAAATATTTCTAAATGCTTTTGTTTTCAGCTTATTAGTAGCCTATAGCATTTATGCCATTATGACTCACACTGCACCTCAGAAATTGACAGGAAATCAGAAAAATAATCTACATAACCCTGCTCAGCCCTACCCTTCCAAAAACATGATGACAAAGATGACAAAGACTTAGGGGAATAACACCCTTTACAGTTGCTGAATTCAATCTCTCTCAGTTATCCTCTTGGTACCTAACTGAAGCATGGGAATGGTTTTGCACATGTGGATCAGTCAAAAATCAAAGCAATGAATGACAAATTGTAACAAAACAAATGACATCAGGAAATTAGACCAAGCCTAGTAAATTCCAGATGTAAATTTCTATTTTTACATTAATGTAAGAATAAGTCCTCCTAAGTCCACAACAGTTTTATGAAATAATAATACTGGGGGATGGGGTGGAGGTAGTGCTGGAAGTAAGGGCAGGGAGTGCCTTCATCACTCCAGGAAAACATGAAGTTCTTCCACTTATGATGACATTTCTTGATTTTTCTGTCTTATCAGGTGTCTTATCATCTTTGTTTCAACATAACACCACTAAAAGTGAATCCAGAATTTCAGGATAAATACTTGTTTTTAAAAAGGTGTGTTAATATAATATAAAAAAATCTCAAGAAAGGGTGTTTTTAATGGAAAAACTTTTTTCATGAGTGTCTTTTCATTAATCTTACAGTGTATCTCAAATCAGATTGGTAGAGTTATGCCCTGAAAAACACTCTTTTTAATATGAGTCATTTACTATATGTTGCTGTAAAAAGAAAAAGTTGCCAAGAGGTTTGGAATGCCCTAAATAATTTGAAAAAATAACCCTCTAGAATTTAGTTTCATGTAAAGAATAAAAGGTATCTGGTTCATTTTATTTAATAGAGATATTAATCTTGTTTTTAAACTTATAAAATATAAGCACTATTTCTATATCTTTCCCTTATATTTCCTCCTCTTACTATATCTGAAAAAAATCAATTTAGAATGTAGTGGGATCTGAGAAAATGACAACCTATATGGCTTAGAACAGCTTATATATGTATTATACAAATAAGCAAAACAATTATTTCCCTTTTAGGATGAAGATGCTAAGATACTTTTTTTGTTGTTCTTCCATTTCAGCAAATTTTGTGAAATAGATTCTTACCTTAACATTTCTAGCGGATTGGTCTCATGCACTTGGTTGCCACACCTGGGACAGTCATTGCTGTCTTCAAAGTGTTGGACAATACAGGTCTTACAAACTAAGACAGAGAAGGAAAAAAAAAATAAAAACTCACTTAGACAAAATCTAAATAATATTGCTCAAGTGTGACCTGTATAATGTATAATGATACCTGGTAGCTACTTCATGCATGAGAAATAAAAGAGTATTGTTTTAAAGTAAATAATTACAATGTAACTTATTCCCTTCTTGTTCCTCAAAACCATAGTTAGTTCTGCTCTGCTGAGACACCAAGGTCAGCAGCAGCACACGTTGGACAAGCATTGTTTTAAATGATGAGATATTTTTGCTACTTAGAATTCTCCCAGTATAACACGTGAAGCCTGCAGCCTGCACCACCTGAAATAACAGCTTCTCAGGTGTGAGCTGGGCAACTTCAGCCAGCAGGGCCCACCATCAACTCAGCTGATCTGAAAATGACTTACACACATCACTTCTGTTCCAATGGTGTTGCTTGCAGCTGAAAATACTGGTTTAAATAGTTATTGTAAGAGAGAAAGTCACAGAAATTGTACACAGGTTCAAAATGTTTCCCTCTTGACAAAGTGCTTTCCAAAGCAATGAGAGAATGTACACTCAGCATTTAATATTTGAATCTTATAATGAAAAACCACGATCAGGGCCATGGCAAGCATCAATAAACCCAAACCAACAACAATGTGAATTTAAAAACCAATCAACTGAAAGTAAACTAAACAAGGTGCTACACTACTGTTGCTTCCAAATGATTAATTACAGACTGTAGATTTTAATGTCATTAAAAATGGAAGCCAAGCTGATGAGAACAAATACGTCTGCTGTTATTACTGCACAAGAATGTTCTGGATGGAGATAAACTCTACCCTGTTCTTATTATTAATTCACCTACACTGAAATAAGAACTGCAAATTCATCAGTAAATGGACTGAAAAAATAAATGGACTGCTGTGATTGCAATATGCTTTCTGCTGAAACACTGTATTTTTTTTCATCATTACTTAAAGAAGAATGAACATGTCTAAACAAGTTGGTAAATTCTAATTACAAGACAACTCTAGGAATCTCGAACTTCCTTTAACAAACAAAGCCTTGCCTTAGAATGCTCAGAAGAGTTATTTCAAATCAGCTGATGCTGATAATGCGCACACGTTAAACTTCCATGTAGGTGTTTCTTCCAACTGCTTAAATCACTAACTTAAAGACACTAACTTCACAGCCCAAGTTTCTCAATGAATTGTAAAATAACTCTTCAGTCAGTTGAGCTTTTCAGCTGCAGCACTTGATAGCTCATAATCCTGGTATCTATCTTGTGCTGAATACATTGCTTCTGTCAGGAGAAAGTGTATGGGTTAGTGACGGGTGATGACAATAATGATGAACCACCAGGTTAAGAGTCATCAATTGTCTCAGAAATGTCATTAGTTGGAAACCGCAGTTTGAAGGGTGTGGGGGGAAAAGGGCTGAGGAGCAAGCATGATGATGAAATTGTGAAGTCTAACATAGATGCAAATTCCTGTCATTTGGAAATTCAGCTGAAAGTCACTGATGTAACTAACAGAAGGTTTTGGATTACTTTAAACCTCTTCTAACTTGACTTCATAGAAGCTGAGCTTAAAGATAACTTTTTTTCAATGGAGTTTGATCTGCTAACTCCTATAATAAAGGAAGGAGTTAGTCTTTATTTTTTTTGGCAAGCCTTCTGTCTGGTATAAACAGCAACATCTCTATGGAGTCTTTCTAGCCTGACACCAGCTTAAAACAATAAAGAATAAACAAAGTGGAAAATATGGCATAAATGTAATTGGAACTGGTCAATAGCAATTTTGGAAGTGATAAGCTCAACCCCTAACCTTCTCCTATTTGGAAAATGTCCAGGCTGGATGAGGCTCTGAGCAACCTGAACTAGTGGAGGGTATCCCTGCCCATGAGAGGAGGGTCAGAACTAACTAAGGGTCTGTTCAGCCCAAACCATTCTATGAATATTTTTTGGAACAGAGACTCAGACAATTAGCACAAAAATTCTCCAAAAGGAGAAAGGGCTTTGTATCAATACCAGAGTGATTTCGTTTCTTTTCTGTAAGCAATAGAATTAGCCTTCTTCTGAAAGAATTTCCTTGAATTTCAGGAAAACTTTCTGAAATTCTTAAGAGAATTTAATTCCCCTCAGTTGCTCTGAGGATTTCTGCTCCACTCATGTCAGAGAAGTCCTTAAAGTTTGTGATGAGATGACACTGTTCTTACTGCGTTGATTTGTCTTGTAAAATATATTCTACATTTGGGCTTCCTAGGTTTTTTGTTTGTTTTCCAAACTAAATACAAATAGGGCCTATCTGAGCTATAGCTTTTATTTACATCTAAAAGTAATCTGAAATTATTACTATTCAGAAGCACTCCATGTCATGGGATCAATAACTAATACACTTATTTAAGTCAGATAATTGACTCCATGAAACATCCCAAACACTAAATGCTGCTAAACATAAAGCATGCTAATATCCACAAGAATGTAACTTGAAGAAATATTGCTAATATAAACCAATCTATGGAAAGGAACTGAATTCCTCAGTCTGAATGGTGCTCTCTTTATACCTTTTGTTTTTGAGAGAAGATTACACCCTTGGAAGGCATGCACAGTTCAAGAAAGAACCTAATGATTAATGAAGAGCTTCATTTCCAGTGTGGAAAAGGTCTTTGAGTACAATACATACAGAGAAGACATCATAAGGAATCAAGAACCTTATTCCAGTCCTATATGGATGCTTCCTATGCCAAGAAAAACACAGATCTGGATCATGTGTTTGTACAGCCAGCTCAATACCATAAAATCCCCTTGAAACTGTAAATAAATTATAAACTAACCTTAAAAAACTTTTGCTTTTTCTCATGTAGAGCTACAGTGCTATGAGACTTTGCCAAGCAAAACTATATGTGATTTACTAACAGGAATACAAGGGTGAAAATATATATATAAATTCTAGCATGCAAGAATAATGAACTGATACATGATATTCCTAGTGGGATCATCAACCAATGTTTTCCTATTGACAGGTATAATCAGCCTCTGCTACTCTCAATATAAAACACTAAACATTTTTCATAGCTTATTTCTGCAGTTTCAGAAAATGGAATGAAATCTTAATAATGGTGAAAAGGTAGGAAAAAGGGAATCCTTAAACACAATTGAATGTCAAATACAGTTAATTCACCACCTTAAGGAAAAAACCAAACTCTGAACCAAAACCCTTTAACGTTTCCAGTACAGATTGACAAAATACCATGTTTTCATTTGCTTTATTGTACGTTATGGTAGGGCAGCAAACAGGCAAAAGAAAACTGCTTAACCAAAGTGTACACTTTGCAGAATTTTGAGGTATATGCTACACCTGCCAATGAAATGAGAACCTGAATTTCAAAGTTGTACGATGACATTTCAGATGAGACACAATAGAAGTTGAGCTCACGTAAGATGACTTTCTGTGGCTGATAAAAGTGCTCGTGTGACATATGCTAATTGGCCTGCAACCATAACAATGCTGTTTTCCAATACAGAGATATCTGGTTCACACATTCTTTCAGATCTTTGTAATCAGATGAAAAACACAGATACAAGTGCCAAGACTGTGCTGTATGTCACAAACAAATAAAAAAAGTACGTATCTTATGAATATTTACATACATATGTATCCCTCCAGGTTACTGCTTAAATGGTGATTAATGAGGTACCTAAATAAAACTTCATATTGCATTTTTAAATTAAGTATTTTACAAGATAAAGTTTAATTAGTTAATTGTGGTACAAATTCTTTGTCAGAACTTATCCTTTGAATTCTTCCAAGGATCTCCTTTCTCAAAGTTAATCACTCTGATTCAGTGAGCAAAGGAAGGGCACAGGATATCTACAGCTAGTGAACATCAAACCCATCTCACTGACGGCACAGAGGTGTAACAAGCCATTTGGTATGTTTACTGAAGTATTTAATTATCTACCTTAAATCTGCTTTAAAAGCACTTACTTTTAGGGAAAGTGTTGGCTTAAAAACAGGACAGAAAACTTCAATTCACTTAACCACCTTTTCCAGAAAATATACAAGTAGGACTACTTGACTCTTAGTTACAATTACCAGACACAGTCATACTGGACTCTCTTCTGTTAAAAGGGAGACAGAATTTCAGTATGTGATAACCAAGATGTTTTGTATTGAAAACGATTTCAAAATAACATTTAAGCCCTGCTACATGCCATTGACTAAAGTTTCTGCAGGAGGAGGAGTCTGAAGGCAGCTCAGCTTGCTTGTCTGAGGGTGAGAATTTTTGCTGCAGTGAAGTTTTTTTGGGATCTTCTGTTGACAGCATAGTTTTTATCAGAATCTGAAAAACACTCTGGTTGAAAGATTATTTGATATTGAAAATTATATCTCTGGTAAATTTCTTGCAGGGAAGGACATCTCTGAAAGTTCCTAGACCGCCTTAGTTGGCAATTTCTTAACACAAATATTAGAGAGACCAACTAGGAGTTAAGCACCTTTTGATTTCCTGTTCATAAACAGGGAAAAGCTGGTGATGAATACAGCCACTGAGAGCAGCTTGCCTTGAGGTGAGTTGAGGATCTTGAGGAAGGATACACACTTAAACAGCACAGTTAGGCCTCTGAAGTTCAGGACATGGGACTTTAGCTCGTTTAAGCAACCACTCAGCACATTTCCCAAGGAGACTATCATTGGAAAGAGACTTAGGAGAGCTGGCTGAGCTACACAGTCCACTGTATGGGAAATTTTGTCAGAGGAGCTGCTTAGTGCACAAGAATTGCTTAGTGTACATGGTTCCTAATTAATATGCAAAAGAAGATTAGAAGTTGAAACAAGAATGGGAAACAAAAGGATATAAAATCACTAGTCTGGCACTTAGAGAGAAAACTAGGAAAGCCAAGGCCCAGCCATAGCTAAAACTGATGAGAGACATAAGGGAATTGTGTAAGTATGCTAGTAGCTGAAGGAAGCTTAAACAAAATATGCCTGTTAATGAATGAGGGAAGCAACTCAGAAACAGTTTATACAGAAAGGTTTGAAGTCCTCAATATCTTTTTGGCTTGGTCTTCACAGGCAGCACTTGATGCCAGATCTCCCTGCATACCAGCTTGATTTGGGAAGGAGGAGGATGATCAACATCCAAGGCGCAGCAAGTTAAAGCTTACTGAGAAAGACTGGATGTATTTAAATCTACAGGCCAGGTAGGATTCATTAAGACAAAAGCTTATCATAATCAGGGTGATTATGAGAGGTACCCAATGACTAGAAAAGGGTAATGTGTTATGTCCACCTTTAATAAAGAGGGGAAGAATGACCCAGGGAAGCACAGCCTCCTCTAGCTCACTGGAAAGATTACATCATGTCCCTTGAAGTCAACTTCCAATTATGTGAGGGACAACAATGTAATCAGGAAGTGGCAATAGCAATTTGCCAAAAGCAAATCATGTTACAGGCTGGCAGGTGATGGAATAAAAGTTTGTACCATATGAACAGCAGTTACAGGAGAGACAGAGCCCATCTTCCTGGGAGTGGCAAATAGAATCACAGGGAGCAAAGGTCACGTGTTGACATTTGGCAGGACATTCAGAAAAACTAGATAAAGACTGTAGCACTGGAAATGGTTATCAAGAAAGGCTGTGGAGACTCCATGCTTAGAAATTCAAATGTCAACCACGCAGACACATGGCTTGACCTGGTAGAGTGTTGGCAACTAACCTGCCTCCTGCAAGAAGTTGGCCTAGACAACCTCCAGATGTTTGTTGATGTTTTCAACCAACATTTCTACAATTGTGTAAACAGTCTGTTATTTTTTAAGATACTAAAGAATGTTCTTGAGGAAAGTTTATTTTGCAAATTTTTTAAGCGTACACTGTACTAAACAACAGAGTGACTCAGGAGAGAGATGATGGGACATGCCCTTTAGCTAACATCCAGCCTGCTTCCATCAGTAGTTCTTAAACACCCTTGACAACTGTGTAACAGACTAGAAAAAAGGTCTCAGTCCATAAGAAAAACCATTGTGTTGGAAACAGCAAAAAAGAAGTGAAGTACTGAATTTGCAGAATAAGTAATTTTGCAGTAACATAACCATTTCCTTTCCAATAGAGACAGGAAAGTTTGCACTTCTGGTACCCAAGCTGCACTTAGGTTTCACAGTGAATAGTGGAGTTATCTGTCCAACATTTTCAAAAGCCGCATCAGAAACATCTCTTATTGAAAAGGCATTCATTTCTCAGGGCAGGATTTTCTTAATATTTTCCAGCAATACAGAATATGTGAATTAACTGCTAATTCCCTGCTCTGGTTACTACTGATCACATTAGTTCCCCTATGATCACTGGAGAACATCTATGTCAATACATGCTTTTCATCTTGTCCAGAGTAATACATTGTACTCTCAGTATCTAATGAATTTATGCTGCTACTTCAACCACTAATATTTGCAGATTTTGATCATCTGTACAACAGTGTTTTCAATTATGGCAATTAGTAAGTACAAGACAAATACCAAAGGACAGTTAAAAAAATTCTATTCTGTGATATCTATTTGGACAACACTGAAGTTGTTGGAAGACACTGAAATATGTCTTACCATACCTGTAGGGTATCACACCTGTATTTGAAAAAAAAAAATAAATTAAAAAGATTAAATATTTTCTATAAGATAACTTAGTAGAGTACCTTCCTGAACTCTGCCGTTATCTTTTCCTTTGCAGACGTAAGATATACATATCATCACTTTTCTCATTTTCCTTTCCATCATTGTAAGCTTTGTATTTTGGCAACTGTAACTAGACTTTGCTTTAAAGAAACGCCATCTTCTTTCCTGCATTTTTACTGAACAACCCAAACTTGTGGCAGTTTTTCAGTGAGGAGACCTGTGTCACTGTATGGCAGCTCAGTAAAATTCACTTGCTCTAACCTGGGAACTAGGCAGTAACAGAGCTGGCTCAGTGAAGAGCTCACAAACTACAAAAGAACAAAAGAAGCAGATGCTGCTGAGAAGAGAACGTTCCTTCTGCCATTATTGTTTTGTAATAGGAGCAAAAGTAAATAAAAAACCAAATTATATAAACAAAAAGATACCACAATAAAAACATATTTTTCTTAAATATGATTTCTGATGTATTTTCCTCTAATTCCAATTTTTTAAAAGCTACTAATGTTCATTAAACTTCAAACATAAAAAATTAGCTAATACTGGAATTTTTCCAATTTATTTAAAGGGAAAGAGAATTTAATAACATATTTACCTCTCTCTAATAAATTTACCTCTGTTAAGTACCTTAGTCTTTTCCTGATTCTTTGTCGCTAATTTCCCTCTGTATTTGATAAAGGATGAAGATCCTCCTTAGCACTCCTTTTCTTGATAATGTATTTATAGAAACATTTCTAATTGTCTATTATAGCAGTAGCCAAATTAAGTTCTGGTTGGGCTTCGGTGCTTCTAATTTTCTCTCTTCATAAGTTCATGGTATCCTTGCAGGCCTTCTGGGTCTTCCAAATTCAGAAACTCTACTTTTCTTACTAAGTTCCAGACTGGACCTCACTAAGTTCCTGGCTTTCTGTATAGCCAAGCTGGTCACCTTCCCTGTCAGCTCATCTTTCTGCACATGGGGACAACCTGCTCCTGTACCTTTAGGATTCCTTTTTAAAGCACATACAGCCTTCCTGGACTCTTCTGCCCTTCAGGACTGTCTCCCAAGGGACTCTGTTAACCACGCTCCAAAATCTGCCCTCCAGAAGTTCAGGGAAGCGGTTCTGCTAAATGCCCTCCTTACTTTTCCAAGAACTGAAAACTATTGCTGTGCCCAAAGATGTCCTCCAACTGTCACATCACCCACCAGTCCTTCTCTGTTCACAAATACCAGGTCCAGCAAGGCCTCACTCACCAACTATGTCAAGAAGTCATCCTCCACCCACTCCAGGAACCTCCCAGACTGTTTTCTCTCCACTATTTCCAGTAGGCATCTGGTAAATGGAAGTGTTCCTCTAGAACAAGTGCTAGTGACTGTGAGACTTCCCTCAGCTGCTGCTCAAATGTTTCAACTGCCTCTTCATTCTCGTTAGGTGACCTATAACAGACTCCCACCATGGTACCTGCCTTGTTGGCCACCCCCCAATTCTTACCCATGAACACTCAACTCTATCATCACCATCACTGAATTCCAGACACTCAAAACACTCCCTAACACACTATGCTACCTCACCAGTTCTCCTTCCTTGCCTATCCCTTCTGAAGAGTTTTATAGCCATCCACTGCATCCCTGCAGTTGTGAGTTATCCCACCATGTTTCTGTGATGGCTGCTGTGACACTGTTTTCCTGCTGCACAGTGGCTTCCATTGTTTTAATTCTCTATGTGCTTCATATAGTATGAATGTAAGAACAAACTGTAAAAATTAACAGAGAAGACCATAACAACTGCAAGGACAACATTGCACAGAAATGTCAGGAAATGCTAAGACAAGACTTTTAACTGATATTTATTAAAGGTTTAAGAATGGGAAATCTACCAGAAGATATACAATTTTCCCTTACTCTTCTTTTAGAAGACTTCAAATGTTATTTGGAAGGATGTCAAATTCTAAAGGAGGTCCAGTGAAACTACTGCCTATTTGGAAATAAATGTGAAAAAAACAAGCATGTAAATAAGCTTGTGAAAGTAAGACAACAGAGTTTGCTAGGACCATGCATACATTTAATATAATTCATATATGCCAATGTTTTAGATGTAGTAGGGGCAGAAGACAAGTTAAACAACTTTTCCTGAGACAGTATCAGAAAGAAGTTCTGAAAAGTTTCAGTTGAAAGAAATCTACTCCCTAAGTAAATATTTTGCCACCTTTCAAGTATTTCCCTGCATTGTGCCATGGAAACACGCTAGAGAGATGTGGGCCAGTACTGACCAAGCTAGTGCATCCATCATACACACTGCCAACACATACATGAGTTTAAGTTTCAAGCACGGTTATATTATTAAAAGAGCACACCTGACCTAATGATCTCACCTGTGATCAGACAGGCCACAGCGATAGAAGGTCGCTGTTAGAGCCAGCACAACCACCACTAGCCTAGGGCAAACAAAAGGGTCTCAGTACACTGCCAGGTGTCCAGCAGAGCTGACATACCCTAACAGAATGGGTCAGGTTGGAAGGGACCCCAGTGGCTCATCTGGTCCAACCTCTCTGCTCAATGGTCATCCCAGAGCACATGGCACAGAATTACATCCAGACTACTCTTGAGTACCTCCAATGAGGACATACAATACAGTAAAGAGATTCAATACAGTAAAGAAGTTAGTTCTCATGTTCAGGCAGAACTTTCTGTGCATCAGTTTCTGTCCATTGCCTCTTGTTCAATTGGTTGGCACTAACAAGCAGATCCTGGCTCTATCCTCTTGATACCCACTCTGGATATTTACACACCTTATTGAGGTCCCCTCTCAGTCACCTCTTCTTGAACCTGAACAGGCCCATCTTCCTCAGCCTCTCCTTGTAAGAGAGGTTGTCCAGATCCCTGATTAACTTAGTACTCTCTGCTGCACCTGCTCCAGGAGCTCTGTATCTCTCTTGTACTGTGGAGCACAGAACTGCACACAGTTTAAGATGACCCAGACTGCAGACCAGTGTTTAGGAAACTCCAGAAGAGACTGGATTCATTCAGAATATTTAATGCAAAAATCCAGTAAACAAAAACAAGCACAGTGGTCATATTAAACTCATTAACACATAAAAAAAATATAATTTATGAAGGAGGTACTATTTTGCAAAGTACTACTTACAGGTATGGAGGCACTCTGTTACTGTTGTTGGCTTGATGAGATAGCCTTTACAGATATAGCAGGTGATATGAGGATTGAAATCTTTCACCAAGTGCTTCCTCTGAGTAGCCATTCGTGGAGCAGGAAATGCAGGCAGAGTGCTTGGGGCCAGAGAAGCAAGTCTGAGAGGCGTCGATGTCCACAGTTCACAAGAGCTGTGGCACTGCTCTGTGCAACTGGACTTCTCCAGGCATTTGATCTTAATTCCGCAGGTCTCACAGAGACATGGCTCATAACTCCTGCTCCTGTGCCGGGCGAGTCATTTTCCTACCTGTAACACACGTGGAAAAAGAGAGCTATGTGAACCTGGCCGGACAGCGGCGATGCCCCGGAGGACCAGTGTCGCCATGAACTTGGCAGCGGCTCGGGGCTGTAATTTACATAACAGCAGCCGCCGTGCGCGGGCAGCCGAGGTCCGAGGCCGCGCCCCCCGCCCCGCCGGGCTCCGGCCGCCGGCGGGACGGGCTCGGGGCAGCGATGACAGGTGCAGGGGCCGCGGCCGGCCGGCTCGGCACAGCCCACCCGGCACGGCACAGCCCGGCTCGGCACAGCCCACCCGGCACGGCACAGCCCGGCTCGGCACAGTCCGCCCGGCTCGGCACAGCCCGGCTCGGCACAGCCCGCCCCGCCCCGCCGGGCCCGCAGGCCGCGCCGGGCCCCGCGGGGAGCAGCCCCCCCGCCTCCCCGGCCCCGCGGGACCGCGGCGGGAGAGGGCGGCGGCCGCCCGGCTCTGCCCCCGCTCGCCCGACTCCCGTCCCTCCCCTCCCGCACCTGCGGCGCCTCCCGCCCCCGCCGCGGCCCCGGCCGTACCTGGCGCAGCCCCGCGGCCTCGGGCGGGCGCCCGGCGAAAGAGAAAGGGAAACGCCGTGCGCCTCCCCCGCTCGGAGCGCTCCCTCCTCCCCGCCGGGCTGCCGCGGCCGGTCCCGGGGCGGGCGGGACGGGCGCGCAGGCGCTGCTCCCGGCCGAGCCCCGCTGCGCCACAGCCCGCAGCGCCGCTCGGGGCGGCAGCGGCCGGAGCCCTGCGCGGCCCCGCACCGCGGGCTGCCCGCGCTCGGCGGCCGGACGGGAGCGGGGCGGCGGCGCTGCCCGCCCCAGGTAAGCGCAGCAGCGGCGCCCGGCCCGCGCCTCGGCGCACACCCGCTGGGGCACCGGCGCCGTTTCTTAAATATAACTTCAGCTTCTGCCCGTGGAAGGGTGGAAGTTAAACCCGTTTCTCCAGCCCGCAAACGCAAACACTAAACACCGCACTAAGTTAGCCCAAATCCTCCGAAAACGCGTGTGCTTTCCTCGAACCCGGACCAACTAGCCAACGGCTTAGCACGAGTAAAAGCTGTCTCCGTGGCTCAGTGCATCTGCTTTTTGACCCCCCCTAGTCACAGAAATCCATCATATTACCAGGTAATTATCCATAAACCTAATGCTGCCTTAATTTTCCAATTGTACTATTTCTAGAAAAATTCTTTTATACTGATTTTAACAATAATGACAGAAACATAAGGAGACATTTCCTGTATCAGCTGCAATGCCGCCACATTACCTGTGACTGTTTTAGGTCTTTGCTTTTTTATTCTGCATTCTGAAGTAAATGCTCATTTTGCAGTGGCCCTCCAGTGCACTCTTCCCTTTCATCCCTGTGTAAGTGCTGCAACAGCAGAAGGCTTTAATAACTTTGGCCTGTTTCTGCCATCCAGTCCTACTTCTGTAATACTTAACAGGCAATAGATCCCCATTTACATCAATTCAATGGCTAGTCTGAGTCAGGTGCATCAAAACCTGTTACAATTAAAGTTACAGTGCAAAGATGAATGCATGATAAACCATACACAGAGCAATTCAATAGAATCTCAATGATTTTTCCTGATAAAATGTTCACCTTGTATGAGGTTATTTCTCCACAACATGAAAAAAAAAATTATATAGCTAAAAATCTTTTGAAGCAGCACAGAATCATAGAATAT
Organism: Poecile atricapillus; assembly: GCF_030490865.1. Classification (NCBI taxonomy): domain Eukaryota; kingdom Metazoa; phylum Chordata; class Aves; order Passeriformes; family Paridae; genus Poecile; species Poecile atricapillus. Next base: position 21,918,062 of record NC_081254.1, on the reverse strand, counting down.
CCTGAGCTGGAAGGAACCCCCAAGGACCATCAAAGTCCAACTCCTGTCCCTGCACAGGAACATCCCTGAGTCACACCATGCACTGGAAAGCATTGTCTAACTGCTTCTTCAACTCTGTCAGGCCTGGGGCTGTGACCACTTCCCTGGGGACCCTGTTGCAGTGCCCAACCACCCTCCTGGTGAAGAACCTTTTCCTAATATCCATCCTAAACCTCCCCTGACTCAGCTTCAGGCCAGTTCCTCAGGTCCTGTCACTGGTCACCACAGAGAAGAGATCAGTGTCTGCTCCCCTGCTTCCCCTCAAGAGGAAGCTGCAGACTCTATGAAGTCTCCCCTCAGTCTCCTCCAAGCAGAACAACCTGAGCCACCTGCTCATCATAAGGCTTCCCCTCTAGGCTCCCCACTATTTTCACAGTCCTCCTTTGGACATTTGCTAACAGCTTTAGATCTTTATTACACTGAGCTGTAACTGCAGCACTCCAGGTGAGGCTGCACCAGTGCAGAGCAGAACAGGACAGCCACCTGCCCTGACTGGCAAGTGATGCTGTGCCTGATGCACCACAGGATTCAGTACAGCTTAACAGAGTTGTGTTTTGATGGTTTAAACCTTGTACTGTTAACAGTTGGTTGCAGTTTTATACCACAAAGGACACACTGACAAGTCACAGGCTAAAGAACACTAAACAGAGAAAGAGACAACAAAAACTATATACATCGCATGGGGATATTTTCATTAGTCACATTCAGTCAGTTTAGTAAAAGCTGACTTATTTCAGAATATGCATTAGAGTGGCCCTGCTCAAATGTAGCTTGATATAGCATTATTAAACTTATCTACATGCATTTAAAACAAGCAAGCAACTGCTGACGCTCTCCTGGCTGTTTCCAAATCACTGCATCTTGTAAGACTTTTTTTAAAACGAAACTGTATTCTAAGGGAGATTTCATAGCATAGTTTATCAAGTGTCTCATTTGAAAAAAAAAAGAACCCAACATTTTCTAAACAAATTAATGAGCTAGGCTCATGTTTACACAGTAGTGGATGCACAGTATTCTAGTCAAGCACATTAAAAACTCAGTTATGTCATTTATTATACTGTGTAGGCCATGCAGTAATGCTCACACAGCAGTTAGGATACTTGCAAACATACACAACTGGTATTGATTGCCATAAGTCATACTGAAGTCCCTCTTTTCAGAGCACTCGCACGCCAGGTAAGTGATAGTGTACGTGACAAATTCTTGCCTCATTTCTTCACAATGCAGGAACTCAGTCCTGCCAGTACCAAGTTGTATTTATGAGATGCTGACTGAAGGTGATGAAAGCTGAGGCTTTCAACACCTTTCCAGACCACAACATAAAGAGCAAATGAGAAGCAGCACAGAAGAAGCTCTCATTTCATTATCAGAGGAAAGTAAATCCTTAAATACTTACACTTTATATCATCAGGAAGCAAATTATGTTAATAAATGCTTATGAATTAATTATAAATTCAAAGATAGGTAACTCCTAGCATTGCATGCAACAGGTTTATTTAAAAACACAGGTCCATATAAGTGATGTGAGCATTTTGATCTACTTATAACAGTTCAAAGGTAACAAGAACATGTTTGAATCAAACAAGGCCGTCCTTTCATATTATAAAAGAAACAGAATTAAGAAATGAACTGAGCTCATCAGAGTAAATACGTGCCAGGTATTTGTGACAGGAAACACGGGGTCCTGCTTCTCTTCCAAATATTTCCCCACCTCATCTGGGTTCTGCATTTGTTCATGGGGAGGAGAGTCCCAGGCTATTGGGTCAGAAAATTCCTTCAGGGTCTGACCCATTTTCTCCCATTCCCCACACCGCTCAGGATTTTCCATGCCTGGGTCCACCCCTGGGTCAGGTGTCTCCTCAACCCCTCTAGATATCTCAGCCCTCACTCTAGACAAGCTGCAGGTCATATAGCAGATGCTTACCAGATAAATACCAGGAAAGTGGTCTCTTTAACATCCAGGGGACACTGAACATTGTCAGAAGGCGACGTAACAGATTCAATGGAGAAGAAGGAGAGGAAAGGCTGGGAAGCCTCATCCCCTGCTCCTCCTCTAAAACACTGGGTGAAGTTAGTAATAAACCCTCAAAACAGGCTATGGAAACTAGGACAGAAATTAGGAAGGATAAACAACAGATCATACACATTTTGAACAAACCCCAGTACCTTTGTTAACTCTCTATAAATCATAATTAGCACACCCAGAAAAATATCAATCCTAATCTGGGCCCATCTTGTTAAAGCTATGTATTAGGCACAAAATTGGAGCTATCTGTGGGTAAGAAAACAAGCCTAGGGACCCAAAAGCTGTGATTACCTCAAACAGGTCTAGGGACCAGAGAGACATCAGTGCCTCAAACCAGAGAGACATTATAAATTCAAGTAGCATGGCTAATGACTGCTTTATCCCAATACAGAGTAACCAAAATGCAATTAGTACCAGTTTTTTCCACTTTCTCGAGCCCCACATTGGGCGTAAAAATATTTGTCCTGGTTTGAGACAAATTTGGGAGGAAATGAAAAGGTGTCTCCTCTGGAAAGGCAGGTTCCAGCAGCCCCTCGCTCAAATGGTTTGGGAGAAAAATTCCTTAGAGAAAATGGAAAAAACCTGTTTATTTAACAAATAAAGTATTCACAAGCATGGAAAAATGAATAATACTAAACAATAAACAGTAAAAATAAATAATACTAAATACTAAACTCTCACTGTTCTGAAGAGATAGCAAATTGAGAGAGTCCTCTGTGGATGTGGCTCAGTCTAGCTCAGTGTCTCTGGGGCTCAGGCCTGGTGTCCAGGCTGCAGTGCAGCCTTGAGGGGGTGGGGTGATTGTCCTGATGTTCCAGACCAGAGAAAAGCTGAGAAATTCTAGAAAAAGCCACTGTCTCAGGAAAAACTTTCTTGACTCATCTCACAGACAAGAAACTAGCTTAAAAAGCAAAGGAAAGCTGTCCTCCCTCTATCCATGCTGCGGACAACACACCAAGGGGAAGGAATCCAGGGGAGGAAGTGAAGCTTCTGCAGACAAAACTGCACACCATCGCTTCTCTCTCCCTTTGCTCTTGGATCTAGTCCTAAAGGCACAGAACTCAATATCCAGCATAAGCAGGCAGTGGGAGATACAATACAGTATCATAAAGTCACCCTAGGACACACGGCATGACAGAGACGGTGATTATAGCCCTCAAATGAGTGATGAAAATACAGCTGCTCTCATTTTTCTGTGTTTCTTAAACTTTTGACTTTCTCATCAACTGACTTTTACTCAGCAATCCTCCGTTTCCTCTAACACAGTGCTTTTTTTTTTTTTAAAGCCAAGTCCTTTTTCACATATATGAGCTTTCCTAACACATAGAAAATAAATGCTGCTTTCTAAGCATTATCATCCTTGAGAAGTAGTTTTGTAAAATCCCTGAAGAACTACTTTACTTACTATCCCTACTGTATCATCCTGATATGAAACAGAGTAATTACTTACATTTAATATGAATAAAATGTATCTTTTTAAAGGAACAACCAGAACACACAAGAACTTGTGAACTGCCAAGTATTTCATTAAAGCAGTTCTAATACTTTTTGAAATACACCAATGTTTGATGCCAGTTCCCAAGTAAATTTTAGAGAAAAAATAAACATTGGTCAATAAAGCCAAATTCTCAGCAAAATTTGAAATGAGTGAATAATTCTACCTTTGCAAGAAGATCCACATTGGTACAATGTTATCATCCTTATCAAGCTGCTCTGGAGTCTGTTTCTAGGCAAGTCTCCAACTACCCTCCAGTTACCCTAAGAGTTACTTTGTATTTTGTAGGTGGAAGAATTACTGGGGCTCTGAACTAGGAACTAGTGAAACTAGAACATCTGAACTAGGAAACTAACAAAACAAAAAATCCCCAGTTTTCTTGATAGAAATTGTGTAGCAATCCGAATGGCCTTTAGAGAGAACCACAGTGTTCACCTTCACTGGATACTGATTCACTAGACACCTGATGGAAATGCCATTCTACAGCTTTTAAAAAGCTGGAAACTTCACAGAATTCCTTAGGTTGGAAGACACCACTTGAGATCATCTAATCCAACCTGTATGCTCAAGCAGGATCAGCTAAAGCAGGTTGTCCAGGACTGTATCCAGCTGGGTCATGACTATCTCCACAGATGGGGGTGTACACACTCTCTGGGCAATCTGTTCCAGTTTTGATCAACTTCATAGTAACAAAAAACAAAACAAACAAAAAAGTTTTCTTGTTATCAGATAGAATTTAATGTGTTTCAGTTTGTACCCATTTTCTTTTCCTGTCAGTGGGTACTACTGAGAACAGTTCAACTTCTTCATCTTCATTCCCTCCCATCAAGGAATTACACATGCTGAAAAGATCCCCTTGAGACCCTTTTTTCCTAGCTGAGCAGTTTCCAAACTTTCAACCTCTCCTTATATGAACAATGCTCCAATACCTTAAACATCTTTGGGGCCCTGAGACTTGCTTCACGTCCTTCTTGTTCTGAGAACTGGACACAGCACTCTATATTTCACCTCATCAGTGCTGCACCATAGAGGGGAAGATCAACCTCCCTCACTGCAGGGAACTTATTTTAAATCACTGCGTATTTACTCAGGTAGGAAGAAGAGATCACATATAACCACCTGGGATCTCTTATTTCCAGTGTTAAATTCCCAATCAAGTAGAAAATTATCTAGAATAGAACATGAACTGGGTTGGCAGGACCTTTGGACATCATCAGGTCTTTGCTCAAAGCAGGTCTAATGTTAAAGTTAATTCAGATTGCTCAGGGCTTCATCCAAAGAAAGTATGAGTATATGTACGGATGGCAATTATACAACCTCTCCAGGCAACTTGTCTCAACCTCTCTAGGCAACTACCCTCATGGTGAATTAATTTATCTTGGTCCAGTTGGAATTTTCCTTGCTCCATCTTGTATACTTTCTCATACATATCAATAATTTACTAGCAGTGAGTAAACTTAACTCTTACTGCCATTATGCAAGCCTTTGCTATAATCTTGGGATCATGCAACGTATTTCTTTGCTTTTTAGGCAAAGAGTAGTAACATTGTTTATCATATAAAAAAATGGAAGTATGAAAGTGTGAAAACTGCCTTGGATTTGATAGGAAACAATAGGAATTAGGCTATTCTTTTCCCTATCAGGTACTCATGAAAATGATCAGCAATGAGGTTTTGCATTTCTACCAGGAGGATTTTTCTTCATCCTTACTGAGCTCTATATAAGAAGCCATATATTAGCACATAATAGCACTTCTGGGATATCTATAGCATTTCTTAATGCTTACTCTTCTTTTATAGCCTAAAGTAAAGTAGCAAAGCAGGTTGCAAAATGCCAACATCTGTATTATTAGGCCATTGACAAATACGTAAACAAGAAAAATGCATTCAGGAGACACTTCAAGAGAAAGGTAAAACTGTGTCACACAGTGTTCCAACTGTGTTGAACTAAATTCTAGGAACTTTTAAAATGTAAGAGAAATCATAGAGTAAGTTCCTACAGACTTTATAATAATTGGCTGCTAGTAAAGAAGAGAGAATCAAATAACTGACTCCAGCAAGGGAAAGATGAGCAGATCTGTATTGTTAAACATTTCCTTAGCACACAATAATACTGCTCAGACATAGCACATACTGTCTCCTTCCAGCTAGGGAAACAGAAAACAAGAAACAAGGTCATAGCAGTGGGAGAGGGAGATTACCAGTGCAAGGGAAAAAAAAAAAAAAAATCATAACTGAAACAAAATTGACTAGAAATTGTCAGAAGCATGAAGGAGACAACTTTAGTCACTTGTATGCAGAGGTTGAAGGGAAAAAATATCTGGTTTAGGATATGTTATTAGCTGACCATTAAACATACTGAGTGAAGATCTTGTGACCAGTTTGCCACACCTCCCTGGAAACAGCAAATTTAAGAACTGTGATATAGTCTTCAGAGGTATTGCAAGTCTAAAAACAACAATCTATTCCAGCAGAATCCAAACTTTTCAGCTAAAAGCAGCTGTAGATTTAAGAATTAAGTGTGATGGGCATATTTTTAAAAGGTGTTTTCCTTCTGTTTCCTTCATTATTTTGTCACTGTTCTGGATTTTTATTTTGAAGAATAATTTGAATAGGCATGACTACATGTATTAGACACAAACATAGCCAGAAACTTCCCGGAGGAAGTGAGACAAACTTGGAAAATTTTACAGACCAAATGATCTGTTCAGTTAGCCCAGTATCCAACGTGTGAACTGTGATCAGCTGTTGCTTTCTGGTTTGTTTGGGGTTTTTAAAGCACAGTACAGGTATAGATGGCCATGGAGCCAAGCTGATTCTTCATGTATGAATAATCTAGCTGACATTATTTTGGCTTTAAAGGCAAAGAGTCTTGTTATAGTATAAAACCTTGGATTGTGCCACAACAGTTGGGTCTTTTTTTCATAGATAATTGATTTTTGTTGAAGTGGGGTTAGCCTTTGAAGCATCAGAGACTGCTCACTAGGAGTGCTGCAATGGCAGCAGGTTTACAAGACAAAACCAAGATGCTTCTCTGCCTCCATTTGTCTGTGTGCTTGGTTAAAAACCAGTGATCTGTGCTGGAGTTAGGATCTCTGGGCAACTAAAATACTGGTGGTATCCTCAACCTCTCCTGGTTTTATCTCATGGCAGGCTAACTTCCATGCACTTTGCTCTGCTGTGCTACATTTCCTTTACCTTTTTATAGGCTATTGGTAAAAAATGTTTTGTGGTTCTTAGTATGTGCTGTAGGCTGCAACGGAGCACAGTTTTTTCAGTTGCCTGGTTGTGGAAAAGCACAGGGCAAAATAGTCCTATGCTTTTATAGCAATTATAGCAATTCTGTTTAAGTACAGAATCTCCCAAGTCTGTGTAAGTAGAGCAAGTAATGGTCATGTGCTTTGGTAACATCTTAAAGAAGATGCATAATTTGAAACAATTACCTTGGTTTTTAGTCAGGTGCTCTCCCTGCATCTTGCGTCATCAGAATTACATTTTTGGTCTCCAGCCATTTACTTCTGCCGAAGAGTTCATTAGACTGTCTCTGAATTAATGGAAATCCCACTTGTGTTGCCATTTCTATTATTATAGAATCTCCTGTACTTCTTAACTACTTTACCAATTGATAACTGATTATATGCTTCTGCCAGTTCAGTTTCCCCTTATGCTGCTCTCTACAATAGTATCACCTGCTTATTCTGAGGCTTCTCCAGGGAAAATCTGCTCTGCAATTAATGCTACTTCAAGTCTCCCTGCTACTCCACAATGGAAAAAAATAAATCAATCAGTGATACTCAGAGCTCCATTATCAGAAAAATTCCAGTGGTGTACTCGTTCACAGAGCAGCCCAATACATCTGTTGTCTGCACGGGCAAGAGTATGTCTCCTCCACAGACTTGCAGGATCTGAAGGTCATAGAGCAAACACTTTGCCAATGTGATGTTTGTATCCTTTCAGAGGAAAAGTATTTTTATAACAGTATGAACACAGGTTTCAAGTTTGCTAATTAAGTCACAATGTAGTCTATGCTTTTTCACAAGGCATCCTAATGGCTACTTGCTATAATTCTATTCCTTTTTAAAAAATCCTTGTTTTTGTCAGCAATATATATCCTCTTCCATTCTATACCACATTGTACACATATATTATATAAAAATATCTATTATAGATAATATTGTTTCCACTTTTTTCTCTCCTCAAATTATCAAAGCCACTTACATCAACATATACAGCTCAGCTAAACAGTAACCTGAAGTCTTTAAACAGTTTTATAGAGTTTCATCTCCCAATTTCCATGAAATTAAAAGACAAATTAAAACAATGAAAATAAACTGTAAGAAGACTCCAGTGACTCCTACTAAAATTGTTACTAACAGATTTTGTTTCTTACAGTTGAAAACTGGCAGGAATGCAAATCAAATTGTATCACACATGTCAAACAGCTTCACAATTATGCAATCAACTTGCACTGCAAATTAAAAACAAGAGTTGCTACTACATCTTAAGTCAAAACAAATTTAAAACGTCAATAAGCTCAGCAAAGCAATCCTCAACAAATCTACTCATGTCTGTTACGATGGCAGAACCAGAAAACAAAGAGGCTTGAAAGGAAATAGAAAAGTAGCAACCAAATTGTCTCATCTTTTACAAGACAAATTAATGACATTCACAATGTCTTAGGGAGTTAACTACTCTACTTCAATTGATTTTCAACAGGAGTTCTGTTTCCAGCTCTCTCAGGAATAAAACCTTGAACTTAATAACGGGATGTTGTGTGGACTCCATTTCATTTGAACTGCATGGGACTCATTCATGGGAACTGTCACTTCGTCAGCCCATTAGAACAGTCAGCTTCACTGGAGAAAACCTAACACAGATACCTGTGAATTTGATTTTAAACTGGAAAACAGAGAATGTTTCTTCCGGATAAACTAAGAGAAAATAGGGGTGGACCAAGATACCAAGCTTCATATCCTCCTATGACGTTTTTTGACAGCAATTTAACATATGTATGTATATAGAGAATCAAGCTCTGTGCAGCAACACATGTGATCCTGTCCATCCAATCATATCACTATAGTCACTGTGGAATTTGGCCTACTGAGTTAGATAAAAAACTTTTGCAAAAACAAAAGCTCTTTAAGTATTTTAGGTGTTTTTAACAGTTCACATTGACAAATGAGAGTCACTGCAGATAATATTTCACTGAAAGCATCATCTTGAAATTCTAATAGTTTTAATCCACTATACTAATGGTAACAATTAAGCAAAACATACATACATTTAGTTGATTCTTCATGGGACTAATGTGCTAGTTTTGAGGAGAGACAAACTCAGGATTGTAGCCAGAACCTATCCTCAAGTGAGCAATCAGCCCATAACTTGGCATCATCTGCCAGTTCTGCAGTGACATTAGTTTAGGAAGTTGACTGCTGGCCCAACCTTAGTTCCATGACTGCATGAAACCAAAAAAGTCTGCATAAATAGTATCAGAGTCTGACTTTATTATCCTTGAATTTTCTAAAGAAAAGATACATCAAACAATTCTCAAGTATGCAAAATAAGTTTGATATTGTTTTTGCAATTACAAAATCCTGTCTTTCTGCCTGCATGTAAACAGCATATTCTTGGTTTATGTGCATTTAATCAGAACGAACACAAAATCAACCAAAAACTGTGAGACCACAATTACCATCCCTGCATCTTGAACTTCCTTTTGTAGCACTTGGAAGTCTGGATTCAGCACAGTGCTAATGAGATCATGTGGCTTTTAGCTGAGTAGGCTGTGGCAGTTTGGACTCCCTGTTTTTAGGGTTCTCAGCAGAGCAAGGCTGAATCTTTCTCAGAATATAAAGAATACACACGATCCTGCTTTCACAAAATTGCGCTGTCTGCTGAAGCTCATTTTCACATTTCAAACTTCTCCAGCCTCATCAACTAGACATGATTGTGGACTACTTTGCAACAAAATTCTGTAGGAAGAAAATGTTGGTGACAAATGTAGCTAATACTTCAGGAGATTACATGCTTTTGAGTCTAAAATGAGTTCTTAAGCATACCAGTACAGGCAAAGCTCTTCTGGAGATCATGATGTTTCAATACAACAAAATAATATCTGTTTTGGTCCTTAAATACATAATGGCAATTAATGAAAACATCCAACAAATGTACACATTGGATCATTGTATTAGGAATATTGTTTTGTATATAGAAAAACATCTTCATTTCCTCCTCACAAAGAATCACAATCTTGCTAAAATCACTACATTCACCTGCAGGGATATCTATATTTAAATGGCAGGTTAACTGTATTTATATTATATTTTTAGGCCTGGATTGTATAGACATTACTATCTTGCTTCACTATGCATGCCCAGAGTCCATGCAAGCCTACAATCCTCATTAAAATTGTGACTATCAGCTTTCATCAGGCTTTAGTGTGGAAGTCCATGCAGGAATGTATAGATATATGTAACAGTCACCTCCTTGTACCTCACAAAGGTGTATAAAATCAGCAGAGAGCATGCATCATTCTTTACTATTGTTTCATACCTCACTGCTATTTCTAATCCGTATTGCGAGAGTTCCAAATTCTATAGTGACTGTCAAACAGTAAGAGACTCTGAGATGAGATTTATCACAAATATAATAGTTCAGCTTCAGATTGCCAGCTGCCTTTTCACTGTATCAACACACTTGAAAAAGCACAAACATTTTTACTTGCAAAATATTTCACAGTTTGTAATGAACTGAGCTCCCATAAATGCTAGATACATTTCAAGAATGGTTTTCTAAAGCAAATGATAAACTATGCTAAAGATATCCAATTTCTAACTTTTCTACATTACTACAATCTCTATGCATTTTACTGAGTTTTTTTAGATGTCACTATTTCCTTCAGTGCTGTAATAACTTTAGGTTCTAGCAGTGTAAAGCTAGAAGGATTCACCTATCAATTTATACGGCAAATCTCACTCCATTCCCTAATCTAATATCCTTGGAAAGCTTTTAAGAATAAAAGGCATAATACTCTTAAAATTATTTCCCTTTATCACAAATGCATAGATGGGAATATGAAATTTTGACAAGGAATTTGGCTTATGAGAACTTGTTGATACATGTAACACATAGTCTGCTCCTATCATCATCATGCTGTCTATTTAACAATTCACATTTAAATACAAGACCTCAGTTGCCACAGATCAGTAGAAATGAAATTAAGGCGATTTACATTTTTCCTGCTGAGAAATCTGGAATTCTGTCAGGTGTTTTATCCTGTGTCTTTTAAAGTTGTCAGAAACACTGGTGCCATCATAACCCTCTATCAGTCAGGAAGTAAAATACGTATTTGGGGGCTGTGTCTTCCATTATGCATCAGCTTACCAAATTCATGATAGAACCATTGTTACAAAATACATCTAAATAATTCCAAATAATACATCTAGATAATTCCAAACACAGGCTAGCAATTCACAGTATTACCTGATATATTTAAAATTTATTGTAAAATTTTCTTCATTGCATCTGTTTTTCTTAACATTTGTACCAGCGAAGCAATACTTTTCCCCTGCCTTTTTCTTTATATATCAGTGAAGAGTACAAAAAACTAAACAACAGTTGAAAACTGTCAAGATGAGGTACTGAAACTGCTTTCTTGTAATTTAATTTTCTGTTAATGTCCCTCAGTCAATAAGGACAAGCTAGTGAATTTCAGTAGAGAGACTCAATAATACTCCTGAAAACTAATGCATTTGGTACAATTAATGTGTAGCTAATAAAACCACATAACAAAGACAGCTATAAAGAAGAGGAAGTGGAAAGCATAATGGTTTGTTGTAGATAGATTGCATCCAGTCACTTTTTTGAAGAAAGAAAAGGTAAATCCATAGTTTGTCTGCAATTTAGGAACACCTGTCCAAATCTTTACACACAATTTTTACTCAGTAAAAAGGTGAATTTTACTATGTTTGTTAGAGCAAACATCCTTGCTATGAACATGACCTCTCAACAGTGTCATTGTTCAAACCACTGTCACCGATGTAAACAGGAGCCAATTTAAATGGCACTTAGTGGCCAAAGAAAAATAAACTTGTAACCACTTACAAGAATATTGTAATTTATTTAGCATAGACAAAAGGCAGTGGAGATCCCTACTTCTTTGATAAGTGTCTTTTTTCAAAACCGCAGAACATAGAAACATTAGTCAGAGAAGATGCAAATATTTACTATTAAAAAATGAAAGGTACATGCTACTCTTAGCACATAATTTTCTCCCCTCTGTTTGTTTTTACCATACAAAGAGCTTGGACAGTCACATTAAGGGGTTGGAGCTTCTGTCACATGAGAAGAGGCTGAAAAAACTGAGGTTGTTTAGCTTTGCCCAGAGCAGGTTCTTAGCAGTGTGTATAAATACCTGATGGGAGAGGTAAATAAGACAGAGCAAGAGACTTCTCAGTATTTTCCAGGGCCAGAAGTGACAAGAAGCAATGGACACAAATTGAAACACAGGAAATCCAATCTGAACATTTGGAAAAAAATCTACTATGAGGGTGAACAAACATAGAATCTATCTGCACAAGGACAGATAAGAGAGAGAGCTGGGAGTGTCTAGCTCGCAGGAAAGAAGGGTCGGGGGAGACCTTAGCAGCTATAAATTCTTGATAGAGGGAGGAGTGAAAAAGAATAAGAGAGAATCTTCCCAGTGCCCAGTGAAAGGACAAGCGGCAATGGACACATATTGAAACGTGTGAAATTCTACTTAAACATCAGAAATAGCTGATTTTTACTGTGAGGTTGTTGGAACACTGGAATTGTTTGCCCAGTGGAGACTCCATCACTGAAGATTTTCAAAACCAAACTGGATAAGGTCATGAGCAATCTCCTCTATTGATCCCACTTGAAGTAGGGGAGGTGGAATAGATGGGCTCCAGAGATCCCTTCCAAACTCAATGATTCAGAGATTCTTTGAAATATTAACCAGAATTACTCAATAGGTCAGGAATATGCTCACTTCATGCAGTTTTAGGCTACCTGCAAACAGAAAGTGTATAAAGTGTTAGCCACCCCAGCTGAGTCTGACCTGAATCAGAGGTGAATGCCATGGTGAGTGCTGGGGTCTGGTCTCCCACCATGACATTGGTCTCTCCTGAGACCAGTGGTTACCAGTGATACACCTGGCTCTGTCACCTCCTTGTCTACATTACCCTTTGGGATCCACTATGCTGAGCATCATAATGTCAACCAAAAAAAAGCCACTGGGGTCTCTGAAAAGTTCGTACAGATTGGCATCAGATGGCACAGTAGCTTTGTGTCTGTTCCCATTTGCTCCATGACATGTCTAAAAATTTAAATTATGAAAAAGCTACTATTTACTAATTTAAGGACAAAGCTACCATTATAGTAAGCTTCCTGGAATAGTGCATAACAGCAAAATACACAGTCCTGTTAAACTGGTTTAATGGCTGCTTTGTCTTGGCCCAACTTCCCTCGTTTTTCCCTTCGTTCACATTTTTCTAATTCTCATCTCCCTTGGGCATTCCCCTGCTTCTGTGGGTTGCTACATTTCTTAGAGGCACCAAACTTTAACTCAAAATCTGATGAACAAATTTAGCTTCCAGAGAAATAATTGTGTTTTCAAAATAGTATAGCTTTGGGGTAGAGATGTTTTTCCATATTACTTATGTAACAGGAGTCTAAACCCTTCTCGAAGAAGAAAACTCAACAATCTCAAATTGCAGATGTCCTTCCACAGTACAGAACTCTACTCAATCAACTAAGTTTGATATTCAGTTCACTACTTGACTTTAGAACACCTACAACCCAATTGTCTCAGCAGAGAATGCCATTTTACAAGTGGATAATTCAGGCTGGAAATGGGCTCAGTGTAAAGTGTGGTTCAGGATGAGAATGAGGGTAGCCAAATTTAGGGTCCAGGCTATATATTATCACAATCCAACTCTAGGAAAATCTGGGTAAAACTCTGTGGACTCAAGCTTTAATTATCATTTATTATATGTATTTACTATTTCTTCTTCTTCTTATCCAGTAAAAGAGCTCTGTTGAGCAAAACAGCTACACAGAGGTGTGCCTTTTGCTCTTCTGTGCATAGAGGAAGAGTCTGTATTTCAGGGCAGAGAGGGCCAAGGGAAGACATAGTATGGAAAATTGTTGCCATTACAAAAAATGTATCAGAAGAAGACTAAAGTTTGACTACAGTATTTAGTAAAGGAGTAAGACAAAAGCTGTTCAAATAAAATAGCTGTTAAAATTTGTTTTTTTGAAAGGGAAAAGCAGATCCATTCTCTGAACTAGCTAACCTCATTAATAACAGAAGTGGACAGATATTTCAGCATAATTTAGGCACACAAGGCCCAGGGCATGCTGGGTCCCATTTACTGAAACACCTGACAGTATTTTTATTGGTATTTAACAAAACTGCCGAGATTACATTTAGGGCAAATATACCCAAATATATCCATTCAGCTAATACCTTCAGCTGCAGTGGAAACATACTCTTTTGAGAGTCCATCTGCTCTAAAAAGTCTCCAACATAAACTGTGTTAAGAAAAGGATGCATCACTGAGTCTGTTTTACATAAAGACTAAAATATTTCTAGCTGTTTCCTAATAAATTTTTGATGTCAGCAACACAGGAAGACGACTGCCTAGGAATTAAACCTCCAACTCTCAAATTCCAATACAATGTGTTAATCACAACATTAGTCTTCATCTGAATGTTAATTTGACATGCATTTAAACCAGACAGCTAATCTCTGAGGTGAGAGATTTTATTTTTAAAAAATAGCCATACTGAACACTTAGCCTACATTTTGCCTCATACTGCTATTGATACCAGCTCCTGAAAATAGTCAAGATTACTGGCAGATAGTTTTAGAACAGGATTGGTAAAAAATTAAGAGTTAAGTCACAATTTTTCAGCATATGGAGGCAAGTAAAACATTTTTACAAGATAAAATATTTGAAGATAAAAACCTGGATTCTTCAGAACTTCATGCCTTATATAGTGTGTGTCTGTGTATTTATAGATGCAAAATTTTATATGCTTGCAACTGAAACAGAACTTTATTGAATTTTTTATTTGGTTCTATGCAAGAGAAAATGATCACTTAAGATGGCAGATTCAGACCCATCAACTCATCTTTCTCTTTCATATTAACAAACATGAACATGAATATTGCTGTATACACAGCCTAATCTCACACAATACCATCATGACTCCCTGAAACAAGTTATTTTTTTATGTCTATGATGTATATAAATGTACTTTCACCTCTACTGTGATGAAGAGATTGTTTGTTAATACACTTCTAGAGCTGATATAGTGTTTTACAGCTATACATGACTTATTAAAAAGGAAATAAAAATGCAGTTATCCTCATTACAAAGCAGCAGTTAATATTAATAATCACTGAAACAGAAATACTGTCTCATTTTATGTTTGTAATTAACTGAAAGTATTTTTGGTTGGAAATAGAAGAATGTTGTTACAGATTCACTCTGCAGTGAGATTTAAATATAATATCGTCATCTTTGCACTCTTTGCAGCATGGTTAGAAATGTGCTACTACTCCCATTCCACACACAGGTGTGTTATCTCCCAATAACCAGGGTGAAGACATAAAATAAAGCATACCACCAGTGTCCACAGTGCTTTGATAACTGGGAGAATAAAGTGTCACTCCTTCTAACTCCTGCAATTCTTATGTGAGAAAATTCCAGTGCATTATCTAATAGAAGTGTGCTGGAAGCCTGTGGACTATTCAGAACTGAAATGGTCCTCTGGTCTACTGCTCAAAATTTATGGGTTTCTTCTAGACCCTTCCTCACACCTCCCTAACCCAGGATGGTTAGACACTGTAAGTACCTTCTATTCTGCCAAAAGTACTTCCAATACTTCGTAAGAACTCGAGCAAACTCTTCTTCACAGTGGAGTCAGTGACTCACTTCACTAGCATGTGAGTAGAGATGAGGAAAGAATAAAGTTTTCATACAATATTCAAACATTGTTATGTAAAGAAAACTACTCACATGAGGAACGCTAGACTGCTTACATCCCTATGGACTCTGTGTCAACAAAAATATCAGTAACCTCTTTTCTCTCTATTCCCAAAACAGCACGGAGAGTAAACCTGAGAAACTCAGTAGACTCCAGCAAAAAATTCAGTTCCACCAGAGACTAATGCCAAATATGATCTTTCAGATCTAATTTCTCTAAAAAAGGAATGCATTATGTTAGACAGGAGTAGGCAGAAACATAAGACATTTAGTCAAAACAACCAAAAGGCTCCTGCACAAGAAAATTGATACTCTAGTTAGAGAAAGTTGAGGATTATGTAATGCACACAACTGTATAAGTAGTCTGTTTTCTGCAGTGAAAGAAATGAAACAGACTACTTACTGACCTAAATACAAACTTTTGTCCAAGACTAACATAAATTGTTATTTTTCAGTTCTTGAGCAACTTCAGTGGGACACACAAATACGTACCTTGAACATCTTTTAATGTATGGATTTCCTTCTCAGCCCGAATTAGAAATATTCATCTCCTGCACCATGTGACCTATGACACGTGTTCAAAAGCACCAAGGTTATCTATAAAATACTGTGTTCCTCCTTCCTGAAAAATGTTTTGTTATTCAGATGCTCTGTATGGCTTTTTATAGCTTTAGTCGCGAATGCTTCCAAAGTCCTCCTGCTAAATAACTGTACTGGGCCTGGTTAGGACAGAAGTAGCTTTCTTCCCAGCAGCTCACATGGGCTTTTAGTTACCTGCCCAAAACAGTGGTGACAGCACACTAAGGTTCTACCTGCTGCTGAGCAGTGCTTGGCCAGCACCATGGCCTTCTCTCTTTCTCACTCCCACATGGAGTGAAGACTGCAGGGGTGCAATACATTGGGAGAGGATGCAACCAGGCAGATGATCTGAATTAGCCAAGGAGATATTCCGTGCCATGTAACACCACATTAAGTCATGGTAAGGAATAACAGGGGGCTTAGAGATGTTAGCTGCCATTTCCTTGGAACTGACTGCTCATCAGTCTTCCTGCAGGATGTGGACAGTGACTGCCTTTGCTCCAGTTGCTTCCTTTCCTTTCTCTCATCTTACATCTATCCTTCACTTTATAAATTTTAATTTATTTTTTTTTACCTCAACGCCCAAATTTTCTTGCTTTTTCTCTTCCCTCATCTCATAGGAGCTTGGGGTGAGTGAGTGAGCAATTTGAGGTGCTTAGCTGCCCACTGGGCTTAACCCACAAAAATAACATAGTGAACAAAATTAGTGATTTAATGATTAGTGATTTCCCACCTTTCTGTTGTGCTGCCCAGTGATGTATGAGTAGGTACTGGGAGTTTATACACACTTGTGACTAAGCCTGTATTTGTGTTACAAGCAGATGTAGGCTGTCTCATTTCTCCATGGCCAGATGAAAATGTGCATGGTATGACATGACCAACATCTCTGAGGGATGAGAAGAATGCAGGAGTGGGCTGGGTGCCAGATGAAGTATTTACCCAGGCAGCATCCAGCTCAGTTTCTAGTTTGCCTATAGGTCAATTAGCATAATCAGAATAATTTTGCGTGACACTATACATTGATTATGAGTTGTCAACATAAATGCTTTCAATGCACTTGCCCCAAACTAAACACAAAAATTCTACCAAAACATAGCCATGTACTGCACATGATTCTCACCCAGGGGGAGAAGATGTGTGAAAAGATTGTGACAGATGTTAGGGACATTGCTTACTATGTTGCTGGAAGATGTTTCATTTATATGGTAATAAATACATCATAAGAAGCCACAGAGATTTATGGCATCATCTTAGACAGATATATATATCAAGTTATTAAATATTTTTGAGACTGGGAATATACTAGATATGAATAATAGTATTTTTGGGTGTCATCCCACTAAATACTTGTTCCCTTTGCACCATTCATAGAAAGGTACCATTTGTATTACTGAATACTCTTAATGTCCTCTCACTGAGCACTAAAACGCTGTATTACATCAAAAATAAAAAACACACTTAGCATTAAATTTTCATACATAAATTTTATGTGTAAAATAGAAATCAAATGTACTAAAGTCTAAGTTAGAAGTCATTGCAAGCAATTTTCCCTATTGATTTTAAGGGGATTTGAACCTGTGGGTTTTGACTCTTAAAATAAACACTGCATCACTGTCATATATGAAAAACACTATGAATAGTGAAGAACTAGTTTAATCTATTTCTTAAAACAAACTGAGAATCTCCTAAAGGGGCTTAAAGATTACTGTACATCTGAAGCAAAGCTCTATCTTGCATACCATTGAAATATTGTACAAAGATGGCTTAAAGAATGTGGTTATTAACAGGTATATTTATTGATCGTAACAAAATATTTATTTTCTGTCAGTGGTATGAAAAAATTTGCCACAATGAAGAGAAGGAGCCTTAAAGATAGGAATCCTGACTTCTTATGGCTCCTAAGCATATGTTAGTTTTATTTACATAACGTACACCCTGTGTTACTTTAGGGAAGCTGGGGATACAATTCCACACAATATTTATTTTCTCTAACCTTATTTTAAAAATAAATATGAGCCATTCAATCAAGTCTGACTTTCTTCTTTCTGAAAGAATTCTGGAACACTGATCTTGGACCATTCTGCACCTTAGCTAGTTTGTTTTTATTAATGGTTAAAACAACACATCTTTTCTAGGTTTATTTTTAAAGAACATAAAAATATAAATCGAGAAGGGTTTAATACAGAACAAACAGGGAACAGTATTTTTACAGGAAACTAAAGCAGATGTCTAACCTACTTTGAGAGCAACATGTTATGCAAATACAATACACAGCTCTCCCTTGTATCCCAGGGCTATCTCTTGCAGGACTAGCTGTTGCTTTACTTTCCACATACTTTTTGAATACTACTCATTGAAAAAGAAGATAAAAGAGCATTTAAAATTTAAATAGTCAGGTATTATAAAGTGCTGACAAACCATACTAGATGTACTGTACTTGAAAATGTCTCACCTGATTAATGCCATCCTGCTGTCTTTTTGTTATAGATGTCCCTCTGTTCTGCTTTTTCTGAATTAGCAATCTGAATTCTGGACAATTTCAGGTAATTGCACAAAGAACTCTCTGCCAGGACTGTGTGCAATTAAACTTCCAAAAGTTACAGCAAAGATTGACTGCAGAACCTTTACTGTGATACATACCAAGTAAAAAAAGGCCAATCATCTAATCTGAGTTGCACTAAAACTATTAATTTTCTCCTGAAATTCAACAGATTATTTTGACCAAAACATCTTTCTTAATTTTCTATTGTTAAGACTGATCTACAAAAATCATTACTAGTTTCAAATGTTAGAAAAAATTAAAATTACTTAATAGTAGTCTGAATTAGTCTGTTTTTATTACCTCATTTGCTAAGATAGTTTGATTTTCTTTTAATCAGCTAGACTGAATAATCTTGTTTTGAATATTACTTACTTTATGTCAAATGTTTCCATTTAGTTCATGAAAGATTATATCAAGAGATGGTTTGATTACTGTCTGGAAGTGCCACCTTAGCTTTACTTTTACTAAACTGTGCCCCAAGCCATTCATGATAAAGCATATGTGCCAAGAACTTTATAATTCTTTCAGGTTTTCTCTATACAGCTTTCAAATTTTCTGCATCCTTCTTGACGTGCAATTGCCAGAATCAAGTTCAGAAAGAGTGGTGATCACAGCATTAACAACCACTGAATCAATGTAATTCAACAACTGCTTGATATTCCTCTTGCCCATTCATCTAAGACTACCTTCATTCTTTTGTCTCCCCTTGACACTGGCAGCTGATTATACCATGACCCTTCAAAACTCCTTTAGAAGTCTGTGCTTTGTGAGGGAAGAATGAGGCACTCTGTAAATAGAACCTACAAATAGTTTCTACATAGTGATTTCTCGTTTGCTATCTATCCTATTCTCCTATTTTATTATCTTAGATCTTAGCTCTGGAATACGCACTTGGAAGTGTGTAAGATTTCTATTTGAACTCGTCTAATGTCATGGAGCTTAATTACATTTACATGGAATATATCGATTTTAGAATTATTCCCATGTGATATTTTCTGCTGTTTCTCTTATGAGCAACTGAACACTGCAGATTTATTTCTGCAGTTTTAAGTGTGGAAGGAGTTGGTAGGACATGACTGCTTAACCTTCCCCATTTACATTGTTTTTACATTTACATTTTACATTTACATTGCTTCCACCTCCTTTTTGATGCTTTTTTGATTCATAATTAAGCTGTCTCTAAAATTTGAATCAAATGTCTATTGTAGAGAAATCATGATTATATTACTGTAAGAAAAGCGCCAGATTATGTCTCCATTTCATTTTTACCAAAGCACTGGTCATAACTCAAGGGTCTGTGTCATCTTGTTAAACTAATATTTTCATGAGTTTCTCCTCTCCCTGTTCTTTCTTCTGGCTGAACACAGAACTAACAAACTTCTGGTAGCAGCACTTCACACCAGCTGAAACTGGCACTTAGAAGCAGTGAGATCATGGCTTGAATTGCAGTGCAGTGGATACTGAAGAGCCATTTTTATGAAAGAGCACCTAGGATACAGGCCTGGAAAACATATTCCAGTCTTCTGTCTTACAGTTTCAAAGACAAAGGTTTTGAAATTTCACCAGGAAGTTCACCTACATAAGATTAAAAATAATCAAGCCATTTCTCTAGGATTAGGTGACTGATTCCAGTCAGTAAACTTTTGGCCTGATGAGTCTTTATATAGCACAATTCTGGAGATTATTAAGAGCACCAAAAAACCAAATAAATTAAAATTTTAGTGCTACAGAAGTGAAAAAAGAGCAATTAAGGTTTTCTAAATTTAAATAAAATTTATTGGGATTTAACCATCTGATTTTAAATGAAAGACCCTTTTCCTTGCTTTATGCAAATTCGCAGATTTAAATTTAGAACTTCTGCAATAAGTATAAAGGATTCAAGTTGTGGGCCCTTAAATTAGCAGGAATGCTAGCTAGTGCCTTCAGTGAAAATAGTCAGGAATAGACCAAGGTATTTTCTAAGTGAATAATGATACTATATTATTTAAATGTGTGCAATATTTCAACCTTTTCAGTGTTAAAAAAATGAAATGTCTTTTGATTTTATATTGTGGAGACTGAAGAATGCATCTCAAGTAGTATTTACAAACGGTTTTCCTTTTTACATCTTAAAGAAGAAAAAAAATAATACTCAAAAAATTTTTAACAGTGGCAAAAAATCTAGCACTAGAAAGTTGACCTGCTTTTTGGCTAGTTTCCATATAGAAAAAAAAGTTTTCTTATATCTAAGATACTTCATTTGGTTAAAGGATGAAAAATATCTTCGTGAATACCATGTACAACAGAGTAGGAGCTATGCTAGTCAGAACTCATTTAAACATAGTTTTTCTAGTAAAAAGTAATCTTTGCCTGGCCTCCACAGACTCAGTGGAACTACTTTACATGCTGTAATCTATGCTAAGCAAGGTTTGTCTTCCAGAGCAGACAGTGACCTGAATTCCAAGGAAAATATTTAGAATTTCATACCGGAACTTGAACTCTAGATTCTTCTCAACAATCCTCTGTGATTTCTTTCAGCATACACAGGGTTTTTCTTATTCCAGAATTTATCTTCTACTTGGATTTTGATCAGCTCCTTGTGTTTGTGAAATAAGAAGGAACATGCAAAGAAAAGAAAAAAGAGACAATGAAAAAATAGACCTCTGAATATGAAGCCTTGCTAACTCAGAAGTGTTGCAGAGAAAAGCACAAGCATGAGACCTCAAAAACAAATGACTGTAAGCATATGCTTACATAGACAGCAACTCCAGCCCCTCCAAAGGAAAATATTTAGCACCTGCTTGCTCACAGGAATACAACTCTGAAGAAGACTCTTAGTCACTAAGTGCAGATAATTGCAATGCAGTTCAGTCCTGTAGGGACATCCTAACCACAAGGTACCTCAAACTGGTATCCTGCAAAGATCTGATCTTCTGCCTTTCCTCTAGAGAAGGAATACAGCCTAAACATCTCTTCCTGCATCTGTGCATGTTCAAAACAGATAAAAGCACAAGTTGTAAAAGAGGTTTTTTCAAAAGTTTTTTCCTGTGTTAGGACCACCCAAAAATGTTCTGGAGTTCCTGGTCATATGACACTGATTAATTTTGGTACATAGTGAGAAAAGAGCAGCAAGTGCACAGTCAGCAGTTGGATTTCCATGCCCTGTTTAACTTAAATGGAATCACTGCTTTCCTTGTATTTGGTATAGATCCAGAGACTGAGGCCTACAGAGCTGGTGACTTCCAAGGGAAAGATGCTCATGGCAATATGATAAAATGAGCAATAATGGAGCATTGCGTTTTTGTGCAGCCCACAAAATACTTAGGAAAAAAATGGTCAGAAAGTAATTCAGCAATTCAATTAGCCTGTGAGGTGCAATGTAGCACTTCACATCACACCACTGTCCATTATCTGAACGAATGGTCACGATCACTAATGCCAGTGTTCTACCACACAGCAACACTACACTGAGCTGTATGATCTACTCTAGCCTACAAAGAGCTCCTGCAAAACAAACTTCAGAGGCTTCACTCAATACAGGATGCTCAGCAATGTTTATGCCTTTCTTACTAGTAGGAAAGTCCAGGATTCAACATTTAACTGTCAATTGCCACTTTCAAGGAATGTGAGGGTTTATTGCTGTGAACAATATAAATTTCACCTACTCCAATAAGCACGATCAATAACATCCCACTCACTGATGTATAACAGAAGGCTCTGCATTGCCCAGGTTCAAACATTGTGGGTTTCTTTCTGTTGTCCTAAACTTAAACCAGTTCTTCCCTAAACTCTGCCTTTCTTCATGCAAATTCCATATTCAGAACTCATCCATAGAATCACTATCACAGCTTCCTAAAGAACCTTTTCTTTGTCTTAATAAAGTATTTTTAATGAATCTTGCTTGTCTTAATGACAAGAAAAGTTTCAAGGTGGTACTACTAGCAGCAAGATGTGTCTGTGTTGGAAGCTGATAGAAACCATATTTCAGGGTAACACCTAATGGCGTTACCATGGCACTGAGCCACGGCTAATACACTCTGTCATTATATTACACTAAACATTAGGAGATATCTTCATATTTTCTTCATGCTCAGGCAGCAGGAGCTTACATCTGCTTAAAAATTACACAGATGTACCTCAATGCATAACTCCTTTAAGAAATAAAGTAGCACTTTGTACTTCCAAGCAGCACACCCAAGCACATTACGTAAAAATATACCTGTATGACTAATGTCTCTCCCTGAACTCAATTTGTCCATTATATTCCTTTGCTTAAATGCTCAACCTTTAGACAAAACCAATCTCTTTTAAATCTCCATGAAGCCAAACTCAACAGAATTCCATAGCTAAAGATATAAAGATAATGAGATTATAACTTCAGTGAAAATTACAGACTTCAAAAAAATTGCAGAGAAAAAAAAACTGTGCCTTTGTACATATGTGAACTGCAGCACTGGTTTTAATATTATATTCACTACCAAACAAATTAGAATAAAAGTATTTTTTACTATTTTACTCCCAGGTGTTTGATATCACACATAGTTATACCCACTCATTCCTCAAGTATTTCAGTGCTCCCCAAATAGTATTAATAAAAGAATCTTCTCCACAACCTGTTCAACAAGACAACACTGCAAGCCATAATTTACAGATATGGTATAGGGAGACATAGAAATCTAGGTCCAAACTGTTTCAAGTACTCTTTATCTCCATACACCTGATGTTCAAAGGTTCAACTTTTCAGGACATTCAGGACTCAGTACAAACAGCTCTGTTTCACATTCTGATTTTGATTGTACTGGTGATGTCAAAACAAGGGCAAATTTGGCTGCATGTGTCTCACAACCGTTAAAAACCAAAGGTCATCTGTGAACCCCTGACCTATATCACCTACCCAGCAAAAAATAGTAATTTAGTATCCAAGACAGGCAGATACTAGTCCTCCAAGGCAGTATTCAACTTCCCTGAGCTGACTATCCCTTGTCTTCCTGCAGCATTCCTCTGTGCCCGTTCTACACTCACCTGCAGATGATAAGGGGGTGCTGGGGAGAAAGCCTTTTAAGAACAGAAGTGAGGAGCACTACAAATGATAAATTATGGTCACACCAACAACCTAAAATAAGAAATGTCCTAACATTTTGGCCCTTTAGCTATATTAGAACAGTTTGATTTTTATACTTAACCATTCCCAAATTACAGGAATTCTACTGTTGAGTTACTATGGCTCCATGCAGTCTAAGCTGTCAGCAGTTCGACTTCTGCACCTGTCAAATAGACTTCACCTTTGTGAATAAACAGAATCAATACCAAGCCAGAAAGCACTGAAGTGAAGACAGGTTCTTTGCTTGTTCTCTCTGCTGTTCAAGGAGGAACAGTGAAAAGGAAAAGTTTTACTCAATGACTTGGCTGCAGATACTGTCTTTGGAAAATGTCACAGGTAAACTCCCACCAACCCCACCTAGGAACATACATAAATGTAGATTATTTCTTTCAAAGACTTATATATAATTATATCAATTAGATCAAACACTTCTATTTTCACAAGAATGGGAAAAAAATAAATTTAGGCAATAATTAAATAAAATTTGAGGTCCTGTCCTAATGAAAAGCTTACCAAAAACATTTTTACACTGGGTAAAATGACAACTTCTCCCTAAAATTATTCTTGGAATTATTTTATAACTGAAAATTTTATAAGCAGTTCAAGGCAAGGTCTATGGTAACTAAACTAAAGTAAGTACAAGGAGTACTTGTAGTTATTCAGTCTACAAGTATATTCAATACTGACATAAAGTCAAGTGGATAAACTGAAGCTTAAGATACAGCATTTTTCATCAGCTAATGTTTCAAACTATTTCTATTTTTATGGATTCCTCCTTTGATTCATGAGAGTCAAGACACCTCCTTTGAAAACATACAGTAAAAATTACATGGTAAGTAGCTATCATCCCTTGTAGGAAATTTCAGTCAGCAGATTACCTGTCAGTGTTACCTCGTATTACCCACCCACTCCACAAGATGGAAACTGTAAATCCAAAAGTCCAATGTTTGGCAGATGTTTGCAAATGTTCTTTATATAACAGATATGCTTGAGAAATCTAGGTGTAAGACAGCTAGACGGGAGGAGTGGGCAGAGTTCTCTTCTGCCAAGAAAGAAGTCAGATGCAGAACCACATATTCGAGAACCACAGAACACCAAATCTGCTCTAGCAACTCTTGTCCATGTGACCCAAACACACTGCTAGGGCAGCAGCCTAGAAAGCATCCAAGAAAGGAAGACAAGAGATTACCTTCAGTAAATATTAGAGAACTGATTTCTTCAACACTGTATGCTGTTCTATTTATGCTATTCTGTCAATGTTACACACATATTAGCAAGACTTCCAGCGCCAGAATGAATCCCCCACTTCTTAGTCCTGATCACCAAGTGAAATGTGGAAATGAGGGTTCACAGATCTTCTGGATATCAAAAGCAATACACTTAACTGGAGATACTGTCTCTAGTGTGTGGTGACACTCCAGCTAAAGCCTTCAGTGTTCAGGTGCAAATGACCTGTTTTCCCTCTGCCCAGGACAGAGCATTACCTCAGGATTTCTACCCATACTAATATCCCCTTTGTTTTATATATGATAACCACACTTTTCATCAAATTAGCTATTTAATTGCCATAACTGAAATAAACTTACAGCAACTCTTCCAAATTTGGCCTAAACCTGTGGTTAGATGAACAGCAGAGCTGATCTAATGGACCAATTGTACCAAAAAGAAGGGAAGCACCAATCTGGAGCTTGTCAAACCATCTGTAAGTCTATTTAATACTCTAGAGCAGCAGAAAACTTCTTCCTTGTTTCTTGGTGGTTTAGTTAAACCTAATTTATTTGTGGGTGTAATGACTGCCAGGGCTCAGAGAGTGTAAGCTATAGCAGCAGCACTTCCTTTGTTCTAAGCAGTGGCTGTAGATGTCTTCTGGAACTGCAGCCTTAGTTCCTTGTTTGCTGCTATTGCTCAAAACCTGAAGAAGAGCTTCAACAGAAGGGCTTCTATGCCCAAGAGTTTGTATCGTTTTCCCTACTGTACTAGTGGATGGACTAGGAGCTATTACACCTTGAGAAGCCAGATGTTAAAGCTTCTCTGTTACAAGTCTCAGTGGTTCCACCCAGCTTGACAATAAATAAACTGGAAGAGCTCTGCAGTTAATGGTAATTTTGAATTGGAGGTTAATCCCATGAATATTCACATTTTAAATTTTTGGCAATGAATACGCAAGAATAAATCAATAGTAGATTTTAAACACGATCCTGTGTAAGACACCAACTGTCACTGAGTACATTATTTCAAGTAAATCTATTTGCATTCTCTGATCACTATCCACACAAAAAAAAACAACCCACTTGCACTTTTGGTAAATATGCATTTCAGATGAAAGCATAAAAATTTACTTTATCTATGATATTTCAAAATAGTTAAGATGGAAAGCTGAAAAATATTGGTTTGATTAAGCAGCTCTTCAAAATCACTTTGTATGCAGGGAAATTCTACAGCCAGAATCAACCAAGAATACTTACTCAAACTATCATTTATATCATATAAAGGATCTTTTGTCTCTGCAGCTAGTACTGATGATTCTTCAAAAAAGTAAACAACAATTTTATAAACCATGAAAGAAAGAAACATCTTTAACTTCATTCAATACATATATTGGCTATTTAAGAGATGATCTTTCATCTCAAAGAAGAACTGTGTTTTCATTATGAAATTAATCAAGAGTCTGGTTTCTTACATATTCCATTCTTCTTCTTAAAAAGGAAAATAAATATAATTAAATTTGCTTTAATCAGTGGTGACACTTCTCTAAGAATCACTCAAGACTTTTATCTAAAGATCAACTACTTTTTTGTGGAAGAGAGAATTTCTCTCTCCATCTGATCTGTAGTAACCAGCACTGAAATCTATTTCCTGAATATTTAAATTTTGTATTCCCTTACTTTTAAGGTGCTTTGTTTATACATGAAGGCTTTAATAGAAGTAACACAATTCAAAAAGTCAGACTGAATTACAAGGGGTTCCCCAAGAGCTTGTATTTCAAAACCTAAGCTGCAACAACAGGTGAGCAAAACAAGCTTGTAGGGAGGAGTTTGAAAGATCGGAATAACAAACTGGATGTGAGCAATTTTACAGCAATTACAAACTAGGACTCTCCCTGCTGGTATCAGATTTTATTTACAGATTCAGCTGACAGAAAATAATTCAATAACACTGCCATCAATATCATGCATGTAAGTGGAATCATAGCCATGAATCAGGACAATATCACTATTCACCATTTAGGTCTCACTGCTGTTCCTTGCTACATCTCCACTGGTATGTTGTGTGTGGGAAGGGTTCTTCATGATAAGAATTACCGTGGGACACAAAGTGGTTTTCCTCCTTGTGGAAGAACCCATACTGAAGCTGAGCAAAGGGGCCACCAAAGGCATTCCCAGTTTGCAGTGTGGACACCTGTTCTTCAGCATTCATTGCTTCATCTCCACGTGTGCCCTCTTCAAAACAATGAGCACCAACTCAACTGCCAGTGCAGACTCAGTGTGGGAAGGTAGGTCTTGAACCATTACAGATCACAGCAACTTGAAACTCTCCATGATGTACCAGTCAATGACACGACAGCATCTCAAGGAAGTGAAGATCCTCCCAATAACTGCTATTCTCATCTTTAACCTCTTCTCAGAAAGTAAGTTTCCTTGTCTTTTCCTAGTCAGATCTTTTATGAAAATAGGAGTATTATGGCAAATTAGCAGGCTACTTTCTTAATTCCTTTCAAAACTCAAAACATAATAAACCAATGGCAAACAAAATTTTTCCATTACAGGAAAGAAATGACCAATGCACAGTAGTAAATGAACAGTCTGGTCTGCTGTTAGGAAAGCTACTGACATATGCACGAATTTCACTATTAATAATTGGATAAATGGTTTCAGCTTTAAGTAACCAGTCAAAAATATTTGTTTCACATGTAAGAACTAATAGTGACAGCTACTGAGACCATAGTGCTCAAGTAACAGCACCTATCTTTCATTCCAGAAGTGGCCCACACTTGCCAGTGAGCATTTCTTTTTTTTATAACCAATAATCAAGGTAAGGACAGCAACACTGATATTTCCCATGGACACACATTGAGACAGACACTCTTGTCACAGCCCGATGGAACTGCCTGCCAGTGCTACACCTGCTCTGCTCATTACGGGCTTCAGTCTCAAAGCCTGTCAAGCTGTTACTTTTCACACCACTACATCTACTGGAAAAAATTAAAGATAAAAACACAGTAATAATGAAAATAAGCTTCATTATAAGAAATGTCTAATGCACTACCCACCATCACTCCAAACAGATAGCTATAACACTGATGGAGAACCAACTTTGTTTCTTAATCTTTCAAATATTGAGTCTAATAATAGAAAACCTTTTTCCCAGACAACTGCAACAAGTGTTTTTTAACTGAGGATTTGGGGAACAAACAACCCCAAGCTAAGGTGTACTTGGTGCAAAGATTTCTATAGTTGAAGAAATTATTCCCCTTTTCAACACCAGCAGTATGTCTTTCTACAGGAAAAGATCAAAACTTTGCTTGGCACTATTGCATTTTTCTAAAAAGGGTCTTTACATCCAAAACTGCAAAAAGGAACTAATCTTTTGGGTTGGTTTTTTTTTCCTCACTGAGATGTTCTAATTGAGATAGCTAGAAGAGCATGTGAAGATGCTGTTGATACCAGTCTTTCAAATCACAGAAAGATTATAACTTAATAACTTCTATAAATTTAGCATAAATTTATATTTATACACATCAGTGGGTCATGCTAAGAACAATTCTTATGTATCTCCAACATGGTAAAAATCAAGATACAAAGTTCAAACGCTTCACTTTTATCTGCATTTCCCTCCACTTTTCTCTAAGTTCTTCTGTGCATCTCAGAGTAGTTTGCTTATCAGTCCTAAAAATAGAGCTGCACAGGAACAACTTTAAACCAATACATTTTATCTCCTTTTATTTTGCATATTCTGAAGATTTAGAAGTGAAACCTAGAATTTTTCATTTCCACTCTGAATCCTATCATGTTCATAGAGCAGGGAAAACCAGCTAGAGCAGGGAGGTATGTCCACTTCCAGTATTATTTCCTTTAGTGCTTTCAGCTGAGGTCTGGGCACATAACGCCATACACACTGTATGTTTTTATCTTCTTTTTAAGGAAATTCAATAGCTAAGGATGAATGCTATTTGTTGAATGAAATGCACAAATAAAACACTATTTTTCCTGTTTGCTAACTTGACCACCCAGCACACCTAAGAGATTTTCTATTAGAGTGCTTTCACTGTCACATGCAGTCTCAACTTGGTTAACTTCAGAATTTCTGATAGGGAGATGTTAAAAGCCACACAATGAACCCTGAAGTAATACAATTTTCCCACACACTTCCCAACACTGTTCCAATCCTCTAATTAATACTATGAAGTGCCAGTGCATAGTTCTAGACAAACAAAAACGATAACATGTCCTTTCTCCCCAACAGTGACAAACACCCAAAGCAATCCTTTCTGTTCCCGTGTGGAGATTGACGAGAGGTACAAAACACAGGCAGTGCGATAAGGGATACCTGATGCCACAGAAAACAGAATAGTTTACTAGCAAGACATAAAAACACCTTCACATACTTTATACTGTAAAACCAGGTGGTTGTATGTGTAAGGCACTACCTCCCCGCTAGAAACAGCCACTTTGTTTCTTCATGGTGGCAGGTATGCCAAGAAAAAAAAAAAATTAATCTTGCAAAATTCATAGTTCTGCCTCAGTACAGGAAGAGAAGAATGTGGAGGATGAAA
Source organism: Poecile atricapillus (assembly GCF_030490865.1). Lineage (NCBI taxonomy): Eukaryota > Metazoa > Chordata > Aves > Passeriformes > Paridae > Poecile > Poecile atricapillus. The sequence goes on along the minus strand of NC_081254.1, from coordinate 21,888,515 downwards.
AATCCACTTTGGAAGCAAGCTGGAGTTCAAAGGACAACTATATATAGGATCCAGACTCTATCCCATTTAAAACACCAACAGGTAAGAGGACCAGGAACAGAAGTCTATCTATGTACAACTCCAACATGTTTATGAAATTAACTGACTTAGCTTTTAAAAATACATATTTATATATTTTTTACTTCAACAGAGACTATTTTTGCTTAACAAAACTAAGCAAAACAAAACCCAGATTAAAAGCATCTGGGATCTGTCTCTGGCTTCAGGGCATGGACATGATACTTTTTAGGTATTATTGCTTAAGTTTTTTTAAAAAATTAATACACTTTGAATAACACAGTTACTTAATTCCTATCGTTTACATCCCCCTTTTGACAATTTGGCTAAAATTATGGGTAACAAGTTGATAACTGAAAGAGGTTACCATTTAACCACTAAGCCATAAAAACTGCAATTGAATGGTGCAAAACTTTCACAGTTCACAAAGCAGCCGCAGGAAACCTGCTGAGTTTCTGAGCATTGTCTGTAATTCTGACATCCCATTGCGTGTCAGAAACTGACACCAACCTTTCACTATCTACGGTACCAACTATGCTCCCTCACAGTTTTGTGTGCGTGTGTATGCGAGATGATTCACTTACTTTTATTTCAGGGAACTGATGATTCATTCAATCGTCTCCAGATCATATTAGTGTACCAAATATGCACATAAAGGAAGCAAAAATCAAGTTCTTAAACTTTTTTTTATGCTCGAGTGTTTATTCTTTTCTTTGAGAGAGAATAGAAGCAATCAAACATGGGAGACGAACCAGGACAGGGTACGTTTCTGCTCAAAGGCAAGGTTTGGGGAACACACCCAACCCACGTGTAAAAGGAGCAGCCGTCTTCCAGCGGCGAACTGCGAAGGGAGGGGAGCTCCCGTCCCCTCCGAGCCGGGGCCGCTCCCCCCGCTCCGGTACCTGGAGCGGGCAAGGCGCGGCGGACCGGTGCGTTCCCCCCCTCCGCCACACCGAGGGCTTGTGCCTCTCCTCCTCCGGTGACATCTTACATAATAAGCCGAGCTAATCACGCCGGAAGCGAGCCAAACCGCCACGGAGCATCAGCGGGGATAACTACCCGCGGGAGGAGATGCTCGGACCGGCACCCGCTCCTCGCTCACTGCCCGCCCTGGCGCCTTGCTAGAAAAATCCTCGCCGGGGCGGCAGCGGCTCCCGCAGCAGCCGCCAGACGCGGAGCCCTCGCTCGTCCCCCGCCGCGCTGCGCGCCGTCTCCCCAGGAAGCCGCGAGCATCGCGAACGGCATCAGCCTCTGCCGAGCGCCTTCCGCGCTCCCGGCCCCGCCGGCTCCAGCCCCGCCGCCCTGCCCGGCCGCCGCCGGCTCCTTCCTCAGCGCCGAATTGGAGGAGAAAGTTACTCGGCGGCGGCCCGGCGTCCGCCGCCGCCGCAGTTCAAGAGCAATGTCACGTTCAACAACTTGTTATGACACATGATCCCCCCCGCACGCATCCGCACCTCGCCGCCGCCCGCCCGGCGGCCCCCTTACCTTCCCCTGCAGAGGCCACGGGCACCCGCGGGCGTGTGCGGGAGTGGGTGCGTGTGGCAGCGCGGGCGGCGCCGGCTGGGCGGGCGGGCGGGGGAGGGGAAGGCGGCGGAGCGGCGGGAACGCGCCTCGCCGGACTTGGCGGGCGGGGGCGGCTGCGGGGCGGCGCGGGGAGCGGCACGGAGGGGAGCGCGGGGGGCGGAGGAGTTCCCGGGGCTTGTTTACGCATTGCTGCCCGCCCGGTGCAGGCGCTGCACTCTCTGATTGGACACAAACTGGGGCACAGCCCGGCTCGGGCGCTGCCGCCCTGGGGGCCCCCGGCGCCGCTCGGTCGCCGGTGGAGCCCCCGCCGGGCTGCGGGGCTCGGGGCTGCCGGTGCCCCGCGGGCTCCGCCGGCACCCGCCGCCCGCCCGCCCCCAGACGCTGCCCGGCCGCCGCCCCCGCGCATGCCCGGCGCGCCGGCGGGCCCGGGACGCGCATGCGCCCTGCGCGTGCCCGCTGAGGCGGCGGGGCCGGCGCGGAGCCGCTGCCCGCTCGGTGCCAGCGCGGCCGGGGCGCTCCGCGTTGTCCGCCGGCCTCCCGTGGGGCGGGAGCGGGACCGCGAGCGGCGGAGCCGCACCCGCAGGCGCTGCTTATGTAACCGGGGGTGTCTCTGGCGGCAGCGCGCCATCGCCGCTGTCAGCGATAGCGTCGGGGAGGAGGGGCTGCCCCTCGGTGCTCCCGTGGCTGCGTTTCCCGAGCGGGGAGTTGGGTGTGCTCCCTCCGCCCCGAGGACGGGCCCTCGCCCAGTAGCGGCAGTGGCCGCTGCCCTTTTCCGCCCCTTCCCCGGACAGGTGCGGCCCCACGCCGGGGCCGGGAGCGGGCAACAGCACTGCACCAGTCAGACCCTTCTCCTTCACCCGCTCTTAGCGCTTCGCTTCCCGAAAACTCCAAAGTTTGGGCAGTACGCGGTCACCGTGCGGAGCGAGCAGCCTCGGCAGCCAGGGCTGCTGTGTGTGAGCAGCGGCTGCACGGAAACACCGCGCTCTTCCCCCGGTGTAGGCAAAAGGCCAACCCAGCAATTGGTATTTTCTCCTTAGTTTATTTCTGCTGGGGTGGCTGTGACTCATATCTTAGCCTTGGTAATTTCCATTCAGTTTTAGCCAAGGAAATAATCAGAACATAACACAATTGTATGACATTACTCATGTACTCATTAATTCTAATTAAGGAGCTCCTTAATGTTCCTTTTACTCTCATCCCACAGTCAGCAATGACAATAAATGTAATATCGAAATACATGCCATGAGAGCTCTTTGCAATAGGAATCCCCACTATGCACTCTCAGTACACGCCATGGGAACTTCCCTGACTCATTTCCAGATGAGTAAGCTTCTCAATCAAGTTTTCCTGGCATTTGATGGTAAAGCACTCAAGTTCCTCGTACTCATAACAGAATCAATAGTCTGTCCCTGTAACATGTTCCATGTTGCCTCTTGCAAAAAAGTTTTGGGATAAGGGATAAGGGCCCTGGCTGGAACCATTTCCTTGCAAGCCAGTAGAGTGGTTGGCCAGCAGCCAGGACAGTTTATGCTAACTTACAGCTGAGCATTCACCTGCAAGTTAGCAGCTTTGCTGACTTAAACTCTCATTCCTAGATGGAAAGCAGGGTTTTAGTTTTGAAAGATTAATTATAATATATCCATGATGCTTTCCAAGTAGCATTGCATTAAAATAAAATAAATCTAGAGGAAAGTTATCTTGTGCCTGCTTACTTAGAACTTTTCCCTTTTAATCACTTCCTGGGACAAATTACCAGTATATATGAATTAAAGATGTTTTATCATCATCCAAATCACATCACAGTACCACATCTATTTAGACAGCAGTGAACCCTGTCAGTAAGTAGATATTTTGAGGCTTTGCTGGTCAGACTAGTGTTGATCTTGACTGTCAAGTTAGCTGTTGGCTATAATTGTGTTTTTGATAATGAGCCAGATTGGTTTTATCAGAGCAATGCATTTAACTCCATAAAGTTTATGGTCAATGGATGTCACACAATGCAGAGGATTTTTAGTGATTAAAAGAAACTTCACTGAAAAGAAACTAGACTGTCTGTACCTCAGACTACTGGATCAAGCTCACTGAAAACAGACTTGGGCCCTTATCATTAAGGGTTTCGCAGGGTTTGGTAAGCCAAACTTCTGGCTATAAGTTTTCATCTGCAAAGGAGAAAAAAGTACTTGAGCACTCATTGATTTTACTGGACTGATGCCAACACTAAAGTCACAGAAAAAAACATACAGAAGATAAAATTATTCAAGGTATTCTTACAAGGTGGAAATGTAGCTACCATTGATGGTCTAGACATAGCAGGACAGAGCTCAGAGCAGATTAACCTTCTCTACTAAGAGAACAAGGAAGGCACATAAAGCCCCCAATGCAAAAAATACTTCAGTACTGACAGTTCTCTCACCAAATGTTCTGAGTCTACCTAAACGATGGATACAGATTTCCCTTTTCAAGGGTTTCTTCACAGCCAAGAGGGCCATACGTTTAAATATAATTACACAGATACATAAGTTTAGAAGAACTTATCTTCTCACGTGTTTTCTTGGCTCCTAGGAGACAACAAATAGCAAGAGACTAATAATCTAAGCACAAGAGTTGGCACTACTGGTTTTGTGTGTAGCAATGTAAAGGTCAAAAGATCTAAATCTATTAAGTGTCTGTGAAAATGTGAATTACAGATTCTATTTTTATTTTATCTCTTACATGATACCAAATTTTTAGTGTAAACAGTTTTTGCAGTTTCATGCTAGATTTTGCATAGAGGAGAAAATGGTTTGCCTGGTTCAAGACTCAGTTCTCTAATTATCTTTCTTTCACATCCTCTACTGATTTTATTTCTAGTAGAGTGAGAAGCCTTAAACTGTTCCCTGGGGCTTTCTTCTTGATCCCAAGCTTTGTAAAATGTAGATGTTTCCTTAGATGATTGTTTTTATAAGCTGTCAGTTAATTGTGATTAGAGCAACAGCCACATCTGGAACTCTTCTGCTAAAGCATCTTTGGAGAACTAGCATGAAAGTTGTACTGAAGTGTAAAATATGTGGTTGAGAAATATTTTCTAAAACTAAAAAATAAGAAAAATTGAATTGTTTAGTTTGTTTTCAGCAGTTGCTACATTTAGGGTTATGAGTTAACTTTCAATTCATTTGTAGATTTTTCATGTCAAATAACTTCATAAAATTTCCAGTGAAGGGCACACCACAACCTTTTCCTATATCAGAGATCTTTAGGATCCCTGGCTCTCAATTTCTGACCTAATATGCATAAGTGTCAGTGGGTGCCCTTCCTACCTCCTCAGAAATATTGCCAAGGTACATTTTTCCTTTTCCAAAGATTACACAGAAATTGAAAATTATGACTTTAAAATGTCTAGCATTAATTATGCAGCTTTCTTATGACTTCTTGCCAGTGAATGATAAATCCTTTTCATCCAGAACTTCACTACTTTAGCACTCTAAAACTACTTCCATTTGAAAAGAGTGTATCATCACTCCTAACTCCCTATTTAGAACCATGATGCTATTTTAAATACTATTTTACACTATGATTTTTCATTGTGTTTAATTTGTGTTACTAATTACCTTGCTCTCCAAGCAAGGTTACCAATTGTTTACTGGTCAGCAAAAAGCACCCTTGGGTTTTACTGAGCACAGCTTAGTGTTGCTATAATTACAAAGTGTCCATACCAACAGCGAGACTAAATTGTGAGTTCTGGTTTTTGGTGGATATTTTCAACTTGAACATTGCTTTATTTCTATTCTATAAATATTGAAACACCCGGACATATGAATTATGCAGCAGAAAAGAGGTGCTCTTTTGGCTTTGGACTAGACTGGGGGTTTTCTTTCACTCATAGAGGGAAGAGCTGTAAAACACCTGCTCAGCCTGGCTTCAGCTCCAGCAGGAGTAAGAATTGCCAGATATCGATCTTCCGTCAGCTGGAATAGCTGCCTATGTACAAAGTTGATATTGAATCTACGGCAAGAAAATCTAAAAGTTTACTTCTTGTGACAGAAGCAGTTGAGATCCTTGGGTAAACAGCACATTTAATAATTTATTGGTACATTATAAACATGTACGTAAAAGACAAATATCTTCTGTGTTGGAGCACAGCTACAGCAATACCAGGATTAGACTCTCAGCAGGGAATTCTGCACTCCTGCAAAGGCATCAGGAGTCTCCACAGACCTGCTCGTGTGCTTTAAGGCAAGTCCTATCTCCAGTTGCACTGTTCCAGAAACTTTCTCTACTTCCTTCCATTTCACTAGTTTTTAACTCAACCATGCTCTATATCATAGTATTATTATGAAGCATTTTGGTTGTAATATCACAGAAAGGTGTTTCCCAGTTTGATTTTCATCATTTTATGGAATAGGAATTAAGGTATAATTATAAGAGACTATTACAAGATGTCATTTCACAGGCAGGATAAAATACCTGTCAATGACTGGGCAATCTTCCTCCAAAATGGAGAAGGGCTCAGAGAGATGGTCTCATAGTAATGAGCTCTGTTTCTGTTTTCTACTGGGGAGTTCTGCTCATAGAGAATTACAAGAGTAGATTTTAACAGACTAATCACTAACACTTTGGGAGGGCAGGACAAGACTGATACCTGTGCTCAGTAATCACAGCAGCTGTTTCTGAAAAAGTCTTCCTCCGGCCCGTGAGAAAACAATCCCTTACCAAGGCATTTAGAGCATAATTACTGAATGGTGTCTTTTCACAGCCCAGAGACCACACTAGACAATCACTTTTACACTGCCAAATGGAATAAATGCAGGAAAGCAGGATAGAATAGCAAAGTCACCAGGGACACTTTTGGTCTTTGTTTACAGATGAGGACATGACTAAGCTTCTGCACTACCCTTTTGAAGCCTGTGGTGTGCAAAATAGCTCTCAAGGCAATTGAGAGAAGTAGCTGCTCATGAGGAGGAGGTGAACCTAGATATCTAAATTTATGCCCCATGTATACCCCTACCATGTAAGCACTTTTAAGTCATCCTAAGGGAAAATATGTCTTGAATGGAATCTGTTTTCTTTTGCTAATGTTGCTTTGAGCCACTGTTGAAGTGAAAGGAAGTAATATGACACTTTCTTTTTTTTTAAGATCCCTAGAAATCAGGAGTTTTCCAAACTTCTAGTGTTTCAACTAAACTACCTACAGTAGTTTAGTTCTTTCTAGCAATTCTAACAATTAGAATAGATTATAACCAGTTGAATTCTTGTATTATGTCAATTTCTAAATTAGAATTCAGAGTTCTTAAGGTAACGTGTTTCATCTGGTATACCTTGTCACAGTCCTTGCTGGGGCATCTGAGCACCTTAGTATTCAAAGGGCAAAAGTATTTCTATTTGCATGTCAACTAGAATGTACAAGTAAAGATTTTTAAAAGGTAGAGAGGAAAAAAAGTCCCTCTTACATAGTATTTATTTTCAGTCTAGTCTCTGGTTATTAAAAACAATCGATTTAAAGAGTTTATATATTTAGGGCAACGTGGTTGAGGTCCAGATGTAGATAACTAGAGCTGTGGATACTGGAGTTTTTTTCTTTACAGTGGGATACAACAGTACACGGAGAAGAGGGAAGAGAAAGATTTGTATGACAAATCCATCTCACAGTTCAGAGATCTTCCTTGAATTGCTTTAAAAAGAAGCAGACAAGACACAATTGAGGACTGATGGATTGAAGAGTTCCTATGTAAGAGGAAGCTTTTCTAATCTTCAAGGATCAACCTGTCCACTACCAAATACTTAGGATGACACAGTATGCACATATTAAAAAAAATATAAATCTATTTTTAGCACATAATAAAATGCACAGTATAAATCTGGGCTTTTTTTCTGCCCCATAACATTAACATATTTTATACATTTTTTAATCCCCTCTGCATGTACCTAATGGCACCATGATTGAGAATACAGTAATCTTCCTTATAAGTTTCCTTGCAGACTGCAGTGATCCAGCAGTTTTTAATCCTAAATGATTTGTAAAACTACTGTAAAAGCACATGTGAGCAGTCTGAACAGGTATTGAGAAGTTAAATTTTCATCAGGCAATACATACATATATATGTATTTTGAAAGTGAGTCAGTGAATGATTTACTTATCAGGTGTTAGGGTAGTAGTATATTTTCTTAGCAAACATAGAAAAGATTTTGAACCAAGAGATAAGGAAGGAGAATTTGACACACTGTTCTTTATACTTCTAATCAGAACAGTTACCAAGATATTTTTGTTTATCAAATGCATGAAAACTCTCCCACTATGTGAAATTTTTTTAATAAAACATGAAGAGTCTATAACCGCAAATCCATGCAGAAGAAATATAGTGCTTTCATAATTTGATTTGTCATAGTACTAATTTTATGCATAGACATGTAAATGCTGTCGGCAACTGGCCATGTGCCAACTCTGCTCCCGCCTCTTCTGCTCACAGGGCCTGATTATTCCTTTCTGGCTCCTCCTTCTGCTCAGCCCTCTCTTCTGATTGGCTGGTTTTTAATGAACAAATCACTGAAGGTCCTCTCTCTTCTCAATTTTTCTAATCCCAGAGGAAAACACATTGACGACTCTGGATTTTATTTTGGGTATGTGCAGCCATGACTAAGGCCAGGGAGAATAACAGATGATAATACAATGACCCTGCATGATGTTCCAATTCCTCAGGAAGTAAAACTTCAATGGGATAAATCCCTGTTCTGAACACAAAGGAGGATGAAACAGAAAGGATAAATCCATTTGCTTATGTCCCAGCAGGGCTGGTAGCAAACAATGACCAAAACACAAAATACTCACCTTCTAGGGTACAAATGGAAGCTTGTGACACGTGGCTTTGTACTGTGTGTATAGAGAGAAATGTGTATTTAGAGGGCCTAATATGGCCCCTAAAAACACCACATGTGGAAAGTGTTTTACCCAAACCTACACGTGTGAGGGTTTGGTTTGAAATGTCTACCACCCATGATCCTGATTAAAAATACCCCAGTACCCACAGATAGAGAAGGCAGGTTTAATCCCCAACTGTAAATTATGCTGTACTTTTCCAGGAGCTTCATGTCCTCCGAGTCTCTCTCTCAAAATATAGCCAGAACTTGTCAGTAAGCTGAAGCATTATTAGGGAAGTAAAGCCAGAAGATGGACAAACTGTAGGACTATGATCTTCCTTCAAAAACCCACCTGAACTCCAGTGAGATCTAGACTTCATAAACTTAATACTAACCAAACAATATTCTGTAACACTGGTTAAAAGTCCAAACTATGTTTTCTGTAAGCTGATGATAAACATAGTGGTGGATATAATTGAAAGTCAAGGTTTCGAAGAAGAGCTTTAAGCAAATTTACAGACATCCTTAGTGACAAATCAATGGAAGCAGGTGGACAGCTAAGCTTAACATTTAATCTGTTTGCACATAGCCAAAGCTGTAAATAGGAAGAATCTACAAGATGAATTGGTGAGACTAAAAAGAATTTATGCCCCCAAATTTTATGTAATGAAACTTTCAATATACCATCTAAATTTCTGCCAAATTCAGGATCCATATTCACTGTTATAGAGTTAATTTGAATTTTCAATTTAAGGTGTTACTTCTTCACTGCTATACAGCATATTTGATAAGGACTGATTTATAGTTGAAGAGATGAAATGAGAAAGAACAGCAGAACATGAGGAAACAGTCTGGAAAAATAAAAGCAGCAGAAAGAGATTTCATTCAGGTGTCTGTGTGATTTGTCAGCTGCACTGGCAGCTGCTCTGCCCACCAGAGGTTTAACTGCAGGTACCACAGCAGTGTCAGAATTTTGCACCCTCATAGGCCTTTTCATTGACAAAACCTGCAGGGAGAAGTAAAGAAACGACGCCACTTTTTTTTCTGTCCTGTTGCCCACAAGATCACGTGAATGAAATATGCCAATGATGTTAATGGCTTGCCAGGCTGCATGACTGTAATCACTGCAATTTTGTTCTTCCTCTCTCAGTTTACATTTTCTCTGCTACAAACTGCCCAGCCCCACATATCCTTAGTTACTGATTTTAAGTATACTTAGTTACTAATTTTAAGTATACTAAGCAAATGCATTAGAGACTTGTGTAGGCCAACCAAAGAGAAAGAGAAGATCCCACAATTGCATAGATATTATTGTGGAAGAGCTAATAAAAACATGGATGCACAACTGAGCTGGTGAATCACACAGATATGGATAGTTTTTGTCTACCTGGGATGATGTCCTCCTTTACAATCTCATATCCCTATTGTGATGCTGTGATTCAATGACACATTTAGGAAAGGCAAGAAAAAAGAGCACCAGCAGCACCAGTCAAGTATAAATTATAATTCACAAAAGGCATTCTTTCTTTAAAACACTATGTTATGTCTAGGTATTTTCCTAAAATCAAGGTTAGTAAATACCCTTGAAACTTACTTTAAAAGCCCTTACACATTGTGTCTGAGATAGGAAAAGTCTGGTTCCTGATGATGAATTTATTTCCTATTTGGAACTAAATAATTTTTGTAATTTTATAATCCTGTTCCACCACATTCTGATCAGAACTGGTTTAGTAACTGACACACAAGTAAAGCTTTATCAATGCCATCTGTGTATATGCAAAAATAAAAACAATAAAATCACTTTTTAAAAAATAAATGTCAAAACATGGATATTTGAATGTTTATATTAAATAGTAAACTGTTTTCAGTTTCAAATAGTTTTAGAAATGCTTTGACAGATAGTGCTGAGTAGATTTAATTTTGCTGTGACTGCAGAACTTTGGATCTTAAAAGACCAGATATAACTAGCTGGGAATTCAAACTGAAAATCCTGTATGATGCAGTTGAATTTTAGTTTCTGTTTGAGATTAATTATTTCAGTTGTCAAGGACCAGGCTCAAAAATGAGTCACAGTATTTGATGAAATAAATAATGAAAGGTTATCTGTCTAAATGAGATCACACCCTGGGCAGTGATAGCCTTTAGTGTTTCAGTGTCTCTTCAGCCTTAGAAACCTGAGTAAGGCTAGCCTGAGACCCCTGTTACTTATTTCATTTGGAACAAGAGTTCTTAAACCATTAGATGGAGCCCCTCAGTGATGTTCAGACACCTCCAGTGCTGCCCCAGCCACACTACACTGAGGGACTGGGAGAACTTAGGAAACTTTGAAGGCAAAATACACCTTCTCCCTTTGAAGAACAAGGGCTGATCTTCTGTTTATTTATTATGTTTATTATGTTTATTATTTAAAGTGATCTTTGGCTCAGGAGGTTGGCTGGACAGCAAAGCCACTGAAGACAGACAAGTGGTTAGGGTGTCCTTGTGCATTATCAGATGTGCCTCACTGGCTGAGCTGGAGGAAGAAGCACGCTGATGTGACAGAATCCACTTACACTGGCATTAGCTATGCTAAGCCTGCCTGATAGATATAAAACTTCTTCTTCAGAACAGATTTTAGGCACATTTCACCAGCCCTAGTTTAATCCTGCTGACAGCATGCCTACTTTAGTGCCATCTTTCTTCTCATAAAATTTCACCCATCTTTTCTCAACAGCTTTTATTACATGGTTCCTAGGGGTGTAAAGGGTAAGGAATTGTTAGCAAGAAGTCACATTCCTTTACCCAACAGATTTGATGCAAATCCTAGGCTAAAGGTTAAATTATTAAAGTTAAATTATTCAGCTTCACAACTAGTGGGATTAGGTAATGCAGTTCACACGTTCTTAATGCTTAGCCAGACTTGAGTCTGGTAGTAACTCCTGGTAGTTGTTAAAAACTATTTGTCCTCTGAGAACATCCATCCACTGCCAAACATTTTCCAGTTGTGAGACACCAAACAAGGACTTTTTTTTTCCCATTTAGCTGTAAAATGCCATATAGCTAACAGTTTTGAGTTGGTTTTTTTGGGTTTTTTTTTTAGTTGTGGGCTTTTTTGTTTTGTATGTTTGTTTTAATGGCTTATATAATAGCTCCAGCAATTTCAGTAAGCCCCAGCATCTTCCTTCTCTAACAATCTCTGAATAAGCATCACTGCTGGTAGCCCACACCTCTCCTTTTCCACCCCTGCAGCAGCTTCTGATTTGTTCATCTTTGCTCTCTGCAGGGAAGGTACCTCAGCTGCCTTGCATTCATTCTTCATTCAGCAAAATGTGGAACAAATGTACGGTGACAGCCTGTTGCACACCAGTTTAGTAGTGCAAAAAACAGAGAGGCTCCTGCCAGCAGCTTTTGGAAATTCAGCATTCTGTATTTAAAGCTATTCAGCTTTGTAGTAATGTGATGGTTCACTCTGCAGCTAGATTTCCAGAGATGTGTGGCTTTATGTAAAGTAGTATTAAAGTATTTTTAGGACATTTTTGGATTTTTAGTAGAATCCTTTGTGAACTACTATGACATATGTTCCAGATATTGTGAGAGAAGCGGTCAATAATGCAAATATCCCACTAACCTCAGCAGAGTACTTCATGTTCCGTGTTCTCCAAGAAGTCAGTAAGAAATCTTTGAAAATATAAAAAACATCACAGCAAATTCAATCAATAATGATATGTCTCTCTGTTGAATATGTATTTTTACCTAATGGAAAAGTCTTAAGTGCTGTTTAAGCACTTCCTTACCACACCATATATCTTCTGACCACTAGCGAAGCTGTTTTGCTTAAGGGAAGAGGAGTTCGTATCAGAGAGGAAAATTGCAACCAATTTTTCAGATTTGGAATGCAGACTTGGAGAAATGTTGTCCCAAATTGTCTTTTTTCTTCCCATCCTCTCCCTCTGCTCTTGGTTCATTTTCCATTTTAGAACTTTAAGCAGCCCCATTTTTTCCAGATTTCTCCCTCCCCAACACAGGTTCATGTCTCACTGTTGACTCCTTTCTCCTTATATTTCTATCCCCCTGCCATACCTTGGAGGGGTTGTACACTGTCCCTTTGCAGCACCTGCTACGTGTGGGGGACTGGCAAGTGGGTTCAGTGAGGTATGAAGAGGAGCAGAAGCGCCTTCGCTATGAGGATCTCTGGCATCCCTGTGCCTGGGTTTGTGCCCTGGCTGCTCTAGCAGGCTGTGGGAATCCCTGTTTAGCCACATGTTCTGCCTGCTGCGTGAAAGACTCCATTTTTTCCTAGGGCTGAAGATGGCAGTGCAAACCTGTTCGTATCCTTTCCTCTTAGAAGGCTGTACTTATTTTGTCTATCACAGGATAGCTGCTTTCCCAGCAAACTTTGCTGAAGGCAAAACAATGGAGGCTCCTTTCACTGCATCACTGGGGTTGCAGGAGAGATTACTAGGTCTTTCCAGTCATTCTCCTTCCTGTTGCGCAGGCTTCCCATTGACAACCAGCTCTTCTGAGCCCAGCCAGGAGATGCTATTGCAAAAGAACAGGAGGGAAGTAACTATTGAAGCCAAGAGCATCCTTTTACACATAATACTAAGTTTTATAAAAGCATTTGGTGGTCAGGCATTATTCCCTGACTGCAGTCAATCCTGAGAATGTTTTTAAACATCTTTGCTCTTAGCAGAGCCTTCCTTTTCAAGTTGTACATTAAACATAAGGAATGACATTTGAAGAAATACTTTCATGTGTGGTTTGTCTCTAAGACTAATCTTCCAAGAATAAGCCAATCAAATGCAAATCTATTTCCCAACACCATATAATATGTCATCCTAATATATCTTTCCAGGCAGTATGGTTTCCCCTAACAGCAAAAAATAGAAAGCTGTCCTCATAGAGAGGGTTAGAAATCGTACAACACTGATGAAGTAATACTATTGCAGCATAGTCAAGGAGCCTCCAGATTGTCACTTTCCATGAATTGCTGTTTGCAGCTGGTAACAAAGATAATAATGCACCTCTGAAAAGCATCCCACTTCAGTGGTTTGCCTCCATTTACCTCTGGCACACCAGCAATATCGTTAGAGGGATGCAAGCTGCACCACCACCAGTCCTTTATGAACATGAAGTAACTACATAGCACAAAAAGCAGTCTCAGCTCAGCTTTCATCCCTGCCTAGATTTGAGTGCGGCAAGAAAAAGGTGTCAGATCTTTAAAGAATCCCCACCTCTAAAAAAACCCCAGAAAAATCCAAGTGATTCCTAGCTGAATGCCCTTACTTTCCATCAGTCCTGGAACTGGGAGGTGAACAATATGAAAGGGAAACATATGCTGTGTATGAGCTTTCTTACAGCTGTAGGTGAGAACAGCACTTTTGTTTCAGGTATAAAATACTGTAACTATAAAACTGAGCCTATTCTCAGTCTTCCCTTTTCCCCAACAAGGAAATAATAGTAGAAACACCAACTTCTAAGTACAGAAAAAATTATGAAATCTTCACAAGTATCTGGTCTGTAATACCCTATGGCATTAAAAATGTTTAATAAGAAATGCCATATTTTTATAAGAAGCGTCACCTTGATTTATGTAATGAAAATACATTTAACATCTCGGAATAATAAAACCCAGTTGCTCTACTCAGAATAACTGGTGGATCACTGGGGTTAATTTTCCTGAGAACTACTGAAGTACTGAACAACAGAACAAGAATTCAAACAGCAGTAACGTGCCAAAAGGATGACTTCATTCACTATTTCATATACGCAAAAATGGAGTGACAAATCATCCTCCATCAAGTCAAAACTGCTGCAGAGAATGCAGCAAGGAGTCTGTATTTTTACCTTTGTTCTTACAAGAAGAACAATGGAAGGTTTGCAAAGTGCATTCTAGTCTGTCAAAAGCACTCAGTGTTTGAGTCACCACAATGCCTGTGACCTGGAACGCCTACCACTTTTTTTTTCTGTGTTGATTAAACTTCATTAGAGGTGAAAGAACTGCATGCTGTTGCAGGAGAGGGGAGGAAGCAGCACTAATAGGCCACTTTCCAAGCAGATTTCCCAGAAACAGAGCAATTAATAAAGGGCCCTAGAAATGCTTTTCGTGCACTTCTATTTATTATGTCATGAAGTGCAAACTAAAAGCTTAATGAATCATAAAATGCAGCATTTTTATGATTATTTTTTTTCGTGCCTAATCCAGATCTGTCTAAATAAACAAGGATAATAATGTACAGGCAGAATTTTGATCACCCTCAGCCAAGGTCACATACACAAAACCAACGATTCTGTAAAGAAAGCTCACGGAGTCTGATTTGCTATAGATTTTATCTGGGAGCTCAGTTCACTGGGAGCAAACTGTGTGCATTTTAAGTGAAGTTTCATCTGGATTTAGGATACTCATGACATAGTTCTTCATGTGTAATCTTTTGTGTCTTGTAGGAGCTGAATCCTTAGTAGAGGCACTCTCCCTTGTTAGGGGCACTCTTAAAGCCTCTCTCTCTCCTTGGTAACAAGGTCCTGATTTTCACAAATATATAATAATGTAAATTGTTTGGAAACTGCTGCTGCTCTCCAATTTGGTTAAAATTTACTAGTGGGTTAAAAAGCTGCCACAGCAGGACAGACAGATGCAAGATCACATCCAAATCACATGATTGCATAAGCCTGTTTCCTTAGAAAACCAGAAGAGGAATTCCAAGACCCACAGAAAGGAAATCACAAAGAAAGAAAAGAGCAATTTAAGCAATATATTGGTAATACCTAAAAAGCACTTCCTGCCCACAGCAAACCAGACACATAAAAGAAAATTATTGAGGCAAATATTGTTCACAGATTAAAAACATCATAATAGCACATTAGTTTTTACTCATTTACCACATTAGTTTTATTTTCCTTACAGTAAATACAACTGAACTTTACTGAGCTACTACCAAAGAATGTATGCTTCATCATCCTAGTATCAATGAAGCAATATAGTGCATCAAAGAAATGTTACTTAGTGAATGACATTTCTTACTGAAGAATCAAAAACCCATCAATATAATTAATTTCTTATTTTTTTCCATAGACAAGAAACCTGGTACAAGTCTCTGTTCAGATAAGCAGGAGAATGAGGATTTAATACCTTTAGAGATTTTTTTTTTTTTTTTTTTTATCCTGTAAGCCATACAGTTTTGTTTTACACAGTCCTTTTCACTATATACAAGATCAAAGCAAACTTTCAGAAAACACCTCCTTGGTTCTGCTCTGGAAAATTGTCTCCTTTGTTTCCTTTTCCCTCCCCAAGAGCTATTTTCAGCCTTTCCACCAAGCTGTTAGTCGTAACAAGTTACCAGACCTGGAGGGGTGTTAGCTTTGCAACGAAGCAGAAAAAAGCCATGGATGAGGTTCTCTCCTAATAGCTTTATCATGTGAATGACACAGAAATTGTAGCACCCTGGGCAGACTGATGCAACTTACTTTGAACCGACAATTTGATCATATTTTAGAAGAAATTATTTCTGGCAAATAGCCCAAACGTGCCTCTCTTCCACAAGAGTGGACAAATTTACGTTGTCCTAGAAACATTTGCACAGGTGATAGGAGACAGGGTCTTATGTCACGCATAAGGAAGACACCTTTGCCCTGAGCTGAGATCCGTATTACTAATGATGGGATGACGGCAGCACTCGTAGCCCTCTCCCAGCTTTCCACACACGGCCCATCCTCTCTCTTGTCTGTGCTCGCAGCTGTAGCCCTCGCTCGGCTCCCTCTCCTCCCCTGGCGCAGCGGGGCAGGGCGGGCAGGGCTCCCCCCGCCGGGGAGCGAGGGGGACACGGCCTCTGCATCTGTGCCAGGCTCTGCAGCTTGGAAAGAGCTCCCGGCAGCTTCCACTGAAGTGCTCTTAGGTAAACAAATCAAGGTAAACAAATCCTCAGCTGGGAAACCCATCCGTGACAACTTGAACAAGCTTTTCACTGCAGCTGCTGACATCACTGCAGGAGCATCACTCAGGGGTGCGGCGCTGTTCCAAGGGCTCGGCTCAGGAAGGCAGGGCTAAACTCTAGTACTTAACAAAGGGAAGGTCTTTGTGAATACTTACAGTGGTAGGTAGATTAGATTTGATACTATGAGAAAGGACTATAAACCCAAAGATTTTTTATGAAACCTATCATCACTCAAAGGACCAGATAAACTTGTTTCCTTGCTTCTGAATTAGCTGCAGTCTCAGTACTGATTTTTAATTCTCAAAATTAGTTTCTTGCAATATATGCTGGTTAAATTTAAGACTTTAGTGTTTCTTGTGTTTAATGGACCACTCTCTCACAAGAAATACAGCCACTGTCTAAGAAACATACTTAGAGTCTTGTATTTTCCTGGTGTGGGGTAACAGCAGAGTTTTGTGTAGTGATTATTCAGGTACACATAAATAGCTGGTTGGGAAGTCTGTGTACAGAGACAAGTTAGCAAAGTTCCGAGTTCCAGGAATAGCCTGAGTGCTCGTTTTGGAGGTAGCCTTTCTCACCACAATCATGCTTTGTCTTTTTAGCAGACAAGCTGTACCAGTTGCCACGTGGTTGTTTTTCTGATGGCCTCCTCTCCCAGGGCAACAAAATCCCCAGCAAGCAGCAGTGACTGCTACAATTGCTGAGAGCAGAAATAAATGCACATTCAGGACTGATCTACTGAGAGCCTTTGCTTTCCTTACCCCAGCCCATTATCTGTGTTTTGCATCAGTTACACAGCAGCTCAGAAGTAATTAAACAATTCTGAAACCCGAGCAGCTGAAATTGTTTTGGTCCCTCCCCACCACCAAGGAGCTCAATCCACCTCTGGCAGTTACGCTATAGTGTAAAACTCAAGCTTTTTCATTCAACTTAACATGTGTGTTTTTCAAAATACACACACTCTGGACTTGGAGTAACCCTGAGATAACAAAGAATTAATGCAGACAAGAACTTTAATGCTGTTATACACATAACATTTGTAAAATTCTTATTACTTTTGAATTGTTTTCTCATCTCTAAATGAGAAACATTTAGATAAATGGAAGTTTGCCAGTGGTTTCTACCTCCTGAACTTCTCCATTATGTGTGCTAGATTCAGTACAAGCATCAGCGCATGTTAATATTTCTATTTTTGCACCAAGCATCAGTTTGTAAAATGACAAATATGGTAGCACAAGCTCAATTCAATACAGGCTTATGATCAGAATCACATTTTTGCTGGTGAGATTTAGTTGAGATCTAAATGAATCAAACTTCTTTGTCACGTGTAGTTTTGGGGAATCAGATGTGCACTAATTAGAAATCACCCTTTTTTTCTTGAAATATTAAATGTAACTGCTCAGAACTCATCTTGTTTTCTTGCTAGAAGACAATACACTTGAGAAAGACATGCTGAATTTCTCACCTCCCTATCTTCTCCCTTGTGGCTTTATCACACATACAAATAATAGCCTACCATTATTCTACAATAAAACACTCAGATTTGGTACTTGGGCCTCCTTCAAAATGGCAGGATGCAAATCCACACACCTTCCAAAAGTAATACAAAAGGCTTCTTCCTTTATAATTTATCATTCAAATACTTTCTGTACAGAGGACTTATTTCTAGCTCAAGATCCCACTCTGAAAGTTTTCCCCCCCAGTTTTCTGTTTCCATTCAGCCATAAGAAGGCAGGATTCAAATGCTTTCTTTACCAATTTCTTTTTCATCACTATCCAGCTGCAGAGCTCACAGCATAATCTGCATCAAGTGCTCTTCTTGATTCTGCCTTCAATGAGAGACATTTTAACAAACGTGGAAGAAGGTAAAGTTTATATTGCTTCCTGCAATGGACCTAAGAGGATGTTTGGCCAGAGAGATAATAAAAAGGCAAAGGAAGATTTCTGCATGAGTAGATCTTACACTAAGCATTTTAGATTTGGATCCTCTATTTCATTCTAATGTGATCCATGGCAGGGGTATATCACTAAAAGTGGTCCAGTTTGCAACTGTATTTTTGAGCAGCAGAGCTTAACTTATAGTTGTAATAAATCAATGTTTCAGTCAGTTATTTTTTGTATTTTAAACTAGAGACAGAGCAGATAAGATGTCAATGGTACTTCTTGCTGCTTTTGCCAAAAGCTGAGATTGTTAGGCAGGACTGATGGACTCTTTAAATTTTTTATTTAAGTGTGGTTGGCTCACTTTGGAAAGATCCACCCAGGAAACAAACTAAAATCTAAAAATGGCAAAAAGTAAAGTCCAAATGTAGCCCCAAAAGTAATACATACACAATTGTATACATAAAATTAAAATAAATATGTATATAAACATACACATGTCAAAAGATAGTTAAAACAGCCTTGCACTCCCCTCTGCTCATTTAGCTGTCCTGATCAAAAAATGCTACAAGAGAACAGCTTGCATTTAGCATTATGAACAGCACAACTTTGGGCAGCCTGCATTTGTCTTTACTTTGTCAATTGTTTAAGAAATTGGACATGAAGAAGCTCTTATTTGCATGATTTCCCTCACTATTAAGCAGTACATTATCCTGAATAACAACAGAGGAAAAAGCAGAGTGGATTTTACTGTCCCAACCATCTCCCTCAGATTTGGTTCTCGCTCCTCCCCACCTTTCAGACATCCCCACCCATATCAGAGTTCCTGCTTTTTCTTTTGAAGGAGACCTAAGGAAGGGTCTTTTTTGGCTGATGTTGGGCAGACAAGCATATGATCCATGCAAGTTCTAGAGCAGAAATGCAAGAAAATATTTCTTACCACCAGCAAGACCTGTAATTTCACCATTTTTCAGGAAGACAACAGCATATGTTTTGGACATGTCCTGTATCCAGAGTATGTTCCACTGCCCTCTGCAGGAGTATCAAAATGTGACTCAGCTACAAGGCCAGAACCTCTCAGTAAGCAGACACAGTCACATTGTTGCTTCTTACAAAAATTTGAAGTGTGGCAGTTGTGGCCCTTATTTCAAGGTAATGACAGAAAATGTTACCACTCCAGAGATCTGCAGTCACAGTTGCACTCCAGAGGAGTGTGGCCTTTCGTCAGTTGTAGGAATTCCCATTCATAAAATCATTTATTTGACAGGAATCTCAGATAATTTCCAGCTGGGTAAGGAAATATTCTCTCTGTGGAGAAAGAGTAACTGTAGCACTGGAAAAGTGAGGAGCTGAGATCACACTAATAGTCTGCTACCAAGCTTCTTTCTAAATCCCAGGGAGGCACCTTATTCCATACTAGGACCATTCTCCTTTCTTTTTCATCACTATTGGTCACTCTGGTGAGCTTGGCTTATGGTGACTTCCTGACTAGAAGCTTCTGCTGACTTCAATAGGAGTTGAGCTAATACACAGGTTTCTCAGAATTAATGTCTGAAAATGCACCTCAAAGTTAAAAATATAAGTTTTCAAACTAAGGCAAATGAGGGGAAAAAAAACATAGCAGTGTCTCTATTCGATGAAACTGGAAGGCTCACAGGAGCCTTGAAGGGTACTTCAGTTACGATCAGGCTTGGGTTTGGGGTCTTTAGCTTAAAGGATATCAGTCTCCTTTTCAAGTAATGAAGCTGAGTCCAAGTTCTGTGCAGAATTTTCTCTTAGGATCAAGATTTTAGTTACCTTCTAGAATCTGAAAACAGGGGGGAAAAAATCTAAACTCTCACCTTTTAACTTTTTTGGGAGTTTGAAAGTGCTGAACTTGCTGATAAATATTAAGGAGCTTTTCACTGTCGTCATGATAAGTTGGAAACAAAACTTTTACTGAGACTAAAAGTAGTGGAAGTAAAGCTCTAATTAATTTCAGGAGAGCACAGACAGTCAAGTGTGATAATTCTTCTACAGGTTCAAAAGAGAAGAGACTGAAAAAGGCTTTGACTCATCTGTCATTTATGCTGCCCTAATATACATAGGCTACAGAACTTCTTCTGAGAGCAAACTCAGACTAAAGAAGAATTCTCAAAGCTCATTATACGGTACTTGCAAATGAGTTGAAGTGCTAAGTCTTTGATTTCTGGAGTCGCCAAACACTGGCTCAAATCCCGACCCCCTAGCACACAGTCTCCATAACTAGGACATGCACTGAAGAAATCAAGAGGGAGACTTTTTACCTCCTTAAGAGTTTGGGGCAACAGTAGAGCCAATTCCATCTTTAACAGCTCTCAGACACATCTTCTCTCCACTGCAGTGGCAAACATACTGATGTATCTCAGTGCCCTGGAGTGTTGTCTCTCCAGCCCTGGGGAGGCTCTCGTATCTCCTTCTGGGCTGTGTAGTGTTGGCCTCCCTGTACAACAGATTCAGTGTCTGCATGGCTCTGCTTGGGTGCTCAGAAAGAGTTGGGAAGCTGTACAACATATTGCACCTCTCTGCAAAGATTACCTCACAGACAAAAATAAGGCCATGAAATGTTAAAGAGTCCCCAAACTCTTTTGCATTGCTATCAGCCAAATCCCTGTTACCATTTGTTACAGCACTGTCTGGAAGGGCAGGAGCACTTTGATAGGAATATAATCTCTAACCAGGCTGTGGAGTGGGCCACTATGAGAGCTGTGAATCACAGGATTAGCTTAGAGGCAGCATTATGCACCATGAATTCTAAGGGGCCATGGTGTCGGGTAAGCCACACCATTTCATTCTTATGACTATTTACAGTGGGTGAGGAGGAGAGAGAACAAAGAAACACTTTCTTACAAGTGCTTTTCCAAAGTGGTGTCATCTGAACACAGAGGATTAAGTCTTCTACTGCCATAGACTGACATAAATCAATTGCCTTTAACTACTGTAGCTGTATTAGATCTGGCCCAGAGCTTCTTCAAGTCATCAGAAAATACATTATTAGTTAGTTACTTTTGGCATCTCTAGGACTCCATTTCACTCCCAGGAGGCAAAAACTGATACAGAGTTACATGACTGAAAATATCCTCCATGTGGTTAACTTCTTTATGATCACTGAAAACTCAAGGAATGAACTCTCTATTTCTGTTCACTTTGTCAGATTGAGCTGCTGTGCAATTCAAAAACTGAGTCAAATTTTATAATCATGCAATTAAAAATCATGAGGGAAACCTTCTGCAGTCTCAACAGAAAACAGTCTAAGGTAATGGTTTGGGTGTTTTTCTTATTATATTCCTTGACTACACAATTCTGCTGCTTGGGTTTGACTATTCTTTTTTCCCTAAGTAGACCCATACTCTGTGAGCTGCTTACAGAGTGCTGGTAACATCATCAAGGCCATGTCTGATCACTATGCCAGGAGCACACTAGATGGAAAAGGATTTACAAATGTCAAAACACTCCAGAGAAACAGGCAGCTTACAGCCCAAGGGAGCAGAAATCATCCTTTTAGTTAATCTCTGCAGAGGGTTTTGTAGACTCTGCATAGGATATCCATCACCAGGGGTTTCCAAGAGGAAAGGAAGAGAGGGGGAAAGTGTGACCAGTCACAAACTTATCATCAGTAGGACTTAAAAATACAGGCTCTCCCACTTTGTGGAGGACAAATGGCCGAGATGCCCTGTGATCCTTTCTATCTCAGTGTTGGGTTTGTTTGTTTTGAGTTGATTTTGTTGGGTTTTTTTTAACTGTTAAGACCTAATTTATTCCTTTAATCCATAGCAGAGAAGCGGCAGGCTCCTCAAAGGTAAATTACGATTCCTTAAGTGGTGGTTTTCTGGGTTACATGAAAGACAAACTAGTCTCAGGAATTATACATAGACACTGGTTTGATTTCCAAAGCTCTTAGTACAGAGGATGTAAGTTATCTAATTGGTCTTTTGTACAACAAACCATTCCTTTCTTCTAATGAGAATAATGTGTCTAAATTATTGTTGTGTTACTAGGTCAGGCCGCAAATTAAGTAAAACCTGATGCAGTCAGTTGGCAATCATAACATTGTATTTCCATTTAATATAAGCATGTTAATGGTTAAGTTTGGGGAACACATTTTGCATGTTTCTTCACAATTTCTGCTTCATCTTTCACAGTCAGAGCAATGAAATAAAGTGTATATTGAGCAAAGCAGCAAGTGTCCAGGAGTGTCTTCTTAGGGGACGCTGTTACAAACTTGTCTCCAACATACCTTTCTTCTATAGCTCCCTAGAGGGAAAATTGAGGTGATATTATTAGGCTGATCTTTATGATACTGGTCATCTGTTTTTCTTGCCTGGAAATAAATGTATTCCACCAGATACCCCTGTGGTCACAAAGAGAAGTGGATAACATGTCACTGAACTTGGACAATAGTTCCTACATCTTTTTCTGAAGTAGTTCATGATAGTAGTGGGTGGCCAGGTTTTCTTCTCTTAAATACCCAGTTGAATAAAAACCACCTTCCCCTTGTCCTTACAGCTAATAATTTCAGATAGACTACTATTTTTTTGAGGTCATAAATTCTTAATAATCTAAAAAGACACTTTTTTTCTGTTGCCTACAGCAGAGAATACATCTTGTGCCACCCTCAGGCTTGGACTTCCCTTGTATCACTCAGGGACAAAACAACTTCAATTCCTTTTCCTATTGCTAATTAGAAAGGAAAATAGATTGGTTAGCAATCATATATATCACAACTAGTGAATAAGAGGGTCCCAGGGACTATTATTTCATAAACTCAGGGAGCAGTGAATTTAAGGGCCAGTCTAGCAAGGAATAAAATTTTTACTAGGGGTTTAGAAATCTAAGCCATGGGTTTTACAGCTTCACGCTCAGAGTCCTCAGTTTTTAAAGACCTCATGCAGTTTGGCAGGGTCCAAAGTGCTTGGCCAAATTTGCATTTCAGGAGCTTTCCACCTAAATAAGCCACGGAGAGGGGGAACAAGACCGAAGGAAGAAGCAATGTTTTGGGTTTGGTGCATCAGGAAGATTGTGGGAGCAGGACAGACTCCCAGACACTGCTGATCACAGCTTAGAATGCACCTGGGAAGGCTGTGAGCAGGGAGCAGGTGACCTAAGGACAGCTGATGATGTAGTTACCAGGACAGAGAAGTTATTTACATTGACTCTATCCATGCTGCTTTGCAACTGTTCCATGTGGCACTTTAACATTCACCCTCCTCTTAACATCAATGCTAAGACACTGCTGAGTGGCCTTTCATATAATATTGAGTGTATTTAGAAATTTAAACAAACAGGACACCTGCATGCAAAGCTCTTCCTGTTGGGCTTTGTAGAATGGAAAGTATGTTCAAAACCTTCCTCTTTCTGCTTTAGCAATTTTTTTTAATAAGTGCTGAAATATTCTGATGTAAGGTTATAATTCATATTATTCTTGACTAAAATTCTGTCCCAGCCCAAGTTGTGATTTTAACCTTCCTCATGAATGGGCAAAGCTAAAAATTGAGTATTTGAATGAAATGGATTAAATCAGATATTCCACATCTACAATCCAACACTGAAAGAAGTCTGTAGTTTTTTATATAATCTTGTCTCACAGTAATCAGCAGAATACAAGAAATACTATTGAATCACTCAGTTTACAGATTCTGCAGCCACACCAGTAAACCTATATTACTTTACTGTTAAATAAAAGTTAGTGCTAATTAAAGGAAACAACCTTTTCATCACTAAGAGCTACATATGCATGAACTCTTACACATCTTTGTTGTATAAAAGCAGTGCAAGAAGGCTCCTTTAGCAAGCACAAAGCAAGTGAACTGGCACTGCTTTAAGGGTTGCACAGATGTGACGGCTCGGAGCTGTGCCCCTCCATAAAACACCAAACACTGCCATGCCACAGCTGCATTGGGGTCAAGTGAAACTGTTGCAGGTAAGAAGATCTTTTATTTTCCTGAGAAGACAAATCCAAGCCAATTTAATTTAATGTCAACCCAATGTTTTTCTTAGCTGCTTATCGAAAAGCCCCTCCTAATTCAGAGCTTGCAGCTCTGATTGCAAGCCACACCTCAGCTTGTTTCTAGAAGCACAGCTTTGAAGAGGTTTGTGTTGATGCTCAACAGAAATGCTTCATAGACTCTATCACAGGAGAAACTGCATCAATTAGAGGAAAAAAACATACATCCATGAACAATTTACAGATGTAAATTTCAAATATCTTTCTAGTGATTCTAGCTGCAGAATGTATTTTAGCCCCCTGAGTCTTCAGAAGACTGGGTATTCCTCTATTGCCAATGATATTTGTAGGTGGTTCAATAGCAACTAAATACTATAACTATATTATAATTCTTAAATAAAAAACAACACTTAAAATGGATAAACCAACTTTTCTATTTCTACCTCTTACAAAGTACTTTCATTTGTGCATCTAGTGTGTGGCTGTGGAAGAGTGAAAGAAATTTGGGCTTGAAAAAAAAAAATTATGGCAAAGCTCAGATCTAAAAGAAAACTTGAGTGACCATGACTGAAGTTTCCTATTTAAATCTTCCCCCTGCTACTATAGAAATTCACTCTTGGCTATATCAGCTGGTGCTTGGGAGAGCAAACCTGTTATTTTGAGGTGGCAGCATTTCTGATAGCTTCTGAAATTAGCAGGACTTGAATACACTCCCCTTCCCTCTGCAGCCTTTGTCTTTGGGGGATGAGAAGGAGGAAGTAGACATCATTTGTGCTACTGTAAATTGATTTAAAAAGTTAACTGAAGTATTGCCTCCTCTCACTATTTTTGCCTCAGGTTTAAACATGATGTTAGAAAATAGAAGACATAACACAAGCTATATTCTGTATTAGATGTTACCAACAGATCCACTATCACAAACAAATCACTCTTGGCATCATCTTTCCCAAATACCTTATGATTACAGATTTAATATTTGTTTTCTAACCAGATGCTGAAATGTTTATTTAATAGTCACTCTGTTGGTGACCATTCCTGGCATTAAGCTTAGATGCAAGGACAGTCACACAAAAACAGGAACAATGTGGACCTGAATTTTTGCAACAGGAAGTTTTAGAAATGAAATGAGCTGTCACAGAAGTTCGTAATGCATCTTCCCTCTTCCTTCATTTTCACAGGGTGTCAAGCACAAGCCTGCAATGCTGTGATGAACTTGAGAATGATTTTACATCCATGATATTTTTAGGAAATTGCAGCTGGGTATTAAATGAATTGCCTGCTCCAGACAATGCTGGTTGCTTTATTTAAGGACAGGGGCTGCTATGAGCTTCACTTCCAGTTCTCTGCCTTGCTGTCCCCTATAACTTGCTTATGAATTTGAGTCTACCTAACTATTCTGAGGTATTCAATAAGAAGTTTACATACCTGTCACAACAGATGCAGTCAGAAGAGTTTTGGAATGAAAAAGCAGAATGAAGCATGAAAGTGCCGCTGGAGGACACTAAGATTTGTTTGTAAAGACAGCACTGGGGAAGCAGAAACTGTTTTTTCTAGCACATAGCTACAGATGCCGTGTGTGAAGTGTTACCTTACATGGAACTGGAAGAGAAACTCTGCATCTGTACTGTCACATGGGCCATGACCCTGCAAACCACACGAGCAGCCACACTGCCAGAGCAGATGGGGCCAGGCAAAGCTACTGATCCTCCATGACCAGCTAGTACTGCTACACTTCATCATGCCACGTTGGAGTGCCTGGCACAAATCCGTAGTATTCTTCTGGCATTCTTCACAATTCAACCATCTCAGGTAGAAGGCAGAGTGACTCTGAGTAACTAGAGTTCAGGGTGTGTAATAATAACACAATCCTGTCGCTTGCTTGAAGGGCTGTGTTGCCTGCAGGTAGCTGCATTATCACTGTTTTGATTGCAGTGACTGTCCTTTGTGCACTGGAAGTCAATCACTCCCCTTACTGAAGGACAAGCCCTTTCCTCTCATGTTTTTTCAATGGCCAAACAACTACATAAGCACAATAAGCAAAAGAGACCGTCAGCCAAAATACATTAGAACAAGTTAACATCTATAATTTTATGCTTCACTTCTTGACTAACTGAAAAGACTGACTTCTAAAAGAACGCACAGATCACTATGATAATGTGTAGTTACTTATTCACATTACTTTTGTACCTGCAAGTTTCAGCCAAGAATTCATGTTGCAGTGCCCAAGGCCTTGTGTGAGGGACTTACCCAGGTGCCAGCTCAGTGCTTTTCCTCAGTGAAGGAGGCCTGGTTATAATGTGCAGCAGGCTCAGGTGAGAGTGAATTCAACAGCCTGAGACCGTGTGGGTGCAGATGCACTAATGGACAGCCACAGCAGATGATTGCGAGATCACACAGGAAAAAGGAGTTTACAGGGAGCAAAAGGCAGAGTCCAGGCAGTCATCACAGCAGTGAAATGAGGTTTAATTACTTTGGCAAAGCTTGCATTTTAGATTGTTTTAGTTTTCACTTGTCTCCATAATGCATATAAAATGGTATGAGGTAGTTGTATGGTGCAGTCATAGCAGGAGAAGATATAAAAAATATTTAATGTTCTTGACTATGTCAAACCTAATTTTTAGTTGTCCATTTTCTTTTCATTTTCCACTGTGATCATTTTCATTCATGCTTGCTCATCTCCATAAGTTTGTCCAGTATGCCAAGTGGAACATCTGATTATCACTCATTTTTCTGCTCATTTATGCAGGGTTTATTCAGTGTGATGGATGGGGTAAAACCAACAAAAAAATTAGTTTTAGTTTATGGAAGGAATACATCCAGCTGGGAACATCTTACTTTCCTAAGAATGGACCACTTTGGAATATACCACCTCAGCAGACAGCCAAGTATGTATCAGTAGAATAAACTACCTTCCTCACTGTTTGTTATCTGTTCTTGCTGGAATCTTGTATCAACACTTAAAGAATGAATGCCAAACATCACATGTAAATAGCATTAAATGCTCTACATTTCTTATCTCTTTAGAAGTATATTTAATTGATAGAAGTACTTCCAATTATTCACGTTTTTTATTTTATGTTTATTGCAATACTTTTCCTTGGCAGGAAAACAACTGTTATGTGCACATAAAAAAAAGCTATTAGAAGTAATTTGGCCCCATGAGTGCTTCTCTAGGTATTTGTGTGGCCCCTGGCTACATGGATGTGCTCTTATGCAATAGGATTTAGTAATCTGCAAACAGATTTAACAAGTGCCAACCAAGAGCTCCCTAAGCAAACCTCCACACATAACAAATCAAATATACAATTCAAAAATAGAAACTCAGCATAAGGTTAGAGTTTTACAGAAACATTATTCCACTGTTTTGTTACATAAATCCCTGAAGAGTGGAAAAACAGAGGAAACTGAGTGGTAAACATGCATAAAAATTCTATCATGAAATAATTCAGTGACTCAGGAACTTATCTGAGACACCACATTCACAACCTTACCATGTCCTATTGAGGCAAGAGTTTAGCAGCTGTCCAGGAGAAACCTCCTAATCATCATCTATTTGCCACTCTGCTTTTGCCTTCTCGTAGTAACAAGAATTTAAGGAAGAACAAGTCTCCATGAGAAGATGAGTCTGTTTTAGAGAATCAGTGTTTTTGTTTGGAAAGATAATATATCAAAAAAACCCAAACCATTTATCAGTTCTACTTCCAGAGACACTAAAGGACTTTTGAGCCAGGGTGTGCAGAGGGAAGTTCTACTTCTCAAGGGACCCTCTACCTCCCTGCAGGTGGAGATCCCTGCTTTGCAGAAAGCCCCTGAGGTTGACTAAGGAGCTTTTGGGATCCAGCTTAGAAGTGATGGCAGGAGCAAGCCAAAGGGAAACTTTTTCAGAAGATCTCAACGACAAAACAGCATGAAATCAAGACAACTAATAAGAATCCATCTTAGTGGATATTTAAGATCTGAGGGACTGAAGAACAGAAAAAGCAAATCCTTTATTTACAGACTCAGGCTACTTGATATTATGTGATTTGAATTTAGGTTTGAGAGGCAGGGGTGGAGAGAAGGGACCGTTAAGATTGTATTGTAGCAGAGCAAGGATCAAAGGTGGCTGCTATATGAAATTTGCTCTAGGCAGAAGAGAAAATGGAAATCAATCAAACAAACTGCCACTTGTGCAGCAGCAGAACCTAAATTATGAGCAATAGAGGTCCAAGGGGAAAAACAACCTTAAGTTGGGAGAACTTGGAATTATGGAAAATTAGAAAACTGGAGTCTTATCATCAGGATTTTAAAATGAGAGCAAAAGAAAATGAGAAATAATTTTAAATAGAAGAGAAATTACAGCACCGTGTCTGTTGTATTTAAGAACTAAACAAGAAAAGCATGGAGAAGGAAAAGCCAAGGAGTAACACTTACATGCTTACATTCACGATGAAGTTATCTTAAAGAAAAAAGATCATCAAAACCTGATAAGAGTGCCCTGCAGATCATATTCTGTTGATTTCCTAAACCCTTACATGACCTCTCAACTCTGCTTTAGATTAAAGGTTGTCCTTGAGCTCCTGACTGCATTGAATAGGGTTTTGATCACTTCACATCATTACCATAAAAATTACTTTCAGCTTGACCTGAAAACAAAGAAGACTAGCTTTTACTGCGTTAGGAAATACTGGAGTTGGTCTTGCAGTGATTCAGACATTGACAGGGAGAAATGTTATTCCATCTTGCTCAGGGGACAGCTTGGGACAAGAATATTAAAGTTTTTATGATCACTCTGATGAGTGCTGCAATTGTAATACCACAGCTTATTCACATGATAGTACCAAGAGAGTTTTAGTACAAAATCACCAATTGCAACTGGAGTCAAAGCAGAGACTCCATAATCCACACAGTAGCGGCCACTTGAAGCCTGGTGTTGGCTGCTGCAATTAACCTCCACTGAACTGAAGGAGTCAGGCTGCCGTGTCAGTGCAGCCTTCTGCACAAGCACAAGCTGGAGCTAAAGCAATGCTATTTGTCCACATGGATATTTACTATTAAGCTGAGAAAACATAACCTGGAATCATGGGAAGACTGAAGGCCTCCAGAGTGACTGAAGCAATGCCACAGGAAGGATTGCACTTAAAGTGCTTGGAGCACTAAGCAGGTGTGCATCACACTTGTTCAGATTTATGATAGAAAATACATCTGCTTTTGATATGTTCATTGTGTAGCAAGTATAAAAGCACAGATATGGTTTATTATGGAATGATACTGATGCAAGACAAATAATGTCAAAATATTTTCTCCTAGAGAAAATTGCCACAATGTTTCCCACACTGCAGATCCTTGGATCTGAGCTCTGAAACCCGTCTCTTGAAAATGAGAACAATTCCCAGGAAGGTCTGTCCCAAAAGACTTATCAGCATGGCAAGTTTTATCCCAAAGAATTTCTTAAAGTTTTCTTACGATAAATTTTACAGATACCTTATAAATGCCATTTCCCCACTAATTCTTCGTGGGCCAGTTTGCACAAGTTCAACACGTACTGTGTCTCTACCACCTGCAGAGAGTACCTCAATGTCATTCCCATTTCTCCTACCACATCTGATCTATGCCAGATTATCAAAACCCCTGTAATACCATGAGACAAAAAAAAAAAAAAAAAAAGAAATAACAAGATAAATTCTTGTAATTAAAGAAATATGGAAAGGCTAAATCTGTGATGAAGACTCTGAAGTATTTCCATAGCCAGTTTTCACTGCTTCAAATGACCCATCCTTATGAAGATGGAGCAGTAGGTCTTACAAACATGTTGAGGCAAACCTAAAAGCATTCTTCCATCACGAGTAGCAATCTCCTTCCTGATAGCTACTCTGCCTCCTCTCTTCTTCCCTCTGTCTCCCCTTCCCTTCCATTTTTAGACATCTGCTCACCATAGTTTTCACAGGCAAGTTTGGAACTTCTTTTTCTTTTAGCACACTCGAGCCTCATTTAAAAAGAGTGCACATGGGTGAGTGCATTCTTTCAGGAATCATTGCCACATAGCAAACCACATTGTTCATCCTGAGATAGTGCTTGGAGGTGTGCCTTGTACAGCTAATGCTCTTGACCCAGATCCTCTCCATGTCCATTCAAGAAGATCAAGGCAACCTTGAGAAATCTCATTTAGCTTTCAGAGCTGGATCAACTGTTATATCCTTTTTAAAATTAAATTTCTAAAAGGACTGAAGTAGACTGCTTAATGCCCTAGTAACCAAAGCACAGTGATCCATGGAAATCTCTTCAGCACTGCTCTGACTAGAGGTTCCTATACCCAGCTTATCAGCTGAGCACCTTCCAGCCAGCATTAGAAAACACAGCCAAGGTCTGTCACATGCTGTTTGTTCTAATCTCTGCTCCTCACTCTTCCCCTGCACACCCACTTTCCCTCAGGCTTGTGCAGAGTCCCTTGCTTTGGTTGCTTTTTTTCCCCTGAGAACATAAATATTACTATATGTTTGTGCTGTAGGTTGGAGGATGTGTGACTTGTTCCTGGGATTTTTTTGTTGAAAGCTACAGCAATGTCTAGCTGGCAGGAGGAAGTTTCACTGTCTTGAAGACCACCCCAGGAAAGATTCATCTCCCTTCCAGGCTCACATGTGAAAGTGCTTTTACTGACCTGCAGGTCTGGCTGACAGCTCACCAGTACACCACTGCAGAGCAGTGGGCAATAGATTGAGAGTGATGGAGCTTTTTGACAGAGTATAAGTCCCTGTCCAGTGCTTCTTTTGCTAAAGGTGCTACAGGCACAGCTGCTCTTCACAGGTCTCAGGAAGTCCCTCTGTGCCAGCTCTGCTGGTGCCCCAGTGCTGTGAGAGTGCAGGAGCACTGTCAGGTGAGCTTCACAGCAGCAGCAGCAGCACCCACAGGGGCCGTGCTCAGGGCAGCCAGAGTGCTGCTTGCACCCTCCTCACAGCTCCACTGCTGCTGCAGCCCTGGGCAGTGGTCATGCTGCACCAGACTGAGTGCAGACAGCAGTCAGCAATTGCCAAGTGCGCGTGGAGGAGTTTGCTGTGCGCGCTTCCGTGAAACAAATACACCCCTTGAGAGCAAGAGAAGGGCATCTGTATCTGTTCCCAACACAAGACATGAGCCCCAGCCAATTTCCCAAACACTCAGAGGAGGAGTTACTAGGATTCTGCATGTTAAAATGAGGTTCTGCAGAACCTTATAGAAGCATCAGTGTGTAAAATGTGGGCATGGCACAAGGAACCACTCCTACCCTCCAAAAGCTGGTGTTGGAGAGGTCTTCTTTTCTCTGTAGTGCATTGAGGCATTTTCTTCACAACAGAATGCCCATTGTTGTACCAGATGACAAGGCTGAACAACTTCCCACCCCCAGAAGCTGCTCACCAAGCTCTGTTACAGCTTGGTGCTGCTCTGGGAAAACCTGAGGCATTTTCTCTAGCACACCATTTAGCAGAAGTTTCTCTCCCTGTTTCACTGCAGGACCTTCCTGCTCATGCTTTTCTCTACCAAAACGTTCTGCAGAGTCTAGCAGGGGCAGGACTTCAGTTTTTCTGCCTTGAGAAAGCAACACCAGCATACTTTGCCTCCCTCCACCCCCTCCTCCATGTTGGGACCCAAGGAGTTACAGCACAGTAGCTAAAATCTATTTTGCTCCTCAACAACATCCCTTCAGCACATTTTTCTTGCATCCAGCAGTGAAGTTTTCACTTGTAAAGTGTTTCCAAGTTAAACTGATCTAGTTCCTCCCTCCCAAAGCCATCCATGATACTTTTCTGCTTTACACAGGAGCCCCACAGGGCACCAACTCAACTCTGCTCTTCTAAGATACCCTTTAAGCATCTTCCCACAGATGATTGAATCTGAACTCCAGATGTCTGCAGGCACAACCTGCAGCAGCAGGTAATTAAAGTACAAGCAACACTGGGTGAGTTTGGGTATGGACCTGCAGAATCCCCTGGCTTAAACCCAGAGCTCAGTAGGCCCTGTCAAGGATGAAAGCAGAGTTTTATGCCCTTGGTGGTCAAAGCTGAGGATAGATTCAGACTGTTTAAAAAGTAAAAAATAGTTTCTGGTAGGGAAATGAGAGGAGGAATACCACCCCTGTTGCCATGAAGTGAGAACATCTCATAGGCACAGTCAATATGGGAGTACTTTCATGAGACACAACCCAGAAAGAGTCCCATAACACCTCAGCTAAACCCTTCTCAGAAGGGAATCACCAATACCAGTACCAGCCTCCAAGGGGTACAACCAGCTGCACCAATAGATGCTCTCTTCCCTAGAGAAGAGTTTACGTAAGAAGTAAAAACAAAACATATCCTCTTCCATCTCTTCCTCTGCTCCTGGCTATAACATCTCACATGGAGCACAAGAGCCTCTTCAAAGTTTCTTCACCTGCAAGTCCAGGAATGTAGGTCATGCTTCAATGAAGTCTCATGAGGATCTCAGATCCACAGCTGAGCTCCTGCCAAGG
Organism: Poecile atricapillus; assembly: GCF_030490865.1. NCBI lineage: Eukaryota > Metazoa > Chordata > Aves > Passeriformes > Paridae > Poecile > Poecile atricapillus. Next base: position 21,855,889 of record NC_081254.1, on the reverse strand, counting down.
AAGCTACCAAAAATGCTATGCAAGGTGCAAGTTTGTGTGCAGCCACATCTTCCCATTTCTGTCACACCCTCACCCTCTGGCAAGACTCTGAATTTCCTTGTTTGCTTGTTCTTCCCTGAAAAATGGCCAAGGGCCAGACTTAGCAGCAGAGAATGATTTCTTTCCAAGGCACATGTTTAGCATGAGCCCTAGAGCATTAAAGGGAGACCCTCTTCCTCATATTTATTTCAGGAGCTAATACCTGAAAAATCCAAGGCCATATTTAATCTATTTTTCCTCTAACAAAACAACTCTAAAGCCATCTACTTGTTAGCAGTGCTGGCAAGCTGAGGCACTTTCTTAAAGGGTAGGTGGAAGATCATGGGGGCCTTTACTGCTCCAATAAAAGGACTTTTATTACAATTTGCCCTTTCCTTTTTGTTCTCCATTCAGCATACATGGCAATGTCATCTCATGTATTCATAATTAATTTCTGGAAAAGAGGTATTTTATAGCTTTGACACAGACACATTGCATTGCCATGAGGAAAACAGATGCATGGGATAAAACAAAAACAGCTTCCAGCGCTGGTCTTCTACAGTCACTGATTTTAGTTGGAACTCACTTCCACAGAGCTTCCTTCAGAGACACCAGCAAGAGGAGAACTCCACCCTGGAAGTGCACATGCTCTTCCTCCACAATATTGGCACTGAAATGCAGGTCGACAACTCCCACATCTGAAACTTGCCAGGAGAGCTGGCATGTGGGCAGAGGAGATGTAGCTGATGGGAGAAGAAAGTATATTAAAATATTTTGTTTGCTGAGAAGGAGGAATGAGGGAAAGGCACTCAGGTCTTGCTTCATGAGACCCCCTGCTCCCAGAGTGAAACTTGCTGCTTACACAACTGTGTCATCCTGCTCTGGTTCAGACTCTCAGCCTCCTTTGCAACACATCAGACTGGAATAAGCAACTCTATAAACAAGGATATTCTCAGATGATCACACTGGGTTAGACATTAAATGTCTGTATATGTCAAAGTCATATACAGAAGAGACAATCAAAGACAGAAAAAGAGGAGGAGGGAAAGATTCCTGCAGAAGGAGATGACATTGGTCTACTAAAGGCCCCATCCCAATTCTCTTTAGAGAGAAGTGCATCCCTCACTACATTGTTTACATGAGTACATGCAGTATTCCAGCTCATCTTTTGCCTTTTAGAACCCATGTTAGCAGCTAATACATACATACAAGACATTAAGCTGATGCCAGACAAAGGCAGCGTGTTTTAGGGCTGGATTCAGCCATATCACACCTGCCAGGGTGCCCACAGAGCCACACTCCTCACATGCCAGCATCAAAGGGGTGAGTCTAGACTTCCCTGCCCTAGGGAATGTGCAACCTTGCCAAGGCCATGCCGGGACTGTTTAATCCTATTAAGGCATAAGCTGGAAGTACACGATACTCATTAAAAGAAAATAGCTTGCTTTGTTCCTGAGATCTAAACCCCACAGCAGCAGACACTGGGATAACCCACCACTACTGACCCCTGCAGACAGGGCCTGCCATTCCCAGCTCCACTGTCAGGAGAAATCTCACAGCCCTGCTCTCTGCTCCCATATGAAAACATAGATTTAGAATCCCTACTCAGGACAAATGCCAAAGTTAGAGTACATAGATTTCCAAAGGGGATTTGTAAATATGAGGGTCCAGCTAATCCTTTGGGTGCTGCTTTACAGGCACACAGGGTCCATACAGAACCACAGCCAGTTGTCACTGTCCTCACATTGCCCTTCTCACTGGCAAAGCACCAGGTGGACAAAATATTAGCTGGTTGTATAAGTCAACAAGTAAGTCTTTAAGGGATAGTAATTAGTTAGCAAAAGTTTTTTAAAAAAAAATCTAGGTAGATGGGCTGTGCAAACTCATCCAGACTTCTCAATGCATGGAAGGGACAGGAATTCAACAGCACATGGGGCTTGTCTGCAGCATCCAGCTAAAGTACAGGATTCAAGATTTCCAATGGTTTTAGCTATTTCCAATATTTAATTGTTAATTAACAATTAACTGTTACATTTCTGAAATATGAAGAAGTTTTCCCCTTTCAAAACTGTTTATTTTTAAGGTACTTGTGCTGCAGTGCAGCACACACTGTTGGTTACATATCACCTTAGTAAGGAAGTGATGAAATCAGCCTTGTTGCTTTTATTCATTCCACCTATAATGAGCTGAAGCAATTCCTTCCAGTCTCATGCCATTTGGAAAGACAGAGCTGTTTGTATCCAGGTAACCAGTGCTGGCACCACAGAGCTGGCTGCAGATGTGTGCCCAGGGACACATCTCCCCGATCTGAAAGGGCCAAGGAGGGGGAAAACCCTCCTGAAACACTACCACACCTGACCCTACAGAAGCCAATACACTTGTTTGCCACATTTCCCAGTGAAGCCTTGCGGGGGTGTCCAGGCTCTGGGCTGCTTTGTGGATACATAGAGCTGTGCGACAAACCCATTCCACCCTGCCCCCCCCCAAACAAACAAACGAAAAAATAAACCAAAGAGGAAAAGAAGCAGGAGAACAGCAGCAAGGGGAGGACATACATATGCATGTAGCCAGGAGTTAAATGGCTTTCATTCCTTCATGCATATGGGAACATCTTGTCTCTCTGCATGTCCAAATACTAGAGCATTGCCTCCCTGTCTTCTGATAACAAAGTCTGCCCCACAGTAATAACTACAAAACCTGTTACTTAAAGGGACCACCAGCTGCTCCTGCTTCCCTGCCCCTCAATCAAAGGAGCAGTCATTCTTCCCTTCCCCTTGGTGCTTGCCTCAGGTAACTCCCTATCAGGTCTTCATTCAGGCTATTAAATTCTCTCTGTTGCTGAAGAATCATCACAGATCTTTCCATGCTCTCTGCATCCACTAACAGTTTCTATAAAGCAGAAATACCCCATACTCTTTACACAAGAATGTATTTTAAAAAGGGTGATATTTAAAAACCCCATGAATAGAATTGTTTTACAACAAAAGAAAACAAAACCAAAAAAATTGCACAACATTCCCTTCAGATCGCCAACTGCAAGTGGGTTTTGGTTTTTTTTTTGAAAGCCTGTGTAGTCAGTTATTTCTTAAGAAGGTGCTTTATATGTTCTCCGAGGCAGCATTCATACTATCCCACATATCCTGGCCGTTGCTATGGAAATCATTCCTCCGTAAGCTGATGTGCAAATGCAGGTCTCATTGCTGAGCAGAGAGGCTAAAGGTGTGCATGAGTCAAACTCTTTGCTGTGCATTATTCCTCTGCAGCCTCACTGCTGCCAGGGGACAGGAAAGGAACAATTAGCGTGTGCTGAGGGTGCCTGTGACAAGGAGCTGTGCAGAGTTGGCACTGCTGGACGGCCACGGGAAGGCTCTGGCTGTTGCCTGCAGCCAAGCACGATTTAGCCATCCAGCTCATCTGCTCTGGCTGCCACAGGATACAGGTACAGGAGGTACAAAACAAGTCATGGTGTTTCTAAACCCTCCAGGGAGAAGGTAAACCAATGCACCATCACACTACAAGGCACACAGTCCCTGCCCTGTCTGCAGGCCCTCAGCAAAGCCAGTGATGGCATTGGGCCCTTGGCAAAGGCCTGCTGGTGGCTACAGAGAGGCAGAGAATGAAGACTGCTGGAGATCCCTCTGACTCTGGTGAAGCAGCAAGACCAAAAGGGAAAAAACATCCCTGAAAATCAGACTTCTTCACATATGCTGTATTTGGCAAATTGACTAAACATGGTTTTTGAGCTCCTGGCTACCTATGAATAAGCACCAAGGCGGACACTGGAGTACTCCCAGTCAAAACACAGCTTGATGCCAGCAGGCACTTTTCAGAAACATCTGCTGGCCTGTCCCAAAGTAGCAGAAACAGAGAAACCTGCTGCCTCTGGGACTCAGCCCTTGACCTGGAGTGCAGGTACAGCCCTTAGAGCAGGGCTCAAGCCAAACACCAGCACTTCTCTACATATGGGAAGCTGGCAACATTTCAAGACAAGCATCCCACACCCCTTTCTTTCCCCATCTCCTGGAATTCTTGGCAGTGATTTTCACAGATATATTGAAACAAGTAGGGGGTCTCAGGGCAGCCCCTGTGCCTCAGTGGTTTCTTAGTTCAGCTCTTCTACAGCCTGAAGGGAGGAACTGGGATCAAAGAGGGAACAAGGAGTGTAATGAACTCAGATTTACAGCAGGTTTTTAAGGGGGGAGAGGGTAGGGCTTTTTTTTGGCAAATGTTAGATTGGCCACCTGAATATTCAATATTTTTTTCTTTCAAACGAGAAACTAAAAGGCTGTAGCAGACAAAGGCAGATCCATCAAAAAGCAAACATAGGATTTTTTTCCTTCATCTCCTTGAAGAAATTGCTCCTGAGAAGAGCAACAAGTGGTCCATCACACAAACTTCAGATTTCTGTTCATGTCTTACCCCTTTCTCACTGCTCTACAGGAAACAGGTCCTATACCCAACCTCTCCTCTGAATTATCTTCTGTCCTAAACATTAGGGAACTCTTTGAAGCTGAGCAAACAGCTTCAATTACAGTCACAGTAGTTGGTGAAGTTTTTACACCACCTTTTTTTAAATTTTTTTTTTTCTTTTCTCCCCAGTCACCCTGGGGAAAGGCAGCTAGTTAAAGAACAGATTCCAAAGAGAAGTCCAGACTTCTACAAAACATCTCAGATGACAAATGCAATAATCTCAAATCACAGTTCCTGTGAGGCACATTATAAATGACAGTTAAACACAGTAAACAGACTGCAGCATATCTGTGTAAACAAAGCAAGTGTATCTCCCTCAACAGCAGCCCAAAAAAAAGGTAACACTTACCTCATTTCAAGGCTAAAGAGGAGTCTGCTGTCACCTAAAGCTGCTCCACTCCTGCTTGCCTTCTCAGTGGAGATGGTCTGGTCTCCTCTCCCCTTTTATGAGAGAAGGTCAGCTGGTCCCTGGTCCTTAGCAGAAACACCTGGTTCAGCACAGCTTGCTAGCAGAGCACAGGGGTGACTGGGATTTAAAACAAAAGAACACAGTTAATGATTCTTTATAGAGATTGTTTTAGTTTTAACTATCTGTGAGCTGCAATGGACATTTTTCTGGTACAAAACAGCTGACTTGGTCAATGCCTCCTTATATTCTAATAAACTCTTACACCATTTATTAAAAGTACAGTGATAACCAAATAGAAGTGTTTCCAATTGCATTAAGATGTGGTATGAATGTAAATAAATTATATTAAATCCTACTATCATAGAGAAGTATCTTATGATTTATAAGTTCCTACATTATGTAAATTAATGCCCCACAATTCTGCAGCCTGTGGATAGCTCTCTTTTGTTGTGATATGAACACACATACTGTGCCTCAAAGCTTCCAATTACGTGGGTGGGCTTTGGAGAATACAAATGACATAAAAAACTAGAGGGATTTATTTCAGGAACAGCTCAATATGATAGAATATAGTATCAAGATCAGAGGTTATGAATTAGAGATTCTCTTTCACTGTCTTGTTAGAAAGGATATAAAAGAAACACTGAAGGAATAGCAGAGATATAGGAAACAGCAAAGTGTACATGTGCATTTAATACAATTCATCACCATTCCTCTTAGTTTTAGTATAATGGCATTCATGATGAATCATATTGTGACTATAATTTTAAGAAATGTGATTTTGAATGATGTTTTGCTATGATCTGTTTATAACATTCCTAGGTGCAGACACAATGCCACCGTTAGAGGGACTGGGAAGGATTCTTCTCATGTACATGAAAGCCAAAACCCATATATTTAAATTCTGAATAAGTTCCTGAATTTTTTAATCATTAGGGTTATTTCTCCCTTCTCAGCTGCATCATTTCATGTAAACTGTTATTTCTTGGCAGCTCAGAGAGTGAATTTGAGCTAAAATGCTCCTTAAAATATTTGATGCTCTTCTGTACAAATGCACAGAGGTAAGTGAATTTAGAAATCCAGATCAATGAAGTGATAGATTGAATCCAATAGCTTTCTTAGATCATTTTCTTCAACAAAACCCAAGTCAAACTCAGAGACGAGATTCTTGCAAATGTTAAAAACCATAATGTTTCCAGGGATTACTTCATTATTAACTGAAAAATTAAGTTAGTACATGTCAAGAGGGAGGATGCACGACAGAGAAACGGAAAGAGGCATTACTGACCCAAAATTTTGCTAACTTTTGGTTTTCCTGTGGGACAGACAGAAAAACTACTTCTGCTTTGCATGAGAAAAAGTTCTCAGCAATGGCAAAACTACTCAAAAAAGGACTTTTACCCCTCATCTCTCTGTAAGAATTCCACCCTCATTTATTTGTGTGATGGCAAAGGAAGACACAAAATACACATCAGTGCCAAATCCTAAAATTAAACAGCAGGGGAGAAGGAGGTTTTGTCAGCAGGATCCAGTAGATCACACTCTGGATGAGGCAAACCCTAAGATATCCAAAGCTCTGATTGAGTCCCACAGGAGTGCAGTGACTCAGCACCAGGCAAGAGATCTGAGTGCATCTCAGGGTGAGGCCATTTACCTACATGATAACAAATATTGCAGTGCTTCTTTAAACTGATTCTATATACATAAATATGGTGAAATAAACCTCATCCTCAACACCTCATCAGGACAAAGTTGGTGCTCTCTTGGCTGAACTTTATGCAACTTGGCTTCACTTGACCAGCAGCACACCCTGAGGGTCAGATATAGGGGGGATATTTTCATCTGACTAGACTGTTAGTGAAACCAAATACTATCTATCTTTCCCTGCCACTCCCCTTTGTTGCTGGATTTATTTTTTTGAGAACAGTTGTCCTGAAAACAAAAAATAACTCATGTGGTTGTTTTTGTAATTTCAAAAATAATCCCAGAACCTGTTAAAGGATGATAGTATCTAATGTGATGTAACCTGTCCTTCCTCAGGAAAGGCACTGGGCTCTAATATTTTTTCTCTAACAAAGCAAAGAAAGCAAGTGATCTTTCCTTCTCTTCTCTCTGAGCCTTTGGCCCTAAGTTCAAATCTATGTCTGGCAAATAGAAGTTTAGATCTGAAGAAAGAGAGATAACCACATGATTATCAGATGCACCAATTCTACTGATTCAGGATGGCAACATGCAGCTTACCACTTCAAGAGGAAACCTCTGGTTGTTTGGCTGTTGAGCACAACAGAATTGTTCCAGGTATTTTCCCTAAGTCCAGCATATCCAGGATGAGTCTGAACAGGACATATAATCAGCTGTGTCAGGAGCAAAGTGCCCTGAATGCACGGGAGCCCGCACAGAGCTGGTGCAGTGTGTGTCCTTACCAGCTCCCATGTGGGAGGTGCACTGTACTTTTGGTCACTGCACTGCACCCCTACACATTACAGTAGCTTCTCTGTGCTTTCCATCTCCCCAGGCTGTTTGTGACACCTCATTGTATCTTAACAGAAAGAAGATTTTTGTAAGAATGCCGGATTCTGGGGGTTGGAAAGTTGATTGAATCATGGAAACGCTATTTCAGGTTAGTTCTACAGTGTAAACCAGTAGAAAGGCATGTTCCTCCCAGAAGACTGTATTAGTTGAGGCTCAGCTGGTTGGAGCATGGTGCTAATAATGCCAAAGTCACAGTTCAATCCCTGTATGGGCCATTCACTTTAGAGCTGAGCTCAGTGATCCCTGTGGGTCCCTTCCATATCAGAATATTCAGAGATTTTGTGATTCTGAAGAAAGGTATTTCAGAGCAAACCAGCAGAAACTTCATGTTGGTCAGCAGCAGTTCATCCACCTCCATTCATCAATACAATAAATCCTCCTTGTGTTTTCTCCTGGTGATGCCCAATATCAGCACAAAAGGCACCTTGCCTTTGGAAGCACAAATTTGCAAGCGCTCTGGAATGGGATGTGCATGTCCCTTGTCCTGCTGTAACCTGGAATCAAATCTGATTCAAATGTAATTCATAGACAGGGCTGCTACAGTTACACTTTCTCTCTTGCAGTGAGACACAGTGGCAGCTACCCAGTTCTGGTATATCTACAGTGTTAGAATACAGTAACTTGATACAAAGAAAGCATCAGCGGGGGTCTGAACTGACTGCTCGGTGACAGCAGTTCCTGGTCTAGGAGTACAGCTCCAGATGATGTTAGGATGGTAAATCCCAGCCACAGTGGAGAATACCCAATTGTCCCCATATGACACGAAAGATGACACTGTCCACAGCACACAATTTTAGCCATTAGACATTTGTTATGAATATCTAGCAGCTGCAACTGGGAATCATTTCTAGTGTGAAGGTCTCGCATTCCCTGTGCAGACACAGTAGAAGGGGGAGTCAACAGCTGCTGAGGTTTAGTCCTCAGCCAAAACCCTGCAAACTTCTGACCCTACATGTTTTCCCTGGACATAGGGACTCCATGAACTTTCAGCTCCAGAGGCTGTGGAGGTGGTGTGGCACTTGCTCTGGTCAAGAAGAGTGTTTGTAGCTCCATGTTCAGCTCCTCGCAGTAGCCGAGTTTGTCCACTTCTGACTGCTGCTTCCGATAGTTACTTGGCTCCTCTTTCTCACGAATATTATGACTAATAAATACATCCTATCATTTCTTAAAAGATACTATTAGGAGCTATTCCCTTTATTCAAGCCATCTTAATGAGAGAGGAACTCTGCACTAGTTCAGCCCAGCAGAAATCTCACAGACAATTGTCCTTGACAGATGGGAAGAGATGCTTGTGGAAACTAATCTATGCTTAGAGTAAGAAGTACTTCATGAACCTTCAGAGTTTTGTTTTCTCTCCTGTGAGCAGGACTGGTATTACTAACTTGTTCTTATCAGCTGGGATGTCTTGTGGTTGAGTTTTTGTGTTTAGTTGACTTAAGAGAATACTGTCCTGAAAGAGAAGTGAAAAGTCTTGGCACAAATTGTGCACTACAACATGGCGGTTTGTAGCAATTTTATTGCATCTAGAGATGATTTCCATATGGATGCTCTGCTTCATGCGACAGTTCTTGAAGAACTGACTCACTGGCTAGCAGCACATAGCTGGCAGGACAAAAATGAGATAAATTTGCTATGTGCTGGTCAAAGAGAGGGTGAAATTGTTGGTTTTCATCTTAAGAGAACTGAAGCTACCAGGGTAAAGTCCAGTACAATATGGCACAACCTTCTGTGAAGATGATGAATGTAGCACCTATTTTGTGGTTACTGAGTTTTAAAAAGGCAGACAAACCTGTGATTTTGGGATTTCTCTTTTTAACTGATGATGCTCTTACATTGCAAGGGAATAGGCAAAGGCCACCTTCTGTAAGCTTCATCTTTGTTTTGGACATATTAGCTTCAGCCAACTGAGTTTTAGCTGCTTGAAGGTAAGAGCTGATTATTGGGGAAGCTTCAAACTCATTTATGACATCTCAGGAGACTATGGATTCTAGGCAGTAGACTTCAACTCATACAACTTATGAAGCCTACACTACCTGGAAAGAGAAATAGAGATAATATTCTGAAATGCACAAGGAAAATTTACCATTTATCCCAAAGCCTTTGAATTATTTGCTTGAATGAAATGTTGGAGGTACAAAAACTAAAAATATTCAGCTGTTCAGTTTTGTATTTTTAGGCTTATACTTTAAAAAAGTCTGTAGGCACCATATGGACTGACTCCACCCATCTGTAACTTCATAATAAATACAGAGATACACTCAGGCCAAGAGCCTGCAACTTTCATGATTCTGTTTCTGAGTTGGTGTCTAATCTCCTCATGATTTCTGATGGCTAAGTAATGGCTATAGCCCACTCTGCTTGGTTTTATTTTCAGTAAGAGATGGGTACTGTAGTCTCAGAGTGTATTAGATACCATTTTCAGAAGTGCACATTTCACTGGAGGACTTCTGTGCCAAGTCAGTGTTTTTGGGACAGTCCATCAATGCAAGATGCCTTGTGTGTGTGAGGAGGACCAGGACTTCACTGAGTGTACTAAACAGCAATGGGGTCGCTTCAAAGTACTAAGGCCACTTACCTTGGAATTTATAGGTGACAGAGGCAACATTTTACAGATCCAAAACTTTCCATTTTAGTTTTTCTTTACATTAAAATGTCTTAAGGATGCCAGTGAAACTCTATCACTTGGTGACAGAGTGCTGCTGTATCTAGGAGAGCTGCTACATGTCCCCGCCATTACTCCTAGACAGTAACAAACAAGAAAGTGTTTGGGTTGTTTTCCCCCCCATTCTAAAGGCTCCATTAATACAGATAACTGAGATCTCCCTGAGTGGCAAATAATCATATTAATTAATGATCATGTGAAACAAAATATGAAGAAAACATACACTTCAAAGGACTATTCATTGTATGTGAGTGCCTCTAACCCCAGTGGAGACAAATGGAAGATGCACATATAAACAAAAGGGAAAATTCGTTTAACATGATGGACAGAAAAAGGCCAGCCTGGAAGAAAGTGGAATGCATAGAGGGATTTTAAGAAGAATTACAGATGCTGGTGGCAACTGCACTCAATAAATTATTGTTAGATCAAAGGAAAATAGAATGCTTTGATAAGAGATTAAAAAGTGCCCTTCTCAAATGTACAGCTGTAATTAAAAGCAAATAAAATTACATTTTAACACCATACTCCAGGTACTACTTTTTTTTTCCTGAGTTTTATATATAAATTACTTCTGGCACCCAGGAAAAAGACAGCTTTTTCAATGTCTTCATTCTGTTACAGCCAGCCACCAAATAAACATGTATTCATTGATTTCATGCATGTATCAAAAGTTCTGATGGGGGCCATGGCCCTTGGGTGCAGGTGGTATAAATTTTAGAAAAACTGGGTGACATACTGCAGCAAAAACATAAAGAGATAACCCAGACAGCAAGGCTGCTGCTTTTCTTGGGTTGATAGCTAAGTATTTACCAACTTGTAATAAAGAGAAAAGCAAAATTGGATTTGCTTTCATCTGTTGTCTAGAATAATTTCTCGCCCAAGAACATAATGAGCATGTGCACTATTGCTTATGCAGCTGAGTAAAAAAAAGTAGTTCTTTGAAATGTCAATAGAAAATGAAGCAGTAAAGTCTCTAGGTCACCTGTAGGGATTTCTGACAGGAGGTGACAGATGCCCTATATGTCTCAAGTGAATTCTTTTCTCCCCAAAAGACAGGGAAACATTTCTCCTGATTTCTGTGATCAAACACTGAAAGAGTAAAGCCCAAAAGGAAATTGCAAGGGTAATCACAAATTCACCTGTACCTGGATCTAACCTCATCAGTCTGGCATTCTGAGCCAGCACATGCAAACCTAAGAGCTCAGACTGTTACCATGTGTTTGGCCTCTGACAAGTAAGGCTTAAGCATATTGAAAAATAAAAGGAAAAAGTTTTTCCATACCTATTGGAGCTGGAATTCAGACAAAGTTGTAGTCAGTCAGAGATGTCCAACTCTTCCTTGCTACAGGAAAGCCAGGAGCCCGGTGGAATTTAGACATTCTATGTTTCAATATTTCTTTTCCACTTTCTGCCAAAACTAAGAATTACAGAGAGACTGTATGAAGAAAACAAAATAACTAGCCAAACTCTGCTGTGTCTCACAAGCTGCAGTTTCTTGGCAAAGCCCCTGGTGATTTCTCATTTCCTCCAAACCAGTTCTCTGACTCATGCTGCTTAGTGGGAAAGCAATGCCTTTTCCCTTCCTCATCACACACCACCATATGAAAACATTAGGTTACTCAACAGAATTTACTGGCCACTCACTTGCAATAAAGACAACCCAGCTGTCTAAATCCAAGTGTCAGAAAAGGCACTGGCCTCTTCATTGCCATTCAGGCAGGAAACTCTGGGAATACATTCACTCCTGTGGTCACTCAGCCACAACCCTTGGCCATGTGAAAAACTGGGCAGTGACAAATGACACTGCCCTTCAGTATCTCAGTTTCTTGATTTTTTTTTCTTATATCCATGAGAAAAAAAAAGTATGCATTTGTTTTTGCACTTCTTCCCCATGAAATTTAGTGTTTCATTTGGATTAATGTTGTCCTGCATCCTCTCTATCGATGCAGGAGGGGGAGGAAAAAGAAGGATCTTCCCTCTCTTTCTATGATTTTAGAGTGTGAACAGCCTATGCCTACACTGTCTTTGCCACACAGATGGTTGAAAAAACATGAAAAAAGAAGCAGAGCTCATAGCAAATATCTCACAGGGTATGTGAATTAGATATGGGCAGAGCTTCAGGAAGTGCTGGCTGGTCCTGGTCACAGCCAAGTCACCTCTCTAGCTCCTCTGGATAACAACAGCTTTTCTGAGGAAAAGACCTACCCCATGGTCTCCTTATCCAGCTGGCTGTGCTGTGAAGATGCCTTTGCTGAGACAGAATAGCTATGGGGGAGATTTTTAGTATTTTTCTTTGTGAAATAGAAACTTCCTAAAAACAGTGTCTGTAGATCAAGACATTGCAGTTTTCAGACCCAGAGAAACCAATTTAGACCTCTTTTGTCCCTTTGCACGCACTCCCTACACTTTGTGAACCTGAAATGAAACAGAATACAGAAACCCCATGCCAGTTTCACAAGAGACTCCTGTAAAACTTCTATGTTACAGAAGGACACAAGGTCTTTCTCCAAATTCATCACAGACATAAATTTGTCTGATTATGAAACTTTAGAGGAAAAGATGTATTTGGGTTTTTTGCTTGTCTTTTTTTTTTGTTGGCATTTTTCTTGCTCTCTTCTCTAAAATTAAGCTCAAACTTCTTTCTTAGTATACGCTGTATACCTATAATAAACTGTCAGAAAAGAGAAAAAGTATTTTTGTGTCCTATTTGCAGTCACAGAAGTAACTGTCTTCGAGCCCCAAGAGGATGACCAACATATGATGTAATGTAACTCCAAATTTGCATCAATGCTTTTCCACCCGCACTGGTATTATCGGAATCAAAGGAAATATTTTTTAAACACAGCTTGGATAAAAATGATATCCTACTGAAACCTCATGAAAGAGGAGAAATAGCTTTTCAGCAATTTTAATGTGAAGCAGATTTGCACATTTACATTTTAATTGCAAAATGTTAAAAGTAAAAACAAAACCCAAAACAATAATCCCTCTTTCCCCAAAATAAAAACCTAAAAGGGTTATTTTTTCCCTTATCAGGTATATCAGGTAATAGTGATTTTAAAATTCTCCTCAAGCTGTTTCTAACATTATAGTGGATACAATTCCAATAAATGAGAGAGGCTGCCTGAGTGCACATCTTATAACAGGGATGTGACACATTACTGTTTAGCTCAGAGATTAAAAAATCAATGCTTTATGAAAACATCCTCATATTTTAAAGCAAAATCCATCCAATACTTTATCACCTTGATTCTCTGAGCTCACTTTTATTCGCAAGAAGCAGGAATCTCCCTCAGGTAGAGATCCATGTGGGCTGCATCCAAAGATATCACAGGCCAACTTCAGTGCCAGTAAAGCAGAACAGCTCCTTTTCATTTTTTCTTAGCTCCCAAGATGTTTTGACTGCTGAAAATGATGAAAGAGTTAACAACAGGCTGGCTGACCTGACTCAGTTCTGGGAAAACAGGGGGACAAGTTATTAACCAAAGCTTTATCAAGACAGAATCAGACGAATTACATGAAACGGATGCCAACCTGTGGGGCTAGATGCAAAGCAAAGCTTTATAAAAAAGTGTCTTTTTGCAGAATGAAAGGTCTGGTTGAGAATAGCATTCATATTAATGTAGTTTACTTGGGTCTTGCCAAAGGCATTTCATTTCATGGCATATGTCGGTATGATTAAAAAGCATGCATTGTATGGAATTAAAAGGATGCACTTTGGAAGATCTAGAAGTTGGCACACTGACAGATTGCAAAGTGGTGAGAGTAACGAGTGGAACTATATCCAGCAGATTCCCACAAGGATCAGTTCCTGGTACAACATAGTTTAGTATTTTCATCACGTGTCCAAACAATGATGTAAAATCAGTCCCAGGATGGCCGGGGGCTGGAGCACTCATGGTCTAAGAAATGGCTGGGAGAGCTGGACTTGTCCAGCCTGGAGAAGACAAGGTTTCAGGGAAAGTAAAAACAGCCTGGCAGGAAGTTACAAAGAAAGCAGAGCCAGGCTCTTTACTGAGGTTTGTGGGAAGAGAATGAGACACTATGATCATAAATTGAAAGTGGGGAAGTTTCGGCTATATATAAGGAAAAAGAAATTGCTACGAGGAAAATCAGACATTGGATCAGGATGGCCAGGGATGTTATGAAAACTCTTTTCTTGGAGGTTTTTAAGATCTGTTTGGATGAAGCCTGGAACAGCCTTACCTGAGTTCAATTTTTACCTTGTTTTGAGCAGAAACTTGGACCTGATGGCTTCTCAAAGTCTCCCCTTGGGAGGAATGCAATTTGGTTGATTCTGCCTGGAGAGGGATTTGGGAATCCTGTTGGATAACTACTTCAACATATGCTGTAATGGGAAAAGCAATGGCTGGATGTTACTTGGTCACTGCTGTCAAAAACTCCACATGAAATCTGACACCTTTGCAGAGTGGAATTCCTAAAACAGAAGCAGCCAGTTGCAAGTGACCATCACTTCCTCAGGTACAGCCTGTGAAGTCTTGCACTGCTTCCTGCTGGAGCTCTCCAATGGCCCCTGAGCTGCTGCTTTTGCTATGTAAGTGGAGCAAAGGACAGCTAGGACCTGGATTTTGTCCTGTGCATTTCATGCCATGCAGCATTTCAGAGGGATGTTTCTATCACCCAAAACTACAGCAGCCCCTTACACTTACATAGAAAAAAAGGCATTGCACTACTGGGATGAGAGGGAGCAATTAGGAGCTTTTAGGCAAAGCTTTACCAAGATTCAATAACTGGAGGTTTTAAGTCAGGCAATGTGAAATTCTAAATAAAAATAAAGTTTAAAAATGCCACAGCTTCTCCAGAGTGAAGATGAATTCTCCCTTGCTGCTATTCAGAAGTACTGGCCATGCTTTACTGCAGAGCAAGTGGCCAGTGTTGGATTGCGACTCAGGTGGCCAGGATTTGCAGGCAGGCACTCACTGTTCTTTACTTTAAGCACTCTCTTTTCCTGCCTGACTTGGAGTTGTTCTGGAGTAGTTCTGAACAGTAGAAACCTTTAAGACAACTCCACACTTCCACAGAAAAGCCTTTTTGCAGTAGCTGAGGAAATGATGTACATTATCTCCCACACACAAATGCAGTCAGAGGTTATGTGAACAGCATCAGCACGGGTTGGAGCAGCGGGACCCTGACCTGTACTGCTAACTAGAAAGGCAAGCACCTAAGAGATAAACCCACTTGACCACAGATAACAACTTCTGATGTGTTTTGGTGCACTTGCTTATTCCCTGAGAGCCATTCAAATGAGTTATCTAGATTCATGTGTTGTAGAAATGCTATTGTGATGAAGCTCACAGCCTCAGATACATTCAAACACCTTGTTTTTGAGCAGAAATCAGTTGTATTTTTTCCTGTTATGTGAGATCCCCAACCCTTATGTAATTTGAAGAGGTTTTTTTAAGCTTATCTGAAGTGATGCAACTCTTGACTCATTGTTGCTTTGAGTTTTGACACCAGAGAACTGTGTTGGCCACACCAGCAATCTGCTAATGATCTGAAAAAATGGAAAAATGAACCTCATCTTTTTATTCAATAAATTCTTACATTCTAACTATGTATTTGACTAGCTTAACATACCTGGATAAAAATGTTTTGTGGGATTTTTTCCCACTGAGAAGACAGTATACTTCCTTTTAGTTTTAGACCCAAAAAATTGATAAGTACTCTCCAATCAGATTATATAGCAATTTCCTGAACATTTTAGAAAAAGCAGATAGACATATATATATTGCTATGTTGAAAAAGTTAAAAAATGAGTGCTATAATTATCATATCACAGTTAACTAATTCTCAAATCAATTAACTTCTTGACAAAAGTATCGAAGAGTATATGTTAGACAAATAAAAGTGTTTCCTATCTTTTATGGAAAACCAACAGCTAAAAAGAAAGAAGAGGAAATAAATGCATTTTTTTGCAATATGCAATTATATACTGCTCTGTTGCCTGTGGATATGTAAGGTGCTGGGATATATAAGTGCTGGGTGCACACACACACTGCAAAATAAACATGCCATTACACACTAACACATCACTAATCCAAGCAGGAGTAACTTGTGGGTTACTACTTCTTCTGTGTACTTTGGTTATGAATTTATCTTTGACTGCACACATGTGGAAGAGTTTGCTGGCTCAATAATCTCTTTGGCCCATAACCACTCCTCAGCACCTGATTTTTTCATACCTTTACTTAGCAGCAGGAAATGGACAACAGGAATTCAGGCACAGTGGCATTCAAGGGCAGCATCTATGGGTGCATGGGCAGAGCCAAGGGCAGAGAACTGGAAAATGTAAGGTAGACGAGTTGAAAACACGATGGTCACACACTTGACAGGAGGTGGCAATATCATTTTTATCACATGATGCTTTCACTCTACCATTAATCACTTAGAAAAATTAATTACAAACATTCTTTACTCTAGTCAGAGAGTTCCATTTTGGTAGCAGGGAACAGGGTGTGCCACAGATTTCTCCCTGTCATGCTGTGCCTGCTGTCCTTTCGTATTTTCTCTGTACAGGATTTTTGTGACAATATCCAGTTGCCTCACACCTTGCAGATGATTTCTCTGCCCTTATCCTTCAGTGGGGTGGCAAGAGTTTTTCAGATTCCTGTTACACTTCGCCCACTGACATCTGCTATTACCACCTTAACGAGAAATCACTTGATGAAAGGCAATTGAGTGGTTACCATCCAGTACAAGGTTACAAGCTCATTATCTACTTCCCCCTCCAATATTAAGCAATAGTGATAAGCCAAGAGTCTTAGCTGATACAAACTGATGCATTTCTGCTATTTCAATAGTGTTGCCTTTGTTTACATGACATTTAGCTTTAAAGCATTTACTGTTAGGTTAATTTAGATCCCAGCCTTAGGTTAAAGTGGGTTTCTGGGTGCCACTCTTTTAAAATAGATACTTGGGATAATCAAGGAATATTTTATTCTTTACAATTCTTTTAATCGTCATGGATGGGATGCTTTAAAGATGAATAAACTGTGGTGTTTCGGTAGCACTCGTGAGAACTTGGTTCCCCTCAGGGCACTGAGTTTTCCTGTAAAGCTACTCTGGCTCTGGATTTATGTCCCATTTGCAGAGGAAGATCTACCCACTTAAAGCTTCC
The DNA here is from genome assembly GCF_030490865.1 of Poecile atricapillus. Classification (NCBI taxonomy): domain Eukaryota; kingdom Metazoa; phylum Chordata; class Aves; order Passeriformes; family Paridae; genus Poecile; species Poecile atricapillus. The sequence continues at coordinate 21,838,660 of NC_081254.1, read as the reverse complement.
ACGTTAGGTTTTGCTGAGTCAGTTTTATATATCAAGCTGTTAAAAAAAAAAACAAAGGGAAAGAAAAAAAGGGAAAAGTAAGCTTCAAAAAAACGAGTCCAGAGGAAGTTTGCAGTTCCTTAAACAGTTTTTGTTCTAAAAGCAAACGTCTATATTTCTGTGCCAGGTCTCTGCTGTGATCTGTTTTCACTAAACTAGAAGCATTCTACACAGCCATCCCGTTAGGGCTGTGGATTTCAAGACAATCTCCCAAATAAAAATCAGAGAATTGAACAGATTGATGTAAGCTGTTAGAACACACACACACAAAAAAAAAGAGCCAGAGCTGCCTCTTATAGAGACATTTAGCAGGAGTACAAAACTGCAGTGAGAAAAAGCCTGGCAGTGTGATTCAGAACATACCACTAGGGGGGAATGATAGCGTTGCTGTACTTAAGTTTGGAAAAAAATGTTCTGAAAGGTTGTGTTGCTAGCACATACTCTATTTTCGTTCTGGGACTCATCCTCTAATGTCATATATATTCTGAGTGGTAAAGGAACCACCTGATGTCCAGCTTCATTTCAGGGAAAGGGAGGGCATAGGTATGATGGGCACTAGAAGACAAGTTTGGATGTACTCGGATTACTGGGGGATAGTTCAGAGGAGAGACACCTTGAAAGGTCAATGTCAGGAATGCAGCATGCTAATGATGCTAATGATATAAACAACACCCGAGATAGGTCTCAATTTGGTGAAGCACTGATGTACGTGTTGTCCTTGAAGCACCTGAGCTGCTGTATTCATTTCAGCCAGGTGACCTGCATACCTCACTGGACAGGCGCTCCAGGCATTGCACTGTCACAGAACTGATGTTTCTTGGCATTTATCCACACTCTGAATGCAAAGATTAGTGCCTCTTCCTCTTATAAAACTGCTTTCTGCTAGTGATCATTCTCTTGATTCCAGACTACTCTGATTCCTAGCATAAGATAAGCTTTCCCAAAGGATTCAATAGCTCTTTTTCCCCAAAACACACACATTATTTACATAGATTTGTGTGTATCTCACCTTATCAGAAAAAATAAATAAATCACTTCTGGGCACCTATTCTCTCATATTCAGAAGGAAAATATTGCCTGAGAAAACAGTATTAAGTTTTCCCTTTTTTATTTGGCTTATAATCATTGACAAGGGTCCAGAAAAATGCAAATCTTAGTGTTTTGATATCTTACACTGATTGTAACTTATCGTGTCATAGGCCCTTTTAGCACTGGAGACATCATTCTGCTATAGTAATCCTTTCAGAGAATTCCTTCCAACAAATATAGAAGACTGTCATCATGATGAGAAAAAGCCTTTCCCCTAAAAGTGTTTATCACCCAAGAATAAATAGCAATGAAGAGAATGGCTTTTTGAGACTAGAAGTAATCCATTTATCAGAAAGATATTGCTATAAGCCCTGTACATAAGCCACTTACCCTTTCCAGTGTCTTACAGTCATCTGAATGTCAATTAAAAAAAAAGAAGATGAAGTTATAACGCTGTATCAACAGACAGCTGTCCTAGTGGGCACTGGGAGCACAGAATGGCTCGCATTGCTGAGCAGTGCAGTCACTGCCAAAGGAATGATGAGCTCACATTTCATTCTGATTCCCATACTGGTGTGGTCAGACTGTGGGGCTCTCACCCTTCCTCGCCCGGCTGACGCCCTTGGCTGCCTGGACACCAGATCTGGCTCGTTAACGTGTCTGGAATGAGCGTGAACCACCTCTCAGCTGGCAAGCGCAAGGGGCATACTTGGATTCCCAGGTTGGAAGATTATCTCATTCAAGCACAGTTCTCCCAAAGATATATAAGTGCAGTGAGCGTGGTGGTCCCTGCAGAGCTGGCCTGAGCCCTGGGAGGTTTCAGCCATACAGGAGCACAGCCTTCGCTCACCAGCAAACATGACGATGATGATGAAAGTAGAAGAGCTGGTAGGTGCAACCTTCTTTCATTTACTCACAATTAATTGTTTTCTAGATTGTCATTAGAGCAGGCAGAAAAAGACGACACTTGTGGATCTCTGATTTAGCAGGCTATCAGCACTGCAGCACTCTATGTGTAAAATACTTTTTGTTATATTATTATATTTTCATTTTAAGTTCTTGGGAAAGGGTCTCACCACAGATACAACTATACAGCTGTTTTGATTTGACAACACATCACAGTTCACCAGGAAAAGGTCAATCAAAATTTAGTTATTTATTTGACTTTGTCCTTGATTTTAATTTATATATATTTTTAGAAGCCAGTAATGTTATGATCACACTAGGTAATTCCAATCTAATAAGGGACTGGGACAACATATTAATGCAGGGAAACTACAGTATTTTATAATACTAAATTAACATCTTAATAATTGTATTGTGTTCTAATAATAAACTAGCAATTCCTACAGCCACTGCTGTTCATGATGTAAAAGTCTTTGAAAAATTAGGTCTAGACCACAAGTAATGGGACATTCCACTGCAGGATTCAGACTAAGAATGATCTGATTGAGAAACTGGGAAAACAGGAATGACTCAGTGAAGCACTGCATTTATTTTCCCAGATGGCTTTGTTAAGATACAATGCCTAACTAGTTAATGCTGTATTGAACTCTTTGTCAAGGTGCTCATAGTTTCTTCTGCATTAGACTCTGTAACAAATACAATTTTACAAGGCAATCAAACAGAAAGGCAGTCTAGGCCACATGAACCGCTCTCAAAATACACATTTGCCTCTATTAAGTTTAACAAGTTATCTCTGTACACGCTTAATTGGGCATCAGAAATATTTCTGAAAACTATTGAAAGCTGTGCTGCTGCACAGCATCACATAGCTTCTGCCATTCTGCTATAAATGGGACTTGGGTACTGACAGCAATGGATAAAACCAGCCTTGAAATCACTCAGCAACCTGATTTAACTGCATGGGAGAAGTGCCCAAGCCAGTTGCATCCCCAGTTAATGCAGGCACAGGCAGAATGGCCTGTCCTGGCTGTCACACACTCCGAGAGAGGGCAGGGATGAGCTGCAGTCAGCCCTAGGCAATCCATGTTCCCAGGTGGTGGCTACTGCAGTCAGGAATCCACTGATGATATTATATTGTGTTTGCATTTACAGGTGACTGGGAAGAAGGTGGATGATAAAGAGACTGGCAGCTTCCTCCCTGAGGACTTCAAAAATGGAGAGTATGAAGCTGCTGTAAGGTTAGAGAAGCAGGAGGACCTGAAGACAGTCCCTGAGCACTCACTGACCCGAGGTGATCTGGCTTATGAGAAGGAGAAAAAACTAGAAGCAGAGGTAGGCTCTTGTGTTTTCTGCTTGGATTTTTATCATCATGTATACATCTCCTGCTGCAGTCCTTGAAGTTCTGCCTCTCTCTAAGCTAGAAATACATGCATGGGGAGCTAGAAAAATCTTTGGGAGACCACCACAAAGGAGGTTGGTCTAAAGTCCACTGAGGACCATGGAGATCTGCTCACCTCTCTAGTCTGTGGGTGCAGGCAGCAGCACTTGGAGGTAGAAGCTAAAGCATCCCCTATACTGTCTGACTGAAACCCTGAGAGCTGCCCAGGGGTCACCTGCTGCTGGCTGTCAGTGAGGGGGGAGCAAGCAGAACCAGCGAGACACCTTCAGATTGCACACCTAATGACTGCTACCAAAAATAACTAACCCACAAAAGGTGTAAGAGTGCATTTATGAAGCCAGAAGCCTTAATTAACATGAAAATATTATTTTTATGAAAACACAGCATTACGCTTACTAGCACATTTGGGAAGAACAGTTACAAATGAAACACATAGTGGTCTACAGAAAAGTACCAATTTCTGTTCTTGGAGCATGACAATTCTCCCTAGATCCCTAAGAATTGATGGTTTTTTTCCCCCAATAACACAGTAGCTGTAATATTTATTTTTTTTTTTTTGTGAATTTGTAATCAACTGGCCTAAAAATTTAAAATTATTTTGAAACGATGAAGTTTAAGTAGCAGGGGAAATAAGACTCTGTTCTAAAAAATGAAGAGTGAGAAAGTCAGTCTCAGAAACATTAGAATAAAACCTACTTTTTAAACTTCAACAGAGACATCATTACTGGCTACAAAGTTCCTTCAAAGTTTGTTCCTTTGAGTTCCTTCAAAGCATGTTCCTAAGAACTTTGTGGGTTTCCAGTTATTCACAGTCAACATAATTATTTTCTATTAGGCCAATGATCTGCAGATCAAACCACAAATGCAGAGAACAATAAAAAGAGGTGGAAATAACTTGAATAAGAATTCATTTGACAAAACTGTATACTATGTGACAGGGTGTCACCAGTGTATTCACTCTTAATCACACCATGGGACAGAATCTGTCAGCTGTATTCACCCTGTTAGCCCTTGCTCGAGTCTCCCTTCTGAAGTCCAGGACACCTTGTGGGGTCTCAGTTCAGGCAACACACTTGCCCTTGGTGTCAGCAGTGCCCCACACTGACTTCATGCCCAGATGCTTTTTACAAGCAGGTTTGGAGAAGACTTAAACATTTATTGAACTGCCCCATCAAGGACACTAAGGACATTCTTCATGGCTTCCCAAAATGTAGTAACACTTGTGGACTGAAATGCTGGGATCATTCTAAACCTTATTCTTATCTTGAGGTTATGTTTTTAGGCAAAGAAAACTAAGCTCCAGTAATTTAGAGGCTGCATCATTAAAAAGAAAAAAAAAAGTGATTGAAGAAAATCACTTGGTGGAAGTGAGTCAGTTGAAACTGCAGGAGCTTTCCAGCTCTCATAAACTGCACATGAGATTTTTAAAATTGTTGTGCCAGAAGAGACAGCAGAGCTGCTCTGACTCCTGGCCTAAATTAATGTCACAGCATATGGCTCAAGAAGTTAGGGAGTGGTCTAACGGTATATGAAAAGTTATACATGAGGTAGAATTTCTCACATAGTTAGCAACTTATTGTAATGGTCAACTAGCCCTATCTAAAAAAACAAAAAATTAATTTCAAAGTTCATCCAGTCTTAATTGAATTCAGCTGAATAGTATCACTGTTTCCTGCCACTCTGAAAGGAAGAGGTGGTCACACAGCTCAACTTGCTGCCTTCCCTGATTTGTTTCAGCTGAAGAAGAAGAAATTAGAGGCCAGGTCAAAACTTGAAAACTTGGAAGATCTTGAAAAAATTATTGAGCTGAAGAAGAAGAAAAGATACAAGAAAGTGAAAGTACCTGTTTTAAAGAAACCTGAACCAGAAGTTATAGTAAGTTACTTCCAAGTATCTTATTCTGGGAAAACATTAATGGGGGTTTGTGCCACACACATTTATGTTCTCTGTATTCTTTCCTTCAGACAGGACCTGTGGATGTTCCCACATTCTTCAAAGCTGCACTGGAGAATAAGTTGCCAGTAATTGAAAAATACCTGTCAGACAAAGGGGATCCAAATGTCTGTGATAAGGTACAGTCTTCTTCCTGACGCAAAGCCTGCTACAGAAGAGAGCAAAAACAACTTTTACCATGAGGTTTTTAGATTCCACTGTCATGAAAGGAAAAGAGGGGTGGGGGAAAGTAAATAAATGCTGGAAGTTTTGTACATCAAGTTTTCTAGTGGCCACTGAGACCCTTCCAAATCATATTACCTCAAAAGAGTCTTTATATTTAAAAGAGGGCTGTTGGTGCCCAGGAGAACCTGATTTTCCATATAAGTTGCTCTTCCAATGCTATGGAAAAAGGGGTAAGAAATTTTTCTGCAGAACAACAGAAATAAGTGTCTGCCCTCATACTCCATAATGCATAAGCTGCACTTTCAAAACACAGTGTAGCATGTTGGATGGGGAACTCAACAGGCATTATTTTAAATCTGGATGCCATACGGCAGGTATTTCTCCAATCCTTTTAAATGCTGGGTAGGCAGCTCTCAGCTATCAGGTTGCTATTAAAATTTTAGCAGATTTCAGGTCACAAAAGTATTAGGACTTTAAAAGGAATCAGCATGGAGTATGTATGTATGTTTGCCATCATCTGAGGGAGGGCGGGAGAAGAGATTTGAAGATACCTTTGTGCCATATACAATAACTAACTTTGCACTGTTTCAATTGCCAGTACAAACGCACCGCGCTGCACAGGGCGTGCTCTGAAGGACATCTAGAGGTGGTGAAGAAGTTGGTGGAAGCTGGGGCCCAGCTTGAACAGAAAGACATGGTATGCACATCCACTCACACCTCTCTCCAAAATCTGCTCATTACCTTGTATGTGCCAGGAGAACCATTTATAGAAGTGCTTCTCATAGAGGAGGAGTCTGAAAGGCCTTACAATGTCTTTGAAGATTATTCTTAAAATAACATTGTGGAGAAGAGGTTTCAGGAGGGAGCATCTGCCTCCCTGTGCCAAAATGGTTGGAAAACACAGGAAGTGCTGGCCAGCAGAGTGCCACAAACAAGAAAGCCTAGGGCAAAAAGAGAGCTGGGCTCAGGCTCCCACCTCAGCCTGCTGGCAGGTGCTCACACAGCGCTGTCCCACGCAGGTGTCCAGGGTCAGCACAACGCACACCAGGATTTCAAGGCTGTGCTTGGGAGAGCCCCCTGCTCCTCTGGAATTCTGGCCACAAGGGCCCCTGAGTATCAACAGCTTCTGCAGCTGTTTCTTTGCTCCTCCACCCTTTTCCCTTTGCTGAACAGTTGGCACCGTCCAGCCTTGCTCCCCTTGCTTAACCCACCGGTGCTCACGGAATGACAGGCAGATGGGACCAGCAAGGGACTCTTTCCAGCACAGCTCAGGGCAGAGATGCTAAATCTTGTAGAGGAAAGGGGTTTTAATTCCCTTTGTGGACTTGCATAACTTGGGGATTTGTTTGTTTTTTAAAGAGAATTATTCTTTCCCTTGAACTTCATTTTCTATGCATTTTAGAACCCAAAAGGCATTGAATAAAAAAAATTAAATAGCATATACCAGCCACATACCTGGCTAAAGGTAACTTCTAAGCTCAAAGAATAGACAAAACACATCCTCTCCCACAGCAGCGTTGCCAAGATCTGTCTTTAGGAGTAATACGCAATGAATGTGAAGAGTGAGAAATTCACAGTACTAAAGAAATTAGGACAAAATAAGAAAAGCTGTTGCTAGAAACAATTTTTGTTTTACCAGAAACAACTTTTTTTTACTGGAAACTGTGATCACTGTGTGATCGCAGTGATGTGCTCTAAGTTAAATCGCATACAATTAATTTAACTTGATTAAATGAATTAAATTAATTTGATTAAAATAGGTTTTTTAAATATAACGTTTTAAGTATAACATTTCAATATAATGTTGTATTAAAATATTTTTAATTTCTTTTTCCTATTAAAGCTTCATTCTACAGCTCTGCACTGGGCATGCCGGGGTGGGAATCTGGATGTTCTGAAATTCTTACTGGACAAAGGGATAAACATAAATGCAAGAGACAAGGTACGTGCTTCAGGAAGTCTGCAGCTTTTTTAATTGAAGACGAAAAGCTGTCCCTTACTCCCAGTAGTTTCTAGCAGCTGTTTTTGAAGCAGCTTTGACCTGTTGGTTGTCACTGACCGTCTCCTCCCTGACCCTCAGCTGCTCAGCACGCCCTTGCACGTGGCAGTGCGGACGGGTCGCTACGACTGCGGCGAGCACCTCATTGCCTGCGAGGCAGATCTCAACGCCAGGGACAGGGTAAGCGCCCCACAGGGCCCCGCACAGCCCCACACGGCCCGGCAGAGCCCCGCACGGCCCCGCAGAGCCCCGCACGGCCCCGCAGAGCCCCGCACGGCCCCGCAGAGCCCCGCACGGCCCCGCAGAGCCCCGCACGGCCCCACAGAGCCCCGCACGGCCCCACAGAGCCCCGCACGGCCCCGCAGAGCCCCGCAGAGCCCCGCACGGCCCCACAGAGCCCCGCACGGCCCCACAGAGCCCCACACGGCCCCACAGAGCCCCGCACGGCCCCACAGAGCCCCGCACAGACCCGCAGAGCCCCCAGCTGGGGCGGCCGGCAGTGCCCCCGGCAGCGCTCACAATGTGCTCCGCACCTCTAGGAAGGAGACACGCCAATGCACGACGCCGTGAGGCTGAACCGCTACAAAATCATCAGGCTTCTGATTCTGCACGGAGCAGATCTGACTCTGAAGAACTGCGTAAGTGATTTTAAAATGCTTTAAAATAGGTTTCCCACCAGAGCCGTTCCACGGCTTTCAAGACAAGACCGGGAGAGACTATTTTGAACAGACTTAATTAGATCACTTCAGAGCTAATTAAAGCAGAGCTGAGACAGGGAAAGGGTAACTTGGGGGAGATCAGAGAAGAGAGGAAAACTCAGTACCTCTTTTAAAACCAGAACCCACTATCTGCACTTAGACAACATCACACTTTTCTGTGATTTATTTTAATTACTCATATAATGAAAAGATGTAATAGACAGACACTTCCTGCACAACTCCCAGGCTTCAGCCACCACAGAGACAACAAAGCTCTGAGCTTGTAAGAGAAATCTCCTTTTAGTTAAAGCCACAGCTGAGGGCCAGCCCCAGCACTACACCTGGAGGACTGGCTGTTAACCTTACTGCTGGGCAACAAACCCCTGTGGCTGAGCACAGACACAGCAATCCCACCCTGGCTGTGCTCAGAGCCACTGCAGCGGCAGCTTTGCTCCAGCTCTGTAACCACTTGTTAAATATAACACTTGACTTTTCTCCCAGATCCAAACCTAGCAGCAGTGGCATGGGTTTTACATTGCCAGTTTTGACTGACAATTGGTCAAAACCCAGGGGACAAGGAAGAAAACAGTCACTGAAGCACTCTCTGCCCACCTCCCTGAAGTGTGGCTGCTCCCAGCATTATCCCTCATCGGAGTATGACAATTATGGAAGGCACAGCCCCAAAGGCCAAAGACTTGCTCACTCAGACTTTGTCTGCACACAAAAATTGGTCCTACTTAATTCCTGTGGTTCATACCCTAATTCATTCTTATCTGAATTTTACATTATACGAAGAGTGTCTTACTGAGATTGCACCTAAATATGTTTCTAATCACTTGAAACTAGAACAAAAGGAACACCCACATGTTCTGCTGGTCACAGCATTTGCCTAAACACACTGAAACCCAGGGAATTTTCGTCATGGGTCTGACCAGGACTGGGACTAGATTTGTAGAGCAGAAGTACTCTGACCTCAGGGGTGCAAGAGTAAGTCTAAGCCTGTGTATGCAGAAGGGATTCACATCATGCAGATGCACTGAACAAATATTTAGGAAAGAACAAGGACTTGGCCATCACTGGATGAAATTAAATATTCCTGTTTCTTTTAACCAGGAAGGGAAAACCCCTATGGATCTTGTTCTTCAGTGGCAGAATGGCACCAAAGAGATATTCAACAGCCTGAAAGACAATTCCAAAAAGAGTGCCCGTCTAGGCAAATTCTGAAGAGAGAAACCAGACCATGCTCTTCTTGCTGCTTTGAAATGGTTTCCACAAACCTGGATGAAAATGTCCTTGAACATATATTGAAAATATTTATGACACTGGATTATTTGAGGTGCCTTCACTGAAAACTGCAAGAAACTTGCAAAGAAATTATTTTAAAACACAGGTTGAGTGTTAAAATTCCACTAGCTCTAAAATAGCTTTATTTATTTCTATTTATTATTTATTTATTTAAAAGTAATTTTTAATGATGCTCATTACTTAAGCTATTTTTTTTTTTTTAATAGATGGTCTAAATGCAATTTTTGCCAGCAACACAAATCCTTTTGTCTTAAATGGCAGCATTTTCAACTAGATTAGCAACTTTCCTCAAGCCTTCCAATAGCTCTAAATAGCAAATACTTGTAACTGTTGCCTTGTCTCACTACTAAAATAACCTGTGAATTGAGTGGCGGTATGTGGAAGAGCAATGGAAGAAGGTATACTGAGGTGCCAAGTGGATTTAATGAAGTAGTTCAGTAATGGTGTTTACTCAGGGTTTGGCAATCGTGGTTGCTAACGAGCTCGAGGACAGAGCTGCAACCACCATGTACGCCTCTGGACTGAAGGATTCAGATACAATGTTGTGAAGGTGAGAGGAGACTGTATCAGGGAAGTGAATTTTTTTAAAATTTGACTACTACAAAGTATGATGATAGAAGAATGCAAAATCAGATTATGTATATTTGTAAATTTGTACTGCTTTTTCTGTAAATTTTGAACTGATCCATTTCACATTAAATTAATAGAGTGGTTCTTTTTACTTGCTGGAGTGGTGAGCATGCATGGGGTAATTCTGTCTCTCTTTAAAGGAAGTTCACAGTGTGTCTGCTGTAAAATTCTTAAAAATTAAAAAAAGTCTCAGCTGCCAAGAGCAGCCATCCCTTGAGCAACGTCCCTGCCACTGTTAGATAAACCCCATCTGACTGACTTAGTTAAACGGAGACACATGTGAAAGCAGAAACACTGTACTTTGAATAGCTAGTAAAAGAAAGTTACAGTTCCATTACTGAGTTTGATTTAAAAAATATAATTTCTTAGTCACTATGTGGAGCACAAGACAGTTCCAGTTATCCAAGCCAAGAGAGATGTCAAGTACTGTTAGGAAAGGCAGACACGTCTTCCTTGCTTTAGCAGAAGCAAGACAACCAGGGCCTGATGTCCCATTTCATAGAATCATAGAACAATTGGGGCTGGAAAGGACCTTTAAAGTTCATCTATTCCAACCCCTCTGCAATGAGCAGAGAATTTTCAACAAGATCAGGTTGCTCAGAACCCTGTCCCCCCTGGCCTTGAATGTTTCCAGGGATAGGATATCTACCACCTCTCTGGACAACCTGTGCTAGTGCTCCACCACCCTCATTGTAAAAGACTTCTTTCTTCTATCCAAACTAAATCCACCTTTTTTTAGATTAAACCCACCACCTCTTGTCCTATCACAACAAGCTGTGATGAAAATTGTGGAGAAATCTTTCTGATAAGTCCCCTTTAAATACTGAAAGGCCCCACTAAGGTGGCGCTGGAGCCTTCCACTGTCCAGGCTGAACAACTCCAGCTCTCTCAGCAGTTCCATACAGAAATGCTCCATCCTTCTTCCCAGCTTTGTGACCCTCTCTGGACACACTCCAACAGCTCCATGTTCTTCCTGCGCTGCCCAGTGCTGGACACGGCACTCCAGGTGGGAGAGAGCAGAGTAGAGGGGTATTCAGGTGCTGCATTCAATTAAATTCCTAATTACCATAGGCCAAATTTGTGCATACATCCTTCTCTAGAAATTACGATATGCCTTCAATTGCTGCCCTTTGCTGCAAGCCACAGCTTCACTGCTTGTTTCTGCCCAATTACCTGGACACTGGGAGCAAGCTTTGCAGGAAACAGAAATGATCAGTGCTGGCTCTCTCAGTCTGTTTATCACCTCAGCAGCAGCATTCAGGCACGCAGGTGGCCACAGCAATGTGCTTCAGGAAACTGGGGGAGAAGAAACTTTTCAATCAGCTCCTGAAGCACTGTGTCTAATAAAGGACAAAGATGAAGAGTTTAATTTTTTAAAGTCAAACAAGCAGCAAAAAGGATCTCAAGCATTCAAAGCCTCCTTCCATATGTTAGTTACCAATGAACTTCTGTCTTGTTCAAGGTAGGTTATTCTCTGCCCAAGGCAGGATTAATGTCATTCAGAAAACTGCACCAAACAGTTTGCTTCTTCTCTGGTTAGAGCATCATTTTAGAGGTAATACCATAAATACTTTATACATATATATATATTTACACACACACATATATAAAAAACATTATATAAAAAACTCCCCAATATGTGTAATAAAATGGACTCAAGTCACAAATTCAACAACTAATAACATACAGGAAATATATTTTGTAATTGTTGAATGAAGCAAAACCTGTTGTGACTTACACCAGCATTATATAGAACTGTTAAATCTATGAGAACTTAATCTATACTGTTCAGTCCAGTCACCAAGAGCTCAAAAATGACCCACTGCAGGATTTCTGCAGTATATTTTACATGTTACCACTTCCACTTTTCAACTTGCTGTTGGGCACTGGTAGAGAACCGGAATACTCACAGTAAAAATGGCTCAACAGTATGTTAGTACAGTAGCTTATGTGAGTTTTATATTCATTTAATGAAAAGAAAAACTTCAGTCAACATTTGGAAGAGCTCCAAAAATGCTCTGCTGATTATATCTGTTTGATTGGTTTTTTGGCAGCCAGATTAGGTTTACTGAGGCAATAAAATGAAGGAAAACAGAAAAGCAAGAGGCAGCAAAATGAACACGTGCATAGATAACAATTCCAGAGCAGGAAGTGAAGAAGGAAATGGTGCAGTAAAGATGATGTGAGGTGGAGGCTGCTCAGGCCTAGGTGAGACAGCTCCTACACTGCAACATCCCCTGCTGAGCACACCTCAGTGTAACCTCGGGCTCTTCCTTCCCATTTCTGGCAAACATCTAATGGATCTAACATCTGTTTGGATTTAAGAGCTGAGGACACAGATGGCCTTTGGGATATGTATCTGGCAAGTCAGGTCAGTCACTCCTACTGTAACCCAAATCCAAGATACCTCCGAGTAACTGACAAATCCTGGGATCTTCATTGATCATAAAACTGAATAGGAACCAATTTATTTTTTTTACTGTATTATTCTTCTTCTTCATAGGCCACTTGAAGGTAAACTTCATCTATTGGCTTGCAGTTGTACAGAGATGTGTTTAAAACTTGAGAAATCAGAAGAGCTAGACTATGAAGGCATGTGTTCTTAGACATGTTTTTAATAAAAAAGGAATGCACACATACAAGTGAAAATTTCCATGTTAGAAATGTTCTGTTGAGTTTGCATTAACTCCAGGAGACCTAAGGCAGGGTGAAAAGTCAGTCTCCTGACCTTGGCCAGAAGCCCAGCTTGATCTTTCAGATGTGGTGAATATCGTTCAGCAGTCTCAGTCACAGTTTTCCTCACTTGAATGCTGGAAGAATAGTTCTTCTGCAGGCTAAGCAAGGTAGTAAGGGAAAAATTAGATCGGCTGGAAGTTGGAGGAAGACTCAACACTGGGTAAAGAAGAGATGGAGGCTTCTGTTGACAACTGGTTCAGTCCTCAAGCTTGAGTCTTAGCTTTTTTGCATGCTGGCACTGCTGTTTCTTCCTCCTCAACCTTGCGAGGCTTCTTCACTGTGTAGACCACGCCACAGGCACTCCTTCGAGTTTCTAGAATACACAAGCAGAAGCTGCAGTACCAGTACCTCAACTAAGTAAAATGCATTTAAGGCATATTCAATTCAGGTGTCTCTGCCCCAAACCACTGCTGGACATGTTGAGCAGCCAGCTAGCCAGCACACACAGCAGGGAAGCAGCCTGCAAGGGCAGGAGCTCAGGATTCACTGCATTATAGAGTGGAGAAACTACATGGGGAAATACAATGGTGGGTGTAGAATTATAGCAAACCAAGGAACACCAAGGTCTGCAGGGCTGGAGGAGCTGCCGAGACACAAAACCATAGGAAACCAGGCTTAGTCAGTTCAACAATCACAGAAGGACACATTCTTGAAGCACTGTCAAAAGCATTTCTGAGCCAAACATACTGTTCTTAAAAAAATACTAAAAAATGCATTCACATATCCCAGGATACTTAGACTATGTGGACACAAGTGTAGTGGCAGAGGATCCCCTACATACCAAGGAAATGACTTTATGGTATTCAAGAATTTTATTTACCAAACTCTCAACATTATTGTGAAATTCTGGTGTGTGATGTTACCAAATCCTCACATTTGTCAAATAACCTATTGAGCCCAATCCAATTTTGTAACTACTGGTGGAAAGTTACTGCAAAATTTAGTTAGAAGAGATTCCCATACTCTATTAGCAGAGAGGCTCTGCAAGAACCTTGATGAAATATATTTACTTATTCTGGGGCAAGTATCCTCTCTGGGACAAGGGAGATGACACTTGCTATTTAATCCACAGACAAGACAGATGACAGGCTTGCGAAATCTCATATAAATTTGACAAACTCTATATTTCTATGTAGATGAGTAGCAGGCTGGAGGAGAACCTGTTGATTTTTCCATGAGTTTGAAATGATCCACACTGAAGAGTGAGTCAGAATTAATCCACATATTACAGCATCAGAAAGGGACATGACTAAGGTTGCTTCTGCACCCATGCTGCAAAAAGGCAAATGCAAAACACATGCATACCCATTTTTTGGAAGACAATCGCTTTGTTTCTGTCAGTGTCACCAAGACCAGCATTCCAACCTTTCTGAAATGGGATAGTTTCACTAGGAAGCACAGCAGGCAGCTCTCTATATTGGTTCAACCATTTATGACTCATTAACCTGGTTGAGTGAGTCCTCCAGCACAGAAAGCACCATCAGTTCAGCCACTGATCTGCCAATATGGCAACAAGCCACACAAGCTCCTTTCATTCATTGGACAAAGAAGCTAAAACCCTGATCTGATTTGCTCTGTAAGGGGTCAGACCTTCTGGAGAATATGCATCAACAAGAACTTAGTTTAACAAATGTACATGTTACTTAAGAGGATCTTACAAATGCTCACCTCCATGCAGCATGGTGGCCCTGCAGTTGGTGGACACAGCTGCCTTTGCTTCGCCTTCTGGGAGGCCAAACAGCAAACCTCTGTCACTGCTGCTCAGGATCAAAACACACAGAAAGCAACAAACAGAACAGGGAAGGCTCTCTGCAGGGTAGATTTCCTTACTCTACAAATAACTGGGAATTAGCGAAGCTGTAACTCAAAGTGACATTTTGCGTAAGGTTATCCAGAAGCAGAGAAATGAGGCACCCAACTCTCCTGGCTGCAGTTCCCCAGCAGCCCTCCTGGAAAGCTCCTGGCAATGTTGCTTCTTTCCAGACAAGAAGCTGCACTTTTGAAAATAGAAGTCTGTCAATGTGGGAACATTTTAGATATGCATAATCAAGCGAAAAAATTACCCCATGGGAAATTTCAGTTTTGGGGACAGGGCACTGTCTGATACAAAAGCATTTTGCTGAAGTTTCCAATCACTTTTAGCAGGGATGACACCACATTAGTTATGTTAATTTGGGTTGAGCCTGACCACTCATTTTAAGAGGGAAGAAAACGTTGCACATAAAATCCTTCCAGGCCACACAGCCTCCCACATGTTTCTCATGACACAGAGCATGCTCTTTTCCTTCCAGGGACAGGCCAGATATGTGCTTCTGGGATGGAGAGAGTAATAAAAATGCATCTGAACTCCTAAAAGAAGGGAAGAAAAGACACTCTCCTTTGTTTCTAGGACACAACCACTTGTTTAACATTACATGTGTAACTAAAGACCGGGAAAATTCAGAACCAAAATACTTACTGCTCAGATAGGAACTTTTAATTTTACATAAATACGATTTTATAGCTTCTTCTACCAAAAATGTGGCACTTTGGAGATACTAAGTAATAATTTCTTGGTTCATAGTGTCCATAGATTTTTATGGGTTTTATTAACTTCTCCATTTACACCCACACAACATTAATGCACATCACAACAAACCATTCTTGTAGCTGAACACAAACACTATTAGTTAGTGTTACTAAGTATATATTATTACTTCTCATGCCACCCCATGACCAATATCTGTTGATCTTCCACACATACTCAGAGTCCTAATTCATTGAATAGGTCACCAACAAGTACCACTGTATAAAGTTCAAGGACTTCAAAGGATGAAAAAAATTTCAAAACCACTTCAAACTTTACAATCTTACTACTAACTGCTGCCTTTGACTTTGGGAAAGGATACAGATTAGCCACATCATAAGGACCTCGGAGCTCTAGAGGCTAAAACAAAACAAAGAAGTTTGGATATGTGAACGCTTTTGCTGAGCAGGCAGGACAAGGCTATTAGATAGGCAAGATTAAATGCTACATAATAGCAAGCTACTGAAGATGGTAAGAAATACCACTATTTTGGCAAATAAGAGTCTCCATCTGGGAGAAAACTGTCATGGAAAATACCGCAGCAGCAGCAAACCCCCCCCCCCCCCCAAAAAAGAAACAAAACAAACCAAACCCAAAAAAACAACCAACTGAAAAAAAAAAAAATCCCCAAACCCACAATATAATTATTTGGTAATGGCAACCATATTTAAATTTACAATTTTTATATGCTTAATGTGTAATTCAAGCTGTATTTTCTGCCACAAATAAATCTTCAGATTGTTCTGACTTAAAAAAAAAAAATCAAAAAAATCTGGGACTTACCCTTTCAGCTGCACTAGATATAACTATGTTCTGGAAAACAAAGGAGAACAAAAATTCATCTGTCAGACAGCACCAAGAAATGAAAAAAATCAGCGAGACACAAAAACTTTATGAGCATTAGCTAAGTTCAGCTAAGAGCCCAATTAAACATCAGAGTATCTGATGCCCTCAGATGAAGTGAACTCTATCAGGGTGGGAATCTTAATTTGGGACATGATAAACTTAGTCATTGCCCTGTCACCTACACAGACAGGGGCATAGGCACAAGCCCTCCCTTGCAATTACAAACCTTTCACAGCCAGACAGAAGATGAATAAGTACATCACATTTTAGAGAGATTGGCTAAGCAGTATAAGTGTCCAGAGTGATGGCCTTAAGCAATCACCTATCAGCCTGTATCTCTCACGGTGGACTGCAAAGTGCCCTTAAGGGTAAAGAAGAAATACAGAGCTGCAGGCACTGTGTTAAAAAGTGTCCCCTTTATTTACACCAGCTGAAAAAGGCCCTACACGAACAACAACTCACCCTGAGCTGTAACAGAAATGAATTTAGTAGTCCAGGATCCCCCAGAAACAGCTTATAGATAGTGCCTTGAGACAGTTTGGTGCTCCCAAATTTTCAGCCTATACTGTTGCACTACAGCGCAGTGCTAAGCATTCATGCTAGCCTTGACACACTCACACTGGTTCAGGAAATGTATCTACACTAAGGCAGTGGCTGCCACCTTGTGCCACATATTCATTTTCCTCAACATTGGCACCCTACGAAAATCACCAGGCAGAGAAATCCTTCTCCCTCCCCTCCCAGAAGGTTTCTGCAAAACAGGTATGAGACTACATGGGCTGGCAGATCCAACAGCTCAGCTGCCAGAGCTTTTCTGCAATGCTAAGCTCCAAGGATGCTCACCCAGGGGGATCCTGTTTAGCTCAGGTGATAACTGCAGCAGCAAAATCTCCTTGCACCTTTTATTATACTGAATAAAAGACTTTGGGAATTCCTGCTAGAGTGGGCAAGAATTACAATTGTGCTGAGGCAGAGACAGATTTTTCCTCTCTGAGGTCAGCACTACCAAGACATCACGGAATCTCTGGTTTCAAAGTGGGGCTTTAGATCCCTTCCCCACACTGCTTTGCTTCCCCTGCCACTTCCCCAGCATAGAGATCTGGGCAGGCACTGGAAGAAAATGCCCTGTGTGCAGCTGGAACTCAACAGCAGAAAGACCTACGTAAAAATGACTGCATGTTCACACTGTGCCCAAGGTTTCCTCGTGTGCTGAAGAGGAGAGGATGGGACAGATGACTCTGCATCACTATAAGGAAAGCCAGAAGCAGAAGCAATACATACATCAAAGTGACTTAACAGCATACATCCTGATGGAGCCTGGGACATTTTTTTTTCTGAAGTGTTCACCTTTAAAATGACAACACTATGGATCCCAAAGGTGCTTTTGAGCCTGAGTGGTGCTGACTGCAAGAGTTTGCTGGGAAAATTCGTTTCCTGCTCCAAACTGTATCAACTAATGTCTGTCACCCAGGCTCAGGGAAGCTCCCAGAGCAGCTGTATGAGACATCTCAAACCAGCACTGCTGTGCAGTGGAGAGATGCTCTGCCTGGTTCAAAGGCAACTGGCTTTCATTATGGGATGGGTAAGATGGAGGAAGGAGACAAGAGCAGACAAGAAAAGCACTGCTGGCAAGTGAAGGAGAGGCAGGCAAAGGCAAATCCAATGCTACAACTAAATTGAAAACTAAAAGGCAAAACACTATCTCCCCAGGCAGAGCAGACAGCAGCTGTTCAGTACACTGCTCCAGGCAGCCTCCAACTCAGTTACCGAAACACGGGAGGTGAGGGACTGTGGCTATGCACACCTTCTGTCTGGCAAGGCAGGGGAGTTTCTCTTTCATTCCCTGCATATTTTAATGTTTTAAAGACACCACTCAATGCCAGCTCTGAGAACACAAATAAACTTCTGAAGGTTTTTCTGTCCTGCTATAATAGAGGAGGAATAAAAGGATCCAAAAGCTACTACAGGTTCAGCAATTACGTGTTACAGAACATGAGAGCTGTGTGCCAGGTGCCAATGGAAGCAGCCTATGGACCACCCATCCCATGTCTCACTTAAACAAGGGCCTTTACCTCACTGACAGAGGCAAACTCTCAGTAAGGGCTAATAACCATCTCTGCTGGTCCACAACTGAGTCTGGATGCAAAGAATGAAGACAAGCTAGCAGTCCTCTTCCAGTGCCCAACAACTACTTGTCCTGTGTAGCTCTAGCTGATTTACCTTCCAGGCACAGACGAAACACTAGACTGACAGATGCAGAAAGAAAAGGCACCATGCACAGACCGAGCACCTGAACATCTCACTTGCCCTGTCCATGACATCAACTCAACTGGTGCTCTCCAGTTCATCAACAACCATGTGAGAAGCACATCCTGAACTGCACAGAGGAAAGAAAAGCAACATTAAAAAGGGAATTCCGAAGGAAAGGGGTCTGGTGTGCATAGAAGTCACGTCCAAGTCAGTACTTCATGTCATTAACTGCCAGAGCTGGGCCTCTCAGGAGAGGCTGTGCAAATACTTCTTCTGTAGCACCAAGGAAACGAATCTGCTTGACCCATCCTGCTGTTCTATAAAAGCTGCCATGCTTGAGGAGAACTGAGGTAATGATGGATCTACTTTTAATTTACCTTCCAAGCTCTACATCCCACTTCAGATTTTCGAAATCCAGTCACCATTCAGATGCCAAATCCAGATTCTCTGGACTAGCCATATATGGCAGAGGCCATTTACAATACAGAAGGGGGAGCTACAATTTCTGTTAACTTTGATATGTATTGATATGAGCCCCTATTAAAAAGTCTGGCCTGAGAGGACACAGCATAACAGACAGCTTAACCTGGTAGCCTGAGAGGAGGTAAGTTATGAAAGCAATGGGTTGCAGGCATCTCTAAGTTACTTTTTCCTTGGGTTTCAGTAACATGGAAGAATCCAGTTCATCTGACTGCAGCAAAGCCTTGGCTGAGAGCCAGCTAGCTGTTGGGTCTATTTTGGACACAGAATTTACTAACCTTCTAACAAAACAAGGTTTCTACTTTTCTTCTTCTTGTTTTCTAGTTCCCACGTTCAAAGTAAACAGTCAAAAGAGTTTTTGGCCAATGAGAAATACGAAATGGAGGATTTTAAAGACATACATGAATTTCAGTTTGGTGCAAACCTTAGATGTCTGGCCCTTTAATCTCCTTCCATCCCCTCCCACCTTTGTTTTGGGAACTGCATACCATAACAACACATGGGTTGTTTTGGGAAAAGAATCTAACAGCTTGACAGCTTAAGAAGAAAGCATGCAGTGGTGCAAGACTGGAAGTATCTGGAGCTAGAATGATTGTGTCCTTGTATTAGTAGGCCAAGATTTAGTCACTGCTTCAGATGTCCCAACATCAAATTCATTTAAAATGGCTCAGACTGTACAACTCCAGAAAGAATTTGAACTGATTTAATTACCTTGTTTTCACTTTGAGAGCTTACCTTTCCTTTGCAGATCTGCATCAGGCTGATGGCATTTGAAATTGTGTATCTTCTCATTGTAGAGTCTTTGATGGCAGGCGTGTAAAGAAGTTCAAAGTAAATGCCTCGATCTATTGCCTTCACATGAAAGAGAGTGATCAAAAATCAAAAGGAGAGAAGCCTAACAATCTAACAACTGCTGTCTATTACTGCTGCAGCTTATTCTCAGTTTAACTGTGTCACATATGAAAAAATTAAGGCAGAATTGTTCCAGTAAGAGCACAGCATGGCATGAAAGGAGAGTGGGGGAAGGCCTCACTGTACACCAGGTACATGTGCATAAATCTTGGACGACAGATAAATGAGGTTTAACAAATAGCAACCACTTATTTGTTGTGATTGGCTATCACTATCACAAGATCACAGAGTAGAGGACACAGAGAACCACTGCTGGTTATCTGCTGTCC
The DNA here is from genome assembly GCF_030490865.1 of Poecile atricapillus. Lineage (NCBI taxonomy): Eukaryota > Metazoa > Chordata > Aves > Passeriformes > Paridae > Poecile > Poecile atricapillus. The sequence continues at coordinate 21,818,478 of NC_081254.1, read as the reverse complement.
TGAAACTTTGAGGACCCTACTCCTCTAGACCCACACCCTGCTGTAAGAAAGATGACCACTTCCCCCAGTACTCATGTATTGCAGATGAAGAATTCCTCCATGCACAAAAGCAGCAAAGAGGACCCTCCTTCTCCTGTCTCACAGCATACTCTGGGGTTTGTGACAACGTTAAATAAGAATGAGTCACAGAAGAGGTTTCAAATAGTAATACTGATTATATTTTCAGCTGCTTTGACATCCTTTGCTATCTGTCAAAGTGCCTCACCAAAAGCCTAGTATTCCTGTTTTTGCAAACACAGAAAGGTTAAGCAACTTGCACATGCGCTAGTGATAAAGACACAATGTAAAGCCAGGAGCTCTTTGTTCCATGGCAATCCTCCATTTGCCTGAAATGATACTCTACATTTACACAAATATTATTAAAATATGCTGTAATGGTAATACTGTAAGAGAATCCAGTAACTGAATACAGCTGGAATTAATCCAGCTCCCACCCATGCATGACCTCTGCATGCAAGCACAACAGAAGCTATATATATGCATCAAATGTTTTACACAGAACTGGCCTGAGAGCTGCAAACAAGAGAAGCCTGCATTTATCAAAACCAAACAGGTAATGGCAATACACCCATTTCCAGTCAAGGTGATTTTTAACGCCATCCCTACCACTTCAGCTGCCTGCCAACCTGTCTGGCATCTTAACAACCAAAGCTGACTGCCCCAGGACGCACTGACCAGTCCAATAGACAGACTGCCTTGAAGCTGGGAGTGTGAAGATGAGAAGTAGCTTGGAAGGAAAATGTCTCCCAACACAGAGCTCTAAGAGCCACATAGCTCGTTACCTGGGCCAGCTGCTGGAGTTTTAGACAGCTAGGGTACTTTCATACAGTGTTTCATACAAAATTGTTATTTCACGTGGAATGTTGAAATCCTCAGTTTATCATACATGCCAATGTATTATTTTTATTTTGTCTCAGAATTAAATCTAGATACCTTTGAATTTTTAGTCTAGGTCAAACTTTCTAAGAAAAGGAAGTAGGATTACTAGACAATTCTAAATTCAAATTTTTGAGTACTAAGTTCTACATCAGCTAAGAATGCCCACATGGAACAAACCTTTACATATATTCCGAGGAGAAAACCAGTTCCCCAAAGAAAGTGTTCAGATTAAGTTTTCTGGCAAACTACCAACAGCAGGCAGAACTACATTTGATCCACACTGATAGCCATTTTGGGTCCCACAGCACATATTTAGCAATGCTACATTTGCTTCATTTACCAAGACATTCTTCTGTCCAAGTATGGATTCAATACAGTTGTCTTTCAAGTAACCAGCACAACATCCTTCTCCCAAATGAACACTGCCATTCACATTTCCTGTCTTTTAAATCAAAGGACTATTTATCCATTTTGACAGAGCTGTACCATTCCTGGTTTGGGAAGCAGCTTAGTCAGCAATCACACCCTATCTCCCTGCTTAGCAGCACAGTGGCCTTAAGGCTCTGTTTCCACTCCTTGGGAACACCACTTCTGCCTTCTTAAGTGGGGGACAGAGGAGAAAAAGAAACAACATACATCACTGTGTATTAAATGCTGCAGTGGAGGCCCTGAAGTGAAGGACATTTGAAACAACACTATACACTATGCAAGAAAATAAAAGAACCACTTGGATAGGAATGGTGGGAGGAAAGCAGTAGGGAATTTGACTCAAATTCTGTATTTAATGTCAGTCTAACAGCAAGAAAACAATTTAGATGTAAATTTACCATATTCACAGGGGGCCTTCGGAAGTAGAATGGCAGCTTTTCTGTTACATTTATGCAGACCAGATCCACATCTAGTGTTGTGCAAGCAATCTACAGCAAAGAAATAGCAACACATTATTAGATATGCCAAAAAATGCATAACCAACTTAAGGTCTACTAATACTCTCCTTCATTTCTTAATGCAAAAAATGTCTTTCCAAGGCGAGCTCAGTTTTAAAATTAAGAGGTACTATGCCTTGCAAGCATGCCAATAGAACAGCAGCATTTGAGACTTAAAACCCAACTCTTCCCTTTCTTACAGAACTAATTTTACAATAAAATAATGGTCAACCCCAATGCTTCTTTGTTTTTATCTGACACAGGACAGGCAGAAGCAATGCTGGCTTTTGACAGAAGAACTCACAGATTATAAAGGCCAACCCCATTTTACGAAGGGAAGAGCCCAGGAACTGCCCCATGTACCATCATGCTCTGCTTCCAGCACAGCACCTGTTTGTTTTCAGGATTAATTACTTTTACCAGAAGCAATAGAGAAAAGAATGAAAAAAAAAAGCAGAATGTGACTGTGACTAGTGGTGCTACATGCCCAATACTGCAAACCAATCCTCAGAGCCTCCCTTTTCCTGGCTGGTGGAGAACGTGCAGCTCCTCCTGAGAGCCACACCTCTGGCAGAGTCTGGAGACAGCACTGAAGGCTACAGTTTAAGAGCTAAGCTTTGAATTCACACCACAATTTACGGGTTGTATTAAGAGATGGAGGGGATGAACAAGGGGCAGAGGCTCCTCACAGAGATACAGAGAAAATTAAGGGCACCTAAAAGGGAGTCCTTGATGTACATGAATCTCATGCACTCAAGGCAGGAATTATATATGCTTACTCCGCAAGGATGATTACACAGAGCCAGACTAATGTCTGTAAGTGGTGCTGTAACAAGGAAGGTAAGACAGGCTGAAGAAGTTGGAAAGAAATTTTCTGTGTGTAGGGGAACTCTCTGCACTCAGAAACCTGCCAGCAGCTGCTGTAAATACACCTGGGCCAGGTGCCAACCATTCATCCCTCCTCCCACCAGCACAAAAGCAGTGGGGGCTGTGAGAAGCCCCAGGGGTAAGGGCTGCTCTAACACAAGGCACACTACTGCTTGGCAAACTGGTCTTCTACCAGTTTGTTCACATGGAATTTGGATGGAGATAAGAACAGAGGCCCAGCTTTAGGAATGCTTCTTAGCTGTTGATAACAACTCTGTCTTAGACAAGACAGCCATAGTACACATGCAGTCAAACCACAAAGTTTTTGAAGCTGAAATGTCTCTGCCAGGACATTCAGACTAAACTTTTCCCTCATGCCCTACCTTTATCCTCCATTAGGCAGGACATGGGCTGCCTATGGAATTCATGGCATAGAATTAGACTTACATGAGGAAGTTCAGCCCTACTACAGTCAATTTCCCTCATTTTCCTACATGAGGTACAAACTACTACACAGAGGTGATTTATGGGAACATGCACAGAACAAATAGCTCCAAATCATGCCCTAGAAAATATGTCAGTGAGGTCATAAAAAATTCAGGAAGGTATAATGCTAAAAATTAAGGAAAGCAAGAACAGACATCATGAAATTTGCCCTATGTGATGAGAAATCAAGCCTTCCTAATCAGCTCCAGAAACACTGGAATACTCTACCATTTTGCAAATAAAACACAGTGGGAGAGGGGGTGACTCAAAAGCTGGGATATCTACAGGATTCCAGTGACATGAGTATTTCATAAAATACCACCAAGGAAAAACAAACAAAAGAAAGTTGTATTTCCCCATGAGGAACTCTTGCACTGTATGGAAAACCGGAGAGCAGATTTCTCCAAGAACTCTAATGTTCAGCCTAGCTTTGGTTCCCAGACAAGCCAGACAAGATATGCAGGCAGGTTAGGGTTACCCTTCCCGCTGAAAAAATCTGAAGTGCAACAACATCATCCAGAAAATGACAAGCAGCAAGTTGCACAGCCCAGCAGCTGTCTGGCAGCACTGTGGGCAAGAGCCCCATCTGCTGGGAAACTCCAACCAGCTATTAATAAATACATCTGCCATTGTCTGAATGCTCTGAAGCAAGCTTTGGCAAATGTTTAAGGAATAAACATTGAAATTTGACTTTGCATTACATCTTCAGACTTACATATATAAGTTTTTTAGATACTGGTGATGTGCTAAGTGCTTACAAGCAGCAGATAGAGCTAACTAATATTATTAAAGCAGTCAAAAATCTCAGAAAGCAAAATTTTTGAAAAGTGTCAAGTACAGACCCCATTACCTGCATGGAGTGGGCATTCCTGTTGCAGGCCAAAACAATCTTTTTGGGAGACTTAAACAAGGAGCCCATTCTACAGCTGGCAAACATGACCTCCTCATCTCCTTAAGGATATAAATTATTTGAAGAATTTGAGTGTCAAGCACATCTTTCAATATGTATCACTGCCACACTCACTCACAAAAGAGCTTCTCTGGCTTGTGACAAAAGGGCACAGACTAGTTTTGGGCCATGCTAAAATTGGTGTAATTTTTTTCACAAAAACATGAAAAATCTTGTTCTATGGAGAAAATACAAGTGCCAAATTGCTGGTGAGAAAGACGAAGCTCTAGAGGTAAAAAGCCAATAGGAAGTTAATTTGTCATGTAAGACCCACTCTTAAAAGCTTTATTTTAATAATGAAATATCTATGAGTTGTAAGAGCCAAACTGTATGTGCTGAAACCCCCTGTGTAATGTCCCTTTCACCAGACTCCCTGTGTGATACCTCTGTGAAACTGAACCAGCTCTCCACAAAGTGAGACACTCTAAAATCTCCACAAAGTGAGACACTCTAAAATCTTTAAACAAAAGACAACCATACAAACCTGCCCTAAATGTAAAAATGTAAGGATGAAGTCTTTCATCTCATGCAGTTTGCAAGGAACATGCTTGGGTTCCATCCCCAGCACAAAGTGCTGCCAGCATGGAAGCAATGAAGATAATCTCACTGACAATCCTGCTTCTTTCCTCACACCCTGTCCATCACCTGCCAGAGTGTCAGCTTAACCAGGCACTGTCTGCACCAGCCTGCCAGAGCACAGCCACTTGCTCTGCCCTGGCACAACTCTCCGCGTGGCTGGGTGCTGAATCACACTGGGAAAGTGGATCTGCCTGAAAAATAACTTGGCAAAAACTCCGGTTACTGCTCAGCCAAAACCAGGCTCCTCAAAGCAAACTGCCATGCAGCTAAGCAAGCAAGCAGCCTCAGCAGCAAAGACAGGGACCTGCAGAAATGAGTGGCTGTTTATGCCAGTTTAAATGCTGCCACAGCTGGACGTCCAACTGCAGCAGGAGTCATGATATGGCTGAAAATAAACAATAATAACACTTAAGTGAAAGAATACCCTTTTTCCAAAAAACCCTCACAGCACACCCCTGCTGATTACCTAGTTTCCGGTGCTTGTTGTAACACATGATAAACTGAGATGTGAGATTTTATACTATTGCCAGAGATCAAAAGAAAGGTGGAGAGTGGCCCTCAAAAAATATTTTAAACCATTTGCCTCTGTCACAACCCCAAGAGCCCTAAAATCCTGCAAGGGAAATAAAATTCAGAAATTGGTTTCATTTAGCTGTAACTCTTATAATTAATACTTGAATTCTGCTGAAAAATTCTTTTAAGTTCATGTTCTTCCACAGCTTCTTACTTATCCTCCCTAGCATTTTAGAGACCAGGAATAATTAGTTCTAACAGGAGATCACAAGCGCATTTTAGGGAAGTTGTCAAGAGTCTGAGAAGTTAAAGCTGAAGACAGAAGTTTTCTACATGAAAAGTGCACATATACTGGGGGGAAAAAGGATGTTTTTCTCCTCACTAGAGTACAAGGCACACAAAGGGAACCACAGTGCAGGTGCATACAAGTCCATTCATCAGGCAGATGAAGTAGATGTTTCAGACTTTAAGCTGTCACCTCAGGGTCTTGCAGGCTCCTTCAAATCCTCCCAAACCCCTCACCCTATCAACTGACCAGGTAGCCTATAATGTTTGATTAACTCCATGAGGTCTTTATAAAATGGGAAATAAAATCAAAACAAAGCATGTAATTAAATTAGCATTAGGCCCTAAAGGTTACTGAATAAACATTACTGATGAGATGATTGTACTTACATGGAACAGTTTCTCAGTTTTTGGAAATACTGCTATGATGTCATATAACCTTATATTTGCAGATGTCGATCTCTACAAAAGGAGCAAACAATTACTACCTTGAATTATGGCAGATGTCAAAGCTATGCACAATGGTTACAACCAAGACAATGAGAAGAAAAATCCTTTGTCCCTGTCAAGTACTAAAACAAAGCCAGTAACACAGCGGGTTTCTACAGTGAAGTCATTCATGCTCAGTTTGAGGCTTGTCCCACCCATTTGCTAAGACACTTATACTTTTTGCTTTGATCTTGTAGCATAAAAACATAACCAGACACGAGGCTTGCCCATGGTGTTCTAGTTTATGCACAGAACTCCAGAAATCAAGAAACAGAACTGCTGTTCCATACTGCCAAACGATGAACAGAAGCCATATCCAGTCTTGTAAGTCTGCATCTCCTCATGATCACATTATTTGTTAAAGATGCAATCTCAGAAATCCCTGCTGAGTACCCTATAAATTCCAGGATGTTGTGCCCATAGAATTTCCAAAGTTTCATTCATTCATTGAGAAAAGGAAATAGAAATTGCAAAATTGATTGTTGAGTATACTTACCAAGAGATTACAGTGGGAAGGATCAGAAACAACAAGTGTTAACCGGGTCAAGACTTTAATTTTTTTAGATGTCCCCTACAGAAAAAGGAATAATATAAAAAAATTTTAAAAATCCAAAGCAAAAATTTGTGGTAATTTCCACCCTAGTCTGCTATAAAAAGAAAATGGTGTCATTCTTATAGTCTCACTATACTAATTTTCTAAGTCTGTAGTTACACTTCCCTAATTTACATTATCTCTCTGATATTATACTTGTCCTTATAAAGAATGACTTACTGTGTTTCTCTGGGTGAGGATGAATAGAAAGGGAAAAAAATTTAAGAAAAAGAATCATGCAGAAAAATTGAGTATGTTTTATTACTGCCATGATTCTTCAGGCAGGCCACAACTGCAAGGAAAAGCGGTTCTTGAATTAATCAATGTCAGTGACCCGAAACACAGTCTTGTACTTCTTTATATCCAAATTTTGTTCCATCAAAACCACAAAGTTATTTTGACAACTTCAGTTTCAAGAATTGTACTGTAATTATTCTACTACAAGCAGATTCAGAATTCACACAAAGCAATTTTTAAAATAATTTCTAAAACAATGAATGGAGCCTACCCTGATAAGAGTGTACAATTTTCCCAATGCTTCGTGTTTTAACTGTGAAATAATAGACAAATTTCTCTTTTTTACTTAACACCTCATACACAAAATCACATATCCAAACACACACAGGTTAAAAAAGGTAACTCAGAATAACTATATATATATATATATATATATAATGCAACTAGACATACTTGTACAATAGGTAAAGATGGAAACAACTCTGAAGGGGATACTGGCTTGATGATTTCCTTGAAAGAGAACAGAACAAAGTTATTAAAAATGTCACAGGGTAGGTTTACATGTAAACAAAACTGTGTTCCAATATTGAAAAGAAATTTACCATGCTAACAAAACTATTTTTGTGGGACAGTACAGGAACCATATTAAAAATTAATCCCAGGGCAGTTCTACTGAAACATAAAATGGGAGTTTTGTTACAAATAGAGAGATTTGTATTTGTGTCTAGATGCACATTCTGCAGCTAAAGCTATCCGGAAACATGCAATAAAGCTGCAGGTTTACTAAAGAAAACACAGCAAGAACAAATAACCCCCCCAAAAAATTACCTGTTTCTTTTCTTTAAAATCGATGACATGATTAAGTGCAACCACAGAATATCCCACTGAAAAACACACAGTTAAGAATATTTTGTCCAGTAAACAAAAAGGAAACAAATCCAATGAGAAAACTGTAAAATACTCATTAAATGTGTTACAGTTAATAATCACATGCATGTCTAGACTGCACAGTATTTTTTTAAAACACTAGTTCACCCAAAAAAGTGCTTTAAAATAGAGAAAAAAAAAAAAAAATCTGTTTGGCTTTTAACACAGTCCCGACCTGACAACTCTTACTCAATGGCAGAGCTGTATGAATACGAATACTTGCGCTTAGTGTCCCCAAGGGTCTGGCCCTGTTTATGACTTTCTTTATGGAAAACTGCTAAGTATATTCAGGACAGTTATTAAACTACAGACAACGCGCAGCTGGTACAGATACAGCTGTCGGAAAAAACAAAGCGAGCAGTTCAAAACGATGCCGACTAAACGGAGAAGTATCGTTCAAAGGGCTCTGAGGAAGATTATACACTTGCCAGGGGTATTTAAACCACCCGCCCCGAACACTGGACAGGCAGCACGTGGCTGTACAACAGCCCTGCAGGAAAAGATCCGGGCCGTACGAAACTGCAGGCGGAAAAACTCGTCCAAGTTGGGAGAAAACCAGCTTATTGCGATAAGCAAGCAGAGACAGAGCTGCAAGGCGCATCAGGAGCTTCCCCTGCGACCCAGCGCTGGGCAGCTCAGCCCTGGGCACCTGGCTCGCAGAAAGGGCCGGGGGAAACGCGCCGGGCCGGGTGGCGAGGGTCGGCCTGCCCGGAGGGAAGGGAAGGCTCATCCCGGGGAGTCCCGCTGGGCCCACCCCAGCCTGCAGGCTCCGGCTGTGCCTCCCGAGCCAGGGGAGCCGCCGCTCGCGTTCCGCTGCTCTCCTGGCCGGGGCAGTCCGCCCTCCCCGGCTCAGCCCCACCGAGCTCCGGGCCGGCCCCACCGAGACCTCCCCGCTCGCGGGACTCACGGTGAGCCGCGGCCTCCACCAGGCTCTGCAGGGACTTCTTGTCCAGCCCCTGCGGCAGGTTCAGGTCGGCGAAGCCGGCCATGCTGAGGCCGCGGCGGGCGGGCCGAGCCCGGGCACGACAGCGCGCGCGGCGGCGGCACCGCCCCTCCCGCCCGCGGCAGCCTGGGCCATGTAGTCCCGCCCGTGAGGGGCCGGCACCACCCGCATGGCCGGTGCCTCGCCACGGGGCTGCTGTGGCCCGGAAGAGGCTGTGGGGAGATCGCTCGGGTCTCAGGCGGGGGCCCTGAAGCTGATCCTCCGTGGTTCATTCTCTGCCACGCACCCCGGGCTCTGAGGGACATTCCCCGGGCCTGCCGGGGAGGCTCGCCGCGCCCCTCGGAGCCGCCGGGTGCCCACCAGGTGGAGCGGTAACCCTGCTCTGATGGCGCGTTTATCCCCTGTTAAACTGCTTCGGCTCCATCTGAACGTTGCCAATAACAGTCAAAACCAATCTCTTCTATTTAAAGTTTTACAGTTGCTCTCTCTCCTACAAAGCTCCGAGCTGCCATGTCAAAGTTATCCCTTGACACGGAAAAGGACTGACGATTGTCATAGACCAAAAACCAGGTACAAGTGCACTGTGTAGCACTGCCACAAAAAGTACAGATATTGTTCTACCGCTGATAAATAGCACAGAATATGTAAAACAGAAATGGAAATTCTCAGTAGAAGGTTTTTTGTGACTTAGAGCAGCTGCTGAAGACAGCAGGTCTGCAATTCCTATCCAACTTGAGATGGCCAGACCAGAGCGAGGGTTCTTTGCTTTTTCTATCTTCAAATTCAGCTGAATGCTCACCACGGGAAGTCTGTGGAGTATCTGGAGCTCTGAATTCTTAATAAACCAAAAATGCTTCTAGTCAAGGCCAAAGCTTCTGCCAAACCCTGAACATTCCTCCTTACAGGGTCTGACTGTGATGCAGTTTGTGCCAGCTGTGTGCACGGGAGCAGTGGGGACCTGGGACCCATTTCTACCAACGAGATCACTTGGTTAACAAAGTATGGCTGAGAAACAGCAGTGCCTTCTTGCCATGTTTCTGGACTTCTTGTCTGATGAGTTACAAATAGCTGGGATGGTGGTAGCAGAGAAACTGCAGACTCTGGGCTAAGAGTTGAAGCATCTTTGAGGGTCAGTAGAAAACAGCTCCTACATCTGTATGGCAGGAAAAAACCTCATTGCTCTGAAAGGGATAAAAAAGCCCAGCTGGTAAACCATCTTTGTTCATGCCACATCTGTGGCAGCATCTTTTTCTTGACTGTATTAGGTTAAGATATTTCAGTAAAGATGTTCTGGTTTAGTCCATCTGCATACGTAAGGTGCTTGTCTGTTAGATCAGATCAGCAGATGATCTCTGCCAGCCATTTGAACAAGCAGCCCAGCTTGAATGGCACTGCCAAGGTTTTTCTTTAATGTGTGTGAAAATGGAACAGCTCGAGATATTATTCCAGGTTTTCCTTGGCTCAGTGTTTGATTTAACTCAATTTGTCTTAATGACTGTAAAAAGTGATCCAGAAGCATGTATCAGTTATTTCTGAATGGCCCTACTGCAGCAGTGTTCAGAGATACCAAAGAGGATTAAGCAGCCTGCATGTTTGGCAATATACAAGCAGAAGAAGCCTTTCTTTGAGGCACTTAAAATGGCATTTAACCAGATCTTCATGCAGAAGATCTGCAGAGCCCTATTTGCTGTAATGGTGTAAGAATCTGAGTACAAAACACTTTTAGGTATCACGAGTCATGTACTCAAAACAGTGCACAGGCTTATTTCCTATGTTATTATTTAGATATTACTGCTTTTATTTATGCCATCCTCAGTGGTCTGTTTAGAACATCCTTATGGTCCTCACTGTTCAGCTGCAAGCTTCTAACATGCTTTGTTTCATTGCTGTCCTGAAGTTCTTGGTGAAAACAGATCTCACTCCAAGTGTTTCTTTCTCAATGCACTTAGACTTCAAGACAGTCCTTTCAGTAAATTTTAATACAGAAACCGTCACAATTCTTCTAATAGGTTTTCAATGGGCAGCTCATTTTTTGCTTTAGTTCTGAATTTTTCACTTTTAGGATGCTAAGATTTTATTTATTATTAATTGCCTCAGCAACTCAGTAACATGAATGGCACAGTCACTTTTTTCATAACCTCATAACCTCAATAAACTCCTATGTAAAGGTACAGATGGAGTTTTCAGAGTTGGGAGCTCTCATTTTGAGTGATACAGAGTTTTAAGCATGTGTCATCTTAATTGTTCATTTTCTTTTCAGATGCCAGCTTGCCGTTGTTAGTATTTGCTGGTTCCAAAAAAGGGAAGACATAATTTCATATTTAAGTTGCACAGATGCAAGTATTTATTTTGACAATGGTAAGAAAAGCCAAATATGGGACTAGTTACCTCTCTGTTTTACTGCCACAGAGTGATGATGATTTATCTTCACAAAGACAAGAAAAGACAGAAAAGAAAAGTGCAGCTGCAACATATTTGCTAGTAGTTAGACAAGAGTGTTATTTGCTAAACAGCACATGCTGGGAATAAAAATCGAGGTTTCAGTAATACCTCTAGTCAGTCTCTGATAAAATATTCTAAATGCTTTGACAACGTATTTCCCCAAGGCAGAAGAAATATATACCTATACTTTATTTATTTTTCCCAACAGCTGGTCCTCACCAATCTTATATTGGTTAATAAGAAAGGAAAAAGAAAACAAAAGAGAGAAGAGAAGAGAAGAGAAGAGAAGAGAAGAGAAGAGAAGAGAAGAGAAGAGAAGAGAAGAGAAGAGAAGAGAAGAGAAGAGAAGAGAAGAGAGAGAAGAGAAGAGAAGAGAAGAGAAGAGAAGAGAAGAGAAGAGAAGAGAAGAGAAGAGAAGAGAAGAGAAGAGAAGAGAAGAGAAGAGAAGAGAAGAGAAGAGAAGAGAAGAGAAGAGGCAAATGAAAACAACAGTTCAAGGAGATAAGCTCTCTCAGGCGAGGAGGAACAAAAAAAGGGAATGAAAAGAAAGAACAAAGGAACAAGAAAAATTTCTGATCTGTTTATTTATTGCATTGCATACTCATGTTACCTTCCTGCCATGTATACAGTATTGAATGGTTTAAGAAGGGGAGTGTAGCAGTGCCTTCAACTTTTTAAGCTAAGATGGGCAGGGCTGTTGTTTTCTAGAGGCAGTTGTGTGAGGGAAGGTGTTACCATGCTGGGCTGTCAGCGTTTTCTCCTCTGCTGCTGAAGCTCTTGCACCGCATTCTTTGACCCATTTCAGTCAGGATCCTCCAAGTTAGCACAGACCTGCTGTCTGCAAGCATTAAGTCCTCCAGAGAGGGATGAAGGATCCAGGATTTAGTGTGAGGTTTTTCAACACAAGCACTTCAATAGATACAGTCTGGCCACACTAAATCAGCATGTGCTTGGGAAACTCTATTTCCTTGGGTAGCCCTAATGACCTGTCTTACCTTATCTCACTAACATGGGGGCAAAAAATTGGTACCAATAGCCACTGCTATAGTATACACTTAGTATGAATAACAGGTGCTGAAGATGTTATGTGATTGGCACTGTTTCTGGAGGGGGGGAAAAAATTAAACAAAGGAGTTAACTACTTTGGGAGAGGGGAAAAAAAATAAAAGTAAAAATTCTCTTGAATTTTTTTTATTTTTATAATCTGAAATTTTTCTGTATAACAACAATAAAATACCAAGGGTGAGACTTGCAGATAAAGTACATTATCAAATATTAACAAAACCATTTAACTTCAATAAGTGCAGAAAGAATGGAGGACAAAGGACTCAGCACAGAATTGGAGGTATATGGAAATATTAATAGGCTTTTATGCACAGAGAGTCTAAATTACTCAAAGAACAGTATTTCACTAAGCCCAGCCAGAAAAATGATTTGATGATATTTTTTTAAACCTAATGGAAGGTGAAAACGTAATTTCTTGGGTAGAGAACAAATGTCAGCTTGTTATTCTTGACACCTAATTGGACATTTGTTTCACTTCTGTATGCTGTCTGGAACAACATGTTAGAATTTTTAAATAGGATCACTGAAGACAAAAGTGGGATGTGCTCTTGGAAAGATCAAGTCCTACTTTCATGTATTGTATTGTTATTTTAAGTACCTAGAATAGATGTCATCTCATGAAATGATTGATTCTCTATGCTTTTCCAGACGCTGGCCACGTGAAACCCTCTAAACCCTCATGGAAAGCAGCTCACCAGAATCAGCCCAGCCTGGGAAACTGGAAGTTATTTTAGGTGTGTCCTAGTAAAAAGCTTTCAAGGAACATATTTTAGAGAGGTGTCAGCTGCTTTGTCTTGCCAAGATACAGAACAAAAGACAATGTTCAGTCCTACTTTTGGGTTGGAATGGGTAGGAGTATATACAAATGATCCTGTGTATTATCCACTGAGAACATTTAGAGAGTCACATCCCAGAAGTGTATTAAAAAGCTGTCAAGAAGAATGACTGATTTAATGAACTGTGTTAACACATTTGCAGGAAGCACCAGATTATAATTTGCTCTGCCTTTGTGACATTTTAAGTGACTGAAAAATTGCTTTTACTGGGAGTATTAAACTGTACAACTTTATCAGCTTTTGTGATAAGAATGTATTTTGAACAAAATTTAATAAGTTCCTAACTCCTTAGCTTAGTACTTCAGATACTATTTTTAAAAAATATGTTTAACCAATAAAGAAACAATCTCTCTCCAAATTTTGCCTTAATGTTTTAACATATCTAAATATGTCCTTGCCATTTAAAAGACCTTTTTCTTCCTAATATTTGCTTAACTGAGGAGGACAAAAGACTTGGTTTATCATCTGGTGGGGTAACCCACCTGAAGCTCAAGGCTCATTTACACATTTTGGGTGGTTAAACAGGGATTTTTATTTTGTGATTTTATTGCTTTTGTTGTGTTTGGACACAATAAAGCAACTAACAAAGTGTAGGAAAACACCTGACTGAATGGGAAAAAGCTTACCATTGATTATTTTATTATCTGAATCAAATCAAGGTGTGGGGGTGGTAGGGAGGGGCAGCAACTGAACTACCAAACCCTTCATTTCTGACCACAGGAGGCTCTGCCTGTGCTCAATCTGTGTCAGGCACAGCTGAGCCCAACCTCTCAGTCCCGTACATGCTCATATGTACATATGGGCTAATGCAGAGTCATGCATGTTGGAAAGCGCATGTTCCAACAGGAAGAAGATGGAGAAAACAGGAGATTCTGACAGACTGGAAGATTTCATTAAAACCAAGACATTCTGTGAGTCAAGTATGGAAGTTTCAGTTGCTATGGATTTGTGTTCCACTAGTCCATAAGACTGTCAGCTGAGGGTTTTAGGGTTTTTTCTCCCCAATAACTGGATACTTATTAGGTTTGTCTTCAAAGCAGATTTTTAAGTTGGTATAATGTGCAACCATCCTGCATCCTTACTACTGAGCCATACAAACAGTTCTTCCTTGTCCAGTGCATACTTAAATAAAACTTGCTATGTTGCAAGATCTCCCCTCATTTAAACCCCATGGTTATTGAAACATCTGCGACCAACGCTTTTCATTTCCTCTCCTTCTCTGGTTCATCTGGCTTCTATCTCATGTTGAAAATGTGAGGGACACTCAGGAGCAGGTATTTATTGTTTTCAGTCATATCTGTCTGGCATGTTATATACAAGGGGTGTGATCTTCTGCTGGCATCCCATGGATAATTCACGATTCAAACAGTTAGTTTTCACCTCACTTGGAGCCAAGAATAGGACTTAGAGAATTGAGAACGCTAGGGAGTTCCAGAAGTTGGCTTGTATGTAAGAGTCCAGGGAACCTACAAGAAAAGCAGGTAATTCAAGCAATGGGAGTTTGTTGGTTTTAGCTTTACTGAAGGAATTACACATGGAACACTGAGTAAATTCAAAATCAGGGTATAAAAATATTAGTAAATGAGAAAATATAGGTGATGGTATTCACATCAACTTAATATGACGAAGAATTTTCAGGCTATACACAGAGAAGTGCTTCAGTGCTGGCCATGTTGTTGGAGATAGATCTTAAAAAAGCGGCCACTATCAACTCTTCAAGCAGCAGCCGGGGTCCTGCCGGCCCGAATGCTTCTGCACGGACGTGTCTCAGGGCTGTGCCGGAGCCGGCAAACCGAGGGAGAGGACCGTGCCCCGCTCCGGCCGGGGCAGCTCCGCCTGCGGTCGCCTCTGCGCCAGCCGCGGCCACCCGCCCACAGCTTCCCGGGTGAGACCTGGGTACATACATGTACACATACACACGTGCACATTTACACATTTACAGGGGGTTCCCAGAGCGACCCTCGCTTGGGGCGGCCGCGAATGAGAAGCCGCAGGAGGAAGCGGCTCCCCGGGCTGCGGGGAAGGGGCGCAGCCCCACCTGCAGCTCAGAGGACAGGAAGGAGAGGGAGGCGGAGCGGTTCCCATCCCACCGCCTGTCGCCTTCGGAAAGCAGCCGCGGGTGGGAGCGGGCGGTGGACGCGGGTGGGAGGGAGCGGCCGCCCCCGCCCGCCCCTCTGCCCGCGGGCTGGGGGGCGATAGCGCCGTGCCCACCCCGCGGCCGCCCGGGATGCGCCGTGGGCGAGCTCGGCTGCCCCGGGGGAAGTTGAAGGCTGGGCCCCCACGGGCCGATCGGCCGGCTGCGAGGGGGCGGGCGGCGCCGGGAGCCCGAGGAGGAGCCCGAGCATCCCGGCGCCGGGGACAGCCGGAGAACGGGCGGCGAGGCTTCATGGGCTGCTCACGCCACCATGGTGCTCGCCCTCAACGGCAGCCACCTCTACGGTAACCTCCGGGCCCTGGTCCTGGAGGAGCCGCGGGCGCTGAGCGGCGGCAGGATGATCGCCGGCTCCTGGCCCCCGCGCAGCCTGGCGAAGCTCGGCCCGTCGCCCCCCCCGTCGGCGCTGCCCACGGCGAGCCCCCTCCCCGCCAACGACTCCCAGTGCGGGGAGCAGATCCTCAGCTACGGCAGCGCGGAGAAAGTTCTCATCGGGGCCGTGCTCTGCCTCATCACCCTGCTGACCATCGCCGGCAACTGCCTGGTGGTGATCTCCGTCTGCTTCGTGAAGAAGCTGCGGCAGCCCTCCAACTATCTCATCGTCTCGCTGGCCCTGGCCGATCTCTCGGTGGCCCTGGCCGTCATGCCCTTCGTCAGCGTCACCGACCTTATCGGCGGCGAGTGGATCTTCGGGCGCCTCTTCTGCAACGTCTTCATCGCCATGGATGTCATGTGCTGCACGGCCTCCATCATGACCCTCTGTGTGATAAGTATCGACAGGTGAGAGAGCCCGACGCCCCGAGGCTTGCCCTGGCCTCCCGCCGCTCCGGGGGACCGGCCCCGCGCCGCCGCCCGCAGCCCCGGGCGCCCAGGACGGCCGCCGGCCCCGGCGCGGGGGAGCCGCAGCGAGCGGTCCCACCAGCGGTCTCCTGCCTCCTCCTCCGGGTCCCTCGGAAATGAGCCGTGCTCAGAGCAGGGAGCGAGGCGAGTGCCAGCCCGCAGCCTCTCTGTTCGAAGGAGCCCGCCGGAGCAGGGTGAGCTGCCGCCCGTATGCCAGCCCAGGTGCCTGGTTATCCCTCTGGGTAACTTTGCTGTCACTCGGGAGCCAAGGTGTCAAAGCAAAACCGGACCTAAACTGTCAACGTTTACCATGGCTTTATGCAAGTGATAGGGCATTTTCAGCTGCTTTAAAATTTGGAACGTATGTCTTTAAACCGCTTTATTCCACAGGTAGATTTGAGCTGATTCTTTTGAAGCTGGTGACAGTGCAACCTCTCTGGGTTCAGTGGAGTTTTACCAGATCAGAGAAGGTGCAGTAATTCTAGCTTACTAAGGTTTTATTGTTGTTCTAGGACAATCCCAGAATAGTTAAATTTAATTTTTGACAAATAATGTTTTGTTTGAAGCAAAAATTGCTTTTAAACGTTTGTTTTTTAAAATTTTTCACCTGCTGTCTTAAAAAGTAAGTTATGCTCGTTGACATTTAGCTTCTTCCAAAAGATACAGTCACTGGAGCAACAAGGAGGTGTTTACACACTGCAGAAGAATATCTTAGGTGTTCACTTCTGGTGTAAAAACCACACCATTGAGCCCACGTTCAGAGGAAGGCTGACAGATTCCTTTATTTCATGCAGGTTCTATTCTAAAATAAGTTGCAGCCTGTAGCTTCCCTTTTCCACAGCCTAAATTCTATGCCAAGAATTTGAACAGCTAGAAGGTAACTTTTCATTACAACTCCACACAATTGGTTGAAATTGAAAAACTTTGTAACTAGATTTTAGAAGTAGTTTACCAACTCTGATATCCAACAGCAGCCTTGGTGTTTACTTCAGAAAGTTTTAAGAAAAGCTCTGCATTAGATTTCTGCAAAGCAACAGTCTTTCAAAAGAGATTCCTATAGTAAATAGAGGTAGTTTTGTACCAGGGAGCATCACAGTTTGTATTAATTTCAGAACTTTAATTTCTGTACAAGCATCTTCTGCTCCAGGACTCTTTATTTTGTGACTTCTTTATTGGCCAGCAGTTATCTGAATGCTGCAAAGCATCTTGTAGCAATGAAATCCACATACAGACTTTGACAGTATCAAACCGTTTACGTTTTTGCTGGTTTTTTGTGATTTTTTTTTTTATTTTATTGCTGTAACACTGCATTTGCTTAATTTTAACTTATCTAAGTTAATTTTTCAACTTAATTCCTGTATTGCAAGAGAATATGAACAGGCTTATCTACCTTCCCAATGCTATTCTCTGCTTTTCTATACTCCTTGTAAGATGGGTGATTTCATTTTTACACTCTCTCCCCATAAAGTATTTATATTCTTTGTTCTTATGTCCATCTCTGAGCTCTCCATCTCCATTTCTACTAACCTTTTGGAAACAGGTTAACATAATTAAGCTTTCTTAAGGATGTGTGATGATTCACACTGTAGCACTGAGCTTTCACTCTTTTCTATTTCTTAGTTTAACATTTGAGGTCACTGCTGTGTACTGAACAGGGGCCTTGACTGAACTGGTCACACTGATGACTTCATCTCTTCTTGTCTTCTCTCAGTTCCCCCTCCACTCCCCTCTCCCCCTGAAATACTAACAAGAGATATATCTCTGTATTGAGAAAGAATATAACCTCTTGTAAATGACAGCTTTTCACCAGCTAGTGCTGATTTAAACTAGAATTATTCTCTTGTCTTTGTGTTCTCACTTCTTTCACTGAATGTTTATTGAACACCATCTCTTCATAATTCATTATACTGTTGTCTACTACCTATTTGAAATTAAAATTCTGTGACTTATGATGCTTAACCTCTGTCACCCAAATCCATTATGTAGTTGAGATAGTAGGTATCATAAATAAAAGGAGACAAGGCAGCAATTCATTAACAAAATGTCTCAACTACTTGGCAATAAAGAATTAAAAAAACTCCATTATTTTTAATCCTATTTAAAAATAATTAATCTTATACTGCTGTAACACTGCTAAGCCAGGCCAAAGATTAGTTTTGGATATTAAGAAATCTTTGAATTGTGCATAGGTACAAAATATTCAAACCAGGGAGACATTATGAAAATCAAATGTGAATGATGAAATGTTGCCAGTTTAACATTGATGGTAATGATGCTGTCATATCAGCAGTTGTTCTTACATGTACTTAGTTAGGAAATCCTTGAATGATTACTGAGAAAAATTTATCTTTGAAAACACATACCTCCGAGTTGAAGTTTGGTTTGTGGTACAGGAGCTGCAGGTCACAATGTATCCAGTGCATTAGAGGGACAGACTTTCACAAGGTCCATTTTTCCAAGGCTTTGGTGAAAACACTTCTATGTTTTCTGTTACGTAGGAGAAAATTACCGATGATACCTCCCTTACTAGTCTTACTATCTCAGGGCAACTAATACAAATACAGGACCAGGAAATTTCAATCAGAAATTCCAGAAGCAGAGAAAGTGAGTGAAATTCACTATCCTTCAAGCTGGCCACTATCCTCAGGGGATGTACTTAATTAGATGATGTACTGATTTAGATGTACTTAAGTCTTGAAGATCCTGAGGCTACATGGGAGACATTTGTTTAGGAAGAAGGGCTAAGACAGGAAAAAGAAACATTTTTGAAACATAATTAGGAATTACACTGTCACCTGGTTCTTTAGGGCACTATAGGAAACCTTTGTTGTGATCCGGTAACATCTTTCCTGGACTAAAAGATGAGGTTATTGCAGGAGGTGCAGAGACAATAAATAAACTGACTCTTTTAAAATTTGTTAAATCTCTAGGCTCTTCCTGAAGCAGATATGAGAGTCAGGTTAATAGTTGAAAGAATATTACTACTGAATTAATGTCAACCATATTTGTTACAAATTGTTAGGCAGGGCTTAGAAAGAGAAATAATAACCTTTTATTAAACAAACAAGTAAGTTAGTAAAACAGAGGCTTTGAGGAGCTACCAAGAAGGATAAAATGAGTAAATTGAAAAGGCTTTTTGATTTGTTTCCCTTACACAAATATGTGCTACTCAGCTTATGACACTGAGAGCCCTGAAATGCCAGCAGCTGGCAAGCCTATTGCTCACAGAGAGATTTTGCTGCCCAGCCCTTAGTGGTGGATGTGTTTTTTAGCTGAGTATATCAGCTTCTGAAAGAAGAATTTTAGCATGGGGTATACAAATGGGGTGGTTTCATTTTGTTGGAAAACCTTGTATTTTTTTCCTAGTTAGACACGCCAAGCACCTCTCATACTTTTTAAGGTGCTTCTATTCTAAGTTAGGTAAATAAGGGTGCAAAGTAGATATTAGTGTGCTATGATGGGGATATCTAACTTTGCATGGGGTGCACAAGGAAGCAGCTAGGTTGGAAAGGTTGTATGATTATCCACAAAGATATAAATTTGCAGAGATCATGAGAATATGTCCTTGAAGTTACCGAGATTTGGACTATTATGCTTTTTTTCAGATCATATCTTTTGTTTCATGACATAAAATCCTTCACAGATCTTTATCAGGGTGACCTGAGAGGAACATAATTTTTAGGCATCCCTATCGTATTTAAGCCCCCACTTTGGAAAAGGGCTATCTGCTTACAGACAGGTCTATCAGAACTAAAACAGAGAAACTAAAAAACAGATAAAACAAGAGAGACAAGAGTATTTCAGCCTTTTCAAATTTTGTAATCTAATGGATTTATAATGGATTATAAATGTAATTTAAGGATTAAACAGCAAGAAAAATTGATACTCATTCAATGATTACCTTTGCTATTCCTTTCATCCGTGATATGAGTATTAGCTCTGTAGAAAGGTAGGAGTTATAGAGACTTTTGCAGGATAATTGAACAGTAGTCTTCTTTAAGAATTTCCTATTAGTGTGTTTGGATTTTTTTTTCTCTGTTGCTCTTAGGGCTCCACTTCTTTGGTTCTGAATTGAATAGATTATATCACATCACAGTTCCTTTACATTCTTTACAATTAAGAGTGAGAAAACGTTAGGAGTGAATAATGAGGGATGGATACAAACCTTATTTTAGTAGCGAATGAACAAATAAAGGGAATTGATTATATTTGAACTGGTGTTGTTTTCATGCTGATTCATCATGCTGTTCTGACCAAAGATAGCTACAGAAATGCTGTTTTGGAGAGTATCCACAGGATAACTGCATAAGTAGCAATTTTTAATTCAATTTAAAAATAGTTCTTTGGCTTAGAAAGTGATAAAGAAACATAACTACTCAGATACAGTTGAAGAATTATAACACTTTCTCCACACCCACACCAGTAATGAAACACTTTTTTGGGAGCTTTTCCAGTCTGTATCTTGGCCAACAATTCACGAGTATTCCAGGCTTCCATTACATTGATGAGAATTTAGAATTTTTATGCAAATAGAAAAATGCAAAATATGCCTTTTTGTTGATCCTGAGATTTTTATCCTGAAAGATCAGCCCTCTCTCCCTGCCTGTGTTGCCATGCTCCAAGTATGAGTACTTATACTTCTCCTTAGAATGTGTCCAAAAGTTCACTGGCTTCTTGAATCCTCATTCCATGTCTAGAAATTGCACAGACCTCAAATTTCCTCAAAGGAAGAATTTGGAGCAAAACTTAAAGATTTAAATGCTTTCAATAGAATCAAGATGTCTAAATTCTACCTACATCCCAAGATGATAATATGACCTGAAAACGGCTGAATCTAATGGTTCCTAGTAGTCCTGTGTGGTTTCTTATTTGGTATACTGACTTTTTCTGCCTCAGTGTCATGGGTGGAAAAGGCAGCAGTCTGTTCTGCCAACCCTGCTCAGATCATTCACAAAATCCATGTAGAATACATATGCAGAAATAGCTATGAAAAAATCCTCTATGTAATACATACTTTGCATCTAGAATAAACATAGGCAGCAACCAGTAGTGCCACTCATGAGATTTTGTTATATATATATATATATATATATATATATATATATACACAGAAATAACTGAGAAATAAGGAAAAACCTAAAAGGGAATGTAGGAAAAGTATGTGATGAAATTATTGCAGTTAAGGGCTATATTGCAGAAGAAAGTTTTGGGATCAGTATGGCAGCTAATTGCTAACAACAGACACCCTGACAAGAGCCTTTTTTTCCATTGTTTAGTCTGATAAACAACAGTACTATTTCTGAGCCTGTAAATAACTTGTCTAGCTTATGAAAGACATAGACAGTATTGATAAACTGAAGTGAAAAAGAACAGATTTGGTATTTCTTCTTTCCATGTAGTTTTTCTAATGTAGTCTATTTAAAGAATGTTCCTTAACCTGATGTAGTTTCTTTCTTTTGCAGAGAATTTATTGCTGAACGCTTATGCAATCTCCATTTCATTATTTATGTTGCAAAAAAGGTACAGAATAAATTTTTGGTCTGAATATCAGAGATGAAGAAGTTCAATTGGGAGTTGGATGCATTCAGTACTATAAGGCAGTGCAGTATTTATGTGTCACTGAGAACCCACGCCAAAAAAGTAAATTAATCTGGGGAGTTGTGTTGCATTAACACAATCCCATTTCTTTAGGTACCTTTCTGTGACATCCTTGGGTATCTTTTCCTGTGTCACATAGGCAGCCTGAAAGAGGTGCACTTACTTACAGAGTAACCAGGTCTTAGCCACAAGTATTGTTTTATTACGTCTTTGCAGAGACACTATGCTTCATGAACACGCTGCCAGATGCAAAATAAGCAGGTGGGAATTAAGAAAAAAAGATATTTTATGAAACAGATGAACTATTTTGTCAAAACTTGATGCAGAAAAAAAGTTTTAACATCAAAATGAGTAGGAGTTTTGTCCTTTTACAGAGGAAAGAGGCATAGGATCTGGAGTTTGCTGGGTATGTGTTGTGTCTGCACAGTAGATGCTGACCAAATTTGAGAAGCTAAAAGATGTAGTAGAAAAGAAATCTGTGGATTGGTTATTCTCTTGCTGTTCTGTACTGGATGCATTTAAGCAATGTTACTGAAAAGGAGTCACAAAGTGTGGATGCAAGATAACCTGGAGGTGGCAGTGGAAAGGAGCCTGCAATTGGTAATTTTTCAAGGTGCATCAATGGGGAGTTATAGTTCAGTGAGTAGCAGGAAATTTGAGATTAAACCACATTTACCTGAATGCCTTTTCTTGAAACTGGGTGTTGTATTTCCCCCCCAACATTTGAAACTATCTTCTGTTTGCTCCTACCAGGGTTTAACACTGGATGAGTTTTCAGAAGTGATTTTGGGGTCTCTAATTCTTGGGGGTTCATCCAGACATTTCAAAGGAGCCTGATAAGTCAGAGGTAAGGGAACATTAATTCACATTTTTGCCAAGCAGGGCACTCTAGAGACATTTAAAAAGTGATTTCTTTCCTATCAAGGTCACAAAAATAGTTTCTGTAAGTGAGGTTGGATTTGCCTCAAGATTCACAGCAAAAATGCAATTTTAAAAACACTTCTCTTAGTTTTTGAAGGGAGCTTTTGAAAATATATCTTAATATCAGTCACAAAAATGCAAACGCGTGTCATACAGGCATGATGTGTAGTGAAACCTGATTATACTGGTACCAAAATATATTTTCCTAGTGTTTTTCTTGAACTGGATGAGTATCATAGAATGAAACATCAAAGCTTTTGTAGTTTTTACACTGAAATAAGATTACTCTATAGTAGTAGCATGCTCACACAAGAGTCCAGAACAGAAATTAATCAGGGAATGTTTCTACTTTCCTGATTTTCTCTGAAAATTATTTCTGAAACTCCCTGAAAATTATATAAAGTATCATTCCTTTCAAAGAAACACAGAATTATTTTTCATATTGTTGTTGAGTTTGAAATATTGAATTGGAAGTATTTGTGGCAACTTTTGAAACTTTCTTCATCTGCAGTTGGGAAGTACATATGGTGCTGTCTGTCAGCTACAAACACCTTTTTTTTTTCCCCTCAATATATAACACACAGATCTGGTCCTTCCTCTTTGGACCAGAAAGTCTGAAGAGAGCTGGCCATTGTAGGTTTTGTATGAAAACAAAGAGCTTGAGAAATAGTTGAGTCTGCTGAGGTGCAGCTCTCAGAAGAAAGACTGGGCAAAATCACAAGGTCTGGTATCCGCATGCCCAAAGCACAAGTACCATGAAAAAGTGCTAACCACAGTTATGTTCTAATGGTCACTATTGTCTGTAAGGTGAGGACAATTTCTTTCACCTGGAAAGCTTACAGGCTTTAGTTTTTCTTGTTGTACTGGATAGCCAACTATTTCTAAAGGATTGATTAGTGTAATTATTCCTATATGTACTGAAAAGAGGCAAAAAACAGCTGAAAATTTTTGAACAATCTTTTACTGCAAATTTTCATTTTCAAAAGATCCCAGGACTAAATACGTCATAGTGAAAATTTGTTTTTATTTTGTTTGAACAAACATAGCAAAGTTAGAGAATGAGAATCATTGATTTTCTTTTGGTACCTTGGTGTTTATTCAAGGCTTTGTATAGAAATCTAGATTATCTGATACATCTGTGTGGTTCTGTACATATTAGCATGTATGCAAATCTGTTAGTGATTCACTTCTAACAATAAACATGGCTTTTGGGTAATGCACAGACAAGAATGAATTCTCTAGCGGTGCAGAGCAGAGATGTGCATGGAAATCAAATCAGTACTGAACATATTCTTTCTATTGAGGCCTTTGCTATCAAATGGGAGCTAGCACAAGCTATCATTTCATCACTGATAGCTATTTCATTGCTAATTGTCATAATTGTTTAAAAAACAAACCGAAACACAAAGCCAAGAGGGATATTACAAAAATAATGTTTTTAAGTTAAGGAAAACCGAAGTCTATTCTTAGATGTACATTGTGTCTTAAAGGAAAAATTGGCAGCAAAGTTTTTTCCTGAGATATATATCAAGGAAAAGGGTGGGATTTTGGTACAGTTAAACATCTAAAGCCAAAATTTTTAGCTTATTGAAATTTAAAGTATAACCACAAGGAAAAGTTTTTTAGCGACAAAAATCTATTTTTGTGTATGTCTTATGTCTCTTAAGGAGCTTGTGGGAAGTGGAGGCAGACCCATCTGAAAGGTAACATTTTTCTCACACTGGAAATTATGTCCTGCATGGTGTGGCAGGTTGAGGGCCAAGCAGCAGCTTGCCACATATTAATAGTTGTGGAAAAAAACTGGTCAGGGACCAAGGGAGTATTGACAGAGCTTGTTGTATCTCAGACATTGACCAAGTTGGGTAAAATCTGAACTGGCAGCAAAGATTTACCTGCAAGAACACTATTTTTGTGGCAGACTTATATACAAACTTGTAACTTTTTTATTTTTTGGCTGAAAACTCTCCAGTTTTTGGGAAGAGATTGTAATTGGGGATCCAGGCAAACACATCACAAGGTCTCTACCCAATAACCTGCCATGGAGCTGTGCCACCTTCACTGCCAGTGAATAATGCTGATGCCCTTGGTGGCATTCGAATCACAATTTCTTGTCAACCATACGAGTATCTGTAATCAGAAATGTAGCCTACTGCTGCTGCAAGTGAAATTGGGCCACCAATAAAGAGCTTTAAGTACCTTATAAATAAACTGTTTGCTTTTCATGAGAAGTGTAGGAGACTGGGGACAATGTATTTCAAGGTACGATTTGCAGATCTCTAGGGAGGGACATGAAAGGTAGCTGCAATAATTCCAAGTCTGTGGCAGTAGCATCTGTTCACTAGAGCACTGCTCCCATGTGAGAAAATACAGGAATTTTTAAATAAAAGTAAAGAATAGTACCCTAGAAGATTTACTGTGATAACAGGTGTTCGTTCAGAAATTGCCAATCGGTATAAATAGGAGAAGGTAAAAATGGAAGGCATAAGTAGAGATAACAGAAATATGTGCTATTATCTAAACTTATTGTAGAATTTAGAACATAACTGTCTTCATGAATATAAGCCATGAAAACATGTTGTGATTGTCATGAAATATATATACAGTACCATTTGCCAAAAGAATTTTCTGTCAGCAGTTCTCCATGTGAGTTGTTGAATTTTGTTTGCTGTAGAAGTTGACATTTAGCAAATAGTTGAAATATTAAATCCCTGAAAAAAGAGTTTGTTGTCTGGCCACAAATTACTTGAGAATATTTATACCCATGACCCAAAAGAGCTGCTGACAAGATGCAAAGCTTTTCTTTAATAGTCTAATAAGATGTTTTGATGCTAGAAGTGGTACAGCTTTGGCTCAAAAGACTTAACTTTTGAATTATGTACTGCAGTTTCCTTTTCTTGCCCTAAATATCTGCATTTGAAGACTCACTTCTTATCACAAGCAGTTTTAGTAACAATACAGATTGTTGTGTCTCAAAAGTGCATTGTCTCATATGAAAAAGCTATTTTTGCAAAATGAATATGGTCATTAACAGAACACAATATTATTTAAAAAAAAAAAAAACACCCTGAAAATAAAATACCGTAGTGGACCATTTGTCTGTAAATTAAACAACACAAGAAGGAGCTTAACATTTCTAAAGCCTGTTACTTAACACAAAGCTTCTGCACTGCTACTGAGCTGTTGAAATAAAGGGAGGATCTTGTCAAACTTCTCAAACACCTGCAGTTTGCAGTGAGCTACCTGAGATGTCCATGGGCCAGCTGTGGTGATTCAGCCCACACTGATCCCATGTTCTGCTCCTAAATTCAGATGAATGTTTGAAGTTTTCAGCCTGGCAATGAAAGCTGCTTTCATTGGAAGCTGCAGTCACAGAAATAAACCTTAGGCATTTTACTTTTTATCCATGCAGAGCTGATGCCACCCTATCTCATAAGAACCTTAGAGTTGCCAACTTGTTGCTGAGGGAATAAAAAAAAGCAAAGGAAAGACATACTCACTGAGAGGTGGGAGGAAGGGCTTCTTTCTGCTGATCCCACTTGTTCCACTGCTTTTGTGTGTGGTGTAGCATCTGGAAAATGTAAATAAAAGAGAGTTCTGGGATGCTTGATAATCTTCACATCCTGCTATCCTTAAAGGTTTTAGAGGAGGAGATAATCTATCATCAGCTGTATTTCTGTTTTAGCATAAATGTATAATTCTAAATTCTGAGAAACATGGAAAGGTGTTATGAAGATATTGTGATCACACAATCACACATTGAGCTGGAAAAATGGGTATTTGTGAAAAATCAATAGCTGAATCTGTCCTCAAATTTTGTCATTCTATACAGAAAGCCCAGGGGAAGAGAGCCAGAAACTCCTTTCTTGACAAGAAAAAAGCAAGACGTTCATTTTGTAGATTGGTTGTACTATGTTTTCATGCCTGTGAAGTTGGTGGTAGCAGTTTGTGTTGAAATGTGTTCTATATTTTAAAAATATTTAGTGTTGCGGATTTTGCATGATTTTAAAAAGAAAGAAAAATATGAAGGATGTTGCTGAAAAAAAAGAATAGACCATAATGGAAATTTGTTGTGGGCAGGCCTATGTTCATCTAGACAAAGAGGACACATTGTCCTGGCTGATCTTTCCCTGGGTTTCTTGTCTAGTGATCTCTACTTGCAGCTACCTTTACAAAGGTACCTGGTGACATCTTAAATGGGTAGTATGGACTTCTGGATTTGGATGAATGTTACTGGTGCAAGCTGAAAAAAGACACCTGTGTGGAACCACAGCCTGGCAGGTCTGAGCAAGACTCAGGAGGTTCAAAGTTCATTAGAGTGGAGGATTCATTAGCTAGAAAGAAATAGTGTCCATTTTTCCATTACTGTCTTCATTCCAAAGGATGCTGGCAAAAATAAAAATAAATTTTATGACAAATGAACTACTAAATACTGAGGTTGGGAAAGGCTGAATGTACAGTTTTACTGACTGCAGGTTGGGTTTTGCTGCAGTTACTTCTCATCACTAGATCTTTCTCTCCTTCAATCTTCTCCTTCAGTTAAAGGGCACTCTGTATTTGTGGATTCTGAATGATTGCGAAGGGAATAAATATTTATAAAGTAATATTAAATTCCTGAAAATTTTCTATTTCCCATTTATATAGGAGAACTCAGCCTGATCAGTTTATTGATACTAAGTTCCAAAATATCACTTAATGAAATATTTTGTGAGAAAAATGACAGCAGGCAGGAGAATAACATGTGAAGGGAGAACTCAAGTCTGGGTGTTTAAGCATGCTGTAAGTGAACATGTTAGTTAAAATGAGTGCTGAGGAAATAAATGACATATGGTTGAGAAATGTGGTAGCTACAGTAAACCTTATATTGGCATGGAAGATGATAAGATACAATAATCTCATTCTGCACCACAAACTAAGCAGAAAATATACTGCTAAAATATCAAGAAATTACACAAAATAGCCATTTATGTAAGTTACAGGGGAGGAATCACCTTATCATCTAATGATAAGTCACTGAACCAAAAGTTTCTGCTGGAAAGGACAGTTAACAGCTGTTTTCTAAAAGGTTCTTGAATTGTAGACTCACAATTTGATCTAACCTCCTGCCTTCCTTCCTTGATAGCTTCCCCTCATGCTGTGCACTCTCCAGCCCAAGCCTCTGCTTCCAAAACTGGATATG
Source organism: Poecile atricapillus (assembly GCF_030490865.1). Taxonomy (NCBI): domain Eukaryota; kingdom Metazoa; phylum Chordata; class Aves; order Passeriformes; family Paridae; genus Poecile; species Poecile atricapillus. Next base: position 21,790,716 of record NC_081254.1, on the reverse strand, counting down.
ATTTTTCCTGTGTTAAGACTTATTCATACTAGGAAGAGAGAAATGATTTTGCTATTGTAGGGGGAGTAACTCCCGTGTGTATCTTTAAAAAACAGCTAGATAAACATTATACAAGATGCTTTGTACATCCCAAAGTTTTTGAAAGAATATTCTTAATTAAACCTGCCATAGACTTAGATTTTCCTGTATATGAAACAAAGTTTATTGCTATAGTTTGTTTTTTTGTCTGGCAAGGCTTGGACAAACAAGCACATCTTGAGGTCAACATTTATAATTTTCACATACCTGATCCAGTGGAACACAGCAAAACTTTTGTGTGATTTAAAAAAAAATCAGATGTGCCGTCAGGCCAGTACAGCTATGGACAAAGTCAAAAATGTCCAAGTAGGTTAGGTCTGTACTGAGATTCACCCATAATGACTGTACAGGTGTTCCTTAGGGCTCTTGAAAAATTACTGTCATGAAGAAGCAAAGAGGAGAATTTGGACCTGGTCTTTCCTGCATTTTTCCTGTCTTTTCAGAGAGAGGAAGAGAAAGAAGGGGGAGGAGGGAAGAAGTATTCTAGAGGGGGTTGTTCCTTAAGTGCTTTATCTGGAGATAATAAGTTTAAACTGTTTGTATTCTAGGAAGGAAGAGAAGGGACATAAATATCAGCACATTGAAATAGCTATTCCCTGAGGATACTTTGTTTTAATATACTGGTATTATCCGTTCAGTGGGCTGTGGTTTTTCATTTCATTCATCACTTATACTATGGAAATTTCTGAAATGTTTAATTTAATTGTACTGAAGACATCAGTCATGATTTTCTAGTTATAGTTGTGGGAGGCTTTCATTTTGAAACACTATTATAACTTTCAAAATAATTCCTTTTAAGTTGATGTTTAGTGTCAATCCAAGCGTGACTCATGTAGTGAAGTTGGAGAAAATCACCTTAGCCATTTCTGCTTTATGGTAGTCTGATGACTGATTAAAATACAAAATACAGTTTTTCATAGCTCTGAGATTGAGCCTCCACACATTCTCTGACATTTCCCCTGGGTGTGAGGGACAAGAGGGTTGAGATGGGGAGAACACACAAGGAAAACGAGGATTTTCCAGGTCCTATCTGCAAAACATATTATTTTCCATTTTTGTTTTTGTTTGTTCAGAAACTGCCTCTGTTGAAAAGAGTAGGGATTTAATCTGAGTTGGTGCTTCAAGAAACCAGATCTTTAAAGGGGAGAATAAGTCCCCTGTAATGCTGTTAAGCAACATTTGAAGTAAAGCCTCATCCTCAGTAGCTGAAGCCTCAGTAGCGTTTGGACCGTGTGCACTCACATCAGGGTCTCTGCTGCTCCTCAAGCTCACTGACAGCACCACCTCCCTCCAGTCATGCCACATCACTTACTCAGATTCATTTTCCCTTTGCACAATTACCCAGTTCTCCACTAACATACAAAAGACCACATGAGGTAAAACCTCTCCCCCTGCTTTTTCCAAACTATTTTCCTGCGTGTTCAGTTGCTAATGAATGTCACAACCAGACAGAAATAAGCAAGAGTTCAATTCCTCTTTAATTCTTTTCCTAGAAGGAGTTTTTCCTCTTTTAGTCTCCCAGATAGTATCAGAAGGTTAAATATCTTCTCTGCCATCTCAAAATGAGGCCAGGCATGTTGTAATAACTTAATAAAATGAAATACTGCATCATACACATACAGATGAAAATGAATGTAAAAAACCCATGTAATTAGACACTCCGGTATAACAGTTGACATGATGCACTGCATTTGTTTCTATGGGTCTACAATGTTTTGGGATAATAAAAAGGGTCTCAATATGGAATAAATTGAAATGTGAATTTTAATAGAAATAGTGTTTTCTGATATAAATCCCCTTATTGAAGATAGCAAAAAAACTGCCACTTTGAAGATGTTTTGATTTTCCTTTTCCTCCTTGATTGATATAATGACTTAACAAGTACTCTGAATGATACCACAGGGTACGAAGCTGTATTCACAGGCTTCTGCACTTGTGAAGCAGCTTGTGTATATACTATCGTGAATTTCACGAAGAAATTTTCAGAAAATTAGATAATTCTTGAAAAGCCTGAGAAGCTGTTCTCTAGGGTATATTCCTAAAATGTTACTAGTATGTATTGTAAATCATATTTTATTCTATATTTTGATTAACATAACTTTTTACTTAGAAAAAAGAAAAATTTAGGAAAAACATTTTGACTCTTCACTCCTTCCACAAAAATAAATAGATCTGTGTTAAATAAAGGAGCTTGTGAAATCAGGGAGGGGGTGTGTGTATGTGAAAAGGCAGAAGTGGGTAGTACGTCCCCGATGGCGTTACGCATTTTCTTTTAGAAAATTATGAAATTATTTTTCTATTTTCCCTCATCCTTCCACGCTGTTGAACAGTCTAAAGAAAAATGATTCTTCCTTTGTGTGATTTGCCCAGATTTGGAGAGCTTTTGAAGTGTTACAGATTATCTATCAAGAAGTGGGGTGAAAAGCACTTTTGAGCTCTGTATATCATTAATCCTGTAGCACTCAGTAAGCAAACCACACTTGTATACAGGAAACGAGTGATGATGAAACCCACAAAGATGGAGTTCAGACATTTTGAAAAACATTTAAAATATTAAGTCTTCCATTACAGAATGCAACTTAATTCTAAATAATTTGTGTCCAAACCCTTTTCAGTTTTCAAATATATCTGGTTTCCAGGAAGCTGATGAAGGATTAAACAGGCTGAAATCCACCTCCCTCCTTTACATCTCCTACATTAATGTCTCTGGTGATGGTAGAATAAGGAAAATATACATGTGCAGTTTTTTTCAAAGAGAATTAATAAAAAACATTTAGTCTGTAATTTAGAATATTCATAAAGGTAATTGAAAATATTGTGTGGGAAATACATATTATCTAACATTCAGGTAGTGCTGCAAGGTAAATATCAGCAACTACATGTTGGGAGCTTTCCTTCCAAGCAATGTATTATTTGTAGTGGAAAATGAAAGGCTACTGGACAGGTTTGTCAAGAAGGTGAGAAGGGGATGTGACAGGTGATAAATGCTTTGACAGTCATGCAGGGTGAAAATGAAAGGCAAAGGGTGAGGGCAGGTGAAAGAAATTTGCCAAGGTCTGAGAGTAAAGAGCAATATGGTTTCAGAATTAGAAGTAAGGTTGTAGAAGTTGAATGGAAAGATGTTATGCATGTTCTGGCAATACAGGTGTTATGCATTTCTTAGAAAGAGAACAGAATGCATCCCCCTATCTATGGAATGGATGTCTAAGATTAGTAGGCAAAAATGAAGAGGCAAAACTACAGAGATAACAGAGAAAGAGAAATAAGACAGCAAGAAGGTGAAACGAGTGAAATAAAAGTACGAAAAATGAGCTAAAATAAATAAGAAAAATATGAAGCTGTAAAGTTACATAACATGAAAGGAAGAAAGCCCAGGAAAGCACAGAAAAACTAAAAGAAATGTAAGAGAGGAGAAAGCAACCTTCTACTATGCAAATTACATTCCTTTAGAATGAAGATATTTAATTTTGATTGATTTAATCCTCCCCCACTGCCAGGAAAGCCTACACTTCTTGAGTTCATCAAAAATAAACCCCTACAGTGATTTTTGAGAAAAAGAAAAATCAAGTCAGAACACTTACTATGTAGAATAAATTCAGTATGTACCCACTATAGCAGTGGAAATGAAGGTCATCCTATTATAAAGAGAATTTAGGAAAATACATTTCATTAAGAAGAAAAAGGGGAATAATGTAAAGTGATAACCTTACTGAAAGCAAAACAAGTATTTCGTTCTCATTCTTCCAAATAGCAAAATTAACACATCACCATTTCAATGATAAGAATAATGTTGAAATCTGATGAAATTTGATGAAGCATAAGCATCTAGAAAAATAGATATCAAAACATACATTTTAAGATATTTTGTATTTGTTCATTCACCATCAGCTGGGAAGGATGAAGTAGAGCTTTCTAGGATTTCCAGTGATTAAGATGTGGAAGTTGACCACTGTACTAAGACTTTTATAAACTGTGTACTGATTCACAGCATAGGAAAGATGCAACATTTAACTAGTTGGAGCATAGAACTAATCAAAGTATTTTTCTCTCCACTGAGTAGTGTCTTGATTTTGTTATTCTGTAATCTCACTCTACCACTGTATGATATTTTATGTTTAGGTTTTAAAGTGACCCAATTCATATTCTGAAAGGTTTCATGCATGCACTGAAATTAGTAACTTCGGTCATTTCTGCTAAGAAAAGTATTTTGCTGCCTCTGAAATATGCCCCTCTTCCCAGGCAATAAACTGGCAGTGATCATGATGTGATTATAAGGCTAGTCTGTATTGCAGAAATGTAAAGTACTGTTGTACAATAGTTAACAAGGTAATTATCACATTATATATAGCACCATAGCTGTGCACTGCAGTGCTCACATCCCCCATTTAGGTCTTCCTGTATTTCTGTTCTTTTAGTTCTGTCTCAATTACTTAAGTATGTGGTGGGAATAGTATTTCCCTGATCAGTTTGTGTGCTTGTATAGCTTGTTTTATTTAAAAGGAAGTCTGAGGGACAGACCATCTCTTGCATTGTGTAAACACATAATCTTTGAAAAGAAAACAGTATTTGCTAGGTGTTTTGACATAGCTACAACAGAAATAATAGATTTGGTATTTGTTTCAACTTGTAACATTTAGATTTGAAGAAAAGGAAAAGGAAAAGTTATCTAGATACATTACTATACTGGAGAGAATATTTTTGAATGCTGGATAGATTTTAGGAATGGCATTTGCTCTTGTTCTTGTGAAATGTCTCTTATTGTTGAGCTGAACCAAATAGAAAAAAATTATGAAAGAGAGAATCATAGCCAATGAAGAAAAGCCAGTAGATCAGCATAATTCTTCAAAATAAGTTATTACTGGAGGTGAAATGCAGAACAGGATTCTATAGATGTGGGTTTGCAAAGAAATCCTGCAGGGAGATACATATTGAAGACAGAAAGTTTCTGTGCTAGAGAAACAGAGAAGCAAAGGAGAAAGCACTGTTGTGTCTTCAGAATAAAGCAGTTTTATGATTCTTAAAATACAGCAGTAGGAGAACTGACAGAACCCCATATTAAGCACAACTCTAATCAAATGGTAAGTGATAACAAAACAGTATGTTATGATTCCTGGCAGAAATAGCTGTAATACATATCTGTATCATTTCCAGTATAATGTTTCTAGTCTTATTCCATAGCAATCCAATCTGCTTCATAAAAGCATAGTCAGATAATGAAAGATCTAATTTGATTCTGGAATCTGTTAGATCAAGTCAGTGAATTCTGAGACATAAATGTGGACTAACTAGAATGGAATTCTACCTGGCTATAAAGTACACGGAGACCAAAAGAACTACATGTGTGGTACAACATCTGCATAAGTGATGCTGATGCCATGATGCATTCAATTTATTACTGAATTGGGCAGGAAGCTTCAAAATTATTTTAATTCTCTTAACTGTACGATTTTCTATTGCTCTATGACTTTGCTCACAGTGGCAGGCAAGTTCTTTCACTCTTTATCTTTTAGCCATATAATGGAGATAGGAAAGGAAGATTTAGGACACATGTTCACAAATTGGACCATCCTGTTACTATTTTTTTTCCATTAAGTCAATGTAGTTGTTAAGTCTGAGGTTGTTTGCTGGATATTTCAAAAGGTGTGAGGACTAGACCCATGTGCCTATGTGATCTACAGTTAAAGTGATAATAGAGATTTTTTTAGCCCTGTATGATAAAAACTATTCTGTGTAGTCATTGTAATGGAATGATGGCAGAGAAGCCAGAATGAAAAAAAGCCCACAAGCTAAATGATCTCAGGAGCAGACTTATATAGTTAAAAAGGTTTTATGTTAAATTTTCTATAACAATTTCTTGTCATTAAATGCTAACCATTTAGAGATACTGGGGAAGAATTCTATGTCACAGGGAATCAGATTTTTGTAAAGCAAAAGAAAAGGATTTGTTTGTTTACCTTTTCCATTGTTGGTGTTCATTGTGTGAGGCAAGTGGCAATTGTGCACAATGGCTGGCGAAAGGAGGCAATTCTTTACCCCCTCCCAGATGTAAACAGTGCTCAAGAAAGAAGATGGGGTAATTTTTCCTCCCCAGAGCTGGGCACACTCTGTGCCTCACACCTGAATGGGACAGTAGCAGAAGAACCAACTTCCAAACTCCCCAGTGGGGAAGAAGAGACTCTGAAGAAATTATAAGAAACCAGCCCAGAACAGGGATGTGCTCATGTGTTCTTACACATGCATTTAACAAGAAGTTTACTCTGCCCTTTGCCATTTGCCATCTTTTTGGTCTCTGTTGTTTACTTTGAGCTCTCGAAGCAAAGGTCTGTTTTCCACATATGTGATGCAGTAGAAAAGTGTTCACATCATTCTTTTTTGCTCTATCCATTAGACAGCAGTGCTGTTTTGTTCCTTCTCAGTGTTTTACACTCACCCAGCATCCTGGAATGGCAGCAGGACATGACTGCTGCGTGTGTTGTGCCTCTCACAGGGCTGCCCAACTGGTCCAGCATCCTGCACTTCAGTGCTCTGCATGCAGCATCAGGCAGTGCTGAATGGAAAATACCATGACCAGTTTAGAAGAAATAAAGCCCATTCATCTGCTTTTGGGGAATAACCTAGATACAGACCTCACTGTGCTGGGTGTAATATGGAGAGATGCCCTGTCTGGCAGAACCACAGAGTCAAGAAATTCAGAGCAGGAAGAATACAAAATAGCATTGCCCTTCTTTTAAAAGTGAGAACTGAAGCACAGTTTCTTCACCAAGATCAAAATGAACATCTGTGGCATGTGAAAGAAACAAATCTCAGAATAACAAGTCTGAGACACTTCTTTCATGTGGGGGATAACTGAGACACATGAAATGGGCTTTTTAGGGACTCTGACTTCATTCTTTCCCAGTAATAAGATCTCAAGGTGTTACTTACACTTGGATATGTTAAGTTCAGCTGATTCACCTTAAGTATTTTTAATTAAAGTACAAGTTTAAGATTATTAATTAAAAAGCATATTTTCCCACTGAATTTGACACAATATTTTTGAAGTTCATGAATCTATTGTATATAATACACTATGAATCTCTAGTGTATTAGAAAACAGTAGCGATTTACATTATTTTGACGTTGCAAATGAGTTTTCAAGGGTAATGGGTTTCATATAGAGAGATTAAAAGATAACATTCCTTCATTTGTGCCTGCTGACTTCTTTCTCCCTATCATACTACATTTAGCAAAATGAATAAGGCAGAAAGGATGCTGGTGTATTTTTATGTTAATTAACGTATTTTAATTTCAAATAGCATTTCTGAAGAAAAGATACACTCCAAAAAAAGTGATGCCAGGGCAAAACTAATGAATTTTCATTCTTTTCAGGATACTTATGCTTTCATGAATTCTTTTTGTTACATTCTGGTGCATGAGAATGCATCAGTAGGCACTCAGAGTATGCAGCCCACAGATCTCATTTTTACAGAAATCCAGCTTAACTTTTTTAGCTACATAATAAAGTTCACCTCAAAAGTGTGTTATTTTTAGTGGCCAGTTAGGTAACAGCTTTAGAAGTGCATACTTCAGGAAGGCAGACCAACTTTTTAAGGATTTTTTTAAAACCAGCACATTGTAAATGACAAGAAGTTTTTGCCTACAAAGAATGAGTTCGACTGTTTTGTACCTAAATCGGGCTATTCTCAGACAAATTTTAAGGGTAGGCCACTCTTGTCCCCAAAAGTCTGCAGCTGAGAGCTCACCCTTGCTGCAGTTGCATTGCTTAAAGCTGTGTGATGTATACTGGAATTAGTTAAACTGAAATTTCACTGCACTATCTCTTCCATGTCTTGGTGCACCTTGGAACACCCTCAGCTCCTTGGGAGTGAAAATGGTTTTGGCCATGGTGCTATAAAACAGGAACCTCCATGGTGTCTGCATGATGCCCTTGGCTGCTGGGCCAGTGGCTTTATTCTAATGCTGATGGTGAGAGGCACAAGGAGCAGCCCTTTTTAACAGTGTGGTCCAAGGATTGCACTGCTCTGATCCCAGACAATTCCCATAAGAATTCTCAGTTCATGGCCCCTCCAGGCACAGATTCAATGGCAAAATACTGACCTGCTGTAATTTACCTGTCCTTTGTGTAATGCTAGTCATAATAGCAGTATAAAACCAGTGACATGGTTGAACAGGATTGTTGATACTCATTGGAACAGATCACTAAATTATGTTTCTTTTACTTCCATAACTGTGCTATACCCAGGTGCTTTTATAAAGCAAGAGCACTGGCCATGATTTACTGCACTGCAGTAAAATGAACAATGCACCAATCCACAGAGTCAGGCAAATCTCATATTTGATGTGCTAAGTGAATAGACAGAGAAAACATGCTCCCCAAAAATATTTTGAACCACATTGCTATAGCTCTGGTTTGTGACACTCCAGAACCTTCACAATATGATTAAACACTGACTATCTCTTGAAACATTATCTCTTGAAACATTATCTTTTGAAACCAAAACATTATTCAGAAACTTGATTTGAAATAGTTTCTTTTACAAGTAACAAAACAACTCACACTGATTTTCCCTAAATTCTATTGGAGGAAGTGAAAAAGAACAATTAAAAAACTTAACAGTAATTCATAGGTAGGTTCCAGCTGAGCAGAAGCAAAAATTGAAACTAAAAATCTAAACTAAAAATCGTAGGTCTAAATAAACGCATCTGATTCCATGCAAGAAAATTCCCACTGTTAGAGAGGAAATATAGAAATTTTCTACAGCTGAAAGTAAATTCAAACTTAGGATATTCTTACCCAGCTATATAGGGCAATAGTAATACTTTGTAATTAGAAAAAGATACTTAGTTTAAAATTCCACAAATTAGGAAACATAAAAGTTGTCAACAGACCTATTTTTTTCTACGAAAAATTGACCCGTTATAAACATTTTTCTTGTCTATAAAACTGTTTTCTTCCTCAGGTCTTCTTGAACTGGGACAGATTTTATTTTTTTTCAGTAAAAGTTTGGATAGTGAATAAACATCTTTTCTTTCTAGTTAAGTGATGATTAAAAAAATTATTTTAGTACTGAAATAGTCTACTCTTGATATAAGTTCGCAGTTTGTTGTTCCTGCCTGAGACACGAAGGAAAGAAAGAAAGATCATTTCAGTTTAGTGGCAGGGCTCCTCCTAATTGCTGCATATGTAAGAAGAGTGAAGATGAATGCTTGCTTGTTATAACCGTCCACTCAATACAAAAAAGTGATAGACTTTGTAGGATGAGCATTCTTCTATACTCCAAGATTTCTTAAGGTAGCAAAATAAAATTTAGGTCTCAGAATTTTCTTAAAAGCCACAATATGCTTTTATGTGCGTGAAGATTGAATAAATGCATAAAAATCACAGCCTGTTATGGCCAATGAGAGATTTCCTTCTGGAGTAAAAGACCTTTTATGTGTCATACAATCACTATAAGTTTTGACATGAAAGACACATGAACTTAAAGCTGGGAAATACATGCAAAGAGAGGATTGAAAATTATGAAACAGAAAACAGCCAAAGATTTTGGTCTAGGGCAGACTACGTGAGATAATTTTTAGCAGTTAACCTCTGTAGTAACTCTGTGTTATCCTTCCAGGTACCTGGGAATAACAAGGCCTCTTACGTACCCTGTAAGGCAGAATGGGAAGTGTATGGCCAAAATGATCCTGTGTGTCTGGCTTTTATCTGCCTCTATCACCATTCCCCCGCTCTTCGGCTGGGCCCAGAATGTAAATGATGAAAAGGTTTGTCTCATCAGTCAAGACTTTGGCTACACCATTTACTCCACAGCAGTTGCATTTTACATTCCGATGTCAGTGATGCTTTTCATGTACTATCAGATTTATAAAGCTGCCAGGAGGAGTGCTGCTAAACACAAGTTCACTGGTTTCCCCCGTCTGGAAGAAATGGAAGGGATTTCTGTGAATGGACTTGTAAAACTGCACAAAGAATCTGAAGAATGTACTAATTTTTCACGACTCCTAAAGCATGACAAGAAAAACATTTCCATCTTCAAAAGAGAACAGAAGGCTGCCACCACCCTTGGGATTATTGTTGGGGCTTTCACAGTCTGCTGGCTGCCCTTTTTCCTCCTCTCGACTGCAAGGCCCTTCATCTGTGGTACAGCGTGCAGCTGCATCCCGCTCTGGGTGGAGAGAACATTTCTATGGCTGGGCTATGCAAACTCTCTCATTAACCCTTTTATATATGCCTTCTTCAACCGGGACCTGAGGACAACCTATCGCAACCTGCTGCAATGCAGATACAGGAATATCAACCGCAAACTCTCAGCCGCAGGGATGCACGAGGCTCTGAAGCTTGCAGAAAAGCCAGAATTTGTTCTGTAAGGTCACTCATCCTCTACTGTGGTAATTTGTTGTTTTATCACATTAGCTTTTTCCCCACAGGTTTGAAAGAAGTGTGTAGGAAGAACCAGGCTGCTTGAGCAATTGCAGTCATCAAAAAACAAGGTAGAGCCCACCAGTCCTAATCAGCCTGGAAAAACAAGACCATCACCTAAAGAATTTGGGTGTAAGAGGAATATAAGAAAGGACAAAAGTGAAATGTAGTGCAGGATGTTTGAGCTGTTAGTGAGGAAAAAGGGCCTAACTCATTTGTTTGGCCCAAAAAATGTTTAGTAGGTCTGAATGCTGGATGCACCTTGTGTCCTAGAGATTCTTAGCTGAAATAAAGACCTGAGAATGGTGAAAAGTTCGTTTTCTTCCACTTTAGTATTACAAAAATCATTAAAGAAGAAGCTGATTCAAAGAACTTCTATTGCATAGAAATATTCTTTATTGTAATACCCCATATGTTCATTAAATATTGATTTACTGGATTGCCTGGAAATGAACTATATTGTGAAATTTAATATTGCCTTTGCACAGCAACTCTGGCACTGAAAGAATTTGTTACACTTCCAATTTGATTGTAAGAGTTTGAGTAATGTCACATGGACCAGCATCTACTGCTGCATACAGCCATGCAGCACAGTTAGCTGCAGTGCTGCTGTGCAAATCACACCAGGTAATCTTGTGCTATATTTCTAATATAACAAATGTGTCTGATGACAGTTTATTTCAGGATCTGTCTGGTCTTTGTCCATCTCTTCATTCTTTAATTCTCTTGGCTTTCTCAGCTGAGCACTTCTCTAATCTAGATGGAGACTGTGCTCAAGCCGTTTCTGTTGATGTATGGCTAGTCCTTGTTCCACTTCAGTAGTTCATTTACTGTCTATTTGAAAGCTCTTCTACTCTTTTGGATTTCTTTCTCTTCTGGAGTCAGTAAGGAAAAAATAAACTTAAGACCTTATGACTTCAGAGGCACCTGGACTTTATTCTTGAAAACCTATTTTAATCATCACTTGTGCTTAAAGTGATTTAAAGCCTTGCTGTGTGTACAAATAAAGATAATTTACTTTTTCTGGTTCTAGCTTTTTCTACCACCATTGCAGTTTGTCCAAGTATGTGATCTTACTTCTCCTGACTTTGGTAATATCTCTTCCATCAGCCCAGCCAGGCCAAAGACTATAAATTTTTTTTAATTTAAAAATGAATAATAAACATATTGATTATATTAATATATTACTCGTAATGTATTAATATAACATGTAGCAATTGTGTAAGATACTATTACAATAACTTAAAATAATAAAACAACTCATAAGATCAAGATGAGCTCTTTGGCCCAAGTTTGCACTGCCCACCCTGTTCCAGCTGGAGCAGAAGGTGAGGGTACATAAGTGAACAAAGATTTCTTCAGAACTTGATCTGCTTTTTCACATGTTGGGACATCAGTAAGAAGACATGTTCATTATCAAATTGCCTCAGTACCAAATCACACTTTAGGCTAACTTTTGTCCCCACTTTCTTAAGTATGAAGCAAAAATGACTTAAATGAGTTCAGTGATGTTAATTTGGGCTAAGTAGGGAGCAGTCAGTGCCAGATCCCTTGTTCCAAGCCTGCAGACGTAATTGCAAACACTTGAGCCTCTGACTGGCACATAGACAAGCCCTGGGACTGATGTGCTGAGCTATGTGTACTGAAACATGCTTCAGTAATTTCAGATGCATTCATACACTACAGTAGGGAGTACATTTTGGCCTCATTTTCAGAAGAGAATCACAGAGTAAGAGGCTGTATTCCAGCTTCAAAACAGTTTTCTAAAGATTCAGATTTTCTAAAGTTTCAAATTGATGTGAGACAATCCTATTTCTTTTAAATGTTCCAATATTAAGCACAGGGACAAGAAGAGATTTGGGCCCAGAGCATCCACAAGCTCTGGAGTATGGAGCAGAGCTCATGTTAACTCAAGCATGTTTTCCATATTCAACATGAAATTATTGTTGCTTCTTTATTACTTATCAGAACAGCGGGATTTTTTGTTTGTTTGTTTGTCTGCTTGTTTCCAGCATAAGTGAGAAGTTTTCAAGGCCTTCTGTAGGTTTTTCTTTTCTGTGTAAGGCTATATATGGGAATATATATAGAATATACAAATAGATGAATCTGGGAAGGCTCCAAGTGGGACTATAAAAACTCAGAAGGTGATTTTAGAATTCTGGACAGAAGTTCCAGCATTTTTATTCTGCAGGAAAACCTGAGAAGCTGTGTTTCCTCCAAATAAGAATTTTCCTTTTTTTTTTTTTTTTTAAATAAAATATGTGTCTTGTGAGTCAGAAATTGACATTTGCCCAGCTGTCACTAAAGTCAATTTCCTTCCTCTGGGAAAACATCTTGCAGGAGTCCAGCTCTCCTCTACCATCTGCTTCAGGTAATGAGAGCCCAGGAAAGAATAAGAGTTCTTATGGTGTGTATACCAATCCTTAAAGTTTTTGGAGACATCCATATTTGATCTCTGGATATGTTTAGAAAGAAAAGACAAACAAAACCAAAACAAAACAACAAAAAACCACACCAAAAGCCAAAAACCAGTACAACAACATTACCACAACAACAACAACAAACACCAAAAAACCCACCAAAAGACTTAGTACAAAGTTTCATTATACACCCAAACCAAAATATAGACCACTGGAAAGTGTTTTTAGATGGAGCTGTATTTTAGGGGAAAAGTAAAGAAGGTATCAAGATTAGAAGAATGTCCCATTGCTCAATCACACAGAGAAGAAGTTGAGAAGAAGAGAATGTTTTCAGAGAGAATTATAATGGAAAGAGGCCTTAAGAACAAGAAGGAAATAATCGGGAGCATGAATAAGACATTCCATGTTTTAAAAAGATAGATAAATAGAACTGCATCACAATATCTAACTGCAGCAGTAGCATTTTTCACTTGGATAATTCACTGCACATCTGACAAAGGGGTAATACAAGAATGGGTGAATGAGAAGTCTGTGTCAACATGTGCTCTTAGCAAATCCAAGGAGAGACTGCACTCGTGGTCTGTGTGTTCCTATATGTGCTTCCAGAGGAAAGCCAGAAGGGTGAATCAGATAGACAGGACTGTGAAAAAAATGAAAATAAAATACTCCAGGAACCAGAGCACAGGCAGGCCACCAAAACACTGACTAAGTGAGGAGGGAGAAAGTGAGAATTGTACTCCTCCTGCCCCTGCTTTTTAGAGGGAGACTGTCTGTGGTAGGAACCTCGTTCCTAACACTTTTTCCAGCTCCCACCACCTACCAGCCTGTACATCTAATACTGAACACAGGATTGGCACTTGCCAAACTCCTCTGTTTAGCAAGAGTCTGGCTGGGTAGTAATAGAAATAGCAGAGTAGTAAAACATACAAATTGATGTTAATATCTTCTAGTTATTATGCATCTATTGCTCCACACTGAAAATTTCAGTTTCAATAAAAGAAAAACAATGTCTTTCATGCTCTGCTTGGAGCCAGCAACACTTGCAGAAAGATGTGTCAAAGGGTGGCAAATAAATCTAGTGCAATGAGACATAAAGGAGGGAATTATTTATCAAATTAATACTATAAGTAATGCAGACAAAATCCACTCACTCTTTCACCCCTGCATCCTGGTAGGAAAACAGATTTCTGGCAGCCATTGCTCCAAACAGTGCAGCATTATTAAAAGAACATTACTGAGTTAAGTTTTTGGATTTTTGTTTTGGATTTTAAGTTTTGAATTAATGACCAAGGATGCTGCAGTTACAGAACTGAAAGGTGTTAGAAGCAATGCCATTGGTTTTTGTGCTTTCCCTTAGCTATTGAATTTTCACATTATTTTTCTAATCTTTCAGGAAAAAAAAAACGTATTTAAATTGCAGTATTCTCAGAAAAAGTGCAAGATCAATGTGTCATCAAATCCTCTTCGCAGTTTTCTTAAGAAATAGTTCTTGTTTTTAACATATTTCTCAGGAAGACACAGAAAGAGAAAAGAGAAAATTAAGAGACCTGGGGAATGGTTTTAATATGAAAAATTATTAATATCCTGGAATAGAAGGCACCTCTTATTTCAAATGCTGAGGAGGTAGGGACTGTGAGGACTAGATTTTTTTTCTTTAAGAGAAGGGCTCAAGCAAGTGAACTTAAAAATAGCTTGAGAAACACTGAATCAGAAGAATAATCTTTAAAATTTGCAAGAATTACAAACTTCCATCCCTCTTCATGGTTTTAAGTCTTCTAAGGTTGTTATTGCCACTAAAGAGTGGGTTCAGAATGAGTCTGAAGTGAATTATGTTTTCTATATCCACTTTCTAAACATTTTGCCAAACAGGCCTGTCATTCCCCACACCCAAAAAGCAGCTACTCTGCTATTTTTCCAAATCTATTTTCACATAGGGACATCACAAAAAAGGAGAGAATGGCTTTTATTTGCTGAAAACTGGAAAGATTCTTATGATTCCCAGATTAATTTCTAAGTGCTGCAAGCTAAAAAACCCGCATTGAGCTATTTCTAAAAGATATTAATAAATGGTGATTGTTGAGGATGATATTTTGATGATTTGTGTAACTTTGTGGCTTTACTGATTGAAATTATAATTTCTCTCATTTGCCATCTTTTACATAGAGAGTTACTTCAGAAAAAAATGCATACAAATGTATCAAAGTTTCCAAAAGAGATCATACAGTTTTATAAACCAACACACCAGACTGAATAAATATTTTGTCTCTAGTTTTCCATCTACTCAGTCAAAACCAATGATATTTAATTAATTCAGTTTTTGTGTGGTCTTGCTAGTTCCAGAAAAATGTGTTTAAAGTATACTTATTTTTACCTTTTGCAAGAGAAGAGAAAGCAAGCTATTGAAGTAAACTTAGTTTAGCCCTTTTGAAAAATCTCTTTTAAAGCATGGAAAAATATAAAAGAATGCATCTGGATAAACTCATAATTGTCTCAGAAACTTGGCATCTTTGGCTAAACTAACCAGATCTGTGTGAAAACAACAGGGATTCCTCAGTCAAATCTACTGTCCAAAATGGAAAATACAAAATTAGGCAAATGAAATGAATATTTACTTCCCAACAATAGTTGCAAAAGCTGACAAATCCATAAATTTTACTTCTGTCTTCAAAGAAAGAAGTAAATGCAGCAAGCGAAAATCATGCTAAGGCCCTTTCACTTGTCATTAAAAGAAAAGAAATCAAAGTTCAATTATGCACATAAAGTTAATGCTACAAAATATATATTTTTTTAATATTAGTATTTTCTTTCTGAAATAATCTTCTATCAGCCCAGAAAAGAGAAAACCAACATGCTCTAGGGAAAATGATATAAAATCCAGAATTTTATTCTTGTTTTAAAAGAAAATCTACAATTGCCTAAAACATAGGATTTAAAATATCTTTGTCTTTCCTATATATGAAGTTTTGAACTTGGGTATAATTACCAACTTTCCTTTAATCTGGATAATTTTTTGCCAGGATGTGTTTTCACGTAATAAAATATTTGAAATAAGTCAGAATGCAGGTTTGTCTATAAAAATGCCTGCTCCTGATGCAATTAGAGATATGAATGATTCCATGGTTTCAACAGGGAGGTAAAACAAGACAAAACAGTACCTTGCTGCAAGACTGCAGAGGGATACCCTGAAACCCGGCCTTGTAATCTTGAAGATGTTTCTGTTACAATATTTCAGCCTCGCTGCACAAGAGTGGTGTTTCCCTTCACCCAGCTTGAGGAGAGAGGCAGGAATTTGCATATTCCATGCAAAGATTTTGCAGTAATCCTTTGTCTGTAGGCAATTTTATGAAAGCAAGGAAGAAGTCTTTCCTTTAATGAAGGAATTTAGGGCTTTTGCCACTGAATTGTGTAAAACAGACTGAGAGCTTCCTCAGTTCTCACAACGACCTGAAACATGATGAGTATAAAGGACTGAAAGCCCCCAGAATGCTCCACCTTGCCCAAGCTTCCTCATTTGTATGGGATTTTAGAGAATTATCTCAATAGACATGATCTAATTGCCTCTCAAGAAATGTTTCTATTTATTTCAGTGGTATATTTGGTCAGAACTTTTAGTTGCTCCAGGATATTTCTCATCTAATTCATCCACTCTTTTAAAAACAGGAGAAGTTCTGATTTCTCCAGGGAAAAAGAGTCATGACCAAATGTGCTTCAAAGCAGCCAGAAAAAGTCAAGCCAGAACAGGAAGAAGAAAAATGAAGAGTTGGCTTCCAAAGAACTGGATAGATTTATGAAATCTACTTCATCTTCCTTTGATGGGAATGTGTTGAAAATATTCCATGAGCTCAATACATTACATTAAATATATTTCTATTGGAAGTACTCACTTCTTGTTTGTGTGGAGGAAAATGCTGCTACACACAAATGGAAATAGTTTTCTGCCTGAGAAAGCCAAATAATTTCAGCAATAAGTTTGACACAGGGCAGGGGCAATGCCACTAAAACTCAAAGCGTTGTACAGGTTTCCACCACATTAGACTATGTAGAACAACATTTGTATGCTTATTATGCTTGTGGATCCTAATATTGGTATTCATATTCAGGGATTGCCAGTGATACTGAATGTATTTTGCTGTACTAGAAAAAAGAGGTTTTGAGGCAAATGCTGTCTCTGTGGATGCTTTCAGAGCTTGTTAAAGAGATGCTGTACCCCTGCAATGGGATTGAGAATGACAACAATAAAAGACCAATTTTTTGTTAAAGATTTCTGTTGTATTAAGTAAATGTCTGTTTTAACATACTTGTGGTTGGTTCTCCCAAACTTTTGTAAAAAGCTGCTTTCAGTTATGCAGTGACTAAAGGGACAAAATTAGAATTCACATGTATTACACCATTGCTAATTTACAAATATGATTGCTTTGCTTTAATGTAATTTTCATGACCTGCAAATTTATAAATTTCTGTCATTTCAACTCAAATATGTATAAAAGGCTGGAGAATTTCCACAGCACTTTGCTTTTTGTCTTACTGGCTAGCTAGAGAGAGAATTATTAGATTCTTTTTTGAAAATGTGCTTAAGATGTATTATTTCTGCCAATGATTTGTTATAATTAAAACAGATCCCTTTGGTTTGACAAAAACGAAATAGGTGAGTATAAATGACCATTTTTCCCAGGGAAAGTTGATTCAAGGCATTCTTCCTTAAGCATAAGTTTTAACATTTTTTTTTTTTTTTAACTTCTCATATTAATTTCCCTTCAGAGTTTTTAAACTATGCACAGTTATACAGTGCTCAAGGCAGAAGCACATCCCATTCCCAAAGTCTGTCTTCTTTCAAGGTACACCTGGATGAGCACTTGCCTTATTTCCACAGCTGTGGGATTTGTGGTATCTTAGTCCCTTACTTGCAGGTCAACCAAAATGCTGCTGGTAAATCACACAGTGGCTACATGTGCCATTGGGACTTCAATTTTCTTTGTTTAAATTAATATAAAAGTTCACCATAGCTGCCTAAATAAGGAGTCAGACACAGCAGAACAGGCCAATTAATTTCTTATTGACAAGGGATCAGCATAAGAAGCAAATAAAATATATGTTAAGCCTATGTAAAACCTACAAGAGAGAGCCAAATCCTTCTTCTCCACATGATCCTGGCACCCTAAGAGAACTCCTGTGGTTACATGAGAGCACCAGAGCAGCAGATTTTCCTTTCACTAGGTCAGCAAGGCTCATTTCAGTATTTTACTGATATGACTGCTCACTGGGAACTCTGCATCTGAAACAAAACCAGTTTATTTTATTTTCCAAAGGGAATGACACAGAAATGCTTTTGACTTGGTGAACCTGAAGTATGTAAGAGGAAACTGGACAGTTCTTGTCAGTGGCCAGTGGACCGGTTCTGGTTGCATTATATGAGAATACATTCAGAGGAACTCAGCTGAAGGCAAAACTACATTGGCAGATAATATTATAACTGAACCTAGGAGAAAGGGAGATGAGAGGCTCATAAATGTAACAATAAAAAAGAAGAAAAAGGGGGAGAGGGTTTATCTTTTTTTTTTTTAAAAAAAACTAAACCTTTAAATGAAGGGCAGTGGTAATATTCTGAAACTCTGTTTCAAGCTTCATGGTCTCAGTTGCAAGTCCATTTCACAAAGGCAATGAAACAATTTTACTTTGTTGAATTAGACTGTCATTTTCCCTGCTCATGATGCTGTGTCAAAACCTTAACTTGAACTGAAATGGAAAAATTATACATTATATGAATATTTAAAATGATTAAAAATATATACCCAAATAAAAAATAGCCACCAGTAAAATTTTTCTGTGAAAATGTATGGGTTTTTAATGTCATTATTTTAAGCTTAAGGGAAAATGTGTATTTTAAGAGAAACCTAATAGAGGGCAAGAGTCAGAGCTTTTAGCTGCGAGTGAGCTACAATTCTTTGCAGATATATCTATACATAAATATAACACACACATATGTCCCTTGTACTTCAGGGTGAATGTATGAAAAATGTATGAAAATAAGCTAGTGAATCTATTATTACCTGATAAACATTTATTTATTTTACTAGCTATTACATTCCCAGAATCTCAGAGAAATTACGAGGATATTTTAGGACAGGTTGTGGCATCACAGACCTGTAAAGTTGCAGTTCTACCTGGTTCTCCAAAAAAGCTTTTTGCCCAGGGATTTTCAGACATGTAAACACAGAGAACATTAGGAACTACCCAGTTCTGATACTTTGCCATACAAGACAAAGCTAATTTTTTTTTTTCCTGCTGTACCTGTCAGGGCTGTCACCTCTGAAACCAATGCACAAACCCACACAGCAGCCAGGAGAGCGAGCCAAGGCCAAGGTCATGCCCAATACCAGCAAATAATGCACACAATATTTTAGAGGATTAGGAAGGAAATAGAGCTGATCAAAAGAGGTCAGGAGATGAGACAGCCTGTTGGGATAAGGAGTTTCAGTAGCCCACAGGACAAGGACAGCACATGGGCCTGCCTCACACTGAGATAATAATCCAAGTGCCCAGGATGTGGATATAATAACAGCAGTGTGGATGATGCCAGAAACAAGGCTCAGAACCACTCTTCTGGATCTGCAGAGGATGCCTCTCTAGCTCTCTCACTAAAACCTGCTCTGGGATGTGGCAGTGAGCAGTTTGCATTTTCACAGGGCTGCCTTATGATTATTACCATGGCATTTATCAGTTATCATTGTCACTTAATAAAATAAATAATTTTAAAAATTGCACACCCCTTGATCTTTCACTATCCACTCAATCCTGTCTTTTCCCCATGTACTCCTGTGGTTAACAGACCACTGAGATATTTGGTGGATGAGTCTACTACCACTTTATTATATCTCTCCCGCACTTCACTTATCATTTGGATTTTTTCCAGATTAATCTTTTATTCTACAAACTTAAAGGTTTTTCCTAGCTGTCCCCTTGGTTCTACTGTTAAGGTCTTACTAAATTATGTGGTTTTATCAATATGAAAAAGTGATTAATTTGCTTCAGACCTGAGCAAATTTAAATTCAGTGATAAGAGTTTTTCTTATTATCACAATATACATTGATAAAAAATGTTATGTGAAAGCACAAAAATCATATCCACGTATACTACGTAAACAGTCAGATGGTCTCAATTTTAATAGATTAAAGTGAATTCTATGTGTCATTTCAGCCAGCTGGGACTTTTAATATGCAAAATTCCCCAGAGGATTGAGATGGAACTCCATTTTGGGTCATATATTTTACCTTGACAAGGTCTGGTAAACATAAAGATGGGTAACATAAAAGACTCTTTTCCCCAAATAGAAATACAAATACGATGAAATTAAACTCTTCCCATTCTAAGTGGCCTGTGCTGAAAACATAGCATATCTTTTGTTGTAATATGAGTCTTATTTGTAATAAAAAGGATTGCTGCCAATTGCATTGCAAATTATTCAAATTTATACAGCAGACTAATTTAGCAGAAAAGGAAACGGGGTTCTGCTGTATTAGGTACCAAGTTATATTATGCTTTTAAAATGTATAAGCCTAGAAGAGTATTAAAATGTTAATTTGGATAGTATTTAAAAGGTAATTACTTTTATACAATAAAATAAGGAGTCTACTGAATACTAATCCCCGTGTCATGTGCTTTTTTTCGAACTAATGCTATATTAAATAGAGAATCCATTTGTTTAAGTGATTTTAATTTAGATACACGGAAGACATTCTCATCTACAAAAATGTCTGGGTTTTTTCAGCCCAACTAATGTAAAATCCTCACTGTAATTAATTCAATGTTGAAGAAAGTACCTATACTTGTTGGATAGCTCTGAACTGGAAGAATGAGAGATTTTTAATCTCTAATTTTCTCTCCTGAAGAAAGTGTGGTTTGGTTGCTCAGCACAAGTGCCGGTACAAAGAGCCCTGGCAGGGGCCTTAGGAGCAGGTTGAGACTGATCACTCCTAAACAAAAGCTGATTTCATCTATACAAGCATTTGCAGGGAAGGGTGAATGCTGAAAAATATTATTGGCATTTCAGTCCAGAGAAGAATGCTCAGAATAGCCAGCATATTTTGTCCAATTTCTTGAATTATATCATCTAACCTCTTGTCTATGATAATCTTTTATTTTATGGATGCACAGATGGCATTCATCTTGGGACAGCCTCAGAAAATTATATTCAGGTGTTTTATTTATGATGTTTATGTTTATGAATGTATTTCATTCATACCAGTGCCTTTTTAATTTTTAAATCTGTTAAATCAATGCTTATTTCTTTAGCCAGAATATTTTCCTATGGTTGACTACCTATATGAATTATTTTGTTAAAAATACCACTTATCGTGGTTGGGTATTTAGCCAAATAAACAGAAATTATTTCCAGCTGAATAAAAAAAGCCAATAATGCTCTTTAATTTGTAAGAAAGCCAGAGAAGATATTTTGATTTTTTTCAGCATATTATAAAAGAGATTTTTAGAAGAGAGGGTGTTTTGAAACAACTATCAAAACCCCCATTTTTCATGTAACAATTTCAGTTGTTTTGAACAAATCTCATCTCTTATTGTTTCAATTACCAGTTTCAGGAAAGATGAAAGACACAAACAGCAGCAGAAGCCGTGATGGGAAATCACATCAGAGAAAAGCCCTGTTTGAGACACCGAGCATGTACAGGCGATTCTCCAGAAGAAAGGCAAAGAGCAGGTTCTATCTGTGTCCTCAGTTCTATCTGTGTCCTGAGCCTGGGGCTCCCTGGCAGCTCCTGAAGGCAGCTGTACAGGGGGCAGTGGGCCAGCAGGCAGCTTCCCCCCCAGCAGCACTCCCTGAGCCCTTTGGGAAGGAGCAGAGCGCCTGGGCACCGCGCAGGATGCGGCACATGCCAACGCATCCCTGCTCTGGCAGCACCGCTGGCCCCAGAGCTCGGCCTGGAGAGGAATAGGAGCTCAGAATGTTTATTCTTCTCAAGCTGGATATCTATTGAACTTCATATAATTTTTAGCAAGAATATGAAGCCCTTTTAGAAATTATTTCTGATCAAGTTACAGCCAGTGCAGATTAACCATGTAAGAGTCTTTCACTTGGTGAAACTCAGGTTGATCTATGCTTAAAATGAGAAATGTTAAGAATCTCTCTTCTCTCCTAGGTCATTTACATATGCCCACTCTATATTCATTAGTTTGACATTTACTGCTCTTATTCTGTCAGCAGAAAGATGACTTGATTTTCACTGTTGCTATTACAGTGTCACAGGTATAATAGCACTACGAACAGTGCAATAGATTTACAGAATGAATAAAATATGGTTTCTGAGGAGTAATTGTTGGTAGGAAACCAAATTTTAATAACAACTTACAACTGATTGGCAATTAACTAAATATAATTATTTTATTAATTATCATGATTTATAGATGAATCATCAGAGACAAACCCCCAACAAAAAACTTATCTCTCATCTAAAACATTATGAAGATAAAGATATAGTGAGTGATCACTTTCTTGAAAAGGACAGCAAAACCAAGAAGAAAGCAAACAGAAAAACAGTAGAAAATTTGTGGCCTGTTTCAAATCACTAAGAGCTCTAATGCTGGTAAAGCTTGTTTTCAAATTTGAATGTGATAAAAAAGTGAAATAAAGCTCTTGTTTTGATGCATATGTGACCAAAAAATAGTAATTTTTGAGCAGATATATGGTACATCTAATAAAAAATTACCCTGAGGCAAAAGTTTTGTGGGATTGAATGAAATATTTCTGGAATTGTGATCCAATAAAGCCCTACCTAGATGCCATCACACTATAGGTGCCTCTGAACTTCTCTGTCTCAGCTCCTGCAAGGCACAGCGGTGTGCAGAGCCAGAGCCAGCCCGTATGATCCAGGCTGCCAGTCCAGCACAGCCTGGGAGCTGTGCATCCAGCAGAACCAGAGCTCTGCACCTCACTGGCCACCTCCTTTTGGGGATGGCTGTGCACTATCCATGTTTCTTACAAAGGCCTCAGGTCACTCAGCACATGGGAAGGCAATGGCTGAGGCTGACACCAAACCCAAAGCCCCTTGCTTGGAGAGTGAGTGTGTTAGCAGACTGTCCCAAGTGCCAGAAGCACCGTCTGGCCCTTCTGGGGAAGGCCCTTTGCAGAAAGCAATTCAATATTAACTGGACCAAAATAGACCTGAAGCAATACATGGATCCATAGCCTTCTACTGCTGATGCTAATCTGCATTTAAGGAATTCTTTGAATTGATTGTATTGTAGAAGTACAGTCAAGGCTGTGGATAAAATTCTGCGAGCAGAAAACTCAAGTTTGCTGTTTCCCAGATGAGCTTTATATCATCCTACAGAATCCTGAAAAATATAACTTATTGTTCTCCTAGGGAGGGCTTCAGACCAGAGGCACTTCTTCAGCCATAACATCCTGATGTGATATTACCTGCTTCAGTGAGGCCTTATGAAGGATATTTGACATCCCAACACTTGGCAACTCATGAGAAATTGGGCAAGCTCTGTTAATTAGATTTGTCCTAGTGGTTTATCCCTGATTCCTAGCTATCCACAAAAGTTCAGATGGCTGAAATACTTTCACTTTCACAAATGAAGCTAAAAAAAGTACCTGTTGTATATAATAAACTAATACTTTACATGCTGTAAGCTTGGATTTGTCAGGGGAAGCCTAAAAGTCAAAATGTAACATTGAAAACCTGAGAATTTAGCATGACTTTTATAATGTACAGTCTCTCTTCTTCTGCTCCAATGTGACTTTTCTGAGTGAAAGGTCTTCAGACCACTGAGCATGAAAGGTTTTGTATCAAAGCAAATTTTAAAAAGTTATTCAAAATTATTCTGTTGCCACAAAGGTACATTCTAGTCTTTATAATGCTCCCTTTTGGAACTGTCCCAGGTGATTGGCAGGACAAAATTGTTGTTTGTTAAATTATCACCTAGAAGAGTTGACCTACCTAATTTGCTGGTTAAGCAGCACAGCAGATTGCAGAAGAAAAATAACCTGAATGAGCTCCAAAAATATATTTTTCTTTATCTGCTATAGTTCCATAAACTGCAGCTCACAGAGATAAATCTTTTTCCATTTAGACTTCAAACTCTTATCTTCGTGTTACAGTCTGTAGAGCCTAAACTGTGATTTAGTGAACAAAGTAGTAGAAAAGACTGACTAGTTCTGATAAAACACAGAGAAAGATGGAGCCTTTATTGGAGAAAATGGTTCTGAGATTACTTGGGACACAAACTCATATGGGTATCTCTGTCCTCCAACTGGCATTTGATAATATTTCAGCCTTTTGAATTTGTAGTACAGAGTTTGCTTCTTGGCTCGCAAAGGCTTTGGAAGACATTGACCCTTTGTGGATTATAGTGCAAGCAAGCAGCTCTGCCTCTTGCTGGTGCCCAACAAAGATCATTGCTGCCTGGCTAATTTGGATCCAGGAGGTCCCATGGAGCAAATTTTTTCCAGTTGTTGTTTATTAGAAGATGGAGGATAATTTTTTCTCTATAGGAAGAGAAGCCAGAGCATATTTTTTTTTTTTAATATGAATTTTCCCCCAGGACAGAACCAGCTCAAGTTGATGGGTCTGTGACTAATAAAACGTCCTTGTGGGTTGCATAGTTGAGTCTGGGTGCACCTCCCTACCTCCCTGTATCGTTTACACCAGGTCAGTAGTCAGTAAATTTTAGTGTATACTTACTGAAAAGTCACAAAGGTCAGAAAAGTTTTCTTTCCTATACTTACTTGGTCTTCCATGATGATTATTCAGCACAAAAAAATTAAAAAAATAAAAAATTTATACTTTCCTAAGTTCATTTTCTCTTTTGAGTTATTTTAAAAATCAGAAGTTAAACTAATTTTCAGCTGTTGTGCAATACTGATAAAATTAAAGTCTCAAACAGTCTTTTTACTCAAGATTTAAGCCAGCAAACAGTAAATCCAAAGTTAACAGACCACTTTTAGTCTTTATATTTGTACTATCTGCTGTCTTTGAAAATGAATAATTCTCATTAATTAGAAATTATGGTCATATGCAGATTCAAAGATAAATTTATTTTAAGCAAGCCTTTACAATAAACTTGATACTCGCCTTTGCTGACCAAAAGAATATGATGCAGATATTCAAGAAGTTGTATAATTTGCACATGTAATTTATATTTTATATAATAATTTAATAATATGCACATGCAATGTATAATTTAGTTGTATAAAATGCACATGTACTCAGAATCTTGACATTTAAATTTTGTAACAGGTGAATAATATTTCTAATTAAATATTTACAGATTCAAGCTACAGATTAAAGCTGTTTTAACAGGTGGTATGCATCCAGCTGTTTTCAGAATGGCAACTGAAATATAATGGATTTGAAGAAAAACAACATTTTATAATTGATTTGTTAAATAACACAAAGAAAAAGAGATTTTGGATGTTTTGCACTTCAAAAGCTTTTATTCAACAATAAAACATCTAATAACCTATGGTAACAGAATCTGTATTTGAATGAGCTGGATTAAGATTTTCTTGGTCCCTCTGTTCCTCAGTGTTTCAGAAGTGATTAGTAACAAATAATTGCACACTTTATCTATGGATTCAAAGAAGAAAAGAAGCTTTCCCAGTTTTACAGTGAATTCAGCTGAGAACACTAAAACCAGGGCATCTTATCTGAGATCATATTTACTAAAAGCTGGCCTGGCAGCTAAAACCATGGTGGAGTCAGATTTGTAGTTTGATACTTCAACTAAATCAATAATATGACCCTTTTTGCTTTGATACTGGATCAGTGGATTTTTAGGAAGCAACTTTGAAAGAAATAAAAGGTCAGCAAATATTTTGTAACCTTGTTTTATCTTCTTTTTTTTTCATAGTTTTTTTCTGTCTCTGTAATATTTTTGCCGGCATCAGTTCACTTTAGAAAACCTTCCATTCATAGTTCAGAGTGCTAAGTTATTCAGGTTTTTCTCTTAACCTGCAGCATAACATTAATTTATATCATTTAATTACTAGTTACATTATTTTAAATATGAACTTAAATAAAATTCAATATTTAAAAATGAGCATCTTCATATACAACGATCCTATCAGCACAATTATAATAAAAGTGATAGTCTGAAATATTTGTTGAATATTTGAGAAAGGTTGTGGAAGCAAGAAGATGTAAAGTAAATCAGAGAGCCCATATAACATTTAGCTATTTAGGCAGGAATGACCATGAAAAGACATAACTTGGCACAGGTAGTGCTGGCTGTCAGGAGGAGACAGCCATGACACGGAATCTGATTTTTGCATTTCTCCTAGGAAAGCTTTTCTGTAAAGAAACAGGTTCTAACCAAGGTGACAAGCTGGTGTATTATTATTAGCACATTCCCACAAAAGTTTCACTATTAGATATATTTGAAGGCAGTTTTCATGTACTGAAGTTAAACAGTCACAAAGTATTTCAGATAAACTACTTTTTTGTTTGTTTTTGTATACTGCAGGTACAGTCTGCTCTTCTCACAGAAGTCTTAGCGATATTTCACAGGGAGGTGATTAGTTCAGATAAAAGGCCTTTAGATCTTTGAAAGAAATTAATTTATATGTCAGGAAGGCTGATTTAGACAAAAAATTCTTCTGATTGTGAGAATACTTGTCATGAGTGATTAACTCTAGAGATTTTGTGACCCAAGTACACTCATTCAGATGAAGAAAAATCTCACTATTGTCACAAATACTTCATAAAATTTGGGCATTTCTTAATTATTCTTCACTTAATTAATAATTTCAATAGGCCCTCTGGGGGCAATACCCCACTTTTAGGCTATTTTCAAGATTCTGCGGCTTTCCTCCATCTAGTATTCACACTGTGTTATCTTTCTGTCACTCCACCCATGTCTCCAAGATTTCAACATATTACGTTTAAATTTCTCTTTTTTAAACCTTGACTCTACTAACTTTTTTCTCTCTTTTCAATACAATGCTACTGAAATGATTTTTGTAGATTGTCCTTGCTCCACCATCTAATCCCTGTGCTGGTTGTCCCAAAAAGGCATATAAATGGAACTGTAATGCTACAGCGTCTGAAGAGACACATTAGCATTAATTAATAGGAAACACTACAGAAAGATTACTTTAATGTTTATCTCCTCTCATTGTCATTCAGTTTAGTGCATAGTTACCTTGCAAAGGAGGCTTTCAGTTCCTATTTACACTGTTTAATTGGAATTTAGATTTGAAATTAAAAATTTAGTTACATAGAAAAAGTTGCACAGAATAAACATTTTCTCCATTGCACTAAAATTTAACTCTTGCTTGTGATTCTTCTGTGCTGTATTGATCTATGCTGAAGTGCCAATACTCACTGGCAGCACCAGAACACATATACGTATTTTACAAGAATAGTGCAGTGCTAGTAAAGGTTCCAAGTTTAAAGGGGCTACATTTGGTTCATTTACATGACTTTATGTGAACATTATCACCAAGGGATGCTTTTCTTTCTAAAGCAGGATTTCAACTTTTTCAATCAAGAGAACACAAAAGCCCTGTTTCCCTGTGCTAGCTGTATTTTCAAGAATTACTGATTAATGCAAATGGCAACAGACCCCCCATTACTATTTAAACAACCTGCAGCTGTTAAGCAGAGGAAATCTACATTGAAAAAATAGATGACAGTCACCAGAGGACATATTTTTATCATATAACCATCAGTTTCTGCTCCCTTGATGCCACTAGAAAATATTTGAGGGAGAAAATGTGACAAATCAAACTAGATATGCCATTTGCATCCAAATTGATTTGAGTTCCAGAGCGTGATAATTTCAAGAGCTCCACAGGTGGAGACAGGGATGCCCAGCACATCACTAATAACACTCAGCTCTGGACAGAGCCCAGGGCTGATGGAATCTCTGCTGGGGGCTGTGCCTCTCCAGCTCCCTGCCACAGGCAGCTTTAGAACCACGAGTGTCTGTGCAATGCACCTAGAGCTGCTTCTTAGGTTTCAGTACGTGTCTGTTCCCAGAGCCAGCAGCGCTGTCAGAGAGGCTCACGTGCTGGACCATGAAATCCCCAGAAGAGTTACTTACTGTGGAATTAATTGCAGCAACAACAAAAGCAGGGAGGCAACGTTTTATGCATAATCCATATGCAGCACATCTAAAATTAATCCAGCAACAAAAAGTACAGATGGAAAGGGCCCAACTGTTGCTATTCTGATGCTGACAGCTTTCAGAAGAATATCAGCGTTTTTTAAAAAATCATCCTGACTCTTTTGATTGGAAAACATTTTCAGGCACAATCTGAACCTACTGCAATGTGATCAAGGTGGATAAACCATGGTTTTTCAGTGCAGAACACATTGCTGGTTTCCACCTGAGGAAGGTGCACCACTAAAACAGCAAGTATGTAACATGCTGCAGCTTTTATTTACAGATTAGAGGAACCCTTCTGCTTCCAACTCAATTTTATCCGGTACAGATTAAAACGTTGGGAAATTGGAGACATACCAAGCACTAGTTCTGTCCTGCTCTGTTCAGCCAACCTTGCTCACTGCTTTGAGAAGTAAAAAATGTGAGTGGTTGGCAGAGCCAGTGACAGAGAATTACGTGATTGTCCCTCCTTAAATCCATGCAAGACATAGAAAACGTTGGTTATTTGTCAGGCACTCACATCAAATTGACACAATGCTTAGAGCATACATTTGTTTAATATACTAGAGCTTCACTGCAAAGCTGAGATAGTTCATGTAAAGAAACACAACTGGAAAAATCCCAACCAGTTGCAAAATAATTGTGCCCCTGGAAATGAGAGGCAAAAATTGAGACAATGGCTCACGGCAGAAAGTTACAGAGGTAAGAGTAACTAACTTTGTTAACTAAGTTAGAGTAACTAACTAATTCTGTTTATTCCATGAGGAAAAATTGGAGAACATGAAAACTTAAGAATGTCAAAAAGTTTACAACGGTCTGTAAGTGCAAAGATTTCTCTTTTACACCCTTTTACCAGAAGCTCATTCTGAAACCCAGGCAAAACTCTTCAGTGCCCCAAGCCCCTCTCAGCCCAGCAGTGCACAGAGCAAACCATGCTCTCCTTTCTGGCCAGCCCAGTTCCAGATCAGGCTGGTCAAACCTGCACTTTCACCATCACCTATCGAGCACTGCAGCACAAGCAAGCCCTGCTGTGCTGTATCCCCTCAGTTCCTTCCCATAATCTGAGTGTAAGGAGAACTTGTATGTGCTAAGCTTGACAGGAAGGAGCAAGAGCTACCTTTTCCTCTTCTCCATGATTCCCTAATACTACTCCTGCTTGTTCAAACATTTAAATTCAGCAATGCAGTGCCCCCTGAGTAATACAGCTGGGTGCCTTCTGATCTTTTCCTGACTGTGCCAGGTTTTTATGCACATTATGTTTCCATACACGTGGCAAAGGAAGCGAGACACATCTGGGAATGCCTATCTGAGCATTTGTCAGCTACGTGGGCCACAAAAACCCCTGAGATGTGAAGAAAGTAAAATACAGCTCCTACGAGGTGTTACCTCAGCACACTCCAATTGCAGAATCAGAAGAGCTTTTTGCATGCACAAGGAGCAGCACTTGCTGGGGAGAACAAAATTGCTAGAAAAATACAGTTTGTCCAGCAGTACAGAAAGGGCTGTTCACTTACTGGAGGTGCCCTGCCTGCCACACAGGAATCTACAGCAAGGGAGGTGCAGCTGCTTTCTCTCTTGCTTGGAAAGTACAGAGTAAGACTCTGGTGTCTTTCAGGGAGGCTGCCATGCACTTGTGGTGTGTTTGATGAAGTCCTGAACTTGAGAGGAGCTGAGTCATTTGGACTGTACTTGATCTCCTTCATGCTTGGCAAATTCAGATGAAGCCTAATTCCTTAAGCAAGCATAGTCCTCAATACGTGCATTCCTAAATCCCACCTCTATCTGCATTGCTAGACTGAATAATTTGTTAACAGTGGCAACCACAATTAATATGAAAAGGCTGCAATTGAATAATTTGTTTTCTTTTTGTGCTTCTTTATTATGACTAGTGCTTGTGTATAAATCATGAATCATTACATGGCCTACAGATACCATGCACTCCCACAGTGAGCTATACGTGGTTTGAACATATTTTTCACAGGCAACAGACTGCTTATCTTAGAGACCTCTGCTCTCCACAGAAAGTCTGACTTCAAATATTGCTTGGAATTCACTGAACTTTCAAAACAAAGCTCATTTACAGTGATCTACACTATTATGTTAGAGATACTCCAATAGTAAGAAGCTACATTCAGATTTTTACACTCAGCAAAAGAAAATTATTCTACAAAAAAGACTTGTTTTACTATATTTTATTATCTGGGAATTATTCCAAGTGAATAAATGTTGAGGAGCTTAATTAATTTATCATTCTGCAATTAGTTTGATTTTGTAAAGATTTCTAAATCATCCCCAGAGGGATTTGCCCAGGCAATAGTAATTCAACTTTAATCTCAGCGAACCAAAATAACAGGCATTATCAGGATAGAACATTAATGGACAAAATGAGAGGTGGAAGCTTCAGGAATGTCTGGACAAAATATAAAAGCTTATCTAAGGGACTGTCATCCTACTTTTGCAGATCTGCTCAACATTTTTTGCCTCCAAACAGATACTGTGGAACACATTCTACCAAATGGTTCTGTTTCTAAATGGTTGCAAAAAATGCTTATCAAGCAACCTTCTTTAGATAAAAATGTCTTCATTTAAGCAAATAATAATTATAATAATTTTTTTAAAAGCAGCTATTCTGCTCAAAATGTATGACCACTTCTTTAGATTGACATAAAAAAGCTACGTTTTTCTATTTAGTCTATCAAGTCCAAAACTTTAACCAAAACTTGCAGCATCTCCAAACGCATTCAGAGGCTGTGTCTGTGAATGAGCACCAGCCCTCAGATCACACAGAGATCCCATGCAAGGCAAGAAACATTATAATCTGAATCCTGATCCATTGAATCTGAGAAGTTGGCATTAAAAGCAAATTACTTTCCAAGTAAGTTCTTTCAGAGTCAACAATCTGCAATGAAACAACTTCTTTGTCTGCAAAATGAAGTAATACAAAAAGAAGCATTCTGATATCATAATGGTATTTCCAGCTTAAACCTGTCTCCATAGAAGACAAATATTGTAACAATTCTTGGGAAGAATTTAGACTGCCTTAATGCAAAACCACATGCATTATATAAATAAAAATTTAATCTGTTCATCTAACACTATTTAATTTTTTGCCAGTTAGGGAAACAAAGATAATGCTTTTTTATGT
This sequence comes from Poecile atricapillus, assembly GCF_030490865.1. Classification (NCBI taxonomy): domain Eukaryota; kingdom Metazoa; phylum Chordata; class Aves; order Passeriformes; family Paridae; genus Poecile; species Poecile atricapillus. The sequence continues at coordinate 21,759,529 of NC_081254.1, read as the reverse complement.
GTGTGTGGAACCAGAAAGAGACAACAAGCGTGAGCACGGCTCTGAAGCTCACGGGTTAGGGCTCACTCTTCTAGAAGCAGAGGGCTAGTTTATGGTTTATGTTTTAGGAGTGTTTAGTTTAATTTCTAAAGAAGTACTCAAAGAAGGAACTAGAACCAGTGACTCTTGTCTCCAAGGTTAATGCCCTACCTGCTGGTCTGTAATGTTTGGATCTGACCTGACTGCACTTCCAGGCCATTGAGTGATTTTCTGCTCAAGAGAACCAAAAATGGAGAAGGGAGGAGCTCCCCCCCCCTTGCTGTGTGACCTGGTCTATCAGAACTGTGCTCTCAGAGATTGAAAGAGGAGATTTTAATTCTCTTGGATTTATTTAGAAATTGAACTTCTCTTTCCTGCATTAAGGTTCTGTTATGCCACATTAATGGGTTTTGTGATAGGGAGGCAAGAAGGGGGATGCTATTCCATACTGTTTTGAGAGAAGCCCAGTTCTGTCAGCAGACTTTAAAGTGTTTTCTGAGAATGATGAATAGAGATTTGAAAGACCTGAAAACCACACTATACATTTAAAACACTTTAAAAAATCAAGTAAAAATGGTAATGACTTGCAAGGCAATTTGATTTGGGAAGGGGGAGTTCGATGAGACATGCCTGGAATTGCTGTTAATGAATCAAACCTGTGCTAGAAGAGTTTCACTTACAGAGAAGCTCTGAAGCATTAAATTAGTACTCAGAGGCACTTGTTGACGTCCCTGGGTCAGCTTTCCATGAAATGCAATGTCCTTTGCAATATACTGAACTGTCAAATAAAAGTCAATGTATCACTTTTCCCTAAGCTTTAGGACTTCTCTTCCTAAAATATTAAGTAGATAAATGTGATTAAACTGCATTTGAGAGACAGATCAGAGACAAAAGATGCTTTAACAAACAACTCTAGTAAATGTGAGCTCTGCTAAGTGGAAAGGTTTATAGCTCAGAGCTCAAAGATGAGCTATGATTTTTCTCATTTCATCAGTTGTACTGAGTATTTCTGTCAATCCTGCAGTCCTCAGGAGGGACTAGTAGATCTGGCCCTGACATTTTTCTAATTTCTTTTGTATGGTTTTATTGTTAAAAGCTTATTTGCAATCAGGAGTCAAAGACAGTAATCAAGAGAATGAGCTCAGTCAGAGCACACTGATGGTTGTGATTTTATTCTCACAGAAATTGCAGTGAACACTGGTAATCAGGTGTTCTTAGGGACAGCAAGCAAAGAGAAAACTATAAATTTATGTAAAAAATGAAAAGGTGTTATTTTAAGCTGAACTTAAAGAACTATGTACAAGAATGAGCTCAAGCAATCAATCCATGTGGGAGACAACTGCAGAAAGGCTAATCTGTAACTGCATTACACATCATTTACATCCAAGTCCTTCAAAACAATCCTAAATCACAGAATTCTCTCTGTTTCCTATGTTAACTCACCCCAAACTCCTCATTTTATCAGTTCTCCTATGCCCCCTCTGGCTACCAGGGAGCCTCCAGGTGACCCAGGCCGATGGGTGCCCATCCCTGCAGTACCTGGAGCCAGCAGCCTCCACACCTCAGCATCCAGAGGATCAGGAAACAGGAGTGCCTGATGCCAGAGCAGCTCAGGGAAATGAACAGAGCTGCTCCAGAAGCAGACAATTTAACCTGCATGAATTCCATATGCACTGTTTTATAACAGTAACTCAGTAAAAAAAAAGTAAAAAACACATCCTGGTTTAGCTTTATGAAAGGATGAACATTCCAATAACTTGAAACTTTCAACTAAACAAACATATAGTGACAGTTTTCCCTTTCTGTTCTCTTACTTTTTTTTAGTAAAAAACCCCAACCAACCACCCAGAATCCCCACATCACTTGGGAACAAAACCCCAAACCCCAAAGCACAGTTGGCAATATGCAGTCCTCTAATGCTTTTATTTAGCAATGACAAATCAGAGAGGCATGATTTGTGCTTATTCTATACAACACAGGGTTTCTTAGCAAGCCAGATACACTAACAGGTGGAAAATGTACCTCTAGGGATCTTAGATGAAGTGTTTCCTTCATAGCCATGGTTTAAAATATTTAGGTTTTGCAAATGCACCTATGTTTAAGTGACTCTGTATTAACAAACTAGTGCAGAAGACTTTTCTGCACGTCTTAGGCACTGTGCCAAATACCTTCTCTGCTCCATCTTTCAGTCCTGCTCGTTTTGGGAGTGAGGGCTGAGCTTTACTCTTTACTAATCAGCAATAGACTTGCATCCTTTAAACTGTTAGTGATAACCATCATTCATTCAGCTTGCAGATAAAAGAGAAGAGATTTCTAAAATAACAGTAAATCTGGCATCATCTCACCCATGGATCCGAAAAAACAAGCAAGAAGAAATAGGAAATTTAGAGCAAGTGTTCTTGCAGGAGGTTTCAAAACATTCTCCACAGATATTCCTGTAATAGAAAAACCCATCTGCTCCATACAAAGCTAATGAAATCACTTGGCATAACGTATCTTTACTGCCCTCCTCATTGCCCAAGAATTCCTTCTGAAATGATAAAGAGCCATTTATAACATAAAGTTGATGACTATTTCAAATAAATTACCTTAACAGATAAATTCTATTAAGATCTTAAGTATTTCAGAAATTTTCTCATTTTAAATATTAGCAAAGAAGAGAAGTTAATACTTATTTATCATGAGATCCGGGTCATTATAAAATCAGATCCATTAACAAGGATAATAGTTTCTTTTTTAGTCTAGATGAAGGCAATTTATGAGTGCTAGGAAATTTTGCAGATTGCCTGTGGGTAGAGCTTGGCATCTATGTAATTATGTGGGATCTCTGAAGGCATTTAAAGGCCAATTGACTGCTTTTAAATCATCTCTTTAAACTGGTGACAACTAGGATATAAAGATTTTGTGGCCAGATGAAAGAACAGTATTTCAGTGTTGCCAATTCCGGCCCAGCAATTCACGAGCGTTGAAAGTTCATACCCAGATATATTTTATAGGGTATATATTAAAAATTAATCATAAAATTGATGTTGAAAAAGACTAATTTTAAAAGAAATTAAAATATTCCAGAGCAATTGGAGAAAAATTTCAATCGGTGAATGCTTTAATTATAGGAAGTAACTCCCAAAGCTTGCCTGGTTACAGGGATCAGATCCAGGAAAAGAACATTTTCTTGGCCCATTCTTCATGTATTTCTTCGTGCATGCCTGCCACTATTAGCATTCTGGCTATCTGTCAGAAGGGAATTACTGTGCATACAACTGTCAATCTGCTCATAATTTCAGACTTCCCACACACACTCTCGAGCACATGCACTGAATCATTCCCAGCATCCAGGTTTACTGCCTATTGTATTTTAAAAGACAGTAGAAGCCATTTCCTTCCTTCCTCCATAGAGTTCATGTTACATATAATAGGGAGATATGTATCTCCCTGTCACCTCTGGATTACAATAAGGTTATATATTATCAAGTTCCTACGTTGGTTCAGTTCTCAATTCCTACATAAAAACTGAGCTGTGGATTTCTTATGGTTGCTACCCATAAATACCTTTGGTTGCATACATTAATTAAAGGGCATTAAGGTATGACTCAAATAGATTTTCAGCTGTTCTGAATGAGTGGTTCAGTGCACCAACAAGCAGAGCTGCCAATTTCCCCACTTAAACACACTGAAGGAGACCATATCTGACTGACCATTTCTAGTTTTTGCATCGCAGGAGTCCCAGCATTTAGCATAGCACAGGGACACTGAAGGGCAGAGTTTAACTGCTAAACAAGCACATTACTCAGACCTTCTGCATCCACTCATGAAATTTTCCTGGTTTTGGGCAGCAGTCCCAGGCAGTGGGGCACAGTGTAGGAGCCACTAATCCCCAGATGCTCCTGAGTCTAAGTGCAAACCAGAACATCAGGACAGTTATGCCTGATGCCAAAAGGGAGGGGAAAAAGCAATCCCTTGAGGATACACTCCCAAAAAGGCTCTCATTGACTGTATCAGACACTGCTCTTTCCTGCAGTTTTCTGTGCTCTTATTAGCTGCATCAATTTATGTCTTTTATGCATCACAAATCTGATGAAGCCAGAACATTTTCCACCAAAATGTCAGCAGAACAACCTATTACAGAAGAGATTTTTCTTCACAGGAAATTGTAAATGCCTGTTCTACTTTTGATTAGAGCAGAAAACCCAGGGCTCAGCATTTGAAGAAATAAACTACAGTGCTCTTTGCTGCAAGAAGAAAAAAACCTGATTACTAATATTGCAAGTAAAGTATAGTTTATTTCACTGTAATTTATGGAAAAAATGGATCCTTGTCTTTATGCAAAGCAAAAATTGATTTTACTTTCATTGAAGAACTAGGTTTTCAGTTACTCCCATTGATTTATTAGTAATTTAATCAGAATTACAGAATTGCAGACAACAGTATGAAACTGCTGCATGAGTTCTACTTGTCTTGTTCCAAACAGATTCTTATTCATCTTGTTTTTTAAATTCCCTAATTATGAGGTTTCTCTGTCTTTCCTAGGCACGGTATCCCTGTGCCTAATTGAACCAGAGCCATAGAAACAACAGGTTATATTTACATTGTCATTTCTCTCTGGTTCCTTTTGTCAGTTATTCAACAAGGTGAAGATAACTACAAAGAATCTGATCTCAAAAATTCAGTTTGTGTCTCTCCTAAGAAGCAAAACCCCTCCTATTACCAAAGTGGTAAGTTTTACCATTACACATCATAATTTGCAAAAACAAACTAACTGCAAACAAGCTGGGTTTTATAACATGTGCAAGTTGCTAAATAGCAGTGTAGCTATCTAGCAGGTACTTACAGAAGTCAAGAGCATAAATCAAGGAAATGCATAATTAAACAGAACTCCAAGGTAAGAGAATTCACTTGAGTTCAGAAACACATATTGATTTAAAACACATCAACAACTCAGATTATTCCTTCGGCAGTGATATTAAAACAGCAAATCTTTTAAAGGAATTGAATTGGAAATTATATTTGCCCACTGTTGCAGATGCCATTGTGTCTGCTAATGCACCATTTGTTTCTAATCAACCTCTTTATATCTTGTTCCCAATTCCTACTGGAAATACTCGGCCAAAATATTGAAAGTTGAAAAATTAAATAAAAGTTGATAAAAAAATAAAGATGCCAAGATTCCTAAATGAATTTAAAATTTCTCTCCCTACCAATTAGAAAGCTTTACTGAATCATTGTCCTAGATGAAGCAGATACTGAACAGTGTCAATATTAATTTACTTGGAAAAAAGTACAAGTTTTCAAGCAAGAAAGTATTTCCCCTCCTTCAGTTCAGTTTCAGTAGCAACAATATGCTCTCCAGAATCACTGATTTTACAGGTGAGATCAGTTTCTAAACCTATATCATCTGTAGAAACAACCTTACAATAGTATAAAATTTAAAAACGCACTACAGATTAACTAACAGTCTCTTCATATACTCACGACATGAACTGACCATAAATAATTTTGAGGCAGAGACATTTCTGTAATGGGCAACTGGCCAGAGTGGGTTAATATCTCCAAAGGAGCAGGAATTTTGACTATTGGATTCTAGGTGCACCCTGGTGTGGGAGAACAGGCTGTGGGAGAACAGGAATGGGGGCAGCTGTGTAAGACAGGTGAACAGCCCTGAAGAAGAAGAGTGGAATGCTGATGTGTATTGACCAATCACAAAAGTATAAAAGGGTGTTACGTGTGTGAGAATAAAGGTGTAAAAAGTTCTACTGGGGAATAATAAAGGGCTGATGCTTGCTGCCATTTTTGGCATCTGTTGTGTGGCCACCATCACTCTGGGCAAAAAACCCCTTCAGATTATGGATATTACATGTATAAGTCATAGGATGGTCCTGAATTAGTCAAAACTATGATTTCTTAAAAAAAAAAATGGAAAAATGGGTCTTCAAATTTAGTTTTATTTTCCCCCTCTATAGTTATAAATTATACCTGAGGTTTTTTTTATTTAGCAGGTAAAGGATAAAAATAATTATTAAGAGGGGTTTTTCTGGTTTTAGTGAATACCTTTTAAGAAATTGTGTTAAATACTTACATCACTAACACATTTCTGCAGCAGCAAGTAATCCACTGTCCCTAGAAAATGTTGTTACATATCTGATATTAAATAAGGTTTAAAAAGTTGTTTTTGTATAATATACCGAGAAACATTAATATCTTGCTTGATAAGGTTTCTTGCATGAAATCTTTGGGTTCTCAGACACGTGGTTCTTCTGAATACACTGTGAGGAGGAGCAGACAAAGTTCCTTCTCCCCGGCAGAAACAGCTACAGGTTTTACATGCTGGGCACATCCAGCTCCCTGGATCTGTACATCCGTACCAAAGGCAGCGTTTCTGCCCCCAGAGCAGAACAGAATGTGTTCTGAAGGAAAACCCTTGCTGTAAGGGCTCTAGATCTGCACAGAGATGAATCCTGCAGATTTGACAGACAAGAGCCTGCATCACCTAAGTGAAGTGCAAACAAAAGTCACACACTAAATGCTACCTGTTTTCTTCTCAAGTATTTCATACATTTTTAGCTGTAGCCACCACTCACATGGCCAAAAATAAACTCCACAGTAGATAACTCAGGAAATAAACATGTTGCATAGGATACACATGATTTTATTTCATTGCTTTCATGTGCAAGGAGATCACAAACCACCAGGCTAACTGGAATCAACAAAAATTGTAATTAGTAAAATAAAGGCAGTCTTTTCCCAATCTGCATTCAGTTTCTAATTAAGCACTAATTACAAATCAGTATTCCACTTAATTGAATTGTCAGACACTTTTGTTCAGTGATTTAATGTATTTTAAAGTATGCATTATTTGAACAGAATTCCCAGAAAATCCAGCAGTAACATGAGCATATTGTTCTCCTAATGATATTTTATGTATGACCTGGCATAAATTACTTTAGAATACATTTTTCCCAAGTCACCCTAGGACAGCATCTGACATTGAAAACACCGAGAATGTACATGCTATATGACTGCTCATTCTTCACCTGAAAAATGAGTATTTCTGGATGTAGAAAACACAATTATAATAATTTTTTCTATCCTGGTTATGAAGTAAACATACCAATTCTTTAAGCAAAGCTGTGAGAAACCAACGGATCTGGGAACAAGGCAACAAAAATCAGAGCTTAACTTCTTGGTCATGTGCCTGAAAATTTATAGCCAGAAACCACTTCTTCCACCATTACAGGATCTCTCTAAAACACTTACTAATTTCTATCTTGGCAAAACTAAGCTGCTTCCTATGCAAATCTCGTATTCAGGGATTTTTTTCATGGCTTCCATAATACTTTACCCCGTAATTATCTACTTAAATACGACATGGATTTAGATTCATATGACTATCAGAGGCCCAAAGACAAAAAATCATTAGACTAACTACTTTCCTATTTTATCACTGTGAATTGTCTCAGTGAAATAAAAATATAGGTCACATGCTACATTATCTCAAAATACAGTTTAAACATGACCAGAGAGGTACCATTTTCTCCTGGGATTACCTGGCAGAGAATGGCTCCTTTTTGCTGTCCTTCAGTACCACAAAGCATTCAAACAAGCCCATAGGGCATGTACCATGTCATGCTGTTATTATATACTGCAACATTACTAAATAATTCACACAATTTTTTGCATGGCACCCATAACAGAGTTAAATTGCAGTTTTAAGTATTAAATCTAAGTTGTATCACACATTTAAATACCTTCTATAGCTCTACAGACTTTAAAGCCAAAAGAACTGTCATACAGACCTTGTTCAATCTCCCATGGAACAGAGTTTTCCCTGTTCAAAAAATCCACTGCTAAACTGATTCTTTTCTGCAAGGACCTTGGAGCAATATCCTATAAAACAGTGACATGCCTGAAGCAGAGCTGTGCAGTTTCTGTAGAAGCATGCTTGGAAAACACAATGGTCTCAGAGGGACCAGAATAACTTCCTTGTAAAGTCAAAATTCATCTAAGAACTGAAGACTAGCCTAAGAAAACTTTCATTTTTGTTAATACTTTTTTTTTTTTTTTTTTTGAGAATAGATGAGAAACCCTAAATTTTAATGGGATTATTTCTACCAAGTTCATAGAATCATAGAGTGTTAAAGGTTTGGAATGGACCTTAAAGTTCATCCAGTCCCAGCCTGCCACACTCCCAATGAAGACCTGTGTGCTGTCACTGTTGGACATGATTCATACAGACACAGCTCAATGTGTGTGATAGAAAAAAGAGAGAAATTTATTCTGTTGTTTCAGTATTTATAGATTCTAGACAATGACCTGGGATTGGATAATCAGGTTACCACCTTCCCAACCACACTGGTCATGAGAAACATCCATTAAAAGATGTTTCTTTAGTGGAATGAAAAACATCTATGTTTATAGTTACTTTCCTGGGAAAGTGGCTAGAGACTATGAAAACAAGATCAGAAGGTTTAATTCTCAGGGCAGCAGTGTGTCTCTGCCCAGGCTGAGGGTTACAGTTAGGGTTAGTAGTAGGGTTATGTTGCAAAGGCAGAAAGTACTTTGGACCTGATTAGCATAAGAGATTCGATAATCAGGATGCCTTGGAGAGAACAAACAGAGCTTTGAAGACTGCAAGAGGATTGGATCAGACTGGCCACGTGGAAGAAGACTGAATCAATTTCTGCAAGTAGAGGAGATGTTGCAAAAACGTATATGCTTGTTTGTGTGATGTTTTACCAAATCATTGCAGTAAAAAATTACTAGCCTTCCTAGAATGGTATATAAGCATATGTAGCCCACAGTAGATTTGGATTCTGATCATCAGTCTGTTGTCCCCAGCTCTCTGTCACTGGTAGGGTTTGGGTTACACCTGGGGTTAGGTTTCAGAAAACCACAAAGCCCAGAGCTCCAGGCACACTGCAGGTACAAGAGTCATGCCAAGGGGACCAAGGGTTCTGCCTTGGGTTAGGGTCAAGGGTTAGAGCTCACTAGTGTTAGGTTTAGGGTTAAGAGTTAGGTTTAGGGTTAGCATTAGGGATTAGGGTTACTGTTAGGGTAAGTGGCTGTTAGGGTTAAGGTGACAAATAGGGTTCGGGTTGGGTTTAGGGTAACACCTAGGTTTATTGTTCAGAAAACCATAAGCCCAGATCTCCAAACACACTGCAGCCATGTTCCTCTGTGCTCCACACAGTCCTTTGCTCCCCTTGGCATGCATTTTTTACCTGCAGAGTCACTGGAGCCCTGGGCTTTGTGGTTTTCTGAACCCTAAACCTAGGCTGAGCAGTAAGAGCAGCCTTGGGCTGAGGCTGGTGCCCAGCAGAAAGGTGTGGAGAGAGCCGTGTTTTGGCTGTCCTGTGTCATCCTTGGCATGCCCTCTGTAGCTGCAGCGTGCTTGGAGCTCTGGGCTTTGTGGGTTAGTGGTAGGGCTTTTTCCAAGTTAGAGACAGGGAAACTCTCCAGTAGTGCTGAAAGTGTGGGCAGAAGTGTGGTTTAACACGTTAATTTGAATCTTTTTTTTTTCTAATATCATACTTACAGTTTCCAGCTGCTATACATATTTTTTCCTAATATATAATGGAATCTTATCCCCAAAATAAGTTTCTGTGCTTTGAAATTCATAGTACTGGATCAAAATAAAAATTATAGACAATTCATAGTTAAAAGCATAAGCTAGGTACCCATAATATTCAGGAAAGAGTTCTAAGTGAGGTTTAATGGATCCAGTATCATTGGGTAAGTGAGGAAAACCCAAGTTAATAAAATCAGGTACTGATGTTATCACAGAAAAAAGTAACTCAACCAAGAAGGACTGGAAATAAAACCAGAAAATAAACTGATTTGGAACACGGTGAGTAGAGAGTCTTATCTGGACAGCAGCCATATGAAAGAAGAGATGACATGATAAAACAAGTCTTATTAAACCTACAGTTTAAAATGTAACATGGAAGTAAAAACTTGGAATGGTATTCATGCAAGTCTCAGGAAAACATCAATGCCATGTAATCTGTAAATAGCTTTAATAGTAGGATATTTTAATATACTTGCTTTTATTTGTGATTTCTCCATCAGTTCAAAACAAAACAAACCCAAATTAAAAAAGTATTTTATGAAAATTTAATTTATTTTAAGTCTTCAGCTATGTTTTCATAGTTGAATGAATTGTACAGGCAGGACAACAAAATAATTATGTACATAGGGGAGAGAAAAAAATACAAGCAATTTTTAAAAAACCGAACTAAAATACAAGTAGAAAGATTAAATGAGATGAAAAATCCATGAAATGTGTTATATTTCATTAGTCAATGAATTAGGTGATAAAGGGCCTGTGTCAGCAAAATTGAAAATCTCTTCCAGCTCAAATTTCACTACATTTTTGCCACTGAAAATCAGGGCAAAAGTAGTCTCAGCAAACCTTGAAACACCAGTAAATACAAATCAGAAAGGTTTTACACTGGCTGAACATCCTGCCCAGCAAACCTTAGCAATAGTTTCTTCAGCTCACTTCAGAGATTTCTGTGCTCCATTTCTATCTGCACCTTCCCAAGACATTTGGAGTGCTGCCTGCTCAAAAACTTCATACCACAGCTAAGGTTTCAGATCTGTAGAAACCCTGGGTTAAATTGTGGCAATGTACAAAACACTGTAGTATGAGGATTCCATCACTAATTGAGATTAAACAGGAGAATCATTTGGGCAGCAGAAAGACAGATTTGGTGAATGAGAACATTCAGAGTCTACCTTTTAAGAGAAGATATTTTGAGAGATATCAGGTGCCTTGACTGACTGGTATTTGGCCAGCTGAGAATTGGTCTCAAGATGAGAATTTGGAATAAATAAGAAAGACAAAATGGCACATAAAGAACTTTAAAAACTACTGATGTGAAAAAAAATCTATTTGAAAAGCTTATGCTGGAAAGTTCTGCTTTTTTCTTAAACTTTGAATGAGAATTCAAGGAGCTTCAGTGTATCTGGATTTTATGAACTGAATGAGCAATGCATAGACATCAATCATTTGCCAACTGCTCCAGAAAAGACCAAGCATGAAAAACTGAGTAAATAAAAGATGCTTAATAACATTTGACAGACCTGCCCCAGGCCTTTACTGCTATTTTCTTGCAAACACAAGCCCTACAGAGCAACCTAGGTTTATTGCTGAATTCCTGATGGCAATTATTTCTTTTCCCCCCTTGCTCTCAGTAGCACATTCAGTTCAGTAAAGTTTTGCATATGTTGAAACAGAGATAGCAAAAATGTCCAGTGTGCCAGAATACTCCATGTTTTTTTCTGTTCCGTAACTGCCAGAAAACCAGAAAAGTGGAAACTGCGAATAATAACACCGATAACTAGCATAGTTTATTTTCTTTCTGGAAACAGTCATGACATATTTGTAGATGAATATTCCTGGTTTATAAAGCAATAGTTTTTTCTGTGGGTATTTAAATGTTTGGTTTATTTTTTTTCCGATTGAAGAAGACAAGTTTTGCTATTTAAATCAGAATTCAAAGCCTGTTCAGTTTTCTAAAATATTAATTAAACTACTGAAAATGACAGAGGAATGAATTAAAAGCAGATAATTCTGACAAATGCCTAGATATAGAGCTACTCTTACTGCAAAATACAAACTCAGGGGGGAAAAATTACTTAATCATGAATAAATTTGAACATTAGAGATGCTGAAATGCAAGAAAGAATGCTACAAAGCAGTTACAGTTGTTATGACAGCAGGAACTTATGGGCAACTAATAGAAGTTTGTTCTCTCACCACTTTTCAAGAAGTTACACAAGAGTCAAACATTATTTAACTACTTCCTAAATGTGGTTTTAAAGAGCATTCACTTCTGAAGTTATGCACAGTGCAATGAATTGATGCTCTTCAAGTAACCATGTTAAACCCAATGTCTATTGTTACAACATTGTCTCAAATAAAATCTTGAGTAGAATATATCATGCTAGGTTTGCTTGCTAGGAATTGTAGTCAATAACAATTTATTAAAAAAAAAATTCAAACACCTCACTTCTTATTTACCACGTGCACTTTGCACATGCTGACTGTTATGTTGTTTCTCTTAGAAATATGCATGGGAAAAGCTTTGTCTTTGCAGGGTCATTATCTGCCTAAAGATGTAGACGTTTAACTTGGGGGATTTTCAGGGGCTTGAGTGTCTTTAGGAAAGTAATGAGCTCCGAAAATCTTGTCTAAACATTTTACTTACTGCTTGCTTTTTTATTCCACAGGGTCAGCTTCACCCACATTTCAAATTAATTTTCATCTCCTTTTTCCTTCCCACAGCTTTTTTCCCCTCTAGTTTTATACACAGATTTCTCCAGAAAAGACCAAAACAAATGCCACAGTGGTAGAATAATTCATTTCAGGATAACTCACTCATGTTCCCAACAATATTTTCCAAAACAGTATTTATAGCCACCGAAACCACCAAAACATAGAAACTGTCAGCTTTACATGATTTGGATTTTTTATTATTTAGTGTATAGAAATTTAACTCTGATGCAAATAACATAGCACCTCATAGTTAAAAAAGCTATTAGCATCCTCATTCTCATGAGGCAGTGCCTTAGAGAACCTTCCCTCTGATTTCAGCATTCCACAGCAGAGTGCTCTAAGAAGCCTGGGGGTAGGATTCACACACTGCAATACAGAAGAATCAGTATCCTTTTTAGAGTTGTTCTTAATGATTTCAGATGAGAAAAGGTTGGTCTCAGGGCCAAAACATCCACAAAGCCTTCCTCTTCTACTGGCTCCTATTAGAAGTTGGTTCTTTGCATTGTTTCTATGCTGCCAGTCCAGGCAGTTTTGCCAGGCTTCTCATCGTAGAGTTTAATTATGTTAATTTTTTTTCCCCTGAAACCTGTTTTTTCCTAAGTAAGCTATAATTTCTCTGCTGCAGCTTCAGCAGCTTCTTTTTCTGGCCTTCTATCTGAAAGAGATCTAATAACTTGTACTAAAATCTGTCTCCGGTTGCCTTTGGAAAACTACTGAGTAAGTTTAATGGCAGCACTACAGAAAACTGCACACGGGTACATGAAGGCAAGTTCTCTATTGCTCTTACACATGAAACTTGGCACACAACTTATGGGCCAGCTCAGCAACTCCCACCAAACAAAGGCAGCTGAGCCTTTCAGTGACATGGTGCATCAAAGTTATACATCCTAGGGAACAAATTAGGATATTCAGAAAATTCCTCCGTCTCCTTCTAGCATTATGGGGAGTCCCACCCTGTAAAATATTCCTATCTCTAGAGTAAAAATAGAAAAAGCAGAAATGTTCTAAGATATGTGACAGGAATTTGATCTAATCTACAGGCAATCTTCATAGCTCACAGCTTGGATTCATGTTGAAAGCAACTCCTCTGATGGAGAAACAGCCTGCGCTGTATTGCTACCCTGCTGCAATTAGACTGCTTCTGGAAATTAAGCTTGTTCATGTGTCTCCATGTAACTCTACAGCTTTGTAGGGCAGTGTCACAGAATTGCATTGCAGCCCAAGGAGATGGAAGGCTAAATGGTTTTACCAAAACTAATTAGCAGTTTCTAATAAGTTTCAAATACTATAAATATTTAATGTTACTTTCTGCTTACTATATTGCATTATCATGAGTCACTAACAAGAACAGTAACCTGATTTTTGATTACATCTCTTTTAACAGTTTCTTTCTGTGCTCCTGTACATTATGAAGGTACTGATGAGTGCCAGTCTATGCAGTATGCATTTTGTGTTAAATCATTCACAAGAACTCACAAAGCCATTTTATTGTGAACATATTACTTTAAAAAAGCTCACAGTGCAAATTGAAGGAAAAATCATTTAATTAAATAGTTTATAGTATTTTTTTCTGTGTTTTATTAACATTAGCAGGGTAGCAGCACAATCTAGCTGCAACAGAAAATTTATCTACAGGAAATTTCTCAAAAGCCCATAGTCTTCCATGTAACATCCTATTTCTAGGTGAAAATAATAGAAAACGAGAAACCTCAGGGAAATCTGTGATTATCTCTTGCTATCAACCTTTACAGTGTAAAATGGCATCACAGAATTCGGTAGAAACACAGAGGGAACCAACAGGGAGCTGCTGTCTCAGACATTCCAAACACAAACCTCTGTTTCAGTGCTAAAGGCTGCAGAGAGACTTTCAGTGCCAGCCAATGTTTGAGACAAAATTAGGATGCAAGCAGCAAAATAAGAGAAATTACAAATGTGCTAAGTTCTATAGGAATAAAAAGAAAACTGTTGAAATTAAAGCATATGTAAAAAAAAAAAGTTCTTGCTTTTAAAATACTAAGAGAGGAATCCTTCTAACTTCTGTTCAACTGGTTTCTTTTTCTACAAATACAGCATGTGCAGTTTCTCAGTTTCCTAAGCATTAAATGAAATGTACACACTGGAAATTTGGGTGAAGGTAAAAACTGAAACAAAAACTAAATATGTACCAGGCAAAGAGGAAAATACTCAGTTCTGACAGTATAGGCAGAATAAGAAAAATATAAGACACAATTAGTAATGAAATGGGCAGAGGATGTTTCAAAGTACTTTGCTCCTTGTAGTTAGATAAAACCTCCTGTGAGCCCCAGAACTGCTAATATGTTATCTGGTATAACTAAATTTTGATTACTGTCAAGTTACAGTCTCTTGAAATTTGCCTCTTCCACATTAAACATAGTTTATGTAAGGTGAACATTTCAGCCATTTTTGGCAAGCCATTGAAAATTTGCAAGAACATTTTCTAGACAAAACAAAACAAAGGTTTCTAAAAAGAATAAGAAAGCATGGTGTCAGTTACATGAGAAACAACAAATGCAACAACCATTATTGTCCAACAGATGCTTCAAGTGTAAACCAAACAGAGATTTTGAAGCAAGGCTCGGGGGGCATGCAGCATTCTCTCTGCCAGGATGACAGGCTCTGCTTTCCAGTCACAATGTCAGTGCCTATTGAGCTGGGACAGAGAAACAGATCAAATGTAATGAGAGACAATGTTTACTAGCTGAATTTGTAAATATTATTTTATTACTGCTGCTCAGCTGCCTGTTAAAATTTCAGGAACCATGTTAAATGACCTGGGGGGTTTGCAAACAAAACAAAATGCCATTTATCCACATAACACAGGCTGCAGCTGCATCAGGAAATCCATTTGCCAGAGGTATTACTGCAAGCAATTCTGAATAATAATAGGATGTCAGTACAGATTGTACTGGGCCCATGGGGAAGAATCATTTATTGAGTTTCATATATCTCTTACAAAACTCTGTCAGTTTCCCATAAATCCTGTTCAAAATATACATTTTCTGACATTGTTTCACTATCATCAGGTATTTTATATTTGAAATACCAGTTATGCCTCTGGATAGGTAATTTTTGAGTAAAATGATTTAGTTTTTCCATTCAATTTTTCCACAAGCACATTTCATATTATTCCAGTAATATGCAGGGAAAACACATTTTATAAGTCCATATAATTTTTAAATTAAGAAGAACATCTAGCTCAGAAATGCTGAACAGTTTGAAAAATATCTTAAATACTGTTAGACTAAAACAATTTTATGGTTTTTTTTTTACTAGGTGCCATTAAATGGTTTAAATTTTTTCTTCATGCAAGCCACTCCTTTATCATATTGAAAAAAAAATCAAAAGGGCAAAACTGGTAGAAAAAAGCTGCAAAATCCAATGATTAAAAGTAAATCAACAGAATTTACAAAATTTATAGGAATATTATCTGAATCTCACAATTGAAGGAAAAGGAATCACAAGGTTTAATTTTGCAAATTCATGTAGGATTTTAGTAGAGTTCTTACTTTATCATTATAATTTTATTGCATTTAATAACTGCAAATAAAATTATAGTTTAGAAGCATACATCTGGCTTTAAAGATGTGTTCTGAATTAAGAGCGACTTTTTCCACTGCTGTGCAACCCTTCTGCCTAAGAAACATTTCCAGGATTTCAAAACTCAGGGATGTCCTTTGTGCATCTTTCAAAGAGTAAAAAACATCTCCTATCTCATTTCTGCACTTCTTGGTAACTGTGGCACAGCTGTTTAAAAGCACACTCCCGGTTCATTTTCACAGCAGAGTTACAGACTGCAGTCACCACAGCTGGGAGCTTTCTCAGGGCTCCAGTGACAGCCAATATATAGCAAATAAAAGGGGTTTAGGGAACTCTCCATCCCTACTGTGAAAATTAGCTGCTTTTTGTTTCTGAATTAATGAATCTTAGTCCTTAACCTGGAAAGCAGTGCAAGCAAGACTTTCCTTTTATTAAAGAAAATACAAACAGGACGAAATAATTTCCCTTATTAACATGAAATGTCAATTTTGAGAAAACTCTTCACTACCTATGTTTTTTGGCAGGTTTGAGCGAGAATGTTCTTGAAATCTGGCCAGTTTTCACAGATCATGACAAAAACATGTGATAATTATTTGGATGAGCAGATACTGAGATTCAGAGACAGGTCAAGGTCTGCAATAGCATTGGCATCCTACATCTTTTGCCATTTCAAGGATTATGTTGTCATCTCCAGAGCAAAAAAAAACATCTTTGGAGTTTCGCAGTAGTGACAGAGCAGAAACTAAGAAAACAAGGCTTTGCAGATCTCCAAGGTTACCAGTTGCAACAGTAAACAGAAAATTTTGCTGCTGATACACTCACATTTAGGTAAAGAGCAAAGAATATACATCTGCAGAGGAGCTTGAACAAATGGTCTTGGTGAATTTCAAACACTGCATTAGGAAAAATGAGATGGGAAAAGAATGCATTCACAACTGCTGTTCAAGTATTTTTCCACTTGACTTGCACATATAATTTTTATATTAATAACTGCTGAGGGTTTGCTGCAATGATGGCTCTTAGACACACACTTTGTACCACACACTTCAGGCACTCAGCCCTGGTGTTGAGTGTTACCTTTGCTCCTGAGTTAATCAACATAGCTCCAAATAAGAAAGCTTTTAGAAATATCACTTAAGAAAGGTTTAAATTAAGATGTCAGTGCCTTACAAACTGCACTGTAATAATGGACAGATACTTAAGGACCCTTGTTTAAACAAATGTATCATGGCAA
Source organism: Poecile atricapillus (assembly GCF_030490865.1). Taxonomy (NCBI): domain Eukaryota; kingdom Metazoa; phylum Chordata; class Aves; order Passeriformes; family Paridae; genus Poecile; species Poecile atricapillus. The sequence continues at coordinate 21,742,445 of NC_081254.1, read as the reverse complement.
CCTACTAAAGATCCTTTTTTTTTTCTTTCAGATCTGTCACATTGTCACATTTCAGATTTGCTTCATGAAATGAATTTGAAAGAGATGGGCTACATCTTCCCTGGTCATAGTCTGAATAAGAATTACATACCTTCAAATCAAATGTCTAATGGACTACTTAATATACTCTGATATTTCACTGTCAAAATTGCAGTGAAAAGAGGAGAAACAAAGCACCATCAATCTTTTTTGACAGAAAATTGCGTGAGAAAGATTAAAATTAATTGTGTTTTGAAGAGTATCATGTCAAAATTCTCACTGAATGCATAATTTCAGACATGCAGCTGTTTTCATTTAGCATGAGACAAGGCAAAAACTGCTTTGTGAAGAGAAAATAGAGGGTCTTATAATCCACAGCCTCAGTTCTTCAGCAAGACGAGCAGATTTTCAATGTTAGGTAGAAATCCACTGACTCTCCACTACCACAGGTTGAAAGAGGTATCTGTGCTGAACCATTCTGTTATTTTTCTATTGAAAGATATTGTTTTCTGCTGAAGAATGAAAAAGTCACAGTTTGCAGTAGAGGCAGATCTACTAAAAATTTAGGTTTTGAGTGCCTGTTTAACACATTTCTTTTGACCTATTTCCCTTATGAAAGAGAAAGGCTAATGTACATTACTAAAACAGAAGAAAAGATGTAACAAAGGAGAAAGTAATTATAAGGCATGAAAAAGGAGTGAAGGAACTGTTTTAATAGAGGCTTTCTGATTTTGATGCTATATATGAAGTTTGGGAAATAACTTTTAGTGAGAAATTTGTCAGTGGAATAAAAAAAAAAGGAGGAGAGCCCTCATGTGAGGCTTTGTGGCCAGCAAGCAGGATGCAGGCAGCAGTGCAGATGTGTCCAGAAGGCATAAGGACAATCACAATGATTAGCAGAGCAAGCAGTCACAGGAAGGAGATATTGAGCAAACCTTTGCAGCCACCAGTGTGCAAGGGCACACCTTGCAAACATCGCTCCTGAAGCACAGCTTGGGGTATTTCAGCAAAATTCCCCTTCTGACAAGCCTTGCCCAGAACAGAGTTCAAGCCTGCTCTGCTCAAGATGAGTGGATTAACAAGAATTTTAGGATCAGGTGATAATTGCAGTATGTCACTTGAGTTACAAAGGGTGAAATCGAAACAGAAAGCAGCAGCAATACAAACAGATGGAATTAGGGTGGCTTATTTGTGATGCTGAATTTGGTCACAAAGCCAAGCAGAGAAACATTCAAGTCCTGACATCTGATAAATTGTTATTGAGTGAGTACAGAAAATGAAAAGGACTCCAGAAACATGTATGAGGAATTTAAAAATTTGTAACTGGTCAGAATCCGAGAAGATGACCTTGTAAGACAGTTGATATTGCACAAGAATTTTCAGATTTTTTTTCCAAATTTCTTAAGAAACCAGTCTCTACAGATGCAGAATTTTTAATAATGTGTTCAAAAATGACAGTGGAAACATTAATGTTGAACAGGAATAGTATGTGAGGGCTTAATCTAGGGGGATTAATCTCTTTTTTCTGTTTGTGAAGTAATCTTTCCAATGTAATGAATTAATCTTTGGTCTTAGTGACAGTGCTTATAACTCTTATAGCTCTCCCTTTTTTAGTTATGACTCCTACTAAAAAGACAAATATTTCTGCTGAATCCTTCTATTGCAGAGCATACAGAAATCTGTAATTTCTCTTATTTTGCAGTGGACAGAGTGCAGATGATGAGGCAGTTTCCCATTTAGGGGTCAGGTCAGGATGGTCCAGGTCCTGCCCCTGTCCACAGAGCTGGAACTTGTCATTCTCTGCAGGTTCTCCATCTGCACACACTGCACAGATCAAATTTGCCACCTCCAGAAAATTCTGAGGTCTTACATGGGCAGTTTTACAACACATAGAGGCTGAAAGGGATAAGTAAATGAGGGGAGGAGAAGGAGGCCACTGGGAGACATTTACAGCATCCACTGCATAACATGAAATCTGATTTTATGGAGTAACATAAAGATGAAGTGGTGTAATTTGACGTTTGTGCTTACTCCCCTACCAGCACTCTTCAAATATTTGCCATGCATAACAGAGACATACATTGACTCGAACTCGCAACTAGTGGATTCACACTGAGAAACTTGAATTTTAGCTATGAAATAATATATATTACACAACTACACAATAATCCCACACACAATTTTCTTATCTACTCAGTATGGCTTCTGATAAGGATTTTAGTAAGGATTAAGTTTTCTCATCAATCAAAAGTCTAGCAATGCCTGTGTTACAGGGAGATAAGAGTAATGACTGCTTATCATGCACTGGAAGTATTTTTTTCACAGTACTATTTGAATAAATTGAATAAATTCAATAAACTTTTAAAAGCCAAAGCTAATTTACCTATAAGCTTGTCATCAGACGTGTTGATCAATACAAAAAAAATTATAATGGCACATTGTAGGGGTAAGGATACTGGCAAAAAAGGTAAGTGTATACGCACACCTAAATAGACAAACACGGACTATGTATGGATTTTATAAAAATAGTGTATATAGGTTTGTATGTGTGTGCATCATCAAAAGAGTGTTGTCTATTTTTACACAGACATTTGGCCAGATCAGTAGAAAAGGATTTTGCCATTTTTTTTCCTATTCTGAACAATTAGATTCCAATGCAATCCAATTTACATTCCAGTTAAAGGTTTTATCAAATCTGTTCTAATTCTAGAAGATTGTTCCTGAAAGCTGGCAGCATCAGCAAGCGCCAGTAGCAGATACAAAGCTGCATTTTGTCAAACAGCAACTAAGTTTTTAAAAGGAAAAGGTAAATATTTTGTATTTTCACTAGAAGATATCAACAGGCTTAAAGTGAAACAGGCATTTCCTTGGCAGATCTCCAGGCTGGGAGGACCCACCACCCAAATGGCCACGTTTTGAACGCTCTGTTTTGAGCAGTAGCTAAGAGGTGACTTTGCTCAGGGTTAGTACACAGTGTGGGGTTTCAGAGGGTCGGCTCCTTTCTCATCCATCTCTGCCATGCAGGGAAAAAGCACATTGTGTTCCACTTCCCCTGAGCTGCAGGTACACGCTTGGAGATACTTGTCTGGCAAACTGAAAATACTTAAACTGCCTCGTACACAGCTCCTTTACAGTTTGTAAACATGGCTAACCAATGCTGCTAGCAACTTTGGTCACCATCTAAAAATACTGAGAAAAAGACTCTCTAAAATGTCCAGATGAATATATATAACCCAGGACCAACATAAACATAGCAGATAATGATTTAATAAACAGTATCCAAACAGCCACACCACCACTGCCAACTCATCCCCCAAGATAAAAGGGAAAGTGGCAGATTAACTAAAATGAAAAGAATTGACCCAGCTGTTCTGACCATTCAATTCTTAATGCCATAAAAATATGAGAACTGTGAATATGTATTATTGGTTATGGAAGTAAGTTTTAACTTTTTTTTTTTTTTAATAAAATTGTGAATCAAACCTTTCAAAAGTCAGCACATGGTCGTTTTCTAAATGGGCATATTTTATCTCAGTTAAATTAATGGATCCCTTACCACTGGCACCAAAACAGGAAGATCTAGACCAATATGCTGAAACCTCTTATTATAGAAGAATTCACACAAAATGCTGGGCTTTGCATAATTTACTATACCCAGATGGAAGGCTGCTGGGAAAATATCAGGAAAAATCTACCACTAGAAAGTACAACTACTAAAAACAATTATAAAAGTGAGATAAATTTCAGTAATGTTTCGTTGATTCTGCTACGCCTCAAGTTCAAATGTTAAACTAAATTCAACTGCTTATACAGAATATTCAGTTTGAACCTTTATTTACTAAGTCTAAGGAAGAGATATTAAGTGGATATTAATTTTGCATGAAGTTAAGGCTTTCAGTAGAAATGTCATGGCACAGCAGAGAAAATTTTCCTCTTTAGCACTGCCAAACAAAATCTCCACAGAGAGTGAAAGAGATATTCATGTTAAATATCTGTGTGAGATTTATTTCTTAGTTTTGTGGCTCTCACCGAAGCAAACAAGCAAAACTCAAAGCTAAATCAACCATGCTTTTATGTACTGTATGCAATTATTGTGTGTGTGTATATCTTTTATTGGTCATTCAAAAAAAACAAAAACCAGTGAATGCCCTGCATTCCTTGTCAGATAATTAAGGCAAGGCTTGCATATCTGCAAGTTCAAATACTGCCCATTTAACTTACCATTTTCCAGCTGTTAATTGAATTGAATCAGTTTGTTAACAACTATTCAACCACCTCTTTTCCAAGATGCAATTGTATTATTTTTCTTAAATAGAACATTAAACAGCTTTTGGAAACTACTGCTTTCTAAAATGAACATGCATAAAAGAAAATTCACTATCAGTTGGGATGCTGTATCCTAGACCAATACTCTTTTAATCACCAGTTTCATAGGATTATACACCATTATAAGTTTACTGGTGTAGGTACACTTTTTACTTCTTGATTTGGCTTTCATGCCACTGCTCTGTATATTCACAGTATGGGAACATGCAGCCTGGATAACATATAGGACCCAGGTACAGAATGAAATTGAAAAGAATGTCACTAGTGACCATATATTTATTTTACAGAGAAACTCATGTTGAAGAGTTATTAATATATGAACATCTGTGGAAGATTTAATCCACTCGGCCTGTTATTCTAAAGGGAGCTTTATCCCTGATTTATGATTTCTTTTTTAAACAAGGCTTATAAATATGCATAATAAAACAAAGAGGAATTGAGTGTCTTTATAGCAGAAGTACAATTAGAAATAGATTTATCATTCAGAGGTTGAATGAGACTTTTATAAATATTTTTCAAATTTCAGAGCTTTCATGGCTGTGCAGAGAACAGTTTTGCTTCAAAACAGATTCCCAGGACCTTCAAGAGCTATAGATGCTTTTATAGCTATAGCTGTTCAAAAAAGCTAAGAGACGCTTAAAAAAGGTAAGAGATACTCTTTTTAATAGATCCTACTTAATTCAACTTAATTTTAAAAATAGTTTGAAACCTTTTAGAAAAAAAAACCCAAACAAACCAAGCATGTACTCATATCAGTAATTAGTAAAAATTAAAAAAAAAAAAAAAAAAAAAAACCCAACCAAACAATGATATTAAAAATCCTATAAAATGTCAAGGTGGAATGAACTCTGAACCATCGTGATTCTAAGCTAAGCAATTTTAAGTCTTGATCCCCAGAAGAAACAAAATTATTTTTCTGAGTCATTTGACAAATAAAATAAAATTCCCTTCCTAGAATGTCAATAATGAAATCAGATAAATAAACTATCTGAAACAGGTATTAGTACCCAGCAGTATATGATAGTCTAGCTTGTTAATGATACAAGCAACAGTAAAATCCAGTGATTTGATAATATGCCTTCAATGTTGGTCAGCCCAAATCTGAGTAGCTAGAACCCCTCATTGCTAAGCTGTAGTTTAAGATTTCTATATTCATTACAGTATTTTGAGTTTTATTAAAATAGAAAAATTACTCAAGTTTTCCTTTAAAAAACAAATGAAAACCAAGACGGGTTAAAGTTTCTGTTTTACACCCTTAATGACTAATGGAATAAGACTATAAATACTTCAGTATGTTCACTGTTATTTATACATCTGCTTTTGCTTGAGCAATGACACACATCAATAAGGGGCAAGGTTATCAATTTGGGCCAGAAAGAGACATTTCTTATAATTCTTAAGAATCAGGTAGAACCACTCTTCTGAGTTAACTATTCCTTTTGACTTTCCAGAGGCTGCTCTTGATAAAAACCCTGCAGTTTCATGCAAGGAATGGGCCACTGTTTGACCCAAAGTCCTACTTGCAGCAGCATTTTGACATTAGCTTTCAAAATAAAGTGTAAGAAGAAGAGATAGTATTTTTCCCAGTTAAAAATATGTTCTTTTAAGTATTTAAGTCCCTGAAAATCTTTGGCTAAAACTTTGGAAAGGACAAGAATTTTATTAGAAATGGTCCTTGCCATTACCTCCAACTAAAATAGGAGATGTGATTTTCTGAGAGCCATTGGGAATGAGAACTGTCCCCAAAACTGTCTGTAAATATAAATGTGCTACACAGCTACAAATGGTAAACACACCTGTGGCTAACCAATGAAACACACTGAATAATGACTGTTTATAAGCCTTTAAAGCCTCCCTCTAGTAGCACCATAAAGACAAATCATGTGAGTGAAACTGGCATTACATCTTTGACCTCTGAAATTTTTTACAGCAAGCTATTTAAAATGCAGATTACCTGAGGGCAGATTACATCATTAATTTTAACCTGGTCACTGATAACAGCAGGCCTAGGATTAAATCCATGTGTTTATGATTAAATTACTTTCCCTAAGGCATATATAAAGTTTTACATGCTTCATATTTTGATAAATGCTGATAAATTCCTGGAACAAAAACTGCAAATGGATCTGAACATTGTCCTGTGAGATGAGGGTCTCATCCTATGTGAACATTCACCTTTTATTCTGTAGTTCTCTAATAAAACTGATTAACAATGTAAATTAATAACAAAACCAATCAAATTGGAAAAAAATCACCACTTTCTTCCCTCAATACAGAAAACAGTATTTACCAGGACAATAGAATATCTTTCATTAGCTTAAAAATCAAGGAGAAATTCTAGCATTCTAGGAGAAATTAATGACTTTCAAGAAAAAGCAAATATTTTGAATTTGCTCACTCTCATTTTTGTAGCTCTGTGAAGAAATCTACTTCCATTAGTTTTTTTAAAGTGAGAGTAGATAAGCAGGGAGGTTGGAAGCCAAGAGAATCAGCTTTCCCCTAGACACTGAAGAATAAGCAGCAAAATAAATATAAAAACTCCAGAGATTACGGTGTTAAAATAAATCAGAGTCTCTTTTGCCCTCTCCCCAGTTTATAAATGTTGCAGGATAAAGGACAGGAATTATTTTTGCCTTTAGCAAGCCAAATGAGCCTTGTTGAGAAGGCAGCATTGTTCACAAGAGGGAACTTCAGCACTTCAACAAGGGCTACTTCAGAAGCTGTTGCTGCTAAAGTCTTTGACAGAAGTATTTCATGCAGAAGGCACTGTTGTAAAACCACGTGGTTCTGCTCACTTTCCAGATATTATATCCAAAAGAAATGTTTTTCCCTTTCTTGTGCTCTATAAATTTAGTACAGTCCAGCCACATTCTTCAAGATAGAGCTACCCTGTCAGGTATAACAGCACCAAAGTCAGGTCTTGGCCTTTTCTCCTGAAGGGATTCGGGATGGAGAGGAGTGGGTTACCAGCACTGGAGTCCTCTGCCAGCACACTCCAGCTCTAACTTGCAGGGTTAGAGGAACTCTCCAGTGTGTGCTCTGCAGTGGTGGTGGCCAGCCCACAGTCCTGTCCTGCTGTGCTTCATGGGCTTCTCATGCAGCTCCTCAGGGCTTCAGACATTCTCTCCTGCCGCACAGGAAGGTGAATGCGCTTCACCGCTCCCAACCGAGCCAGTACGAGGACACCTGCTTGGGAAAAGATTCAGTAACGTAATGTCCAGCTGAACTCACTCCAAGATCTGCTTCAAAAGCAGGCAAACACACTGAGTACATCCACTCCTGGAGCACCTTTGGAGTAATTGGGAGTATTTATCTTTAGTGCTCCAGGATCAAGACTTCACGCCTGTGTTCTCTGTGACCTATTTCCTGGGTTTGCTGTGCACCTGCAGTAGCTTTTGGACCACTAGATCAGATAATTTTTCACTTCATTTCTTTCCTCAATTAAGCTAATAGCAAGTTTTGCTTAGAACTGCTGGCACAAGGTATAATTACAATGACAAAACAATTTTAGAAAGTTGCTGTAGCTGTATAGTGTGTGGTTAGCAAATTAGTTATCTCACAAATCAGAGTGCCCATCAAGTACAAGCATTTCTGGATTTTCTGCAGTAATTACCATTTTCTTCTTGAAGCAATTTTTTCCAAATATAAAAACTTGTCACTGGTATTGCAATTATTAACATCAGGGGGTTACTTGAGTGCATTTCCTCCTGATTTATCATAGGAAATGAGTAGTGAAAGTGTGAAAAAAATTAACTACTGATAATGGCAACTACAGAGACATTCACTGTCTGTTTGAAGTAAGGACTTAAGAAAGATTCTTTGGGAAATTCTTAATTCAGTCTTGTGAGCATTGTATGTCTAGCTGGTCAGTAATACTTGCAAAAAGTACAGTAATTCCAGGGAAATAACTGTGTTGCAAATCTTCACAGACCAAGTCTTACTTGGAGCAAGGTAAAATAATTAACAGCTTTCCAGTCTAATCTGTATTTTGACTTTTTACTATGTGAAATTCTGCAGGCGGTGCTGCTCAGTTCTTTCCACCAGTTCCAAGTACAGCTCTAGTGCCAAATAGGTTATGGAAGGCTGTCCTTATCCAAAATCTAAACTGCATGAATTTGTCATTGATGGCAGGAAGTCCTTGTTAGTGTTTAAACCTGTTCAGCATTTTTGAGCAGAGGATTCAGAGAAAGATTCTTTTTTATATTCATTCTGTATTATTACATAGGTAAACAGATTCTGTATTTACCTCAAGATGCAGTAAATATGTGGCTAAAGAGTTGTGCAATGGAAATCCCTTTTCAACAGCATATTCAGGATTTAATCAATGGGGAGCATACTAAAATCTGAGCCAGTTTTAAGGCCCATTTTTGCCAAAGCATTTGATCTTTCTTAGAAGAATTTAGCCATTGAAAGTTGAGGAATCGTTTGCTTTTTGAGTAGCAGTGGAATGAAATCCTGCTGAAAATGGGGGCTGCTTTCCTTTTTATTTAGGGAAGAGCCTACATGCAGAGGATATTCTCATTAATGTCCATCACTGTAACAGCAAAGGTAACACAGTAATTGGCAGAACTCCTGGAGCAGTTTGAATTCACAGCCTTCTCGACACATTGGCAGTTTGGTCAAAGGCCTGCCCAAGGTGCTGCAGTCACACCAACACTCTGTGGCCACCCTCAGCCAGCTCCTCTGTGGCTGCTGCACCAGGGGCCAGGTGGCTTCTGGGCCTTTTTTCCCCACAGCTCTGGAGCTAAGACACTAACTAATGCAGCTCTGCAGCAGAGTATCAAACTGCTACCTTTCCAGCATTCCAGTTTTCAGATCTGATAGAGCACTGAAGGTTTTTTTTTCCATAATACAAATCCAGGATGTGTGCTATACTTGGCATAACTGCAACATCTGGGGGACTTTGACCTGGTTTCATTGTGCATGTCCACAGGAATATTTCCTGTTCACTCCTTTGTTGCCTCAATATCAGATCTGGTGCATGGTTTACAAAGAACAGATGATACAAGTGCTTACTGATTTAGCACATCACACATTTGCAGATGAGCCCATTTTTTCATAACTGCTTTCTTCCACTTTCACCATACTGCAGCTATTTTTGCTTTGAAATTTTAACCTGCCTAGTTTTTTCCACCTCCATAGGAGACAGAAGATAACTGTTTCTCTGTCATAAAGCAGAAATCAATAACACCGTGCCATTCCAGATGGATGCATGATGACGATCTTCAAGAACACATTAGACATTGTGATTTAACAGTCTCCCTTGGCTGGTAAATGAAGTGCTTTCCTTTTGCTCCTTAGAGCTTTTCTCAGTGCCTAATAAAATTACTCCTGTTGTAATTCAAGCACCTGCTCATTTTTTGTACACAGAGAGAGAGAAGTTTAATCCCTTCTTACCTTTCACTTCCTTGGGAACTGTAGTGCCATAGACCAAAATTGTCTTTTTGTCTCTGAACAAATTTGGTATCAATTCCTCCAACCTTTCTTCATAAGATGTTTTCTAGAAGTTCTGTGTAGCCTTTGCCTTTCTCAACAGCACCACATTGCAGGTACCTCTTCAACCCTTTATCCACTGTAAATGTCAGTCCCCCTGCACAAGTCCCATCAAACCTGATAACTCCTGCTTCAACTCAGGGAGGTGAAACAAAAGAAGCTAAGCAGAGCAGTTTATGAAATCACTTCCCTATCAAATCTCAGCTGCACATATGGATTTTTGCAACATATCAGGTGTCCTGTCAAGACTGCTCTTAGCACAGCTCTGCTTAGACAGTTAATACACATCATTCTCCGGGAGACACAGCTTCATTTTAAGGTATCAATAGCATGGGGTAGTTAAAGTACACATCTATAGACTGCAAAGACAGGTGGGTGTTCTAAGCAATATACAGGACACTTTGCACTCACACACACACAAAAAAAATCAAAGCTATTGAAGAGAAAAACAGAAAGCATTGAGATATTTTGTCTTAGAAATGAATATGTAATAATAAACAAGTTTTTTTTTTGAAAACTCATGTTGCAAGTACAATTTCAGAAACAGACTAAAGAGTAATGCAATTATTGATATTAATGAGAGAGAATGTGAAATCTTCGGAGTCCCTGACTACAGGAAAACTTCACCTGTGGAAAAAGATATATTTGCAGCTTCTCTGCCAATGTCTGTCATGGGCATCTAGACTTTTCCAAATGAAACATGTATCACTTCCTTCTCCACAGTGAAAAGACTGGGATGAAGAAACTTGGCCAAGTATGCATGGAGAAGTTTGCAGATCAATTTAGAAGTAGAACAGATCTGAAATGCAGAGAACCCAGCTTCCTTATAAAATGCTAAATAATGAAGATCTTGGAAAAGAGCATGCACACACAGTTCTAACAGTTTATAATATTAACAGATATTAAGACCAGGAAAAATAAAACTCTAGGAAAAATCAAATGCCAACAAGCATTTCTAGAAGATGCAACCTAAAAAAAATTTTTTTTTACTTATCTGACAGCACACTGAATCATAGTTTCCATTAAGTCTGATGAAAAAGAGTTTGTAAGAATATATCTGTGCTTCATGTCATTGAAATCAACACTTTCTTAATATTTTCACATGTAAACCCAGCTTAATGGAAAATTCACTGGTTCAAGTAAAAAAAAAAATCTTTACTTCAAGATGAAAAGTTTTGCCCACTGCAGGCCTCGGGAAAAAAACAAAAAAGAGTTTTCTGCAGCTTTAAGTCTGAACTTTTATAGTCGATACACTTTTTAGCCTTTGAAATAGAATGCATAGAATGAAATAGAGTGAATAGAATTTAGCTTTCTCTGAAACTCCATAGCTTGCAGCAGCATCTGATGGGAGTCCTGCAACTCACTAAGCTCACATTCTGTTATGATTGAGCTCCCCAAACATTCAAGGTGGAACAGGGTCTTTTCTATGAAGGAAACCTGGAATATCATTACATCTGTGCTGGTTTTTACAGCACTGTTCTGTCAGCATGGGACCCATGGAAAGCTGGGGACTGACTGGATCTTTGAATTAGACCTCAAAATATGTTAGAAATATGTGTTATTATTACATTCAAGGGCATATTCTTCTTCCTGCATGCTGTGCCTGCCATGGCTGTGTCTGCCTGTCAGCTACATGGGCAATTATTGGGGTCACTGCTATTTGCAGAACATCATTTTCCCTTGTCTTCTGCAGTGTCTATGTGTGTTTATTTCAATAAGAGTCATCAAGGATGAAAGTAAACAGCATTTTCTGTTTTATGTAGGGAAAACAGAGCCATTTTGAGACTGTCATAAATCAAAGGATTTCCCCAGCAGTAGCTGGGGAAAAATGCATACACACACACACAAATAGTCAATTCCAATTAAAAATAGATGGTTCTCTCATGAGTAAGGAAATGCTGATTTATATTGAATTGATCAGCAGGAGTTTATATTAAATTGATCTGAATAGGAGTTTTGTGCAAATTTGAAATACTGAAAATGTTGAAGTTAATGTATTGAGGTGAGTCTACAAAAGTGTCTTAGTATAATTAAGCAAAATGCAACAATTATTTTGCAGATCTTAACACATGGAGCGCAAGGACATAAGGGAGAAACATTCTAAAGAGGCGATTTTTCTGGCCAAATGATCTTTATTTCCTCCTATTTTATAGGCACACAGTCAGGATAGATCTTGACAAACAAGCATTCCAAATGACGTTGTTCAAGTAGAGCTAAGGCAACACAACATGGTTTAAATGTATTGCACTAACTAGCACAGGCATCCTTCTCAGTTTGGTTTTTCAGTCAACTGCAGAAACTATGTTTACTGCAAATGATGCCCAAGCCTGTCAATGTCTCACAAAGGAGAGAAAAGTCACTAATGCCTGTAAGCTTTTTGTTTAGTCAAACAACTGAATTACCCTGAGATAAGTATCAGCAAGCCAGGCTTTGGCAATTCATCCTTTGCATCCTCATATTGTGCTAGAAACTGTGCTGAAAGTTAGGTAAAAGCTAAAACTCCCCTTTGCACAGGGTTTCAGCTTTGCACTGATAACAGTTATTAACTCCTCAGGCTATGCAGCATTTGCAGAGTGATGCTACCACTGTCTCACTGCTGGAGATATTCAATACATGCTTCATAAGGCAACATCTGTTCTGCCCTATGGATACACCATAAATGCTTTTATATTGAGGTTTCAAGATTGATAGCCTGGCCTGAAAATGCAATTAATTTCCTACTTAAAGCACAAGCATGTCTTCTTACTTCAAACCTTCTAAGTGCAACCCCTAATACTTTTCTTTTGAGAGAAGGACAAGGGAAAAAAAATGTTATGTGGATCAACGCAAACTTCTCTGTTCGATCAACAAAAAGGATTATCAAGTACATTTAACCACACCAATTGTTAAATATTTCCATGATTGTTGATATTTGTTTCTGCAACATAAACTAGTCCTTTCATACCAAAGCCTAGATACTTCCAGGTAGTTACTTAGAAACTTCTATACAAACTTCCTACTTTTAGTTTTCAGGCTTTTTCTGGATGTATTTAAGGTTATGGTCCGAGAAGAAAAGAGTAATGACAAAAGGAGGAAATGTTTTCACGTACCAAGCATGTTCAAAGTTTAAACTAATCAATATCTCCCCAACAGTGGGATACATTCAGGCTGCCTGTGTTAGGCTACACTGGATGTGCCAAGTTCACACTCATTGCATTTCAAAATAATAATTTTAAAGAAGTATCCTCTTCATACATACATTGTTAATGATTCATGAATATCTGCTGGGTTGTTTTACAGCTCACTATTTTTTATTCATCTGCAGGCAGTGGTAAGTTCAGATAATAGACAAAATGCTGAGGCTTAGAGCTCCTGGCACTGAGCAACTACTGTTCGAAATTGGTCATAAAACTCCAACAGACATAATGTTCAGAATTAACTTTGTTTTATGTTTTTTTCCTTATTCTGCCACTTCAATTTTAAAATAGTCTCTGAGAGCATTTCCAAAACCATTGTGAAAACGTGAAGTGCTGTAAAAATGTCTGTTAAGCTGAAGGTCAATTGTGCTCATCACCTCCTGACAAGAATTTTACTTCTGTCTGCTCAGTTTACCCTGCACACCGAACAGTGACAGTTTTGGAAGGTGCTTCAGTGTGAAAAAATTCAGACAACAAATGCAAATCAATAAAATTGAAGAGCTGTAAGAAGAGATTCTTAAGGATATTTCTGAAAACAGGCTGCTTTCTGCTCTCCATTTTACTACAAGCACACACAACACACTAAAAGATAAACATACCTGTCCAGCAAGGTCTAGTTGAAGAAAGGTTCATAATCGTGAGGGGTATAGTTCCCATAAGTCAGTGTAAGGAATGTATGAGCTTGAAAATACAACGGTGACAAAGATTCATTACTTTTAACTTACACAAAGTAATATTTTAGGAACAAAACAATGCACCAAATTTAAGCTGCCTGGAGGCAAAACAAGAGAAACATCACTTGGACCCTACTTATTCATATGGTTCAGTCATTTTCAAAATCTGTGTCTTCTGGACTCCAGGACAGGTAAGTCTGGGAAGGATCATGTCTTGGAAGAACAAGTCCACTAAGTTTACAAAAACACCATATATTTGGGAATGGAACTTCAATGATAACATAGTTTGGTACTGGCTTTCGAACCTCAGTCCTGTATATACCTGTAGGCACACAGGTGGTCCTGCTACCACCTGTACAGCCACATCTCATTTCTGTGTGCAGAAAAACAAGCAAAAACAGATATGAAGACATGAATAGGCCTGAGTCCTGACTATTGAAAGCCATCTCCATAACCACATTCATCATCACAGTCATTATTAGTGTAGTAAACATGCAAATTAACTTAGGATACATTTGCATTAGTTTGGAGTTTTCAGTACCTAGATGGAAATTTAAATTATTGCCCATCTTCCTTCTACTTCAGTAAATTCAAAGGCACCTGCCTGTCTTTTTCTGAAGAGGAGGAATATAAAAACACATTCAGCTTTTCTAATAGGCAACAAGTGGTAGCAAATTTATAACCAAGAATAGGTTGGGCTGCACACTTCCATTAGCACTGAAGAGATGTTGCCATGAGGTTTTGGCCAATATGCTCTTCACTAAGCTATTAGTCACTGCTGCCTTAGATAATTATTATTTTCAATATTTATCCTATTTAAGCCCTAAATATCAAAGCATGTAGACATGAAGTCATAAATCAAGAGGTTTCCCCAAATAAATTTGTTTTTCCATATGTACTTTATTAAAATTTTTTACTATTTCAAAATCCATCAATTTAAAGGTAGTTCTTACTTTCAGAAACCTTCCTAAACTTTTCCAGTGAGGATACTCTTAATAACACATAGTAATTTGCAAACTGTCTCAGAGGAACATTTGGGTTTTTTATGGAACAGGTCCATAAGATTTTGAAATTTATATGTATTTATATATGTATGTTCATCATATGCACATATAAGATAGAAATTACAGTAATAAATAAGTTAAGTACTTTATATATTTATTATATATAAATTAAATAATTATAAAATACTGTACTTTCTTAGCAATGCATTGCTTCATAACATGTAAAGACTCCAAAAATTGCTGAAGATATTAGAAAAGCATTTAGAAATTCCTTGGGTGACCTAAACCAGTAGTTGTCATAGGAGACCTTTGCAGTCTTGGGTCATTCTGTCAGTATCTCAGAATGGTTTGAAGTGGTTTTGGATGTCTCAGTGTCTCAGTTGGAACCACGCTCCACATTCCCCTGCCACCTTTATTCCTTCAGCAGCCATTCAGGTGGCTGTGTGCAAAACTGTCACTCAAAAGGGGTAATGGAAAGGCTGGAGAATGGGTGAGAGTCTCCTGATGTTCACTGGGCATCATTGCTTGTGGTGATGGATAGGAAATAAGAAGAAAATACACTTTTGGAAACACTTGAAAGTTTTGAAGGATGCCAGTGAAGCTGTTCTTCCTGCATTAAAGAACTTGCCTTTTCTTGAGAGATTTTAGCAACGTACAATTCCACTCCCCTTGTTTAGCACCAACAGGAAATCCAACATTGTGCATTGTTAACACAGCAATTACACTTTCCACTTCATAAAGCAGCCTGTCATCATCTGGAGCTCTGTGCCATCTGCAGGGCCAGCTGACAGCACGGTCACCTGGGACCAGCAGAGACCGAGCTCCAACTGCACGGCTCACTCACGTCGCAGGCGAGAGGCGAGGAGCGAATTTTGTCAAGCCATTCTTAGCGCCTTGTATTGAAAACAAATTTTGTCAATTAAAATGTAACGATGAATGCTCGTCCATTTAAGACAAGAAATGAATTATTCATACTTGGAACATTCATTTCTCTAAACTCTTTGTCTATTCTCATCTAGAATGGTTAGAAGCAGCCTCAACTCCCAAGCGAAACACAGCCTTGTACATAGTTATTCTTTTGGTATTCCTCATGGAAAATCAGATTTTTGAAATGACCTGCATGATTTAGGAACAGAAACCACATCTGGAATTGAAACAGGCACATAGAGCCTGGAATGATCATATATTCTGGGTTATTATGTTCCTTTTCAAAAACAGTTCTGGGAAAGAATAATGCATCAAAAAGTTATGCCCCACCTTGGGTCCCTCCCCAGCTTGGAAATCTTCATGGCAATAACCAAAAATTAATGTACTGAGAAGTTTTGAACCCTGCTATAAGACAGTTTGACATTTCTGTATTTTTTAATAACCACAAGAAAAATTATCATCATAGCTACTTCCCAGTAGGATAAATCAATTAGTAACTAAAAATACAAAATCAGATTCAGAATTTATCAACTGATGCCTCTGAGGAGCCCACACACTCTGCAGCATCAGCTGTTATGCACGTTCTGGTAAAGCAACGAGATTTCTCTGCATATGCTTCAGCTGACAATATAGCTCCTTTTTTATGTCCTCCTATACAAGTTCCACATAAGACTAAAATAAAATAAAAGAGAAATCACAATCAGCTGGCAGATTCTCTGATGTGTGAAGAAAACATTGTTCAACCTTAGGTTGCCCCTAGTTCACAATAAAGTTTATACTTCAGATGTTTTAAAATGATGCTATGACTGCATTTCATCAGAGCAAGGAGGGAAATCTGTTGTGACACTCCTGGGCAATGCCACTGGAGATTTATGCCTTATCTAAAATCTATAACAGCGTAGGATCAATCACCTTCTTAAACACTGAAGACTGACTACTGTAATAAATTGTTCTTGGAGCCACCAAAGTGACTTACTTCAAACCATAACTGCTCCTATACCTTTGCAATTTCTATCTGTACTGAAGAAGTATCACTTGTACTTATGAAATAGTTGTGCACAATGATTTTCTTTGCCCCAGACTACTTCCAACTGATTAACATCAGTAAAACTACTCTTACTTTTCAAGCTTTACTGCAGACCATTTAATTATTATATTCATACCGATAAGTTCTGGCCTCTTCTAAAATCCTGCAAATCATCTCAACTCCAACTGTGCAGCTTAAACAAATACAAGGAGCTATCACTATAAATTAAGTGGTCGTGAAAGCAATATTTCAGAACCAGGAAAGTTGGAATTACATTACAGAGAGAGTTCTATACTAGGGCAGGAATAGTGAAATGTTAAATTGAGGGGAATATAAAAGAAGTTGCAGAGGCTTACTTAGTAAAAATAAGCCACCAAGAAGAAACCAAGCTATGGTAATGACAGTTTTGTCTGCATACTTGCAGCTTCACTAGGAGTTTTGTGAGTACAACAATATTGCTCATGATTTACTGTTTCCCCTAGGGAGCAGAAATTAAAGATCAGAGCATCATTGTTCTCCCAATATCTTTCATACATGCAGATAATTCTCTTGGCTGAAGGGATAGCTGTTGCTGCAGAACTCACTGCAGCAGTTCCATGTAAGGATGTCTGCTGACCTCTAGCATTCCCTTCCGATTCTCAATGAGATGTCCTAAGAACAACTTTTTTCAACCCTTACCTCTAAGACCCCAAGGCCAAGAAAGAGATTAAATTTATATCTCTTATACACAACAGCCCTGCAAAACAGAGCTTCCACTGTTTTCAAGGAAGAATATTTCAACCTTCACAAAACTGTGAATAAAGTTTCTGCAAAATTACTTAATTTCTTAGCATACAGATTTCATTTCCCAGCATGCTACTGTGATCCAAGCTCCTTAAAAAAACCCAACAAAAAAGCATCACCCCCACAAAACCCAAACAAACAAACCCAGATTATATAAAGGCAGCAAGCTGTGTCAAGGGAGGTTTAGATTAGCTACTATGACAAATTTCTTTTCCCAGAGGGTGGCTGGACACTGGAACACAGCACCAAGTCTGCCAGTGTTGAAGCAGCTTTTGGACAGCACTGAGGTGTATGGTGTGATTCTGGGGACTGTCCTGTGCAGGCCTGGGAGCTGGACTTCTATGATTTGTTGTTCCTTCAACTCAGGGTTGGATTAATCTCACCACCAGTCCCATTTTTCAGTCTGTCTTCTGTCATAAACTCAAATCATACATTTGCTAACCTGCTGGAAGTGAGCTGATGACTGCAGTACACTCTGCCTGACGTATCCACAGCTGACTGCTCTTGGCTCCTCTGCTCCAAGCCCACAGTGGTACTTCCAAGAGCTTATTTTAAGAACAAGAAGTTTTCATGTAAGTAGTTATTATCCCAGAAATCTTTCTGCTCAATGACTCCCTGGAATACTAGAGGTGCTAGCCAAAACTTTTTAACCTGATATTTTCACTCCAAGAAAATTCGTTCAGTCTATGATGAAGGGGAAAAAAGGACCACTAAATAATGGGTGAATAGATGGTGATTATTTGTTTTTATTTTTTTATTAAGGGGTTTATAGAAGTGTGAGATGAATACTTTGGAAAGCAGGGGACGTAAAGGGAATCTAATGATATTGCCAAATATCAACCACTTGATTTCAGACTTACTCTGTCTATTAATAAGTCTCAACCATAAGGCAACGTTCAGAAAACATTCAGTTATAGTGTGATAGAAAATAAACACCTAGTAAAATTTAGAGACCTCAGTCTTCCAATATATTGACTACTATTGGCATTTCCCATAATACTTGTTCCACAAGCACAGGGCTTACTTTTCCAATAAATAGATTTTGTGTTGCTAATCTTTCTTTGGCACCATATTCAGACAAGCAAGAGTGCTCAGTTATTATTACTAGAGAGGACTGCAGTCTTTGGCTGAAAGTAATCATCGTATTAAAAATTTGCTCAGTATTCAAATCAAGAATAAGGTATATAGCAAGGCAAGTGTCAAAGAAGCATAAAGTTTTAAAAAAATTCCTTAGAAGTTATTGATATCTGGCTTTTTACTGTGTAATTGAAAAATCTAAATTGTTCATTTACCTTGACTGGCCTGGGCACAGATATATTAAGAATATCCATGTAAATTAGGTTTGGTGAATTTTTATCACTGACAACTGCAGTGAGGAGAGATTACTGGTGAGATTAAGAAAGAGGTGGGGAGACACTGGAAAAAAACAGGAAGCCACTAGATCTTTTTATAGATTACATTTTACGTTGTAAATAAAGTCTTCCCAATGCAGACTACCACAGGAAAATCACATTACAACCAGGTCCACAAATGCCATTAATTAAGGCAGCCAATACTTAACATTAGTAGTCTCTTTTCAGAGAAATAAGTACTTGGATAATGGATGAGAACAGCCTTAAATTACACTGATGGTTTTCTTTATAGAGCTGTGATTTGCAATAGTAATTAAATTTTAAAGAAAAACACACTACATTGCACAACAACTAGATGGCACTGTCCAAATAAACTGTTCTTTTCATGCTCATTTATCTGCTCATTAGACTGAGTTTTCTGTTTAAGCAATTAGTTATATTTAGAATAACAATTGCTACTCTCCACAAGAAGAATTTAAAATAAAGAACTTTTTTTATTATAAATAGAGATCCTTTGCTAAAACAGAGCCTCAAAATTTTTTTCTATAATTTCAAGTATTGACAGAAAATCCAGCCTGACAGAACTCAATGGCAAAATTCCCAGGTGACTCAGGCAAATATGGGGTTTGATTCATGATGCTAGCATTCATTACTGGGATTATATAAGTTTCCCCAAACTTTGGCTTCTTTTAGTGTCTCTCCCCACCATACTAACACAAATAAATAATAATATGCAGAGCAATGAAATTATTGATATTGTCCACAGTATAATGAAGTCTGATCATGTTCTCTCTCCAGCAGAAGCAGGCAAGAGTTCCAGGTACTTTGCTGGCAGTAATTCCCAGTGTTATGGGAACTGATTGTTGGTAAGAGAGAAGACAACATAATGAATGAACCACCAGAGAGTCAATTTACAAAAGCCTTTAAGCAGTGATCTGCACAACAGGATGGAATAAAGAAAGGCTGGCACCTGTGGAAGGGCTGAAGTTAGCTCATGTTAGAGGTGTTTTTGAAGAAGGATTTTCTATTATTTTCCATGCTTTGCTTCTGTTTTACAGGCATATGTAAATGTATCATTTAAATTAGTGCCTAGTGAGTAATACAGCAGATATAAAGGAGAGCATTTGGTGCCTACTCACAGGACTTGGGGCAGCATTCAGGAGTAGATAGTGCTCCTCAGAGGCAGGCTGGCTGCCTTGTTTAGTGTCCATCCTGTTAAACTGGGAACTTACAGTCTTTATTGGCTTCCAACTTGTGTGCTTCAAACCACGAGATAACTTGTCACATGTATTACAACTACTGGCATGCTAAAAAAGTTAAACTACAATTTAAATATTTAAAAAAAAAAAATCAACACAAAAGCAATACAGGTAAATAATGGCCTTGATCCAGTCTGTGTTGCTTTCTTAACTCCATCTCCTGCCACAAGGCTGCTGCAGAGATGCACAAACCAGGTTTCCAGAACAAGAGACAAACCAATGGGCTCTGTTAACAGCCCTGACTTTCAGGCACAAGGAGAAACCCCTGCAGGAGCAGGGAAGTGCCCATTGCACATGGTCACTACCATTGTAGGAGAATATAGGGACAAAGTGCACCTAATTCAGTGAGAGAAAGCAAGCAGGGAAAAAAACATACAAAGTTATAATTGTATGATAAATTCAGTTGCTCCACAGACAAATAGGTATTGGTCAATTTTGAACAGACAACCCTTGCTCACCGTAATCCTGCACTGATCACTAGCAGTGGCAAGCTTCCCAAAACCATGGGGCTGCTCTTTCCAAAGAGGACTCCAGGAGTAGTGCTGTCCTCAGGTACACGGGGGTCCCTTGAGTGAGACACTCATGCATTATTGATAGAGCTACAAGTTCAATTCCTTCCTGCATTTGGCTGGATTTTGTCCCACTCCTTGCTTATCCTAGAAATGCCCTGAATGCAGGAATGCAGTGAGGTGTCCTGGCAAAGTATCCTTTCAGTATCAATGCTTTGCCTTTATGCTTGCTTACCTTCTCCAAACACACACAATATAGTGTAATGAGAAATGTTTCTCCTGTACACGAGCCAAGGTCTGTAGAGAAAAAAATACATAAGTAATAAAATTACTGGAGCAGAGAAAAAAAGCTCTGTGTCCTAGCTGAAGAGCACATCCTTGCCGGCAGGCTGGTAAGCTATTCTCTTCTGGTTCCATCTGATCACCTACTTCATCTTCTCTGTATGAGATAGGACAGGTCTAACAGGAAGGTAGGGCATCCTCCCAGGCAGTGGGAGAACAAGATTTCAATTCACCCACTTGTCAGGTAGTCACCTTCACTACCAGATTATTATAAAACAGAGCAGCCCGTTCCTCCAGCATAACGAAACAGATCTTAGTTGTCTTTTCTTGCAAATACAACATAAACTGTCACACATGTTATGAAATGTGTTTTTCACAGCAGCTCTGGACACATGCATAGATTGATTAAAATCTATTTGGAGTGACTGCCTTTGATTCCTTTTTCTTGCCCCCACAACAGACTTAGCGGTGCTGATAGGATTGGAAAATAAATTAATTTATTCCCATGGACTCACAGGACCTAGACAGATTTCCCAGTTGGGTCTGCTGAGGTCTCACAGGAGAGCTGTGAGCCAAGGACTCTAAGTGCAGTGAATACAATTTTATGTGAAAGAACAGGCACAAGCCTGTGAGCTAAAAAGTTCTGTCCACATAGAGGCTACACAAAGGCTCAAAGAAACAGCTTGCCCTCTACCAGACAAATCACGTCACACTGCTTTGGTTCACTAATCCTTTCACAAGCCACATGCTTTCAAATGCAAACACAGTGAATGTTTTAGGGGAACTTTGCTAGAAGTATCCATAAACCGAATACTTCAAAATATTATGCAGATTGCAAATTACTTGCATTTTGATTGACTAATCAGCTTCCTGAAAAAGAGCCCTCTATATACTATGATTACTGTCTTGATTGGAATTCAGCTTTGCCAACCTCCTCTATTTTAGCAAATCCATACATTTATCCTCATTAACAAAGATTCTGGAGCTTTTTCTTTTGTCATGATTGCTGTGATTTTTTTCCTTTAAACTCAGTTTAAAAAAAAATAAGTGTTGTCCAAGATCAGTAAAACTTTTTAGTGATTGTGTTTAAAATGAAACATGGTCATATTGAGACTGACAACGCCTGCAACACATTCACAGTTTAGAAAGCATCTGAAAGATTTTATTTAAGAAGAGTGAATTTTCCCTCCTTGTTTGCTTCTGCTCACAGCCTGATTCTGAAGCTCAGCTGAGGCTCTTTGGCTCAGCTCTTCTCAGAAACAAGAGTGTTAATCTAGAAGAACTGTTGTTTTCCAATTACTTTCTCTCCTTCTTGAAAAGCAGACAAAACTAAGGAAGGAGAAATTTGAGGGTCCCCCCGTTCCTTTTTTGTGGGAAAGACCAACAAACACATGCAAATATATCAAAAACATGAATCATTAGCAAAAATAAGTATATACTCAGATCAAATCTCCCTGTGCCACCTGCTTTAAGTCACATTACAGATGCCTCCTTTTCTGCACCACAGCCACACCACACTGTTGGGGTAGAAAGACAGCAGATCAAAAATTAGATTTTATAAGGCAATTCAAAAGGGGAAAATATATACATGTAAGAAAAAATGATTAAGTAAAAACTGGGAAAAATAGAAAAATGGTCCATTCTCAGCAATTTGAAACATTATACATGACACTGAATAAATTAGTCACAGAATTAAAATGAGATTTTTTGTTTCAAAAGAGCTTTTAAAAATCATTTCAACCATCTGTTGTCATTATGTGATCACTTAAACTGTAGAAAACCCCTCCAGAATAGTTTTGCTACATGGAAGTTAAATTCTAGGTGATATTTTAATTGTCACAGAGTATCTGAATTCTAACAGGAATAAAGTTGTCACTGAACTCATTTGGGTTTGGGTTTTTGTTTGTTTCTTTTGCTTTTAATTTCACAATTAACGTTTAAGTCTTTTCCCTTCCAAAAACTGAGGGAAGTTTTCATAACATTTGCACAACAGGTCTGCAAAAGACCATGGCAAATTAAGTACAAAAAGCCTTTTTGGATGACACCAATGGAACATGGAACAAAGCAGCCAAGAAGGCAAACAGAACACTGATTGTGGAAGTGTAACTTGTGTGAACAAAATGACAGACTTTTATTTATTAACACTTGTCTACACTTGGAATCTTATCAGAATAGTTATCCCAGAATAACAGCTTTGATTGAAAACAAAATGACTGCTCCAGAATAATTACCAAGAAGGTTTCTTCAGCACTGGAACTAGTTTAGCATGATAAAGGAGATACACTTTTAAAAATTATTTTCTTTCTATTTCAATGAATGCATTTGCACATCTGCCAGTGCATGATCCCCATTCTATCACAGCCTAATTCTATCCTAAAATATACCATGACCAGTAGTACAGACTCTTCTGAGCACAGGATCAAAGCACTGCAGCCAAGGAGGTAAGAACAACTCACCTTCTGTACCATAATAATTTATGGCATAATCTCCAGACAAATCCAAGGGATGGACAAAGCAAGAAAATGTTCCATAGTAAATTAATCTAACCCTTGAAAAGGTAGGTGAGGAGTCAAGAGTAGAAGAAATTAGGGGTTCATCTGTCCAGTCTGGAAATCCTGTCTTGTTACTCCAGTGTCAAACAAAGCATGTTGGAATGGCCCTTGGGGAATGTCACCTGCATGAGGAGTCACTAGCACTGTCAGAACTTGTCTGCAGCTCATATGTCTGCTCCCAGAGAGGTGTCCAGACAGTGATCTGGGATTCCATAATCGATGGCAGAAACAGTAAGAGGAGGAAGGCAAAATTTCATCAACAAATCTCAGAATATCCATTCTTCATTTAGAATTTCAAAGTTATTTAAGCAGAAATATAAGCCTACTTAATAGATTTACAGAGCAAGCAGAGCCTCTCTCGTGTCCTCACTGAGGTCTTGACCTACTTTTAATAAAAATATTCACGTTACAGTCTAGTGGTAATAGGCAGGCAGGTTATTTCAGGCTTCAAGGCCAGGCTGAATTTGTCAGGGGCAGGGGTGAAAGCCAGCTGGCAATCTCCCTTCTATTGTTGTGCTTCCCTTTGCAGTTCCCCTTTACAGAGGGAGATTAAAAAAAAAAAAAAAAAAAAAAGAAGAAAAAAAAAAAGAAAAAAAAGCATATATTCATTGTCTAATCAAGTATCTTTGCTTCCCTCCAAAGCAGTGAATTACAAAAGAATCGACATCAACGCCACTGGAACAACCACCATCACTCAACAAACAGTGCCCTGAGGAACTGCAGACACTGCTGCTTAAAACAGAAGGAAACACAGGCAAAGGGTACATAAATGCTTGAGCAGCTCTCTGATTTTGTGTGCCCATTTGTTTTGTTCACACCTGAGGCTGCTCTTGCTCTTAGAAAATTTTCTCCAGGTTGAACCTACACATTTTAGGGGCACAGCCTTGGAGAGAGTGAAGCACTGCGTAGTTGGGGTAGAAAACCAGGAACAAATCTCACAGCAACAAAAGTCGAAATAATCTGCATTTATGTCAGGCCAAAGTTCAAAATGGAAAAGCAACAAGAAATGCTTTATTTTTGTAGTCTCAATGGAAACATTTGAGCACTATGATAGAAAATACATTCTCAGAAAAATAACAAAAACATTACAAAACTAAAAAGCTCATAAGAAAACATTTATCTGATAAAGCATAGCTATGAAAAGTAGTTTAAAAATTTATAGCTAAGAGGCAAGTGAAAGTATTTTGGAAGAGTCTGGTGGATTCTGTTGAGAGGGAAAGGGCATGACTGGGGCCAGAGCAGCAAAGATACACATTTCATCCCATTTTACCCCCTCTCTCATCCACTTAACTATAATGCCTCCATAGTTCCCTTTAAAGATAATCTTCTATTCAAAGTCCAACTACATTTCTGCTGCTTCTTACTGTTACTTCTCATTTCGACTCCAAGAGTGGCGAGGCATCAACCACAAACAGAACTCTATTGTGCGAGGCATCACGGACACAACAGCAGGTAACATTTAAGTGCTCCCAGTACAAGCATATGGCAGGAACAGGATGGAAAGAAAGGAACTCAGAGCAACAAATACAATGAAAAATGTCACATGCAAGACTGGAGTTTGCTAGGGGCTAGATAAGGCTGAGAGCAATGATAGTCGTGGGAAATGAATACAACTGGGTGGAAATGGGGAGACAGGGAAACACAAAGCGAAGCTGAGGTGAAATGTTCAACTCCTGGCAATTCTTCAGCTCATAAACATATGGGCTGTAAAGCTGCAAACAGTGGCTATAAAACTTGATTGCATACAGAGGGCTAAATCTCAGCTGATCCAGAGTTCACATTAATCTCACCTCACTCCACATCTATGCGAGCCCACTTCTGCTGAGCTGCCACTGAGGGTCCTCTGCTGCGGCTATTCACAGCATCTATGATTGCTTGGTGAATTTGCTCAATCTAGGAGTCTTTGAGAAACAATTTAAACACCAACCTAACAATTATTTTTGCTAGAGTTTTCACAAATTTTTCCCTTATGAGGATCGTTTTCTTATCTGTGGTGAACTGCCTGCCTCTCACTGTTACAGCTGTAGAACTGGATACAGATTATAGCCTATAGTACTAAATAGAGACAAAGAATCATTTGTGCCTAAATTCTGAAACCCCAAACATTGTTTTGGTGTCTTTGCTGAGAAAAATACAAAATAAAATGAAGAATGAAAATTAAAAACCCTACACACATACACAAGAGCTAGAGAATGGAAATGGTGATTAAAGTATTTTTCTATGTCAATTTTAAAGCTTGAATGAGAATGGTAAAAAATTCTTCCTGCAATCAACCTGCTATTCTACAGCTCCCTGTGGAGGGACTGGAATAATCCAACTAGTTTCACATCTGTGAGCAAGACCTGCTTGCCTGCATTAGCCTTTCTTCAGAAATAACAGTTATCAGACAAGTCAGGAAAAAGTCATCTAAGGACATAAGTTTTTCTCTGCCTCCTTGGTACATAAATTACTCTTTATGTTTGCTGCTTCCTATTTCAATGGAATGCCATCTACATGAAGTTATTGTCCACTTTTTCAAAGGAGGGAAGTTTTATAACTAATCAGGATTAACTGCTCTTCCCCCACATGCACAAAAATGAGTAAGTGGAAAAGGCCAGATCATTCTCTTGCAGAACACACTAAAACTGTAATATAAATCAAGGAAGAAAAACAGAAAGCAAAGTAACAAGCTAGTTTTTGAACCAAAGAAATAATTTGAAAGACAAGATTTGCAGCCACTAACTCTGAAGCTTGTTTCTCTTGCTTTTAATAAACTAGACTCGCCCAGATTTACCTTACTAAGGGGCACAAACTCGTCTGAAGCCTTAGGAGTTACTATTTTGCTGTTTGATTTGGTATTGGGTTGTTTTGTTTGATTGATTTGGGTTTTATTGCTGATGTTGTTTTCACATATGCATTATTTATGTATCATTAATATACCAAAGATTCATGTGGAAATCCTCTGACTACAACTACAAAAAGTCAATTTCTTCATGATCAAAAGTGTGAACAAATGGTGTTCCAAATGCCTCAGCTCAATCTGACTTAATGGAAAAACTCACTCGGTAATAGTACTTCATAATAGAGTTTGAGGTTATCAATTAATTTCACAGTGAGACTTAGTAGAAAAAGTTCACTTGAACCAGAAAAGGAAGAATAATTTTCCAGTGAGTTGCATAGAATACTGCATATCCAGACCAGACATCCAGACAGATATCTGGGCATGACAGCAAGTTAGAGACAATCCCAATAGAGCAGAAAATAACTTATTCTAAATTAATCTTATTTAGGCAACACAGGTTAACTTTAACTATTAATTAATCCCCCAAGAACCTTTCTCCTTCTACTCCATGAATTGATAATCTGTTATCATTTACGATTTTTCACTTGAATAAGTGAAAGGCTTATTACAAACCAGAGTGAAATATTTCATGTCAGATTATTCCAGGGCTGTATGACTGAAAATGCTGATTATTAAGTTAAAACTTCTCATTCTATTTTTCAGGTTTGCAATATTTTTTCAGTTATTTCTGATCATTTTATAAAAGCTTTAAGTCAACCATTATACAGTTTATCATACTCTTGCCTTGCCACAGACCAATTACTTAGAAAGTATTTAAAAGTGTATAATATTCTAAAATGAAAATGCACAATAATTATGATAGATTAAATTAAAATTAATTGCTTTGTTTGTTTTTTAAACAGTATTACTACTCATCTATTTTTAGATGCTCTGGTGTTCAACTCAGAGCTTTCCTTAAAAAATATTTAATCTTGATGAACACCTGATACTACTTTTTTGTAGATTCATTTTGCAAGTTGCAAAGCCTTATATACATGGGTAGCTTTTGTCCTCAAACAGGGGAAAAGCAAAGGCTTCTTCTAGTCCCGCAAAGTCTTTTCATTTACATCAGGATGCACAACTGTAGACTGCTTCTTTGTTAAAAAAAACAAAGTGAAGCAAAATAGAAACAAAACCACCACACTAAAACACCACACATTGACCACAAAAACATCCCAAAACTGACTGCAAAATGTCTACCCAGGACAAACACATAACTAATCTTCACATTCAAAGGTGGAGAATACACCCCTGCACAGAACTAAAATTTCTGTCCATCACTGAATCAGGTCCCAGAAAAAAAGTTATATATAGGCTATAATCCTATATTTAAAAAAACACACTATATATATATAAATCTGTAGGCTATAATCCCCCTTCTCTTTTCTTCAAATTCTTTATATAGATTTGACTCATTTTCCCAATATGTTTCCAAATCACTTTCTCCTGTGTTTTTGGAAGGGATTTCAAAATTCAAGGAATTTTGAAACCATTTGTTCAGCTCAGATGTGCAAATCTATTGTATTTCACTGGTTATTTTCAGCAACAGAAGTATTCTGTGTTTGTCTTCATATCTCCAGAGAAGAGGCTGGGAAGTGCTTGGCAAAGAATATTTTTCAAGATGATGGAAAGTGTAGCATGTTCTTTTTCCACCTCCCAACTCTTGAGCAATAATTATAATTTTTATACAAATGACAAATTTACATACAAATACAATAACTCCATCAGATATCACAGATAATGAAAATCCTAATTGTATTTCCCACTCACTTCCGAAGGAAGAACTTCATTTGCTAAAAAATTCTGAGCCATCAAGTTTAACTAATCAGAGGGTCCATCCTGACACATTCCAGATGACTCTAGTAATCTGACACCAGGATACCTGAGGTGGTAAATATGGCATTCTATTTCTACATAAATTGTTTAGAAAATTCAGTTGAAGACAAAAAAATATGCCTATGTCAAAACATAGCTGTTAAAAGCAGGATTACATTGGAGTAGTTTTGGAAATTATTTCAGTAGGCAATAGGTTACAATTTTTTATATTCATAAAGCTGCAAACTTTTCCCTTCCAGCACTGGGAGCCTGCTCTCCAATAGCCAAGGTTCTGTAGTGAAAGAGGTAAGAAGAAATTCAGAGGTGACCTTACTGCTGCCATCCATAGCAGTGCAGCTGACATCTAACCTGCAGACTGTGAACTACAGACACCATCCCACACTGACTGCAGGCCCAGCTCTCTATACCCCATGGAATACAGGTGGCATCACACCCTATTCCTGAATGACTGATGGAACAGAAAGCTAACAATAAAAAAGCTAAACCAAAATTCACCACAAAAAAACCTCATACTGCCACAAGCCAGGTAGAAAGATATATTTTTTTTCTTTGTTCTTAAAAGAGAAGTTCATTGTAGGCAATCTACAACAGCAGTCACAACCTTCTCTACTTTTTTCACGGGGAATAACTTCAGAGACCTTTGATCTCTTGTTATCTTGGTCACAGAGAGTGAAGGCAGAAAGATTTAATGCAAGGCTTTAACTTTCAGGTTTTAACACTCACTCTGAATAGGTTCTCTAGGAACAGTCCTGTTATTGGGTTCTTAACACAGCCAACCAAAATCAGGAGATTAGAGCAGAAATCATTTTAATTTCACTGCCTCCTGAAAAGGTGTATTTCAAGGTCTACTTTAAATACTGAAAAAGTGAAACTAGTAAGTTTGTCACATTCTTCTGTGTTTTCAGCTATTGTTTCCAAGGAAACATTAAAACTAACTGTCCAGGTAAATAATGTCTCATTCAGAGCTACCAAAATGCAACAGGGGAGAGTTAGAAATGGTAAAAATAAAGCAGCTTGTTTCACAGAATCACAGAATATTCTGGGTAGGAGAGAAGGACAAAGAGAGAGAGAGACAAAGGAAGGAGATCAGGAGGAGAGAGGTGAAAGGACAGATGACTGAACCCAGCAACTGAGAAGGCAAAGGAAGTGACTTAACATGAAAAATATGGCTGGCACAGAGGT
This sequence comes from Poecile atricapillus, assembly GCF_030490865.1. Lineage (NCBI taxonomy): Eukaryota > Metazoa > Chordata > Aves > Passeriformes > Paridae > Poecile > Poecile atricapillus. Next base: position 21,713,224 of record NC_081254.1, on the reverse strand, counting down.
GAACCAAAAAGACTGATCTCAAACAACATTTGTATGACCCTTTCCACCTTACAGCAGCTCCACAAATTTGCTGAAGGCAGGCAGGAGAATATTAGCAAACCCTCTGTTTTAAGATCGAATGCTGAGACATCCAGTACTGCCTGTTGTATGTGCAGGTCCACTGGTTGAATGTTTTTCATGTTTAACTCTTCCATTCATCATGTGATTGTTTTAAAACAGTCTCTTTAACTAGAAAACTTAATAAAAACTCAGCCCTAATATCTGTGTCATATGCTTGAAAAAAAGGTCAATTTTCCCCTACAACTGAGCCATTACTCCCTCATCTCAGGAGCACAAAGAGGTACACCTTTCCCTTCAATTTCTCAGAGGAATCAGAGAGTTAGAGGTTTGATCACTACACCAGAAAGATTTTTTTTTCCCCTTATTATTAGCATTCTGGCTCATACCTATTTACGTTACAATTCTACCAGACTGAGAGCCAGCTGGCTCTGGACTTGTCTAAAGCAGAAAAAATTCTGTAGTATCTTCCTATTATCTCAGAGTGATTACTCATACGAGTTTTGGCCCTATTGCTTTACTCATCTTTGATAGTATTCTTCTACCTAATTATTTTGCACTCATTTTCCAGTTTTCATGGTTGTGGTCTGTTTGTCCTTGAAGTGATAGAGCTGTATCAAAGAGTTAACTCTCACTGCCAGGATTTAAGATTTAAAATAATGAGATATGTAGGAGGGAGCTGAAAAGAAAGAGAGTCTGGAACAGCAATATGAAAAAGGCTTTAGAACATCTTAGTGTAATTGATACTTAAAAAATATTAAAAATAGGCAACACAACAACTTATTTGCATTGCGACTTTTTATAGGTATGTTTAAAAATAGAAGTTTGTGCTATGATTTTATGACTTATTTATTGAGTCACAGAGCCCCTCTAATAAGTACTTTAGAACAAACTAAGAACAAAATAAATGAGTATTCACATACGATGGTAATTATGCAGGTTGGCTCTCTGTGCTATTATCTCCTACACAAAGATGAAGCAGAGGTGGTGAAAATTTCTGTTAAGGTTAAGAATGGAAAACATTGACAAAGTGGCAAAATGTTGAAATTTCTGCATGCTGAGTATCACATCTTGGTGCCAACAACATCACATCCCCATGGTTTCTTGACAGGGCATTGGCAGCACTGGAGCAGCTCTCCCCATTCAAGTAGGGCAATGTGGTGGATCAAATTACTCTGAGGTAAAAGATTTTAAAGGTATATTTTTAGGGTTTGTTGTTTTTTTTCCCTTGTTCCTTTCTTTCTTGGGGAAGCTGAAAGCAAAGCTCAGCAAGAAACACACAAACCTACCAACCTGCTGAAAAGGGACACAAAGCCACCGGCTGAGTCAGAACTATGTCTGCAGTGTTACTTTTTCAGCTTGTGGGTCCTGCAGAGTAAAGCAAACAGCAATAATTTTATTGGCATGACAGAGGCACAAGTCATTACAGGGCTAAAGAAAAAAAGACAGGATCCAGTGCTTCACCTTACAAGTGGTTCAAATAGTTTCATTTGCTGTCTAAATAGCATAACGTTTACATACAGTAGTAATAATTTATCATTTACAGTCTCCTGATTGGGGCTAACCTTCCTACCCCTCTCCATGGCACTGGAGCAATGGATTTAAAGGTGAGTTTCAGATAAACACAGAATTGTGATTAATGTTCAATACAGCAAAGACTGGGTATAAATTGGAGAAGACAAAATAGAAATTCCAGGCCAAAAGAAAATTGAACCATCATGTTATAAATCGGTATTACTTGGCTGATGGAGCTGCTCTTACTCAACAGGGCTAAAATCCAGAGCTATGATAGGAAGTTTCTTAATTGAGAGGTTGACATGAGTCAAGCTAATATATTACACAATTATACAAAACACCCTTCACAGGAAGGGGAGATGAATATCACTGCAGAGTCCCTTGGTATGACATGTCTGGAGCCCAAAGGAAAACACTTGCTACTGGCAGGCAAAGCAGCACTTCCTCACACATGCAGGGGTCCTAAGTTTAAGGATGCCTGGAAATAACAGAGCAGAATATTAGTGAGACAAATATTCAAGGGAGTGAGCTCTGGACACTGATAGGTGACAAGGTCATCATTTTACCTAACTGTACAGCCTCAACCCTTCAGCTTCTTCCCTTTTTATCACCTCATCATTTTCTCCTGATATGCACAGGATCTTAAGCAGATAGGGGTAAAGCTATTCCTGGCATGAAACAAAAAGGCAGTATCTTATTTCATCACTCTAATGAGACCAAAATTCCACTTTGTTAAATAAAAATTAATAAAAAAGCTTATAAAATAAGACCCAGTTGAAATTCTGTGATTGAGTTTAATGCTAGAGTAGCCATTGCATAAACTAATCTTCTGCAAAATTGCAAGCTATTTTAGCCATGCTCCAAATTTTATTGGGAGCTTTTATTTTTTGCTTCAGCAGTTTTCATTATATACCCCAAATTATGATTTTTTTCTTATCCAGTTAAATTATTATACATTGAGTAAAAGGTGGTTTCATTTCATTTTATTTTACATTTTATTTCTGTAAATGAAGATCAGCTGTGTTGCTTACATCAGATGCATTAGGCAACATAACATTACTTAGGAGGAAGAGAACACAAAGAACAACTGAAGTTTTTGCCTGACCTCTAGACCAGAAATCTATCAAGCTGATGAAACTTAGTTTTGAGAGTTAAATTTTAGGGGAAGATTGAATTTCCAATGAGGAAGTTTTCAGGGTACTGTGGAGCTGTTACACCTCAGAAGCTGGCAGCCCAAGTCTCCCAGCAGAAAGGTGTTGCTGCAGGAGGAGCAGAGGAAGAACCACACTGGTGGGACACCTACAAGGTCTTCCACAGACTAATGCACATATGCTGTCACCTCTGATGTTGAGAGGACCAGGAGATTGTGGAAAGCCACAAGCAATCTCCTATTCCCCTCTGCATTGCTTCTCCTCGTCTGGAAAGTTTCAGACTTTCTCTGTTTTAGATCTTTACTGCCAGCTGCTTGGCATTCTGGCTCTCTGTACCTCACACAGCTGATAAACTTTACAGCTTTTTCTCCAGCTTTATTGCAAATGGTGCTAGAGATGAAAAATGAGTGCTCTTACAGAATACTGATTTGCAGACGAAATCAAGAAAGGGGTACTGATATGGATCTGAGCAACTCCATCCCAAGAGGAAATGCAATCAATATAATTCCATTTCCCAAACTTAATTAGATTAATTTTGTTCTTAGTAAGAATATTTTAAAAGCACACCTGCTTAATTCTAACAATCCCCAGAAAAACCATACATACATTAAATACATACATTGTGATAATCAGAAAGTTAAAGTTCTGTGTCTTCCACCCCAGCAGCACAACTGAGGACACCTTTCTTTAGCCCATCAGTCCTTTTAACACTCCTATCACACACACTTGAGATGCATATGGGTATCCAGGTAAAGAGGAAAGGACATTGGCAGAGAGCTCAGGCTAACTGCAGTGTTAAAAAAAAAAAAAATTCAAAAGCAAGCCAAACCATAAACACTAACTTTAGGAGTCAATTAGAAGTATAATTTATGTGTAGCAACAGTAAGGCCAAGTATCCTTCACAATCAGAGCTGTGAGTACTGCTGTTACCTAGGAAACATCTGCTTCTTCTATTTAGGACATAATCCATGTACAGGGACAGGAAAAATAAATGAGAGTTTTCAGAAATTATTAAGGACCCTTTAATTAAAGCCATAATACAAGTGTGACTCCATGTCTATGAGTAAGGTATTGTGTTAAGAGAAAAATGTCATACTTTATAGATGAAAATATGATTAAAAAACCTCAAAAAATTATTTAACGTATTAAGAATGACAAAAAAGTTTAAGGCACCTGAAATTCATGCCTGGGCCAAAATAGGCATCACAATTATTTCAATACCGTGAATAATATTTGAATGATTTATGTCTTGCATACCTAAAGCCAGTTGGTGAATGAGTTTTATTCATGTCAGCATTTTACATTTCTCTGAAAACAAAGAAACCTCAAAACAAGAAATAAAATTCCCACATCATGAAAACCTGTTAAGAGCATTGAGGAGCTTGTCAAATTGATGGGGATTATTCAGCTTAAAAATCTAATGGAATGTGCACAGAAATATTTCAGAGTTAATGGAAGAGTTAAATCAATCCTCTTGTAACTTGTGTAATGGAGTACTTCAGGCAGAGAAATAATATGATTGAATTTGGTTTCCTTCAACACTAATATTTACTACTGTTAAAATCCTTCAGCCTAAAAAGAAAACCCTCAAAGGCAAATTTGTATCCAGGAAGACAAATTGCTGCATTAACTGAAATTCACTAATTTGCTCTTGCTGCAAAATGAAAATAGCAGTCATCAGATTGGAGCAAAGAACAAAATGACATTTCTGAGACATTAATCTTTACAAGATGTTAAATTACTTGTAAAAATCTCAAGAAAAACAAAGGAATTAGTCAGACTATCATTTTCTCAAGAAATGAGAGTGACTGAGCTAATCAGATCATGTAACATACTGAGGACATAATTCTTCAGTAAGTTTGGCAAGTTAGTGAGGTTCATTAAAGAGAGATGACTTCCTGTGGACAAGCAATGAAAATCAAAATCAGAAATTTTTTGTCTCCTATTAATTTTGCCTTTTTTACTTGCAACCTAGTCTTAAGCAACACCTTGTGACCCTGAATATTAATTGGACAGTGTATAGGCTTTTGGAGTCAGGTGAAAGAAAGATTTGACCACATAAACTTCCAGAAAATCTCCCCGATTATGTGGAAAATGGAAGCAGATAATTCCACTGATATTAGAAAATGGATAAAAACTTGTCTCATACCTATATTGGTCATATCAACCTATTTGAATGAGCACTGCAATTAAGCTAAATCCCAGATAATCAATTTCATTGTCTGTCTCTCTGTTTAAACCATAATTATTTAGAAGATCCAAATTAAAAACCATTAAAAAATTCACCCAATCACCATGAACTGGCTTTGTTTTGCCATTACGAAGAGATGACACACTATCCTTTTTAACTCTTTGAGAAGTTACCTAGTTTGTAACTACCCAAATGCACACTATTGTTTTGAAATTGGCTTGTAATCATTTTCCAGGAGTCCACTGCTGAACATTGAATAATTTTTCTTGTTTTTTGTTTAGTTTTTCCTTTTTTTCTTTTGAGTGCTTGGGTAGCCTTTTCTCACCAGGTCTGTTTTTTTCCTTGAGATTTTCATTAAGAATTTTCCTCTTGTAGTGTTGTCACCCCTAGCCACAGCAGTGAGCTCTGTATAAGAAGAAACTGGTGGCTTTAACAGTGGACTGGAGAGCAGAGGTGGAGAGGAACAATTTTCCCAAGTGACCAAAATCCCGTGTACAAGGAAACCTGAGCCAGGTGGAGAAGGTGTCACAGCTGAAAGCTCAGCCACCCCTTCCAAGCACAGCTGTGTCTGAAGACAGATGCTTGGTGCCTCTCCTAACCTTCCGTGCTACTCTGCTTTGTCCCCCAGCCATTAAAAATTCTGTCATGCCAGCCTCCATGGTGATTTCCATGGAAAACTCAGTGCTCCAAATTGGAAAATTTGTTAACAGTTCAGAGACACAAATTATGTCTCTATGGACCGAACACCAGCTCTCAAATTGCAGCTGTATCTAAAATGCTTTGTGCTTACACAGAAAATTCTTTGGCCCTTGGGAATAAAGTAGGAAGCCCTCAGGACCAGCCAGGCATAGTTCACATTACTGTTCAGTGTAGCCATTAAATACAACAGTGTAATTGTCACAACAGAGGAGAGATGGTGTCAGTCTCTTCAGTCAGAGATGAAAATTAAAGGTGCCAAGTGATTTTTAGTACTGTTCCAGGATGGCAAGTTCAGCAGTATGTGAGTAGAAAAACCACATTTCCCTCTCTGATCTCTGGTCTCTTTAAGCAACATCTGACATTTCTACTGCCCACGTCACCCCACCCACAGAAATAAGCCTCTGTACAATAAGCTTCAAAGTCCTGTTGGTTCCCACAGTGCCATCAGCCCACTTTATAGCAATTACCTGTCATTACATCTGATGTCCCACTGATCTCCACTTTAACCACTGAAGACCTACAGAAGGCTCACCTCCACATCTCTGCAGTGAGGAGCTGCAACTGATGCTTAAGCAAAACCAGCTAGGTCTCTTCAGATGCAAAGCACAGTAGCACAAAACCAGTAAGCTGAGACCCTAAAGCTCCTCACTACGCCTGAATCTCACAGCACTGCCATAAAACCCCAACTGATCTGACAGCAGAGTTACACCCAGTGCAAACAGAATTACTTGCAGGCATCCTCTTTGGTACTACCACCTGCAGAGAGTGTAGGTAAAGTTGTGCAAATCCTTGTATACATCTGCATTTTCAGATGTTTGGCTCTTGCTGAAACCAGTATTGCGAATAAATTTAAGCTTTTGCCAAACCATTACTGCATTTAATGATGGAATTAAAATGGATCTAAGCAAACAACAAAGTCTTTTTGTACTGATGTGTAGACTGAAACAACTTTCAGACAAAAACACCCTTCTGTCCCTCCACAGGGAGGCAGGGATTTCAGGGAACAAGCGACTGCTTGTGGCTGTACTTCCTCCTCTTTGTACCACCTAACACTTCAGCCACCTTTTGCTTTAGCCACCTGCTGAAAGTATCATCCACAGGTGTCACAAGTGAAACACAGCTAACAAAGATCAGAAAGATCCAAATAGAAACCTGGTTTTATATTGGCAGGGCCCATATGGACATAAACCAGACCTACAGAAAGCAATATGGCTTACTGAACACAGCTGACTTACAGGTAGAGCTGTCCTTCCTTCCCCACCCAACAAATCAAAAGCTTTCATTCCAGTTCTTCACTGTTTGTTCTTTTACAAGTAAGGTCTTATAACAATTAATGAGGGATTGGGAGAGGAATCATACTCTTCATGAAAACTCTGTGTGTTTTGGCTAACAACTTGGTATTTCAGACTGTCGCATTCCGAAAAAGCCTGTTGTTACTCCCAGCCTGGACTGCTTGCAATGAAAGTCAAAGGAATTACAAAATCAAGCAGGTTTGATGGAGCTCTTAAGAGAAAACCACACTCAAAGTCAGCTCTGGAGCCTCAAATCCCCAAATAATTTAAACGTCATGCAGTTGTTTCAAGCCTGCTTCTCTAGGAGAGCATTTGCTTCATGTGTGTACCTACAATTTGTTTTTCTGAGCCAGTCTTTCTACAAATAAAGACATGAAGTGATTTGTCTGCTCAAACTCACCACAAGATAGTTCAGCAAAACTCAAGGTTTCCACTTACAATGAAGTGAGAAAAAGCAAAACAAACACTTCTGTATAATATTTGGTTACATTCATATGTTTTATGCCTTGAAAGCACCATAACATTTACCTACACATTTATTTAAAAATCTGATATCTAAAATACGGATAAAAACAACATTCTGCACTTGTGCAAGCCCAAAGAGTAACAAAAACTTAATGGAATTCTTAGTCAAGTATTCACTTCCCCAGCACTGAACAGAAAGAGCCCAGCACAACAGAAAAAGTACAATCTTTTCAACTGCTTCAGAAATAACTGTTCTTTAAAACATTTACTTCAGTTCTTATGTAAGCACAGCACTCTTTGAAGTGAAATAAAGTATTACAAAATACAGGCTAAATCAAGATCAGAGAACCTGAAAAATCTTCTGTATTTTTATCTCTTCCTGCACCACATAAGATAAAGCCTACATCAGAAGTCTTCTTCAATAACCTCTCAGACAAACAGCAGAAACACTTTGCAGATGAGGAAAAGAATTAACCTCTTTAGATTGGATAAAAGATGGAAAGCAGAACATAAACATCAGCTAGTACCTATCAGGCAACTGAAGATACAGGATTTTGCTCCATGTCTTCAGCTGGCAGAGCTCCAAATTTGTTCTCAGTAGTTCAGACCAGCACCTGCTCCTCAAAGTCTTCCTTTTCCAACCTCCATTGTCACATACCTCCTCACCACACATCCCTTCTCTCCAGCCCCAGAAAACCTCACTACCCACTGTTTTCAGCTGTCCTTAATACATTATCCCTACAGAGATCCCTGTGAGCTCTCACACCTTGAATCAATTTACCTCAGTAAATAATTATGCTGAGAGTCAACAAGTAGTAGTAGACTCTACCTCTAATATTTCCCCCTAGAAATTTGTGAAGTGAAAGGGACTTTTTAACTTTATATGATCTTCTGTAGTCAAAGATATAATCAGACAGACTCCAATGTCACACATAAATCTTTAAATATGCTACACTTTAGTTAGGCACCATGTCCAGGCCTGGTCACTCTGGAGCTAACTTAAGATGACTTTTCTGGGTGTTGATGAAGCTCCTTTTCAAACTGAGCTGCAAACTCCTCTAGTCCTTATGACTCCCACTCAGGGATTGCTGAGTAGGATTGTTTCTAAACATTTTCACGTCACAGAACATCTTCTGTGGGCTTTTACCTCATCTTGTGGAACACGTGAAATGTCACCCTATGGTGACACTGCAGGTAACAGGAACACAGATACTGGCAGCCTTTGCCAGTCCCCTGCTTCAGGTTTGAAGGGAACCAAGGCCAGAAGGGTTCATAGGGAGGTTGACTGGTTCCTTTGTAGTCCCAGATTTCTTTGAAATTGTTTAGAAGAGATCAGAGTTTTTAATTGAACCCACTAAGCTGTTTTGTTTGTTACAACATCTTTTTTAGAAAGGCCTGAGAGTATCAGAACAGTGTGTTTACCTCTTCCTGGAGATGTGCTAGAAACACTTCAGCTTTCTAAGTCTAAAAAGTGATGCTTGTTTTTCAGTTGCCTTGATCTTTGCACTCCTAAACACAGGTCCTGAATGTGTCATTAAAAACCACGTAGTGTGTCTGATCTGCAACCCTGCAAAGGTATCAGAAACACCATATTCCAGAAGCACTCCTCCCTTCTTTTAGCACGGCCATCTAGAATTTCTGCTAAAGTTCTGCTGAACTTGGCATTTGATTACATTTAACACACATCTCAGCTGAATGGGCTCAGCTTAGCTTAACATCATAAAACTGTAAAAGATTTCCTATGCCTTTGTAATATTTTTTTTTTAATAAAACCCAGGCTTGTTCCAGCACTGGCATTTAAAGCTTCATTGGAAACACTGTTGGTTTATGACTTTTGTGGACCTGCCAGTCCATACACCATTTCTCCTGGGTTTTGCTCTTACAGTGTTATACATTTTTGGTTGCTTGCTTGATTAGGTTTGGTTTTTTTTGGTTTAGTTTTTTGTGAGCACACAAAACCCAGTGAAGTCCCTTAGAAATTGCTTGAATGCCTTTGAGAAACATTACTGAATAGCATCTCTAGCTGTGTTTACAGTCCATAAGAGAAAGCCTCTTTATCAGAATGTTCTGTCATATAAAGCATATGGGTGTATTAGGATGTTATAAAATCCATAAATGAGAGGTATCTATAAACTTCCTCACTGAAATGTTCAGCAGCTTAGTGCAGCTACTTCTTGAAGCACTTAGGGCTGAAATTATACCATGAGTCCTACAAACACTTGAACAAATGACCTTTTACCCAATGATGATTTTGGCTTCACGACAAAGGAAAAGTCTGATCCTCATTTCCAAATTACCAAGACCCTATCAGATATAGAGACAACACTGACAAGAAAAATACAGTTTACAATAGGGCACCTCAGAGTGGATGAAATAAGTCTTTTTCCTTTCCCTGTGCATTTACACAGATACGTATTACAATGACAAGATATTTAAGCAGCTTTTGTAATCATCTTTGTCCAAACAGTCCATGAGACAGTCTGATGTTAAGACCAGCAGAATTCTGCACTAGGAATATCACATCAGCATTTACCTTCTCACTCCCATAGGGGCCTCACTTCTGTGGCATGTTTAAATCTAATTGTTTCCCTGAAAAAAAAAAAACCAAAACCCACAAGCAGAAAAACCCAGCATCTGTACCTGGAATTGTTGACATAAGGCAATAGCAGTTTCAGGATTCTCAAATTCAGTGGCAAACAATGAAATATCATAAATGGGTGTTCTAGATATTAAAAACCCCACAAAAGCAAAACATAAAACATTAAGTTTGGAACAAAGCTATACTTTTCAGACTCTTTATGGCAATTTTAACGCATAGTTACAGCTATTTTCTAACCATGTACAGCTGATTTTGAGGTCAGGCTGCTTTTTCCTATCCCACATAACTTAGAGGGAAATTCTTTTGAAGATCCAATTATACCATATAATGCAGTAGCTACAATTAAATGAGAGGGAACGTTATCAGTGCTCAACGACATTGGGGTGTTTAAAGGATTTGTGAGTAATTGGTTTAACTGAGAACAGCTGTAAAATTATGCTAACAAATCAGAGCAAAGATTTGGTTACCATAATCGAATTTGGAGTTTAAAAGTATTTTTCTTTCCCCGATGCATGTGCACATACATTTTATTTTGTTAGTTGGGGTTTTTTTTTTATACTGTAACGTCCTGAAAAGTAAAAAATAATTCCATAAAATCTGATTTTAGGGAAAATTCCAATAAATCTTAACCAGAAACTGCCTCAGATTAACTCCTTTGGGCATATACACATTTTCCAAGCATCCTTTGCTGCACTTATTAATAGAAATCAGGATACTAAACTCTGAAGGAGAAAGTTTAGCTGAGATTTGGGATGCTCCTAGATTTTTCAAAGATGGCCTTATGTGGGTTTTTTTCACATGGGTTTTAATTAAATAAAACATAAATACTGTCAAAGACAACAAATGATGCTAAACTATACCACACTTCTTATCTATTTTTTGACCCAAATACAGATTTTGTCCTATATTTTTTATGAGTTTTTTAAGAGAAAATATTTACCAAGGTGCACACCTCAGTACACATCAGATTATAAGGGAATACATAAATTGTGTGAAGACAGAGATAAAGTAAGCTGCCAATGCTTTACCAGTGTAGGGTTTTGCATCAAAATTTTGTCTATCACATAAATCAAGCTGCCAAAAGGGAGGCCTGAGATGGAGGTAGAACCTTTTGATCTTTTGTGGAGCAGTTTTGTAGGCAGAGCTAAGAGAAGTGGCATTGGAGACAGCTGTGACCTGCATGAGCACTGTTCCATGGGCACTCAGATATTTGCCCGAGTGGACCAGCAGCCAGCAGTGTCTGGGGAGAGGGGACAGTCCTTGGCTCAGCCTCTGGGCAGGGCCACAGCGAGGCACCTCAGGTGTCCTTTCCACACCCCCAGTTAGCCGCTGGTGCAATCAAGGGGAAGAAAAACCTGTAACCAGGAAGAAAAAGGGGTATTTATCCCATCCCCAAACACTGTAAGAAAGCACCCCCTCAGCCCACAGTTATCAGGCAGTGTCAGCAAGTTTCCTTGCTTTGTATATGCTTCATCTAAAGCAAAAACTGCATTTGAAGGAAAGGATTTTCATCGCAGAATTTAGTGTAATTTCTCCCTGTTTTTGCATTGCTGTGGTGAAAGAAGCACAAGAGAAAGCTCTCAATTTATGGCCAGTGTAAATCTATGAAGGGACCAATGATGGGCTGCACAGAAACTAATTTGTCTGGGAGCCCCAGAAGAGTTTGGTAAGAACTAAGAGATTAGCATTTCTCACTCACCCTAGAGACAAGTGTGCCTTTAGCACTGATAAATACTCAGAGACTATCAGCTGCTGACTGCTCGCTGTGTTTTCACACAACTGTTCAGATTATCTCCATAGGGAGGCTGAGAGGGACAGAAGCTTAAGCTGTATGAATTCTGAGACTGCAGCATGCTGCAGGGACTGAGCAAACCACAGGTTCAAAAATTTAGTGAGGCTTCTCCCCAAAACAGAGTTATGAAGGGCAGTACAATTGCTGTACTCACACAATATCTGCCTGAAGCTATTCAGAGGTATCCTTTACTACAAATCTACAGTTCACATTATTTCATAGTTACATTCCTATGTTTATAGTGTTTCTATAAACTTATCAATGTATCAGTGTTTACCTGAAGATTGTAAGTATACATGCTTTTGTGTACCTTCACCTCCAAAAGAGTAATACAAATACACCAGAAGAACACTAGCTTGTCAGAAACATTATTTTATTAACCATTTCTGCACTGAGAACTACTTCAACATCCTGTTTGGATTCTTTTCCATAGTTCCAACTCTTCCCATAACACCTGAGGCACCAAGGGCACAACTAGCCTTCTACCACCAAGAAATTAAGAGCAAAAAATTTTATTGCCTTTTTTTTATGTGAAACTGGTACTGAAATTCTAGCATAAGTCATTTCAGATATCTAAATAGAGACATACAGACAGAAAAATAAACCCATAAATTTAAATTCAGCTAAGCAAAAGGTGCAAGGGCAGGCATAGTGGGACAGCCTTATAATAGCTTTTCATGGTAATATTCTTCCTGCTATGTCTGATACACCATGCTAAGAAAAGTCTGGTAACACTAGAGGGACATGTTAGTTTTCACCGAAAGCACATTCCTCCTCACCTCTGGTTTTTCATCCTCTTTGCATCTCACACCATTTGCTTCCCCAGCAGACTGGATGAATTTGGCTGGATGCACCTCTGACTACAGCAGTTTCTGTGAAACCCCAGCCTTAGCTCAAAAAGCAGAGCACATTACTACCAGACACTAGAAGACATACCTAACATCCATCCATCCATCCATCCATCCATCCATCCATCCATCCATCCATCCATCCATCCATCCATCCATCCATCCATCCACCCACCCATCCACCCATCCACCCATTCACCCATCCATCCATCCATCCATCCATCCATCCATCCATCCATCCATCCATCCATCCATCCATCCATCCATCCATCCATCCATCCCTGCACCCACTGTTGTGCCCCTGTGTTCTCAAATCACCTCTGGGCCCTGCACCTCCTAAGCCTGCTCCCTAAACCAGCAGCCCCCACTCCTGCAGCAATGCCCACAGCAGCCCATGAGATGAAACCTCTTGAATTTCAGGGACAAGCCAGGGTTTGCTCTGGAGGAGTGCACTGCAGCTGCTGGGAGACACCCAGAGTTAGCTCAGTCTGTGTTCTGTGCTTGAAAGCAGAAACAAGAAGCTCGTCATGCTGATCCACCACTTGTCTTCAGCTCTTCAGTGAGGTGGAATATTGTGGATAAAGACTGACATTAGTAAGACAAGTGACTGGAACTATAATTAATAGAATAACCTTGCTCTGTCCTAGAGGAATCTGATGACAGCAGTTCCTGATGGTCTTTTTTTTCTGATGAAAAAATTACCTTAAGTTTTATGTGCCAACATGGGAAAACTACAAGTAGAGCACATCTTGCAACAATTCTTTTTAATTCTCTCTACAGAGAAAAATTATGCTCTAGTTTACACAAAGTAAGAATCCATCTCTTGATATAGAGAATTTTTATGATCATTTATGTATTTTATTTACTGTTATTTATCCCTGGAGAGCCTGAAGTCTCTTAGTTAAAAGCAGATGAAAATTACTTTGTTAGCTTTTTCCTTACAAGCGCATAAATCTCATTACATATAGCAAATATTTGTCTCTAGAGAAAACAGATTTAAACCTCCCCTGAGATTATAAAAGCTCTGCTAAAGCAAGAAGCCACACAGAGCCAAAATGACATCTAAGCCCACCCCAGTCCCCGGTGAATTGGCCAATTCTTCTCACACCCTCCAGGTTTGTGTGTCAGGCACAGCATTACAGTCCCCTGGGAAGAAACCTGCTGGCAGCCACCTCCCAGTCAACCTCCAGCCAGGGCCAGTCAGCAGCTGGTGAGGAAGGTGAGGCTGGGGCAGGATGGGGACCAGGAGAACCCCCCACACATTGGGGATAACAAAAGGAGAGCACAGGGAATGAGCAGACATCTAGAAAATATGACTTTTCAAGCAAGCCTGAACATCACAGGACAAAAATAAGATCTTTAAACGCATTGAAGTAGTTATAAAGAGGTTATATCCTGTGAGGGCAGAGCAAGGAATAATGAAGTGATACTGTAGCAGAGACATCCAGAGGGTAAAGAGTTCTTGGATGAAATTTCCAGATTTCCAGAACTGGTCTGGACTCCAGTTCTAAAGGGCTTTGATACCAATTGTCTGTTATGGGTGCAGCAGAGAGACCTGATTCTTGAAAAATCCATCTGATTCAACCTTATTCCTGTCTCTTATTCCTATAGCTATGTCTTTTTTTTTTTTTTTTTGCTTTATTCAAGACATTTTGACTCCACTCAATAATCCTTACCCTAACTTTTCATGGAGGTAATCCACCCTATTTTCCCCTTAAATTTCTATTGTAAAACTTACTGAAACAGTCAAAATAAAAATAAAGTACATGAAAGGCATTTAAAATCAGCAAGATCAAAACAAAAGTGAAATGTTTATGCTTAGATGTTTTCTGAAGTTTGTGTCATTTAAAGGGGAAAAATAAATCTCACAGAGATATGCAATGTAGGGCATTTTCTGAGGATTGTTTCCCACAAAAGTTGACTGCAGTTACTGTCGAAATTAAGAATTATCTTAATCCTTTCCAGAGATGTGCTATTCTTTCGTGCTTTTGTCATATGCCTCTGCAAGAGACAGCACCTGACAGCCTGCAGACACTGCTAATCTCTATTACAGGAAAATTACATCACTGACTCTAGAAAGTCCTTTTGCTGATGGGCAACTTAGATAACTACAATCTCAGATTTATAGCCTCACATTCTTATCTTCCCTAGCTTCATGGATAAATTCACAGCTTTCAGGGTGTTTTTGACAGAATACAGATCAAACTGGGGAGAAGTGGGAATTCAGATTTCTACCATGCTGGCTTCTGTTCTCACTGGCTACTGATGAAACTCTGTGAGGTCTCTCTGGTCCTAAAGCTGCTGACCCCATAACTGTATGCAAGAGAAGATTGATGCTAAATTGTGGAGACAGACTTGCAGAACTGTTTTTTGTCAAAGGTTTGTGGTGTTGACTAAGGGCAGAAGGCTAGAAATGTGGCAGTTTTACTTCATTTGCTTGGTTTTCATCCCTTCATTGTTCAGAATCCTACAAAGAACACTGTGGAGACTAAGCACCCATCAATGAAAAACTATTTAAAATACCTGAGGTAGTCTAAGCTTTATGCTCCTGCTGGTTTGAGGCTCTGCTCTTCATAGCAGCTGCCAACAGCTTCTCCAGTTCCCTGTTTAAATGAAATCACTTTTTCAGCACTTGCCTGTCAATGAATCTCTGGTAACACCAGCAAGTAACTGAGTACTTCGGGAGCCTTTTTCTGGTCAGCGTCCGTGAAACCCTAACTTTTTGTCGTTTTGGCATACTCTAAGCCACACATTTTTTTACTTTTCATTCAGAACTCATAGTCTGTGTCTCCTAAAGCATTTTCTTCTTACTACAGTCCCTCACAAAACCACGGGGATAAATTCTGCTTGCAGGCAAATGTCGATGGAAGCCAACCCAATCACATAAAATTGCACTGAAGGACAGATTTTGGCACACTGTGAGAAGTCAGTTAGGACAGCTGGAACAATATAGCAGCTAAAACAGACATTTTATTTACCACACAGGCAAATTGTTCCAATTTGATTTACAAATTAAATCAATTTCCAGACTGGGACAGGATTTTCTAACAAAAAGGGATGTGTGCTCCAAACACAATGATGTAGTCTCCTCTTTCTGCTTTAGTCCTTAGTGTAAGTATAAGTGAATGGCAGCAGGGGAAAGCAAAGCTGTGAGGTATGAAAGAATGATTCCATTATCTAAAGTTTTACAATTTCTACCTTCTCATATCAGTATTCTCTGCCAACCCAGGGTGCTTGGCTGATATCCAAGCACACAGAACAAGAGGCAGAAACTGATGCACAGGCTGTTCCACCTGAATAGGAAAAAGAACATTTTTACTGTGCAGGTGACCATGCCCTAGAACAGATTGCCCAGAAAGGGTGTGGAGTCTGGACATATTCAAGAACCATCTGGACACAATCCTGTGTACTCTGGAATGACCTTGCTTGAGCAGGAAGGTTGGACACAATGGATGGCCCACTGTGGCTCTTTCCAACCTGATCCATTCTCTGATTCTGTCGTAACTGTGGTCTGCAGAATCTCAGTTCTGAATGTAGCTTTAGTGGGGTGTCCAGCAGTGCATCTATCATGACCTGTTTCCAACCATTTGTAGTTAGTTTTAGTATTTCCTGTGCCTGTAGTTAATGCAAAAAAGCTGACAGCAACCAAGAGAAAAATATGTCAAAAGACAAAAAAAGTAAAAGGCAGTTTTGAAGTTCTCTGCCTACTCTTTTAATTCAATTCAGCATTGTGCATGTGGTAATAAATTAATCAGCTTTCAGTCATTTGTGTGTTGACGTTAAAAAACGCTATTTAAGGGCTCATTGGATCTGGAACCTGGTTTTTCAATTAAATAATAAGATAATTTTGTTAACTAACAGAATCTTCAAAACCTCAAACATTAGATGTTCAGAAAAAGTGAGAGGTGTTATTATGCCTTAGCAGTAAGATCTCTCTCAGTAAAATTAAAAACAAAACCAAGATTGATATTTTGATTCTGCATGTAGGCTGGGAGAAAAGGAGTGAAGCGAAATAATGCTAGATCAAAAGGGAACTAAGAATATTCAGCCCATTCCAACAGTAGTAAAATGGACCCTCAAGTGCTGTTTTACTGTAGATGATACTTTATTGAACTGTAAAACCAAAATACTGATAAAGAACATAATTTTTTATAAGAGAACGGCTAAATAGTGGAATAAGACTGCCTCTATTTCACAAGCTGTGACATTAGAAAAAGAGCAAGAGAGGAAAAGAATGGTAGAGAAGATGTCCACTGAGACTTGTTTGCTCTCAAGAAGGCACAACTTCAGCACTTTATAGGCATCTACAAGAGCAGAAGAACCTCAGCAGGGAGTGAGCCAGCCTCTGCAGCAGTTTCAGGTGTCGATCAGGACCCATTAGCCCAGGCTGAGGTCTGTGTGGTGAGAGCCCTGCAGCACCTGAAGCCACAGCCCAGCCCTGTCACTCCCCAGCTTGGCCAGGCTCAGGGGTGCAGCCCTGCTCAGAGGCACAAGCTCAGCAGTACAGCCACAGCCTGGCTGAACGGGGACTGGCCCCTCTGGGGCTCCAAACTCAGCCCTGCCATCTCATGAACCAAAGGTGCACCTGGAAAAACTTCAGGTGCTGACCATGCTGTGACTGCTTTAATTTACATTTTCCCTAGTGGCTATAATGCTAAGCAATGAGGAGGTGAGGAAGGTCATTTTACTCAACTTTTTAAAGCTTCCTTTGTAACTAAAAATGATATTTCAACATCTTTGGGGATTAAATACTATAAATGTGTTTGAACCAAGCAGGACATTTAATTCCTGTAAATCACATATGATAAGCAAATATGGCTTGCATATCTTTTACTGGAACACAGATTTCTAACTCCCACAAGACTGAAATATTTAAGTTATGAAGAACTTTGTATTTTGGCAATATCTGTATAACAGATATTTCTTTCATCAGTTATGTTTATTGCATTAGTAAACTAGAAAATTTCCCTTAAGGGAAATTCAACTTCAGGATTTTTCTTTCAAAAGCTGTCATGAGAATCAAAGAGACTGACTGTACTTGCTATTTAATTTTTTATTACTTATTTGCATCACTAGAGTCTGACTGTGTTTATTAAATTTAATCTACAAGGAAGAGAAAACTTACTTTGTATGAGACTGTCCAAGTGATTTCCTGCTGGAAACTCAGTGCTCCAGCTTTGCCTAAGCAGTGTCTGCAGGACTCAGCATTTCACTGGGTGTTTTTTCATAAGCAAGTTTAACAGTCAGTATTAATGATGAAAATATCTATCTGATCATCTTGACATTATCAATAGATGCTACTGGAAATAAATACCACGTGGTATTTCATATATGGACATTGTATGCTTAAAAAGATGAAATAAATTAAACTCAAAGCAATATCTCCAAAAATTTATTTCTGAAAACAGTTGAAATTGTTGTTTGGAAAACAAGGATCATTCAAATTTATTATTTGGATATGTTTTAGCTGGATAAACCACTTGGAAAGAAAGACATTCAGAACATCTTGCTCACAGAGTTTCCACAAAGCCTTCACTTCCCCAATTTCAAAATTATTCTTTGAATCACATAAGGCAAGCAGTCCAAGACTGTATCTTGCTGGAATGCTGGGTGATTCACACTTCAGAGCCGGAAAACTTAAATGGGTGATTAAAAGATAGAATCTTTCTCCTGACTTCTCATCCCAATTAAGGAAAGACAGAAACACTTTAACAAGTGAAGCATTCAACAGGCACAGCTGTGTTCTTTCCCAAAGAGGATCACATCTTATTCAAGTACCCACATGAGCATCACATTTAATACTATCAGACCAGGGGTAGTGACATTCCTCCCTGCCAAAAGAGGAATAAGTGACCTTTTCAATTACCTGTGGCACAGACATGTCTCTGTAAAACCACTTTCCTCAGGAATTCAGTCATTGCCTCTATTTCAAAACCCAGAAATGTTCAAAGCATAAGATTCCTTCAAAGCCACTTTTCAAAGACCTCCCTATTACAGAAGCATGGTCCTTCTGTAGAGAGTAAAGGCATGGATCTTTTTATCTCTTCTCAGAATGCCTCTTCCCCATGAAGCTCTTAAATCCCAAACAGAAAGAGATAAAACGTGTCCAAATCATCGTGGTGATAAAGCCAGAGCTTCTTGGGGGAGGAAAGGAGAATGTCAACCTGTGCAGCAGCATCTCAACAATCACTGAAACCTCCTTTCCCAGAGATGATCATAAGAAGTTTCTTCCAATAAGGAAAGACTTGGACTGTGATTGTAGCATTTCTTTCAGAGAAGGAAGCTGTGACTTCATATGTGTTGAGCAAAGCCTGAGACCTTCAAACACTTCTTACATTTAGATGCAAAAATCTCAGTTCCAATGAAATCATGGTCTAAATAATTAATCAAAACCTGAAAAGAAACATCATGTTGAATGTTAAAAGGCTGATGTATCTGAAAGTAAATGCAGGTAATTTTATTCCACTTTATTCCATAAGGCTTTAGGGGGCTCAGAGGCTTTGTAGAAATGGCAAGCCAGCCCCAGTTTATCTGCTCCTCAGCCAACTACTTGGCAGTGTCCACAGCCTGGCTCTGGCAGAGCACTGCAGCAGCCCAGAGGGCTGGAGAGAGAGGAGCCAACACTTTTGTTTGCTAGGAACTTGTGCTAACAAAAGTGCAGTGCTGAAATGCATTTGTGTAGTAATAATGTCTCTTGCCCTCATCACCTCACAAAGATTCAGCCTCGATGAAACTCACTGACAACACAGTATCTCAAAAATTGCCAATAACTTTGTATGATACCCTATTGTCACAGCAGTTAAATAAAAGAGGTATCAAACTGATGAAACTACTGTGTTAAATGTTCAATTACTCTTTTACATGGAGGAACTCATCCTCCCTGCCAGTTGTGCATTGTGAAAATATACACAAATAAGTCTGATAATCACCAAACACTCACCTTTTTAAAAGGTCAATTTTGTAGCAGCAGAGCACAAATAAATACACTGTTGAGGAAGGACAGGTGTTATATAGTGGAAACAAGTAATTGGGTTGTTTTCATGTTGCAAATGCTGTTACCAAAAAAACACAAACAAACCTCTTCTGTGATATAATCACACATAAATATTAGATATAGGTGAAACCAAACTAACATGTCTTGTTCTAGATTGTTCACTATGCCCCTGCCTCCAATGTCATATTGTCAATAACTTTCAGATTTCTGGAATAGAAAAATCAGCTTAAGCAATTCACAGAGTGCAGTTAATCAGAGTCAGTTTCAATAGCCTTGTGATCACTTCAAGTTAGTGCTTGATTTTGCAATCTGGTCCTGAGTCACACTGCTGTCTACTGGAAGCATTTGTCCAGGTCTCATTAACACAGGAAGGAGACAACAGCTTCTATCTGATTAGATTCTTTTTTTCTAGATACTTTTTCCTCCCATGTGAGTATTTTCCCCTCTTTTCAGTGCTATCCTAAAACTCAAATCAAAGTGAGTAATACAGGATAGATGTAGCACACCTTTTGCGGTGGAATAAAACATTGATGATTTGAATACTCTTAACAGTATTCAAACTTCTGAAACCAGTTTCTCACAAAGTTCAAATAGTGTTAATATTGTAACTATTATATATTGAACTGGTTAAAAAAACTCTGGTATGGCTAATTCCAAATGCATCTGCTTCTATAAATTCCTTGGTTTAGTACTTGTGTAGTAGCTGCCTGTCTCTCCTGGGAACATGATTCTATGATCCCTCTCGAGATCAGTACTAACTTCCATATTGGCATCTGCATGCAGCAGTGTCTGATTAACACGAAGCAGTTAAACTAAATGAGGTATTTAAATATAAATATATAACTTCTCTCTTTTTTTCCACCATTCCTTTTCCTTCAGAACACAAACCTCGATATCACAAGTCTATGAGCAAGGAAAAACTAATTTTTACAGCAACTGTGACTCTCTTCAGAAAATAAAACCGTGTTCTACTGTCAGCTGCTTTTAAGGCTCGTGTCAAACACTCTCAAGTAACTCACTCATGTTGGCTTACTTCCACATGCTTGTATTCTTTGAGAAATTGAATCTGTAGGAGATCGCATGGAGATGTATTGCCAGCCAAGAACCTTTCAACTGGCTCATCTGACTATAGCCAAAGTATTAAAGGTAGCTCAGGGGAGAACTAGTATTTGGTTTTGCAGAGCCCAGGCAGTGTGCAATCATTTCTGGTGTCGCATTTCATGTGTCGGCACAACACATGGCAGAGCAGAAGTAGTTTAAGGGATATTGACCAAACCCCAGCAGTGTCAGGCTTCTGTGCCGATTGCTGCACGGGCAGGCAGGAGCCGGGAAAAAGACCTGGAGGGCAAGGACATGGGCAAGAGAATATAGTCCCAAGGCCCCGCTCTGAAGCTTCTTTTGCGGCTAGCTGGGATCAAAGGGGGTTAAAACAAAGCAAGGGGGGTAAAACAAAGCAAGGGGGGTAAAACAAAGCAAGGGGGGTAAAACAAAGCAAGGGGGGTAAAACAAAGCAAGGGGGGTAAAACAAAGCAAGGGGGGTAAAACAAAGCAAGGGGGGTAAAACAAAGCAAGGGGGGGTAAAACAAAGCAAGGGGGTAAAACAAAGCAGCCCCTCCGGCGGGCTCCCCGTGCCGCGGTGTCCCGGCGCCACCTCCCGGGGGCTGCGCTCCTCGGCGCCCGCACTGAACCCGGCCCCGCACGCACCCTGCGGCCACCTTTGCTTAAAGCAGTCTTACTTCTCCTCTCTCACAGCACGAAGCAGCTTTCAACCACGTTCATATACTTGCACGATCAGCGAAAGCCATCCTGTTACTGAAAGACCTTCCAAAGAATACTCTTCCCTTTTTCACTTTAATTCAAGAAAGTTACCCCCTCTTCATCAGCTCTCTGATCAAATGGTGCCACTGTTCCTCCTTGATTTAAAGGCTCAACCTCTATGCAGTAGTGTCCTCATATTTTCCTTCCAGAACCCTTTACTTGTAACTGGAGTGCCATAAGGATAATAATAAAAAAAAAGCATCCACCAAAAAGGAGCTGAACTTGAGGCAAGCCATTTTTTGAATATTTTAGAAGAATTTAAGGATCTACAAGTATCAATGTGTACTCATTTCTTTCCACTCAAAGTCAAGGTAGATAGGCTGCCTGAAAAACAGCAATTTAAACCACTCTACACAGGCATAGCTCTTACTGCATAACAAATATGTTATGAACACTTTCAAAGACACTGTTCCTAGTAAACAGAAGTTTCACACACAAGGTTTTCTGAACTTTGCAATTTTAATGGAGTCAGAACAATTCTATACAACTATATACAGATTCTGAAGCATGACTAAATATATATTGCTTTCTACACAGAATGAGCTGGAATAATAAAATTGGAATAGGTCCTAGCTAAGAAATATAAACACACTTTTGCAAGGTTATTTTGCTATTCTTGATCGCAGCCGTCGCTTGATGATTAGATGATCACTTTCTTTCTCTTTTTGTTCTACAAGGATCTGAAAAAGATGGATTAAAAGATGGTTATTCAGCATTTTTTCAGAGACAAATGACATTCACCTTCTACACCTGCATGCCCAGCAGAAGAGTTTTTCCCAGAATCTGTTTCCAGAGTTTAACCTGAGTCACTCTGGTGAAACTTATGCATTCACTGAGAGGGTGGTAAGTCAGTGGAACAGGCTGGCCAGGGAAATGGTGTAAACACCATACCTGGAAGAGTTCAAACACTGTGTGGATGTGGCCCTTGGGGATATGGTTTTCTGGAGTTAACCCAGTGGTGCTGTGTTAACAGTTGGGCTCAATGGTCTTAGAGATCTTTTTCAAGCTTAACAATTCTATGATTCTATTACCTTTTTTTGTCAGGGGTCTCCACGATACAGAGAATCTTAGTGCATCATGATAAGCGACAAATTCCACAAACATACAAAATCCCATTTTTGCCGGAATACCAAAGTCAAAAGAAAAATATTATCTGAATGCAGCTCTCACTTCTAGTCTCAGATATTTATTTTCTGATACAGGAAACGCTCAGAAAACATTTTCAGCTTCAATTTCTCTAGCTTTCTCTGACCTTCCCAGGATTCAGTCTTTCAGCTTTGTAGCTCATTTTGCTCAGCACTTCTGCCATTTTCTTCTTCCTCCTATGGACAACGTATTGGGTCCTGCTGCATCCATTCATACAATTTACAGAAAACTCAACAGTATGGGAAAATGCTTACTATAGCACAGGGAAGAAAGGATGGAACAGAATGAAGAGATGTACTTCCAACAGAGCAGAAAAATGCTGAGCACTAGTTACTGTCTAAACCACAAAGCTGGATTTCTGAAACAATACATCAAACTCTGGGCAGCCTGCAAGACTCAGACTGGCTTAGACAGAGCCACAAAATTAAAACAAATCCAGAAGGCTATTTAGACTGTGCTTTGAAAAGCATGGATGTATCCACATGCTATTATGCCCAAATGTCACTCAGGCATAAATGGAATTGAAAAATACCTTTGGTGCTCACCTGTAAAGTTAATTGTACATGCATACCTTTATTGTGTTTCAATCATGTAATTCCAAATCTGTGGATGCCTTACTGGTCTCTATTCTCCCTTTATGCTACACTTAAATGAACTGCAACTATTGGAAAAACAAATTATGACTTCACTGCTGTAGCAGAGAAAAAGTAATCCTCCATACACTACAAGTTATCTGTGAATCCAGATGTGAAGGTATCCCTATGACTGCTGTATCACCTACACAGTCAGTCAACAGTCAAAGAAATACAGGTGAGAAAACAAAAAAATAAGTAGAAAAGCAGAAAGACCAAAAGGAATGGCCAGGTAGAATAAATACGTAAGTATTTTCAAACCTCTTCTGTAATTTGATTAGACCTTCAGATTTGTCTTTTTCCCTGTAATAGTTATTTTTAATTTAAGATTACAGAAAAACATTAAAGTGGGAAAAACAGTAATCTTAATCACTTACTGAAGAACCAGGGGTATCCAGAGGGCAGTAAGTGTCTGTTGAATACAGCTTTCTCTTAGCACGTTTTGGCTTGAGCTCGTTTTCTTTGACATTTTCTAGTTCTGCAGACTTGGGAGAGCTTATTGTCTCAATAAGCTTCTTTGCTAGAAGACAAATTTTATCATAAGTACATACCATGGTTTTGTGAGCCTCAAAAGTTTTATTAAAACAATTTAAAAATTAAAGCAGTGTAGACCAAAGCTCAAATATAAAAATTCAGAAGTGGTATTTGACTACCAGTTTTCTGTATCTGAAAGCAATTTTCTGCAGCTTCAGGTGCAAAAGCTTAAAGGACACATTTAAACAGCACATTAAAAATCAATTAGGATTCAGATCTCACTTCAATACTACTAAGTTGAACAACAGGCATAACTTTTGTGCTGACAGAAGCACAGTGTATAGTCAAATATTTCTATACCTTTTTATAGTTTTCTCAAACTAGTACTAGCTCTATAAAGAGAAGAGTATGTGCGCTAGAAAAAAATAAAAATAAGAAATAAGCAATACTATTATACAAACAAGGAAACTATGCAGGACATGGTAAGAAATGTTACAAAACAGAACTCATTTGCTCAAATTAAGGATGAAATTTTAAGTAGTCTGACTTCGGCTTCCACTGATAATAACAAATACTGTGTTCATGGAACCAATATGACAAACATAGAAGTGTTAAGAAATTTCACAGTTATTATTGAGACTGTATTATGTCAGATAAATTATGATGTACTCTGTAGCATGACAAGCTTTCAAGTTGGTACAGGAGTTTATTTTAACTGTCCACATTAAAAAAAACTACCAACTTTGTTTTAAACAAGTAATAGTGTCTTTTAGAATTAAATACTGGCAATTCCTTGTGCCCTCTGCTAATTTTAATTCTTTTTTTTAAAAACACAGTAACCCGGAGATCATTATTATTGTAGGAAAGAATAAAAACATATCCTTCAATGGAAAGTCCAAGCAATTAATCTTCCAAAAGCTACACTTAAACTTATCAAAATCCATTAATTGCTCTATATTCAGTTTAGATGAATATATTATATTCATTTAGATGAATGACTTCAATGAAGTCTTCTAAATATTTTCATCACTGGCTTTCAGATTTCATAGGATTAATGTACATCAAAAAACATTAGCAAAGTTTCCACAGCAACAAGGGGTTGCTTATAGAAGAAGGTAAGATTTGGAGTCTGGATTCAGCCCTTGATCTTTTTAGAGCAGCAGGGCAAGTTTGTAAAACTGCTTTTTATGTGTAAATAAGTACAGAGCAACTCCAACATTTCGGGCCTAACAATTATAATTGCTTTTATGATAAACATGCACATATTTCACACTGCATCTTTGATTCCACTTGATTTATATTTCACACTTATCTAGGTTTTAGAATTTTGTGGTACTCAAAACCAAGACAATCTTTTCTTCTCTGCCATTGTACAACAACCAGAAAATAGGGAATAAACAACACTTTAGTACAAACCTTTAGAGTGAATAATAGCAGGAGAACTTTGGAAAAAATCACCAATCTTTTGTAGTGTCCCATCTTTCTTCTTAGCTGACTTTTTATTTAGGGTAGATTCTTGCCTTCTTAAGGGGCGTTCTTTTCTAAGAGATTGTGCAGTAGCTGTCTGTACAGAAATACAGGATCATTGTTTAAGCTGAAAATTGTCTTAATCCTGAAGTTTCATTTAATTTCATTTTACTTCAGTGTTATTTTCAAGCTGACACATTGAGCTTGGCTACTGACACTTTTGTTCAATTTAGTAATGATATCACTACAGTAAGTAATGTAGACAACCTCATTTTATACCTAGAAGAAAGAAAATTGCTGAAGTTTCACAGAATACAAATTAAGAGCATGAGTCATATAGGAAACAGAGGATTTTTTTTTTTTAAAGGCAGATTCAAAGTTGTAGAGTATTTTACTAGACAAGCTAATTATAATACTATATTATTTTAAATAAAAGATCTGATGGGGCAAATAAATAATTCACCCTCTGAGCCTGCCAGATTACTACTATGGCCTAAAATAATCTTTTTATAATTGCCATATATATATAAATAAACTTTAGTTTTATTTCAAAGGCATTGCCTATAAAACCACACTTTAATAACATGCTCAAACTAGTCTTTTTAACTACTCAATATGCAACATCCCTCCCCTTTGAATCACTGCACACTGCAGGTAGGACACTACACATTCTTGGCAAATATAGACCTTATGGCTTATAGAGCTTAGTGGAAGGACACCATCAATGCTGAAAAATCCTGTTGAAATACAGATAAGGATAAGGTACTTCTGAACAAGAATATTTTCTCTTTTCACAAGTCTACCTTTACAGAAAAGGCTAAACTGACTTAAAAAATGGAATAAAATCAAACCTTTTTTTTGTTGCTTGTAGATGGTGAATCAGCCATAGCAGGTTTTGCATTTCTCTTGTTCTCACTTGTCACAAAATCCTAAAGAAAATTAGAAGAAATTATAATTTATACCAACCACCACCAAAAGAAATTATTTTATAGAACTGATTTTTAATCCCACAAATCAGACCTGGAGACAGCAAGAAATGGCACTGTCTGGGAGAGAAAAACATAAAAGGTAAAGAGAAAGTGCAAATCAGACACAAGGAGACAAAGTCGGGATCAGCTGAAGCCTATGACCTTATTCAACACAGGCCAAAGACCCACCACTTGGGAGACACGGGGTTTAAATAATACCCTACATATATCCCTGGGATCTCAGCAGCAAATAACAAGTTAGAGTTTTAATAAATTATCAGAGTAATAAACTGAAAAGCTGCACAACAGATTTTGTCAGTTGGTTGAGTTCACACCTCGTTCATCTCTACACTCTTCCTTTTCCTCCTTGGCTTGAGCATTTTAACTGTAACTGGTGAGGTGCTGCCCTGGTGCTTCACCTCCATCTTATGGGGTTGCAGAGGTGTGAACTGGATTTCTATCTCTGGTTTTGGGAACCGACTCGTTTTTCCATCCTCTGTGGACACTTCAGTAGAGTCAAGGACAATTTCAGAATGGTCCTGGAAGTATATGGAAATTGGAAGAAAACAAGTTTTAAACTAACTGTGAGTTAAAAACTATATATAATACATATCACCCTGCACCACCCAGTGGATTGCAAAGTAGGTGTTCTATTTTCCAGCTGTTAGCTTTCAGAAAACTTAAAACAGAAGTGAAGAAATCAACTACAGCAGAGATTAAGCCTTATCTAAAACCCTTTTTGTTAATTTTTGAGCTTTATTGTATCTATGCTCACAGAATTTTCCTTGCTGAATTCAGCCTCATACTTTGTTTCAAAGTAATTCTTCCTCAAGGGCAGAGACCCTTAGTGATTGTCTCCATCTTAACTCTGCTGCTCCTTAGAAACTAGGCAGTAATAGCAGCTTTTGTGAGAAAAGAATATTTCTGTAGCTTATCTTTAGAGAGCTGTCTTCCCCTTCGAGAGAATTCCAGCTGTTCCACCCTGAAGGGTGAACCTCCTTCCTCTTGAAAAAGAAAATGATAAAAGCTCATTGAAAGCCAAAAGGTGATTCTCCAACAGGCTCTGCTGAGATTCTGAGAGGGAATCCCAGCAGCACTGCATTCCCAGGAATGGAGCAGACTAATAAAGTTGCCCAGGAATAGTGTCATTAGCTAACAAAGCTACACACAGGTTTCCTACAAGTGGAAGGAAGCAAACCCTAGTCTGCCCTGCTATTGGTCACACTTTCAAAAGGGTTTATATATTTTTCCCAAATGACTTATGTAATCATCAGCCACTTCATATGCATCACTCAGAGGTAAGTTCTCAAGAGCACACAGCTGAAGTCAGAGATAATTATTCATATGATTATACTATTACAGCATTTATTTCTACTTTTATGTACACTTCAAATACTGGTTTGGTTTTAAGTAGGATGCAAGATAATGTTTTGTTCTTATGAACCCCATGTGGGCTGGTTAGTCACAGAATCATCTCACTACACAATATGTGACAGCATGAAAGCGGTTTGAGTTGAAATCCCCTTAACACGGACATAATCAAACTGAGATGACACTACAAATAACACATCTCCAGAATCTATATAACCTGGACTAGTTAACTAGTTTTTGCCTCAGGTAGAAAGGTTCTATAATGCATAGAGAAGTAATATGCATTTAAGCACATATTTTCTGGGAGTGAGTGTGAAAGAACGAATAAGAACTCAGAACTGAAGATACAGGTAAGGTACAAAGAAGTTTTGGGAGATTCACAGAACTATATACAGAAATATATACTGAAAAAACCCAACAGAATTATTAATGTATCATTAATACACAAACAAACATACCTCTTTGCTTACAGACTGATCAGTTTTATCTTGTCCTTCTTCAGGTAAAGGTACTTCTGCCAAAGACTGAGGATTTTCATGGTTAGTCTGCTGTTTCATTTCCTTTATGAAGTCATCTTTCTCTGCCAGCTGTTGTTTCAGATCTTCTATGTCAGTTTCCTTATCCTAATAAACATAGCAAAAATTGTCACAAACATCAGGACTGTCAAAAAAAGTAATATATTATCATGAGCATCATTATGATTACTTGGTCATATCAGTTTTAGAACTGCAGGCTTAACCAGTCAGGTGTCCAATACAAAGCAAATAATTTAATGCCTCTATGTAAAGTGAAGAAAAGTCTTGTAAGGATCTGAGGAAACATAACGTAAAACTTTTATTTTGCTATACTTATTTAGAATTCTAAGTTCACCTTCCATTTGCTCATTAAGTTCTTGGTGCTATCAAAAAGACAAATGGGAGAGTTGTTTCAGATATCTAGTCCAAATTAACAAGACTGTTTACTTGAGCTACTGAATATTTTCAAACTCCAATTACTATTACAAATTCAGTTGCAAACAAACCTAAAGCTTTTCTTTTTAAATTAATTGCAAATGGTTTCAATATGATAGTGTTTAAGAACAAATACAGTATTTTGCAGAATTAATAGGTAACAAACTTCAAAAAATCACACAGAAGAAAGAGAAAATTGACCTTTTCTGAAGCTGTCAGTGCAGCCTGTTTCAGCCTTTCTATTTCTTTATCTTTTTGTATGCTGCTAGAAGCCAAAGTCTTGAGCTGTACTTCCAATGCTTCTACTAGTTCATCCCTTTCTTGACGCCACTTTTGAAGATTGCTGTCTTTCTTTACCAGCTGTGCAGCAAGTCTTTCCTAAATATTAAAAAAGGATTGTTAGAATACCACTTCTACACAGCGTCTAAACTCTTCTGCTAGTTTTGTTTTGCACTGTTACTACTATTTTATAGCTTTAGTAAACTTAAGAGCCTATATGGGTCTTATAAAGCTCAACTAGAACTAGTTTTAGTACACATATGCAGATGTAAGCCATGTTTTAACTAGAAAATCTGTATTTATACTCTTTGTGAAGAGAATTTTCTTTTTGAAAACCACAGCTCCTGTTTGCTCATTTCAAGATTTTATTAATTACAATTCTCAGGCAAGAAAAGTCGCAGATAAAGTAAAAGTAGTTGTAAGCTCCTAACATCCTCCTGTATTGATTGCAGGTCCACAAAGGTATCACTAACTACTTCTAGATGCACATGCAGTTTTAGAGTGCAGAGGTTCATATAGTAACTTCATCTGATTCAAAAATTACAACCATGACGCAGTCCAGCGAACAAGTAAGGGACCTTATTTAATACCTATCAGTCTCCCCAAAGCTAGCACATATTACTGCAGCATACTGTATTTTATATGACCAAGTATTTTCCAAAGTAAGCTTTCTTGGCTTTTAAGGAGCAATTCATTAAAGTGTAGGTTATTTATTGGTGTTTTAAACACAGTATGAAATTAAGACTTCATAGTGAGATGGCAGTTATAGAACAGAAAGGAACACGCATGTTAATTTCCATTATGTGCTAAGATTTTTCATTTTATGATCCTCCTATTCTTCCTTTTTCATACTGAGAACATCTCATCTAGGCGTTGTCACATGACAAAGCAAGGGACCTGACTAAGGCCAGCTACTCTCAAATACCCCTACTGTTCAACTCGACATGTGTTTTACTCTGTACTAAAGACACTACTGAGACAAAGTCACTTACAATTTCTGCTTGTTGCTTTACGTGGTGTTCTCTATCCTCCACAAACTTTCTCATGTCCCTGTTGCGATGGTTCTCAGCTTCTTTTACTTGATTTATGAGTCCCATTTTTTCCTCAAGCCACTTTTTTCTATCAGTTTGATACTTTGCCTCATTTTCCTAATTTGATGAAACCAGAAATAAAACCATAAGTAGAGAGGAAAAAAAAAAAAGACTTAAAATTCAGAGTACCATTGAATTGATTAATTTCAAAAACATAACAGAAACAGTAGCACAGTTTTACTCTATCATACTCGCAGGTACAAGTACTCATTTGTTCTTCTGTATTGCAGAAAATGATCAATTTTCAGCATTTCTTATTCAGACTAGCACATCTTCATGGAATAGTTTTTTTCCCTCAAAGCATTCTGGGTCAGTCACAGACACATATGCCAAAAGTAATGGTAAACAGACACTTCTGCCTTACAAACCCCCAAGCTTTTATGTGACCTTAAAGGACATGTTAGAAAACTAATCTCTGCTTCAAGACTGAAAGGGAAACAGTGCAGTACCGTTTGAATGGTAGGCAGAGACAGCATGTACCTAAGAATGTCACTTCAATCCACAGCAACTTCATCTCCTTTCCTATCACAATCAAACCTCTTGTCAGACATTCTGCCACATAAGACAGGAAGCACCTGTAAAGTTGCTTAGAAAATAAGTCTACTTTCTAATCCAAGGAGAGTTAGAGGAAAGTCCTTAGCCTTACACGAAGGCCATGCAGTAAACACAAGATCTTGAGAAAGACTTTGATTTATCAACTGACAGGAGAGATCCCTGGAACTGATTGATATCAGGAGCTGGATTAGGATAACTGTAAGAGGAAAGCAGCTACAGAAGCCCTGTGCATAGCAGTAGCATAACACAGGGCAGGGTACACTCTGCTATGGGGCATCAGTGATGCTGTATGGAAAAGATGCTCCAAGGGTTTCCTTTACCAGTGTAATGACTTGCCATATCATGCCCTAGGCTCTTGAAGACAGTGACACAAAAAACCCCTTAAAACTCCTAAATGGGCCTTATGGCCTTAGATTTAAGTATGAATTACATCATTATGTTTTACCTTCAGTTCTTTTTGCAGCTTTAATAATTCCTCATTTTCATTTATGGCTTTCTCCTCATTTTTGCTCATCTTTTGCTGCCAGTCACTATTGCACTGGTTCTTCAGCTCTCTACATTTCTGCTTCCATGCTTCCAGTTCTACGCAAAACACAAAATGAGTTTACATAATGTATAATTTTAAATATGTATTTGAACATGTTCCCATCCTTCTACTAAAGTTGCTTGGATTTATCAGCTATGATCAGAGACAACAGAAGCCTTTTAGGAAATTGCTATTTATAAATAAAAGTAACACCTTATAGCAATTAGTAATATAGCAATAGTAAATAGCAATTGATAAGTAAAATCAGAAATGTAAAGCAGCTATCACAATACACATTCAAAGCAATTTTCCTTCCCTCCTCCCTTTCC
Source organism: Poecile atricapillus (assembly GCF_030490865.1). Lineage (NCBI taxonomy): Eukaryota > Metazoa > Chordata > Aves > Passeriformes > Paridae > Poecile > Poecile atricapillus. Next base: position 21,682,015 of record NC_081254.1, on the reverse strand, counting down.
ATGAAGAGATTACCCAAAACTAATCTGTTGGTCTCTTCTAATTTGGCTTCAAGCACTTGATCTTGTTCAGTCTGAGTCTGTTCTTGTTCTTCTAATGTCATCCGCATATCTTCAATTATTTTTTCCTTTGCACACAGATCTGAAAATTTGAAAATTAATTTACAGATGAACTTCCTCCTAGTTGCCACCATTCTCTTACAAACTGCCTTAGTTAAAAGCCATTTCTCCATTCCCTCAGATCAAAAGCTCTATTACAAGGAAATAGAGCATCTGTATTAAACTATCCACATTCCAAATTCTTAAGTGATTCTATTCTCACCAGTTTAACTTAGATGTGTGTTTTGGTGTTAAATATCAGATTCTGGTTTGTACTGCTATAGGAAACTAAGTACTGTTCAAATGGTAAACGTTCATCAAATCTGCAGAAACTTAGTGTTCATTTAGTCAATACTGAGATTTACTTGGTTTTATTTTAGTTGTCCATTTTCACAAAAGCATGAACTAGCACAATGTTGTGTATGCTAGCACAAATAATTTCTCTGCTTACATTTCTTAACCTGAGACTGTTTCTTTACTTACAAATATATCTAATAACAATTCAATAAAAATTACTTTCTGACTGTGAGATTTTAATGTCCAGGTTGGAATGTCTTCGTACTCATAAATATACAAGACACTCCAAATTTGTTATTGACGTGATCACTCATGATGTAATCATTACGTTGTCATTGCGTACACCCAAAAAATAATATTAGTTCTTTCTGAAATAATAGTTTTTCCTGACCTTTATGTGCTTTCTCATACTGTTTGGAGATTTCTTCCAGCTTTTCTTTATTCAACTGCTCCTAAATATCACATTGAAAGCAAATTAAAGAAATTAAAACATGCTGAATGAAACAAATACATGCTAGAAATTAGTAGTTTTTCATTTTGAATTTAATAAATAATAAGTAAAGCATTTAAGACAAATAGTCCCAATGAGTAAGTTCTTCATATAGTATAAAGTAGCATTCCAGCCATTTAAAAAATAAAAAAGAGACATTCCTACTAACACATCTAAGTGTCACTAATCAGAAACTCTGCAGGTATTAAGTATTTATTTACTAGACCATTTGTCAAATTGTTTTAAATAAGTCTTGCATGAGAATTTCTTTAAACATTTTTCATTCATCTGTTAAAACTAGTTTCAGCTGGCTACTCTTATTTTTACCCCAGCTTCTGTAAGCTAAGCTTTCTCCAGTTGCTTGGAAAACTTGCCTCATTAGTAGATTAGTTAAAAAAAATTAAAAGCAGGTAAAATTTGATAAAATAAAATACCTTTTTAAGTTGCAGGATTGTGCGCTGTTTGAACTCTAATTCTTCACTAAACTGCTTTTTAATTTTCTCAAGTTCATTAATTTGTTTCTTCAGGGATTTCTCCTGAGTTTGCATTGTACACACCTGCAACAAGACAGCAAGCAAAACTTACATTTATTTATAAGCCTTTTACAATCTGTCTAAGTTATCTAGATAACCATCTACCTTTATTTGAGCTAAATGTTTGATAGCATCTTCATCAAGTTTCAGGGGCTGGTAGTGCGCAAATGAAGATACTCTAAATGTATCATTCAAAATAACCTTATTATGAATCTCTTTTAATATCCATAGATTGAGATTTGCAAAACAGGTTTTAATAACAGAAGCCTAAACTTTTAGAAGAAACATTTTGCCTATGGTTACCAACCTCTTTTTGTACTTGCTGAATTTGTTTCTTGGCATCAGAAAATTTCTCTTTCAAATCTGTGTATTCTTCCTTTTTCCTCTGCAAATCTTTTTTCAAACTTTGTACAAGGGCAGAGCTTTCAGAAAGATCTTTATGTAGCCTTGGGTTAGAAATTAAGAGACATTAATAACAGTAGTCTTGTTAGCTCAGGCTCTTTTCAGGTTTTATTTCCAAATAGAGTCTCAGCTCTATCAGATCAATGACAAGCTTTATAATTTTACATTCGGATTTCAATATCTATTAATATGAGCCTACAGTAACAAACTACACAGATTCACTTCTAAATTAAGCACAGCAACCACTTTTATCATTAGGTGACCTTACGAATCAGAAAAGCCCAGGCTTAAAATAAGTTTAAAATTGCTAACTACATCCCAGATCTTGTAAGTATCAAGATGAATAAAAAGAAAAGTGAAAAAACCCCAATAACATTGCAATATATACTGCCATCCCAAGTTCTGCAAAGTAAGGAATAAGTTTGATTGGTTTATTTTTAAGTAATCATATTTATTTCAAAGAGTTTCCAGTAAGACATCTTGGACTTTTAAACTAACTAAAGGAATGCTTTTCAGGTCCCCTAAATGACAACACCATTCAAAGCCTCACAAAAAAAAATCCTTTCAGAGCTTTACCAGCACAGAGTTGGGGATCATTAGACCTTCATGCTGAACTTTGGAGTATGTGCAGTACCCACACATGGCACTAAATAACCATAGCCAGGAGAAAGGCTACATATTTCCTTACATAATTGCAATTTCCTTACCATATAGCAAATATAATCTCTCGATGCACATCATCTCTTATTTCTTACAGATTTAAAAAGTAGAGGGTGCTGAGGATAGTTCTACCCTCTACATTCATTATTTCTTCAAGTCTTATAGTAGACTGTTCACCTAGAATAGCTGCTAGCAAAACCATCTGTTACTTTACATCCTTTCCTTTTACCATTCAGTCCTTTCCCAAGAAAACATGTCCTACTTTTATACAAGTTAAAGATATAATATTGCACTGTGTCATTTCTCTCAGAAAGGGACTGCAACAAAACTATTAGAAATCACCAAATAATTAATTTCATTGTTTACTCCAGCTTCTCTGCACAATAGTTCTACATGATTTAGATGTATATTTTTGAAAGACTTTACAGACAGGTGAGGAAAACATAGCCAGCAGAATATCCAAACATAAAATTCAAGTAGTGTATAGAAACTTCTCAAAGAAGCAGTTTAGGTAATCAAGTTTATAAACATGCAGATGTGGTATGTCAAAATAAACCGATGTTGACATAAGGGAGTATTAATTTTATTCTTAAAGGGTTAGGAGTAATCTTATTATTTACTTACAGTTCTATAGACTGTATTTGCTCATCCTCCTTTTTCTCCTTTTCCTGAAGAGCATGTTTCATGGTTTCCAAACTGTTCATCAGCTGCACAACTTCATCCTTCAAATTTGCTTCTCGGTCACTGAGTTCTTTCAGTTTTTTGTCTGCACTGGTACATTTCTCTTGCAGAGCTACTGTATTACTTTCTAGATTTAAAACAGTAGATTCTTTTTCTTTTAGTTCTGCTTCTAACTCTTTCATCCTGTCATCTTTAGTCCTAAAAGCCTCCAATAGGCATTCAAAATCTCTTATTTCTCCCTCGTAGCTGGTAACTTTCTCCTGAAGCTCTGCAATTACTCTCTGATTTTCTGCAGCCTGTTTTTCAAAACTCTGGGTTTTCTTCTGCATTTGTTCTTGTAACTGATTCATAAGATCATTTTCCTTTACAGATTGATGATCTGTAATCTCATTTAATTTTATTTTTAGTTGCTTATTGTAATTATCACTATCATGAAGCCTCTTCTTTAAGCCTTCAACTTGTTGGAGTAGTTGTTGAATCCGATGACTTTTTTGTGAGGAAGCCTTAATCATAATTTTGCATTCTTCCCAAATGCTTTCAATACTTCGGTGAAAGGAACTCTCCTGTCTCAGGTCTGCTGTAGAAGCAGTTTGGAACTGCATGGACAAAGGACTCATTTGAGCTGTCTCTGGTTCATCCTTTTGAGGGTCTAAGGAATCCTTTACATTAACTAAATCGATATCCACAGCATCAGATTCTGAGTGACATTTATACAATTCATCTACCTGGGACTGCATTGTTTTAATTTGTGACACTTTGTCAATTATATTTTGCTTAGCACATGTTACTTCATTATTTAGCTGAATAATTTTTTCTTCTTGCTCCTTATTTATAGTTTTCTGTTTGTCCAATTCAGAAACAGCCTCCTGATATTTAGCTTGACATTGTTGAAGTTCTTCACTTAAGCCAGAAACCTTTTTTTCAGAAGCAGAGAGTCTGAGATGCAAGTTTGCTATCTGCTGATTTAACTCTTCTTTTTCATTTTTTTCTCCTTGGCATTGTTCTTGAAGTGCAGCTATCTGACCTTCCAAGGTTTCAGTTCTTTCCTTCAGTGCTAATATTTCCATGTAGGTCTCAGAATTATTAGTTCTCTTTAGATCAAGACAGTAGTTTTCCCAACTCTCTCTCTTATCTCCTAAGAACAAAACAAAAACAACAACATCATGACCAAATAAATCCCCCTACGGCTCAAGTTAATCAAAAGCAACAAGTCATTAGCACCACCAAATTGCAATTGCTGTGTGGAAAACTAGCACCACCTAAAAGCCATACTCTTATAGCATTTTAGTCTTGAAGTTGTTAGAACCGTCTGAGACATTAGACTTAAGAAATGTTTGCTACAGTTCTATTCCAACCTTCTATTCTGCCCCACTAGCAGAAAAATCTAGCTAATTTCAGTAGTATTTGCAACACCTATGAGCTAAGTAACAGTCAGTGATAACCAGTTTCCACCTCCACTGATTCAATAGTCCCTTTAAATAGAGCCAGCAGTTACCCATCCTCCATTTAGGGGAGCAATGATGTCATACACCTTTCTGAGAAGTTTTATGCATGCTTTACAACACCTTACTTTAAAAATAAAGCTAAAAATCCAGCAAAAGTTGGGGTTTTTTTGGTTTTTTTTTGTGTTTGGAACCTTCCTCTCTTCTATATTCAATAGGTTTCTAAACTAGATAAAAGCATAGCTACCAATGCCCACACCTAATATGTTACATGTAAAGTTCCCCAAGAAAGATTTATAACATGTCATTCCAAACCAAAATTTCCATGTTTTATTAAGACTGTTTTCCCAAAGTAACGAGCCATTTTAACTAAAATCACATGTATTTCATCCCCTTACAAAACTGACTCCAGCTATATTTCACACAAGTGTTTTAGAATCCCATTGTGTCCCTTTAGTAACAGGCATGCTATATTGAATCAAGCCTCAGTATCTCTAAGGGCTAGATTATCACAACTACGTACTGCAGGGAGATACTATGGATTCTCGTGAGTGCTGCACCTACAGTAAGGTAGAGTTAGGCAGTCATCTCACTTTGGGACCATTAAGCACAGGTGTACTGCATGGAAATATCCTCTGAACAGATCCAACAAGTTGTGTAGTCAACTTGAGTCACTAACAAAAGGCCATTCTGAAGCATGAGCAACAGTGTTTTGGTTTTTGAAAGTCAACAGGACACTTTCCTCCTGCTTGTCCATAGTTTCCCTATTATAATGAGATACATCAAGTGCTTCTGCTAGCTAAACCACAACAGCAGCCCTACTGTAGCATATAAGGTCATTTTTTTAAAGTCTTGCAAGATTAAAAATTTTGGATTTGGAAATGATTTTCTCTGAAAGCCCAGTTGCATAGTCCTAAGAAAACAGATCAGACCAAATTCTACATATTCCTCTCTCTGGACTGGAGTTTTGCAAGCTTCACTGAAAGTGAGAGGTGCTGAGGTATCTTAACACAGTTTGTCAAAGTCCCTAGTCTTGGCTTCAAATGACACTTAAAGTTGTACAAACATAAATGCCCTACTGGATGACACAGCATCACCTGACCTAGCCTAATATTTTTAACTCCTTTTGCTGCTACTGGCAGGCCTAGCCATTTTCTATGGACCTTTCTTGACATTGAAGAATTGAGACAATATAACCCTGCCTAAGTCTTTCAGCATCCATCCATGCAGCTGTCGTCTGCTAGCTTATCTAACTATGCCTGTAATTTGGGAATTATCTGCCCCTCCCACCTTCTAGGGCAGCAAACATCAGAAGTTTAATACTTTCTGCATGAAGTGCTTTGTTAATGGCATCATAGAAGATCCTGAGTTGGAAGGGACCGTCAAGAATCAAAAAGAGCAGGGTTACTCTCCAGCCTCTCACTCCCCAGTCTGTACTTACAGCCAGGTTTACAAACTTGTATTTGTTAACTCCAAAGGCTGGTGACTGCCCAGCTCTGTAATTTGTCTAGATCACTCTGCAGGGCTTCCTAGCCTTCAAGGGAGTCAACAGTTATCATCACTGGAAGACTTAGGATAGTTTTGGGTCTTGCATCCAAGCAGTTTATGAAGATGTCGAAGAGAAGACGGCCTGTTACAGAGTTCTGGGGAGCCCCACTAGTGCCTGGATACCAGGCTGATGTTACCCCATTTACTAGAACTCTTTGCACCAAAAACTTAAAACTGCTCTACTACAGCAAGCCCCTTGTTCTTTCACTGCACAATGTAATGAATGATAGTCCAACATTCAGCTTATTCACTGTATCATTTTTCTGTGATCATGTGAGTTTGATAATTCTTTTACGGGAAGGAAAGGGCTTATCTTCCTTTTGCACATGCTTTCCATATTCTACGCGATACCAAAGCCAAGCTGGGTCCTGAAGTCAAGTGAGAGGCAGACGGCTCTTACACATACCATTTTGCACAAGTCCCATATAGTTCAGTTTCACTTATTAATAGATTTTATTCACCTGATAAGCTCACAGATAAACCAAAAACAGCAAAAATACTAAAGGTCCAAGCATGAGAGTTGTATAAAACACACCATTTGTGGACTTAATTTTACTCCCATTCAAGTGGAAAGCTTAATTTTTCTCCTTTGCCAGCATTGTCACCTTGACCAGAGCTGGCGTGTACACAGCATGCACGCAGAATGAAATGTCAAGGTTCACAGCACATACTGCATGATTGAAAAATCAGTAAGTTATTGACACCTTTGATGCTTGCTTAGGCAATTTGCAAAAACTTGAGCAGGACATGCAACTTTCTCAGAAGTCCAGCAACAGAAAATGGAGTACAACTGTTAAGAAATTGCCTAAGAACTACAGCTGGGTATGCAGGTACATACACAGATAAGAAAAAGCATCAGAAATGAAAGAGTCTAAAATACTAACTTTTATTTAAATCTTTTAGGAGTAAATTATATAGGGCCCTTTGCAAAAGAGATTATATTTAGAGAACAGTTACTTCCTTTTACAGTTTAACATAGCAGATTTCCTCCTCAGAGCATAAATTTTATGCTTCCCAGCTTTTTTCTTCTGTTCTGGAATAGTAATCAAGCTTTTTTTGAAGACCCCCTGTTGAATGATGGTAGAAATTGTACCTTTCTTTGTGGGTGGCTCTTCTTCTGCAGTACACTTAATTTCCAAGCAACGTTTTCTTCCCACTTCCAATACAGTTCCCTCACAATCCTTGAACTGGCTGCTTTCAACCTCTTCATTAGAGCTCTTTTCTGCTAATTTTCTCTTAATGGTAGTCAAAGTGTTCTCCTGTGTTAAAATAGAATCAATTGCTTTGAAGTTGTACAAACTGAATGCTTAAAGCACTTAAAAGGCTTAGTAGCTTTTTCTATACAAATATTTTTACAAAACCTTATGGGTAAGGTGCATAGGGGTTGTTGGAGGAAAAGTCAGTGACAGATCAGTTAGTTAAACCAAGAGCTCCTGCAACTTCAGATACTAAGAAACACAATACTTTTGCATTGTACAGCAAGAGACTTGAGAACTATAAAATGCTAAGAGGACTTAGTTTACCATCTGAAAACAATTTTCAGTGTCAAGAGTTGATGAAATTCCCAATTTGTTACAAGGGCACACGGTCTGTCCTATAAATTCATCACTTTCTGATCATGGCTGGTAGAGTTGGGAGCTTTAGCAGCCTTCAGCAAAGCCACAAATAATTTTTGTCATGACACATTTGATGCAATTTGAAAGCCTAGTCAGTTCTGCCATACACACTTTAGATAGCTATTTGACTAAGAAAAAAGTTGTTTACTTGCAAGATGACACCAGTGGCAAGCCATGTGGTTGTCAAGGACCAATTATTCATCTATAAGTACTTCATTAAAAAAACATGATAGACCACAGAGTTGAGGTTTGTGGTCATGTTTAAAATTTCATGCAACGCAGTCTCATGGAACTTCTGGACAGTTAAAGCCTTCCTCTTGGAAGGAACAGAAATAGTAAGTCATCACACTCTACTCACTCTTGGAGCATTCATACTATTGACAAGCAGCTGTGAGGCAGAGAGAGCACAAGATAAAGTAGGGCCAAAGCCTTGAGTTCATAATGCAAGAGAAGTGGATCAGAGTGCTGACTAAGTTTCACTCAAAATGTTCTCAAAACTACTTTCAGGTTACTGGCTCAATAAACCAAAAAACCTCTAACTGCATGTTTTGATTATTTTAGCTGTATAGATCTAGCCAAGCTAGCTTTCATTATTCAGCAGATATCAGTAGACTACACAATTCCAAGTTTTATTAATCACATCAAAAGCAGAGATAGCCATGTCATACCTTCTTAATTCAAACACTGCTCAATACATTCACATTAACACCCTTCCCTTGAATGTGTGTGACCATATTAGTGGTGAGTGGAATACAATGACTTTTTTTTCCCCCCTAACTTACACAATTATTACCTTTTTTTACATTCGTAAATTCTAACTTCAACTAAAATTGATCTTTTGTTGCAACAAAACCTCGTTTTCTTCCTCTTATTCAGACAGTGATGTACTTCGTCTATTCCCACTGTTTTAAGTCCACACAGTTTGAGGTGTTTATATTTTTTCTAATGGCTCTTCAGAACCTCACCAGAGTCCTCCAATAATAACTTCAGATCAGTACTTCTGAAAGTCTCATTACTTACACACACCCCTGCTAACATTTTGCTGTGGCTTTAATTTCAATGTCAACTGGCCTGCTATCATTTGAAGTAAATAGCAATTATTTAAAAAAAAAATCCAGTTTTCCAAAGTAAAGTCCATTATAAACATATATTAATTTTCTTTTGTATAAAGACAATTAAGATGTCTAAGACTTACATAGTCTTTAATGGTTTCTTCTGAACGGGTTATCTGACCTTGTAGTCTCATAATAGTTTCATCTTTTTGCTTCACAGTGTCAATCAGTTCTTGAATCCTTTCATTTTGTATATTCATTTTCTTGAAAAAGTAAAAGAAAATTCAGTGTTAACTCATGTTACTCTACCATGCATTTAGAAGCAAGATCAGTTAAACTATGCTTGATATAAAAAAAAGCTAGATGCATAATCTAATAGCATTTCAAGTTATTGGAATTTTGTATTAAAGCAAATAATTTTGCACAAGTTTTTTTTTTGAGAAAGTTACCTCAGTTGCTGCTTTAAGTTGCTCAGCAGACTCATCCAATTTAATCCTCTGTGTTTCAAAACCTGTAAGAGGAAAAAAGCCTACATCACATAATCAGCCATCACAGTTTACTCAGTAATCCATGTCTTTGTATCTTCTGGTACTTCAGTCATTTTTAAATACATTTATTTTCCAGTTGACTTGTACAAGAACATTTCAAAAGTTGTTTACATTTTTTGAACTGGACAATTGAGCCTTGCAACCCATTCAAAATACAGATCATATCACCTCTGCTTGAGATCATTATGAGGCACTGCTAGTTTTTCCTCCAAGTTCCACATGAAGCCTGAAAACACTACATCAGCAAAATGTAAAGAAGTACAGAGATTACAAAACAAGGAAATCACTAACTTTGATGTTTTATCCCACAATTCTTAAGTCTGCAATTGACAATTTTAAGTTTCATCTTAGGCACATAAAATTGTTTAACCTGAACATACACAAAACAAGGGATTGTTACCATTACACATATGATTTGGTTACACAGTCTCGCTCAATGAGATTATTCCTATTTCACAGTACTCAGTCATTTCTTTTTTTGTGTCTTTCACATCATACTCAGACCCAGCTTACCTTTGGTTTTCTTTTCCAGCTCTTCCTTGGACTCAACTAGTTCAGCAGTTATTTTTGCCAGCTGTTTTTCAAGGTAACCTATAGTTTCCTGTGCGTCCTCTAAGGATACAATGTACTGATGTGCTGCTTCTGCCTGATTTTTGATATCAGTGATATCATTTTGCAGAGAATCAATAACACCCCCAAAATCAATGTAGGCACCTGTGTCTGTGTTGTTGTCTTCATTCTGAAAGAATTTATATTAATTCAGAAATGGGAAATAATTGCACAAAAGCCATTATTTCTACAGAAAATATGGAAGATTGTTAGGAATTCTAATATGTAAATACAGTTATAATCCTGACTTTAAGACCATCTTGTGGGCTCATATACACTGATTGCCAGTTTCTGTCTACCTTCACATGCCAGTTTCCAGTATCAAGCTAGAGCTACTTTATTTTTATAACATTTAATGCCCCAACATTACCCCTTATATCTCCATCAAATCATCCCCTCCAAGTTTACTAATAAAGGTTAGCCTACTTTAAACCAATGAGAATATTGAATGAACAGAGCAAGCAAACTGTTTTGGAAGGAATACATCTGAAATTTTCATATGGCAGGAAAAGTTTGTGAGGTCAAATAAGTCCGTGGTAACTTATCATACTAAGTTATACCCAAAAGACTGAATTTACATATTGATTGTTTTTTTAAAAAAAAAGGGATTTCAAATTCTCAAGAGACAGACTCAAGAGTCTAGGTATGGCTTAAGTGGATGAATACTTCTCATTGCTTCAGTTTTAAACACTACTGCCCTAAGAGAGAAGTCTCTGTGACTACTCCAGTAGAGTCCATGGGTGGGGCCTAAGAAGTCAGCCTCAAAGATTTTAAATAGGCACTAAATGCAATAGATTTTATAGCATAAAAAATTGCAGATTTCTCCCCAATTTCTTTTTATAGAATAATTGTCACTTTCTGCTGGAGAAATGCGGAAAACCCCCAAAATTCCTGAATCCCAAGGCTCAGCAACTTCATCTCTAAAATAAGATAAATATATCTTGCTGAGGACACAGTTACATTGTGTCCAATTCCCTGAAACCATCCTTGGCTTTTCTTGAGAAATGCCATGACTGTAACAGGTAGTTCGTAAAAGGGACATTTGGGGCAGAAATAAATATACCAGAGGTCCAGCTTGCTCACTGCAAGGCTGATCTTGTGATTTAGTTTTTTCATCTGCATTTTTAGTGTAACTATTTACAAGTTCCTTGAAGATTTCCAGGCGTTTTTCAGAATTTTCTTCAAGCTGTGCTCGTTCTTGAGAAAGGCACTCTCTAGAGTAGAAAAAAACAAGTCAGAAAAAAGCTAGCCATGAGAGAGGCTAAAAGGTTACCAGCACAGTTGCCTATACACAAAGATGATGTCTTCTTTATTTTGGCACAACAAAACAATACATAAAACAAGGCTGCTACCCTAAACCAGAAGTATATTTCACACACACCAGAATAAGAGGGATACAAATACACAGATTATGCACAGCATTTGACAAAAAGCATTTTTGATTTGCAAATGTCATTCTTTCTACAACTTACCAAAGCAGCTCTTCCCTTAGAAAGAGTTCTACATGAAAAAAACACTGTTTACAAATTATACACACACATTCCTACCCATCCCACAGAAAAATCAAAGCCTTTTCTAAAGAGCATTTTTCCTGAGCTCATAATCCAAACAGAAACCAACCCATTAATTGATACAGTAGAAGATCAGATCTAGCAAAAGATTGTGGTCTCTTAAAACCAAGAGAGATTTAAGAAATATGTAAATTTACTTTCACTTTCTTAACAAGTGACTTTAAATCCACTTAAAGCCAACTTACTTGAAATCCATTTCTCGATTAGCAAAATAATGAGCAAATTCTTGTATCACTTCTTCACGAATTTTTATTTCCAGCAGTAACTTATTTTTCTTTTCAGTAATAAGTCTGTTCTTCAGCTCTTCTACCAGATTCACCAGCATCTAGAATTACAATTAGTATGATACTTTTCATAAAGAAACACTTTCCCACAAATGAGTCCTCAAACATTATAGCACTTAACTCCGCAGCTGGCAAGTTTTTCCAGTTCTTTTATTAGCTTATTCATAAACAGAAGGATTTATGAGTAGATTACACTACCTGTTTGATACCTACACAGTAATTCAGGTTTGCACAGAGCGTGTATTTCCAAAGAACGCCAAATTTAAAGATAACTTTTAGAATTTTTGTTATAAAGACAGGCTTAAGATCCACAGAATTTGGTCTTGTTTTTCCAGATGCCCCTTTTTGGGTATTAATGAAACCCCCACTAAATGCTCTCTAGTCCTCTGCTCCCCTACTCCTTGTCTTTCCCAGGAGTGACTAAAATCACTGTTGCTTAAAGAACAGTGTCCAGAGTTTTCTTGTGCATAAAATAACAAAGGAACAATCTTGTATTGCTAAAAAACTGGTAGTATCTTCTGTGTATTGACCATAGGATACCAAAGGAAGAGAAAGCCAAATCTGCAATTCTTAGTGCTCAGTTTGTACTTTGACACCTTCAGTAATTTTCCCACAATGAACACCGAGGCACAAGTAATCCCACTTGCAGTTCCAAACACTGGATTTAGGTAGAATAAAGCAATGAGGAGGGAAGAGAAAAAAAAAAAAAGAGGAAAGGGTGAGGTGGAGGAAACGAGAAGAATACATTGCTTCAAAGCTCTATGCTATACTAATTCTTTAAGTAGCCCTGGCAGATACCGTGTATTTTTCTTTCGCAATAACAACTTCATTTCCTTCATTTTCCTGCACTGCTTCTTCTCTTGACGTACTGGGCTGTTCCTCCATCTCAGCATCTTCATCTTCAAACACATCTTCCAAGGTTCTGTCCCATAGGATCGTAGCTCTTTTCCTTGGGATTGGCAGTTTACTGACATTAAGCAGTGATGATTCTCCTGCCAATTTCTGGCTAAATGACTGATCTTGGGGAAGAATAGATGTGTCCATAACTAAAACCTACCCAGAAAAGTCAAGAACAAAAAGTTATTGGTATTTTTTTAAAGCTCCATTGGCACTTTGAAGACCTGCTGCATTCTCCTGTAGGTCTCCTGAGCAGAGCACTCTCCCAGCTTATCTATCCTTTGTTCAGAGTCACTACTTAGACCAGTTTCCAGCTAGAGTACAAAGTTGCCACATTATAGCCTAACGCTTTTTGGATCCCAGGAACACCAAGTTTCACTGACTGCATAACCTACAAGAGGCAGCAACAGACGGTCCATTTCCTGTACTTTGAGTTTCCAGTTGCATTACATAAAATCTATTTCTTTAACAGCTCTATAATCACTACAGTCTGATCCTTTGGGCACTGTACTTAACCTACCCAAATTCCAAAGGCATAGGCTTAACTGCCAATAAAACTTTTCCATAGCTTCCATTAAAGCTACAGCACTGATCCTCCACACTTACATCTTCTAACTTTGCCAAAGTTACATCACTGCGCTTACTCCTACTGACTCTGCTCCCACCTTCCTGAAGCCTTTGTGAACATAAAGATGACCTTTCACACTCTATGGTGCTCAATCTATTTTATCAGTACTTCAGATGAGCAGTATTCCAAGTTAAGACAGCAGTAGTATATGGGACAGCTAGAAGTGAGAGCATGTTGTATCTGCAGAAGAAATTTATCCAGATCTCTGGGAAATTCTTCCAAATATAATAAGTTTCTTATTAGGCTAGATGTTTCATAGGAATTACAAATTTTCAGTAGATGCTTCCACCCCCACACTCCAAAGAAAACAAAAAATTCCAAAAAAGTCTTTTTAAAAGCTGTAGGAGATAAAGCTCAATCCAGTGTAACAGAAATAGAATTGCAGTATGAGACAAAAATCCAGTAACTATATTCATATTCCTAAAAGCAAGTTACTGATCAACAAGATAGACTACAACACACTTACTTTTTGTGCAATGGCTGAGAACTTTAGCACATTGAGTGTTTCCTCATATGCTGATGCACATTTGCTGATGTTTACTATCATGTACACCTTCCCCTTTCCACTGAAAAATCCTTGAAGGAAATGAGTTAACTTACTTTCCCGAAAGGGTACGTGCTGCTGCAACCTTTAAAAGATGAACAGATGATCAGAAGCTTAGTAAATTCCAGTCAGTGTAAGAACTATTCAGCCTGAAGACTTGAAAGTTTCACTTTTACTATGGCACTAGTGACAAGGGTGTTTAAAATATAATCTTTAAATTTAAATTTATTCCAAAGTTTGTTTGATAAGCCAAGCTCAGAACAAGTAAGTAAAATCACTAACATATACAACATGTTTAAAGGATGTTATAATTTAAGTGATTTAATTAAAAAGCAAAACAAGGCAAGTTTACAGATAACTTTGTTACATCAACAAGACTACAGTATAGACATCAGAAATCTATATATTTTTTTCTACCAAAAATTTAAGTTACTATTGTGTATTTTAAACAATAGCTTTTATACATTGTAGGCAATACCTAAAAAACACATCCACTTGACATTTCAAAGAAGGACTTACTTTGACTGCTGACAGTTCTTGAGTGCATTAATACACTTGCCTAGAGTCAGGAGAGAGGTATTTATGTTCCCACTCTCTTTCAATCTGTCACCCTCATTGCGGGTTTTGGTATATCTCTCAGAACCAGCAAGATCACATAATGACAATCTGAAAGCAGACAAGGAAAAATCACTGTATTTACCTTAAAGATGCACAAATTATCTGCTTTTAAAAATGATCACTTTTCCTTATCCCTCTCAAGTTTGTTTCCCTAATCAAATTTCCTGCTATTTTCTGCTAATACTTGCCCAACATACTTCCCATTCCATGCCACCCACCACCTCTTCATCCCCTTCCTTCTGGGGACTAGCATGAGTTCAGGAGTAAAGTAGTTCTGGCAAAACCTTGTGCTGAGCAGAGGTGACAAGACAGAACAGCATTGACACCTGATGGCTTGAGGCTGAATGAGGGTGGAAGTGGAGAGCCACCATCCATGCAGGAGGCTCTGCCAGAGAGAACTGGGTGCACTACCAAAGCATCAACATGGAAGGTGACTGACAACTGCAGTATGACAAGAGACAGACTATTCTGAACTTACTCATTGACTCGAGTCACTGCTGGTGTTCCTGAATCTTCAATTTTCAGTACTTTAACTGTGAATATGCTGTGACTAAAAGGAGAAATTGAAATCAGCAGAGAGGTGATGAAGTAGATAAATACTTTCAAAATATTTTTAGCCTCCACAACATCTCTTTGAATACTGTTTGATCTGTCAATATATTTAAGCATACACAACCACACAAACTTCTAAAGAGATATTTATGCAGCATGTATTTTGCTTTTTCCTCAGACATATAGATGGGATAAAGTTAAGTGCTTTTGTTTAGTATTTGACAAAATACTGTGAGTTTCAGTACACATTCACCCTACTGAAGGATTGAACCCCTTTGGCTTAAACCATTGTGTCACATGCTGCTTAAAGACACCAAAACTGAAACCTAGACCTTATCAAAGTCTCTTCCCTTCCTAACAACCATAAGCCATGCTTTACTTTCTCCTTCCTCCCACCCACCATTCTATGGCCAATGCTATTCAAAATGTTTCTTACCTTCTGCTGGAACTATTATTTAGTTTTGTGCTTGCAATACTCTGGTGTTTCAATCCCAGTTTTAGAAGTTTACAAGCTTCTTTAGAGTCAGAAATCTGAATCCACTGCAGATCTTCAGGAAGAAGAAATATGATAATTTTTTAGATAACATTACCAAAATAAGTATTATGGGGATAATGTATGCACAGCAAGGACACTACATTTACTTGAGGAATAGAAACATTTTACTAGTTTTACTAGTAGAAGGGGTAGTCATATGGATATCTTTCCAGGCCATCAACTTAACTGAAAAAAATCAGAAGAATTTTGCCTGCAATATGATGACCACATGTCTGAAGTCTGCTTCTCTACAGAGAATACTGAAAAAAATCCCAGAAACAAAAATCCAAAAAATAGTTGAGCCAATTACGTTAAAAACTACTGGCCTCTTTAAAAAAAATAGAAAAAAGCAAACCACAAAAAAATTTGTCAATTGTTTTCAATATTTCTCCCATTTCAAAGAAATATCAAGGCAGTGGAGTGTAGAGGATTTTAACAGTTCCAGTCAAGAGTAAAGTTAAAACAGTAATAAAGGTAGAGATACCAACATGTGTAGATTGTAATAATTCTGTTACTGAGTTTTCTAATCTCAACATCATTACAGGTAAACCAACTTTTCAAATGACATTTGGAAATTTGCAATGTATTCTATTCACCTTTTACAAAAGAACATCCCTTGATGTCTTGTGCAAGGCGGAGTGTTTTTCTCTTCTTGTCATTTGATATAGGACTCAGTAGATCATAAAAACATTCATTGTAAATCTCAAAAAATGAAACCCAAACAGAAAACTTGATGTAATTTCTTGCAGTTGTGATAGATTGTTCCGAGTCTTTTGAGATATCTTCCAAGTCTGCCAAGTACAAAACATTACAAACCAATATAAGCCTAGTAAAGTGAGTTTAATTTAAAAATTAATAAGTAAAAATTGATAAAAACCTTTAAAAAACTCTCAAAGCCTAAAATCCTGCTTAATGTTTCCTTTCCCACTTTTAGATTCTATCAACCACATAAAACTTGGTTAGAATTAGTCAAATCTCTTCAACATTTTTAGAAGATAAAACTAAACTGACAAGACCTTCATTTTGACTTTTTAAAGTAAACCTAGTATTTCAGTAGTTTTTTAAATGCTAGAATTACGTTCATATAATTACACAGAGGTACTCTAAAACCTGTCAGGATCCATAGCAAAAGTAGAACTACTTTTCTTTGCTATAACTTCAGCTCATTTAATGCCTGCTCATATGTTCTAACCATTTTATCTTATGCTTGCTGCCCAGATTATTTGCTCACTATACAATTCACAAGCATATAAAATTGACAAGAAGTAATTTAATTAACATAGGCCAGAAGTCAGTTATTGACCTTAAGAAGGCTTATTTGCCAGTTTTAAGTGCAAAACTTTTATTTAAAACATACCCTTAGAATCCATAGGTGCTTTGTTGCTACTGTTAATCTGGTGGTCTACCTGGAAAAGAAAACAAACTTAACAACATATTGTTGTAGTACAAGCTATTTCTAACAGCTCTATTGTATTACTAGATGGGAATACGGCAATGGTTGCAATTTACCAATGGAAAGATCCTGGTTACACATCAGGTCTAGTTCAATGCATCTACACACTGCTATTGACAGGGTTGTTCTTATCTCGTACTCACCTCTGCCACTTCCCTTCAGAACTCAACATCAATTCCCATCAGAATACAGCATTTCAGCTTGCTGACTTGGAAGCAGTCTAGCCACAGAAAACTAGAGGGGTAGGAAACCCCCACATAAACAGGGTGATTCAAGTGGATGATTTCAGGATTCTAGTTGCAGCTTAAACATTAGTCTTAACCTGGTAAATCCAGGTAACTCTGAATTCTTTTATTAATGGTATTTTGCTAATATTGGATTCCATATTTTTCCAGCTTACTTGGCTAACCCTTGGAAATAGAGGTAAATGAAGAACACTCATTCACTTAAAAACTGAAATAAGCAACTTATTGCTTCATGACACATGTTTGAAATAAATGATACAGTTGAAATGAAGTCCAAGTTTTAGTACGAGAAAGACAATTTTCTTTTGCTATTAAAAAAAAGAAAACCAAATAACTATAGCTAGAGCTTAGGAGCTTCATACATACACTTCCTTCTCAGTCTTAGTTTTGGTTAGTTACGTTTTTTCAGACACAGAACTGCAAGTGGAAGTGCTCAAAGAAATGAAATCCATCTACTGAAATAAGTACGCTTAAGAGAATTAATATGAAATAAAAAGCAGGTATGGTTTGGTTCAGGCTTTTTAGTGTTCTGTCAAGGGTATATTTCATAAATTTTTCAAATAAAAATTTTAGGTATTAGGTTTTACACATCTAAAACACCCACACAAACATCTGTTGCAGTAGATGCAAAGCTCACAAATTTACTGTCAAAATTAGGTCTTGTTCTTATAAAAAGCTTCAGAAACCAGAAAGTGCATTCAATCACAAACAAGGTTTTTCTGAAGTCCCTTCTGAAGGCTGACAGAGCTAGATTTAACTTACTCCTGCGCTTCTGAAGTGAAGTCACAGAATTTTGCTGCCACCTACCTTCCACACTGGAGCCCAGTTAACCAACATATAAAAATCAAGGCAACAAATACGTTCCTTTTTCCTTTCAACACTAGCTATTACAACCTAGCATAGCACAATGGAAGTGTTCAATTCTTTTTGTAATTAAAAAAAACACAAAAAAACCCAAACCTTTCCAGTTCCAAATCCTTGCATATGCTCAGTTTTACTTTACATTATTCCACTTATTTCAGAATTAGAAGACACCAAGAAAAAGGCATGGTTACACAAAACACAAATTCCCCATAACTATAATTGAATTAAACAGCTTTAGAATTTCACTCAGTTCCTAAAACTGGAGTGTATTTCTGGACTGCTCAAAAAGAAAAAAGCCCAGCAAAACCCCATCTTTAATTCAAGCCTTTAAATGGCTTTATAGCTACTACTTCAAACGTATTTTTGCTTCTTTTTAGGATATTTATCCAACTGAAAGGACAACAACCTCAAAACTACTAATTTCTTTCAAGTACCCTGAAAGACAGTACGTTCTTTAAAGGATCAGACCTACTAGCATTCTCACAGATAAAGAAGGGACTATTTACATTCAGTTCTTATTACACACCAGTAATCCCAAAGGATAAATTATCAGGTGCCCAAGCTAGAGGCACCAAAATAAAGCTTAGAGTTTATATGCCCATGAAGTATTGAGCCACAAGACAAAAATCCCCAGGAAAAGGGTCCATCAGCTCTACTGCTGACTTTACTGCTAATATGAATGGTTGGCTGCCAGCAAATAGACACATCCATGGTTAAATACACCCAGTCTCTTCCCACTGCAAATGAAGAACATGGAGCTATCTAAAGACACAGGTACTCAGCAATATAGAAAAAAAATCTCCTCTACCTCTTTTATTAGACGAAGTAATGAATTTTTAATAGCAGTTTCTTCTCTCACTTGGTTTTCAGTCAGTTTTATATAATCTCTACATCGATAGGGCTTGAGATCCATTGCTGTGTACAACTTTCCTTGAATACTTTTGAACAACATATCCATAGTCCTTGGCAGAATACCAACATCATCTTCTGTCCCTGAAAGAACATACAAAAGAAAAATCTAGTTATTATAAGGTATACAGATAAACGAGGACAGAAAGATAATATAAATCTCCAGGCACACATGAAGAGTTTGAAGACAACTTACAGCAATGAAGGAGTTTTCTTTGTACTCTCAAGGTGACAAATATCAAAAGAGTTTTGAAAAGTATTTGGCTTTCAGGAACAGTTCATGCTCTATATCAGTAATGGATATAACATCAAACAAAAACTCCTGGAGTATTTTGTTAAGCTTAGCCTTAAGGGAAAATTAAAAAAAAAAACAAACAAAAAAAAAAACACCCCACGACCAACAGACATTTGATAAATATTTGAAATTTTTCAACTGTGTTTCAAACTGCCTTCGCTCTCTCAAGGAAGTAATCTTGAAATAAAACTCATGAATGATCTCTGCTGCAGTCCTGCACTAACTCCACAGAACCTCCAAAACAGTTTGTAGAAGCCTTGCAAAGACTTACTCCATTCCCTATCCCAGACCCTTTTCTCTGAATATATTACTTTTGTACCTGAAAGACAAGGAGTCAAATAAAAGCCTCAGTGCACACTTGATCTTTCTGGATCCAAATGCCAGTTTAAAAAGGGCTCACTTACATTTGATTTCTAAACCAGAGAAAAGGGAAATGTGAAAGAGGAACTACTATCCTGTCTCAGGGTGATAATTTCTCTTGCTTTTGAGACAGATGGGCATTTAATACTCACAGCACTAGCTGCATCACCTAAGTCAGAACTTAGATAAAATTTGGTTGGTACTCAGACCCCTAGCTAGTAGCCAAATACCACATTAAACTCAAGTACTCTTACATTACATTTGTTTCTCTTCATATCCTTTCTAATACTTTTTTCTTTAGTACAATGCCAGTTGTAACTCAACCTAACACAAAGGAACAGTCACTGGTGAGCAAGGAAAAATCCTAAAAACCTGGTTTATTCTTCACTTAGGTTCTTTGCCATTGACTGTATACAGGTTCCCATGTAATGCTAAGTGCAGCCACAGAAGAGTAAATCATGGTGCCCAGTAGGCAACATTCTGCTGTGCCTACATTCACGGTACTATAACTACTGTTATCAAAGTCCTAAAAATATAATACCACAAAAAAGCTTCTAGTCCAAAAAAGTGTCAGTCAAAAATTCTTGAAACCCCACTCAGTATACCCCCAACTAATCAAGCTCAGGGGACCGGACACACATGAAATTGTTTGGGTTTTGTGATTTACCTTCTTTAGGACAGAAGAGAACATTCCATTCTTGCCCCAGACAAATGATAACTGGAAGTTTTGGCAGTAGTCTTTAATTCTAATCCAACTAACAGAAGATTGCTTAGAAAATAATGTCTCTTCAATAAAGATCAGTTTCAAGAGACACAACTCATTGTCCTTCTACTATTTGTACAAAATAACTGGTATTGCATCCAGATTTGTCATTTAATTATAGGAGAAACATTTTCAATGCGGATCAAAACACCTCATTTGTTAAAATACTTTGAAAAATAACTGAAGAATGACATCATCTGACCACAAAGGATATGAAGCTTTAACAGAAAAGAAATAGTGAACTAGGAGACAAGGTTTCCTAGGTTATTATTAAGCTTGGAAACTCTACCCAAGACAGAAACATATGAAAATAATAACTAAAACATTTCAAGACATTTATTCTCTATCTATAATAATTAAAATACTCAAATATTATTTCTTATTTGCAAATATAACCTTTATAATAATAATAAAACTCCAGAAAATGTTAGTCTGGTGTGGAGTGACTTAGACTTTTCAAAACCTGTTATATAGAATATATATTTTTTCCAACTCCCCCTCATTCCTGGAGTACGAGATACTTGGAAAAAAGTAGTAAGATCACACATACCTGTTTGAAACTATAGAGCCTTACAAAGTAATATGAGTGTGTTTAGGTTAACTCAGGCAGTGACTGTCTGCTGGCAGTTAAATTTATTATGGAGATTTTCTAAGACTATTAATATTCAAGAGAAGCAAATGGATAGAGACTACATTTTAAATGAAGGAAAAAGTTATGTTTCTACTAGAAGTAATCCTTACTTTAAAAAAAAAAATAAAGCGGTTGCAAGAACAACTCATTTTGACTTTTACCTTGGAAAGTGTAAGTTTTCCCAGCATTTGTTACACCATAATTAAAAACAAGACGATTATATCCATCTAGGAAATCTTGCACTGGTTGCTTCATGGTACCTTCAAAGAATTCCTCTTGGGTTGTTTCAGGTCCAAACACCTGAGTATCACCAAGAAATATTTACATATTTGGAGCAATTATTAGAGACTTTAAAAGAATCTTTTAAATTCTGTTAGTTTATAATCTTAAAAACTATAAAATTTAAAAATACAGTTTGCTTGGTATTCAATAATATAAGTTAAAACAACCTGTACCAGAAATAATTTTAAAACATTTAAATGCAACTCATTTACTTGTGAAAAAGTGAACTTCTGTAACATTGGTCCTGAAGCTTTTTCACTCAGTCGATTCAAATAGTGTTGGGGGGGTTTCAGTATAATATTTGTTGAGTCTTCCAGTGAAACACAGTCCTGTTAAAAGGAAACAAACAATGCAGGCATGAAGAGACTATAAAGAGCTCAGGTCACAGGAAAACCAAACAAAAAACCCCCACAAAACAAATTTTAAGTATTTTTAAACTAAATAAACGCCTCACACCTGTGATCCATTTTCTCTTTCCAGTGATGTGAATGGCCTGATACGTAGGCATACTTGTATGTGTCCCTTAGACTCCAAACAGCTAGTCTTAAAAAAAAAAAAATAAATTAAAACAGTTAGAAATTTGGTTATTTTCTCAATAATTAGCACATGAAAACAGTTTTATTTCATCAGGCTGTTTTGAACAGACTTATTTGATAACATGGGAATCAAAACTACTTCACTAAATCAACTTTTACAAGTGCTTAAGGACCTGCAGAAGCTTGCTGTGATAAGTTAATCTTGCAGCACATTTATGTAAACACTGCATTCAGGCCAACAAAAATATTCTATGAACTGGCAAGCAGCCTCATTCACGGAAAACTGATATGCCCAATAGGGCATTAATGCTGTGCCACACAACTTCGTCTAAATCCGATGCATTTATTTCAAACTAAAAAAAAAAAAAAACAAAGAAGTTTTTCATCTTCTCTGAAAAATTTTGACTATTCTTATCTATGAAAGAACTAAGCTTATGTTTTAAAAAATAAATATCCAAACAGTAAAGTTTTCTTACCTGGCTTGTGTCCGAGCCTGAAGAAACCAAAGAAAATTCAGATGAGAGGTCTGTTTTAATATCTTCTACACTTACTGGTCCTGCTCTTGGAGATGGCTCAATGCTAGCAATATAGGAAGGTCTGTAAAACTTCTCATTATCCAAAGTTGGTTCCATTCTGCAAGATAAAATAAAACTAATTTGTGCTCTCTGATCATGTAACAAAGAATGTCACAGTTACCTCTGCAGTACTTGACAAATACTTGGTGTTATTTAGATAACACAATATAGCTTGACACAAGACACAGTTCCGAGACATTCCAAAGATTAACAGAAAATTTTAAGCTATTAAAGGGGCACGAGTATATTAGAAAACCTCAGAGTACAAGTTAAAGTATTGTTTTTTAGTAATTTTACAGCTCAGCAATTAACTTATTAATCCATAATTTACCTATTTTTGTACATTTCACTAATTGAGCAGTGAAAATTTGCTACAGAAAATAGAAGTAAAATGATTCAGTGCTGATAGTAGACAGACAAATTTCAAAATAACCTTTAAAATGGGAACTTTATTTTAAAATACTAATATATTTTTTCTGCACTTTACTCTCCTATTCATTTTTCCTGTGATAGTATAGATGTGATGTGGCAGGTTTTTCTTACAGATCAAGTTTAAAGTAACCCACTGGGTGATTATTAATAAACTATAGCAGCAAGGGATCCAGCAGTCAGACAATTACCATAAGACTTCCTACATTTTGAAGCTTTGGACACAACAACTCAAGGGTCTTTTAGTGCTGCATTGCCATGTCTAGGCTACAGCAAAACATAAGAATTGTTTTACTAAATACTGATAGAGAGACTGCAGTGTTCATTAAAGAAATGGGCAGAGTAGGACGGGTTAAAACCCTTTTGCTCAGGTGGAGTGTTGGTCTCCTGCCTGTAATGCAGTCCCATTTCAATTTCTCCCAGCATAAAATCTGAGATATGTCTGTATTTCAGTGTCAAAACACGTAAGGGCTCAGTCTTCCTATCTAGGCTGTCAAAGCCAGACACAACTTTAAGCAGGTCGACAAATTTCACCTGGCTGCAAATGAGATAAAGCAATACATAAACTAAGCACTAACGTTTATTTTGGTTTCTTCTAATCTAATTTTTTTTTGGCCTAGCATCTGTATGAAAACCAGGAAAAACTTGGCCTGAAGTATCATCGTGGCTTGAACAAAGACTGACTTGTGCATAAGCTACGGTTGGAAAGAAACATACCTGTGCCGTCACGATCTGGAAGTCTTATTCATCAGCTACACAATGCCACACTGCAAAACTCTTATCAGTTCTTTAACGGAAACATTTGTTAGATGGCTGACATTTAAGTTGTTTTAAAGCTAAGCTTAAAGCGTGATTTGTCAAGATTATGCTCTCATTCTGTATCTTTTTCCTTAAGAAGCAAAAGGCAAACATTAAGCTGTGTACACAAAGCCAGAACTATAAGTATTCACACAGCCCAGAGGTGAGAACAGTGAAATTCAAGCCATTATAGGGCGCAAAGCCCAAGATGCGGACTGTTTATCTGCCTCCACGCGGAGTCACACAGCTCTGTAAATAGTGAAGTTATTTTGTTGTGAACAACTATACTGCCCGGCTACAGGCACTAAAAAGTACTCGTGTCCCAGGATGCGTTATTATAAGCCTGCTAACCGTGGCAATAGAATTTAGAGCTATAGACACCCTAAAAGAAGGGGATCCCCAGAGACCCACACAGCAGAGCACGGCCACAGCACACACGCAGCCCGTGGTGCTGCCAGGCAGCACAACAAAAGATAAAGAGCTCCAAACCACACAGTAAGGCTAGCAGCTTACATAAAAGCTAAAACACAAGCCCTAACACCTAAAAAAAATAAATAGAAACTTTCCTCTCTGTAGATCTCAACCTTTCACTTCCAGGTTTTACACTATTAGCCTGTTCTTACGAGACACAACCGCCACAGCTTTGGCGGCAGCAGAGCCCTGGGCAGGAGTTACCCAGGCCCTGCAGGCCCCACCGAAAACTCCTCACACCCCACAGCCCTTCCCGCGTAACCGAGACGGCAGCGCGATGAGCCAGGTGGAGCGGCCTCCGCCACAGAGACCATCCACACCGCTTCCTTGGCCCCACGAGCCCCGCATCACAACCACAGCGAGCCTTCTGCCAGAGAAGGCCCGGTGCCCCCACAGAGCCCGGGCCCGATGCGCACTCACCTGCCCGGCCCCGGCCGTTCCTGGGCTCGCACTCCGCTCCGGCCGCGGCTTCTTTTCGAATCCGACCAATGGCAGAGCACGACGCCGCGCAGCCTCCTGGGAGGACAGCGCTACTGTGGCGCAGGGCCCGACGGGAAGTGTAGTCCCGGAGGGGCGGGGCTGCCTGTCCCGGTTTGCCCTCGGGACGCGGCCGCGCTCCGCTGGGTCGGAGAGCCCGAGGCGGCTTTGGGGAGGTTGCGGCTCTGTGGGGTCTGTGGCTTTGTGGGGTCTGTGATGCCGCCGCCACACGGGGCCGGCGCCACACGGGGCCGCCAGCGCCCGGCCCCTCTGCGAGAGCAGGACCTCCGCTGCCGCGGGAAGGCGCCCTGGCCCCGCCGGGCCTGCCCTCAGCTGCCTGCAGCGGCCGGACTTCGCCTCTCTCAGGTGCGGCAGAAGGACGAGTGTAAGTTCGAGCTTGTCGGGGCTCTGGGTAATTACAGGCCTTTTGCTGTCTGTTTATAAACAGGATGATCACTGTTTGCAGGTGGTGAGAGGGAAGATGTCAGTGACTTTCTCGATGCCTTGTACCGGAGCCGGGATCAGCTGAATTGGGAAATTCCCGTTTTAAGATCGGGATGTGTTTGTGCCTTACCCTGGGTTCCAGTCCTGACAAATGACAGCTGTAGAAGACGCTTAGTATAGATCCTTTGTTTAAAACCTTCCCCAGGCCGAAATTGTTGCTGAGTGCCAGGTTTGCATGGTGGGTATTTAATTTCTTAATCAGCAATGAGAGAAATTATTTGGCTTTATTTTCAAAACAATGTCATAATGCCAGTGAGATCAGTGAGATCTGGAATATCAGGGTATAGTAATGTACAGAATTTGGTAACAAAAATCACCATGAGTTTCTCTTTCGAATTGGACAGAAAGTCTTTCAACCTTAATAAGGAATGTCTGCCAGTTTTGAATTGAAATAAAATGACAGGTAACTTGAAGACAGTCAGTATCTGCCAACACCAAATGTTTGTTCTTCATTTGAAGAAAAGGCTGCCAGTGAAAGCAAGCAATTCTGTAAAGGAATAATTCTACACAGATTTTAAATCATCTGCATTCCTGAGGTTTTCTATAACATTAAATTCTATCTTTCTTTAAGCACAGGCTGTATCATACCAATAAAAGAGGTATAGTAAAATATTTCAGTTTGATTGTAGGCCACGTTGTAAGAGTTGGTCTGTTTCAACAGCAGAAAATGATGCAATGTTGAATTTGAAACTGTTTGCTAGCAAAACTGAAAAGTTCTTGAAATCATGCTGTAAGACTCTGGCTAACCTTTTTAAAATTATTTTGGTTTCTATCCTGAACAGAATACAAACTACTGAACTTACCTAATGCCAAATCACCTTTTTCATATCGGGAGAGGACTAAGAATGAGTTTCAAAATAAGGGAAAAAATCAGCTCCTGCGAGAAAACATGAAAGTTGTTGTCTTCTACTTGTTGGAAAGGAAAACTGACGATCTTGGAATATTTTGCAAGGTATATTGCTAAAAACATTGGGGTCTATGTCGTAGAAATTTTTTCTTGCTAAGTTGGGGTGTCACAAAGCTCCTAGTACAAGCAATATTTTGATTTTGTTTGAATTTTAGGTATCTGAAACTGTTTTTATGATACTGCACGTGCTACATAAATTAAACTAGAATCTTAAAGGACTCCCATCAGGATATTGAAAGGGCAAACTAAACCACAATCTGACATGTGTTCCCAGCCTCACTCAAACCACGATAAAGAAAGCATTAGGTCAGCATAACCAATCCAGCCTGCTTTGGAGTGGGTGATGATGAAACTCCTATTATGTAAATAAGCTTTACAGCTTTCTATCAAAATCTTTACTGTTCTTAAAATGGTTTGTGCAAGGACACCAATTGCAACAAAAATATCTGCTGCTAAAATAGCATTCAGTAATTCATTCACCCCTGAAATTTGATTATGTTTCTTTTCAAATTCTTTAACTTATGTAGCATGCTTGGCACTCACAAGAGAAAAAGATTTTTATAAGGGACTTGTTAGAACTGTTACCATTACCCTTAGAAATTTATGTTCCTTGTATTTGAGACAGGATTCAAAACTTGTGGATAGTCTCCTCATGACAGTGATGAGATGATGCCCTATGAGACAGCATATCTCAGCTTGCTTTTACATTGCTGTCAGAAGTAATTAGAGACAGTCAACACTCCCCAGCATCCTTCAGCACATCTGAGTAGCAGCCAAACCAGAACTGACTTCAGTTTCTTTGTACTCAGCTCACCTTCCCCAGGGAACTAACCAAGTACTTGAGTTTCCTCTAATCGCTCTTGGTTCTGCTGTGCTTCTCCATGCCCTGACAGCACTGCCATTCATCCTGGGTGCAGGCCAAGTCCTTCTGCAGGGGTCATTTGGAGCTGACTGGCAAGAGCACTCCTGTTTCTTGTCACAGATATGTCTTGGAGGAAAGTGGTGCATTGTGTAATCCTCCTGGTAGTCTGACATGCCAGCCCTTTTGAATTCCAATCTTTCAGGGCAGTGTCATTTATCCTGTTACTTGCACAGTCTGGTAGATGCATTTCACACTTCCTTTAATTTGATCCTGTACCCTCTGCTGCACTCTCGTCAGTTACCTTCAGGCTTCTAATGCATGTACAGCAGATTTTATGAACTCATAACTTCACAGGCTGTTGATTCACATTTTTTTCTTTAGCACTGTAGGTATGTTTCCCTTTATCATCTATTTTAAGCAATGAGGTACTTCTTCAGTCTCATAGGTGCTTCCTGGTTTGGAAGGCTTTGCCCTGGATGACAGGTGGCTTAGGGGCAGGGAGATATTTGGTGCTGGACGAAAAAAAGCAGCTGGCTGAGGCATCAGGCCCCAATTTCTGAGGGAGGCAGGAGTTTTCTCTCCTCTGTCTGCAGATGCTGCTGCTGTTTTATAGCAAATTTTGCTAACTGAGTAATTGTGGGTTTTCAGGTGAGGTAGGAAGAAACCTTCTGGAAAGAACTCACAGATGGTTGTGAGGCTATTCCTTTGAAGCCTTAAGAATATAAAATATTGTTTGGAAAATGAATTACAGGCTCACACGCAAAAAGTGGCCTTCAGGAGTGTATTCAAACATGAGAGAGCCATTCAGGAGCCTGGAAAAGAAGGAAGGGATCACTGATGGGCAGCTGGAGGCACCTGTAACACCTGGTGCTGGACTTAGGCCTTAATGCTTGTCCTCTGGGAACTGTCATGCTTGTGCTTCTCAAAGATGCAGTGAAGTCACATGCTGGTGTTTTATGTAATGAAAATGTGCTACATGTGCTCACTATATAATTTTTAAAGCTTCATGTGAAAATCTATGCATGGCATATAGAGTATTACTTCTTCAGCAAGAGCCGTGTTGTCTTAGGAGGAGATTTGAAATACATTTTCTGAGATGTATTTCTTTCGTTTTACATAATTCAAGACTTTGTCTTTGGAAAGGGTGCAGTTGAGACTAAAAAAGCTATTGCTGTGTCTTCCTGTTTCTCCCCCCAACTTCTGGAATTCCTTCTGTCCCTCTTTGAAGTATTGCATAATTCTATGATGAACTAAAGAGATTATTTCAGCTGTAACCAACCTTTAAATCTTGTAATGAAGCAAAAAACTTTTAATTATTTTCTGCAATGCTTTAATACAATTAATCATTGCTTTGAAGGTCAGATCTTGCATTTTGAAATCAGAAACTTCTACTTCTCATAAATGGTAAGAACTGTTTTCATATTGTGACACAGGCATTTGTCATGTAAATGTATCAGCTGTTTTGTCTGGCTAATAGTCATATGGTGAATGGTGTAGTTAGTTTTTAGGGGTTTAAGATACATGTATTCAATAGTAAAACTATTGTTAATATAATTATATGTGATAGAAAAATAAATAAGAACATAATTAATAAAATATACAGTCACCAATTTTATTCTGTGAAATTCTGTGTATTTTTGTGAGAAAAGATGACTACTCTTAAATTGTGTGCTGTGTGATTTTTAGGAACAAGTGTGTATAGATGGCTTTTCCATAGCTAAATACAGTTTGTGGGACATTTGTGTTGTGCCCCAGTAAATGAGCACTAGCCCAGGTAGACCAGTTGAGGGTCACAACCCTTTGTAAACAAGGCATTTTTGAGTTACTGGTAATCACATAATTGGAACTCTTGACAGAGAATCATCGAGAAAGAAGACTGATGGCTGATATTGAATAATTGGTTAATATTCTTTTCTCCTAGTCAGCATTATACTGATACCTCAGGATATACTCTTAGAAATGACTCTACAGGTAGAATGATAAATTGAATACCATACTTAGAGTAAATCAGGATGAGCTTTGGCACTGTTTTCCCATAGTCTGTATCTTGCATCTTAGTTTTCCTGTGGATTTCAAGTTCTTATAACCTTTTGTCATAAAAATGGAGTTGTATTGTTGATACAGAAGATACAGTCCAGAAACACTGGCTGTTTCAGGAGATTTTTTTTAATGTATGCTGCTTATATTTCATGAATGGTATTTGAACTCTGCATCCAACTTTTGTTTGGTTCCTTGAAATGCCTCCTGCTTTTTTTGTTTGTTTATTTTTTGTTTTGTTTTGTTTTTTATTTCTAAAGCTGTGTCTAAGTTCTGCATAATGTCTTTATCTTCCAGATTTGAGTCCAAATATATTGCCACTTTTTTGTATACATGATGTTAACTATTTTATTTGCAGACAGTGTGCTAGCTCCAGGTTAAGGGCTGGAGGTGCATTCCAAGTCTTATAAGTAAAACTTTATTTCTCCCCATGTGTTATTGATTCTTTTTCAATCATCTGCTGAGCTGTATAAATACCAAAAAGAGTATTTTGAAGGTAAAATCTCAGGGTTGGCTTTTCCTAAAATGAAACATATGTTTGAGTTTTATTGCAATTGAGATTTCAGAAATTTTATTTATCTTCCAAGCTGCTTGTGGAAATTCTTCCTGGTGTAAGAAATTCAAGCTTTAATCATGAGTATTACTTTTTGAAGAATATTGTTAAGGGTTTTTTTTAATAGTGCTGTGTAAAGTGCAGGCTCTAAATAACTATCTAATGATCCCAGAACCTTCAGAACAGCCCCAGAAAATTTTACCAAAGTCATTCTGTTAAAAGTTACATTCTCAATTGTTACTCTATCTTCTTATTAAAAGCTTAACAAGGTAAATAAATTGGAACATGAATGCAACACGTACCTAGAGTAATACAATTCTGAAATAAGGAAACTGGCCAAGATACCTCTAAATATATATCAGATATATAGCTTTTAGCTGAAGAAGCTGAAAGAATTCGAGTAAAGGGGTGGGTGTGGGTACAAACAGCTGTAAGTTCTCTGCAGAAGGCAGAGAACTGGGCAGTTTTTTGTCTCAGAAATATAAGGTGCCTCAAAAAGAAGTGGATCAAGAGCAAGAAGTTTACAGCTTAAATAACATGGGCTAAATCCAAGAAGCAGGCTATGTTGTAGTGTAGTATTACTCATCTTGCTGGCTCTGACACCCAAGACAGAGTTTCTTTTATTCTTGCCAAATGTCAACCATCTGTCTTGACCTCAGGAATTATTGCCATTCCCTGACATTATATACCTTTCCTTGGAACGTCATCCTGGCTTTGAGCACTCAGGACTTCTGCTCTATCTCACGTGAAGATGTGATTGGAGTGGGAAAGTCACACCACTGGCCTTCAGATGTTTTAACTTGAGCTTCCTGTACAACCTGTGCTGAGAAACACTCAGAATGGATTCAGGCCTATGTTAAATTCTTGTTCTTGAAGTGGACTTAAACTACATGGTACAGCTAAGTTATGTAATGGTAACCCAAATTACCCTTTGGAGGAACCTTGCTTTTTTTGGTAGCCTCTTAGCGTAGATATCAAAATTGATGTCTAGGTTTGGGTGACATGGTTATCCTACAGCATGATAAAAGGGTAAGAAATTAACATTCAGAAGACAAAATTCTTAATCAGTGACATACCTTTAAAGGACTGAAAAATAGTGATTCTTTGACAATAGCAAATGGCCAGGGCTTACATTTTACTGTATTACCAGCTGAGCATTGGCCATCCTGGAGGAAAAACAAACAGAAGGCAGAGAGCTTAATACATGCTAGACATCTGTCCTGCATAGAACAAAATCATAGTCCTGAACAGAAGAGCCTGCATTTGTGGCATGCAATTGGTCTACAGTGGTCCTTGCACTCCTGAAGAGAAACACAGCCTCCTTCAGTCAAAGTGGACCAGCAGATGAAAGGCTATGAAAACTCACGAAGTCTCAGTTGCTTCTCAAAGGATGGATTAATGAGTAGCTAACTTTTTTGTTTGACACATTCTTATGCCATTATTTTTAGCCGAATCAGCCAGTAGATCTGTGGCCAAACAAATGCTGGGGCAGCAGAAGAGCAGGCAGAAATGCTGGTGGGACAGGAGGGCAGGGCTGTTTCTCTTGTGTTAGGCAGTCTTGGGTTGGCTAAACTGTAAAGTTGCATCTTTGGCAGTTCTTCAGCAAGGACTTGAGTGTGCAGGTGCCTGCCTGGATTGCAGCCTTTGAGCATATCCAGACTTGCAGAAATAGAGAGTATTTCCAAAGGTAGTTTAACATCTTGTTCTCAATTTGATGCTGCCCTGCCTGATGTTGTCACAACATGCTGCAGCCAAGGATAAGCAAAGTTTTGAAATGGGTCAGGCTTCCTTATTGAAACTCTCACAGCTGAAATCTGAAGAAACTGAAAGGTTGAATGCTACTAAGTACTGGCTGATCTGATCCTCAGTAGTCAGAATAAACCCTGTTTTGCAAAAAATGAGAGATAAATAGTGAAATTCCATTGTTGCTAATTCAGTTTTTCGCATCTGAATTTTCCTGTCTTGTTTAAACAAATTATAGGATCTGATTGCTGTTTCAATCAGGTGCTTTGAATAGTGTTGCCAAGTACTGTCATACTGCCTCACTTCACTGTATATGTGATGCACTGAAGAACACACACACATTTAAAAATTACTGTGAGATCCTTCTGGGTGAAAGGCATTATAAAAAGGACATAATTATTTCAACATTTGATTCAGATATTCTATATAAAGCACATTGTAGCATTATGAAAAGAACCAAAACATTTAACAATTTTGGGGGGGAAGAGAGGAATCCTTTTTATTTTTAAGGATAATATTAGTATAAAGTTAAAAATGAGTCATATTCTAATTTCTGACTTGGTGACTCATGTTCTTGGCAAAGTAATTACCCAAGACAAGTGACTCAGAAATAGATGCTATGGTTTTATGGCTATTGCTGTTACAACTAAACATGAGGTATGATTTTTGGGTATAACAAATGTAGCTATACCCGGCAAATTATGCCACAGTGCTGGTTGAGGGTGTATTACACGTGCAGATTCCTTTAATCTGATGTGGTTTTTTTCCTTTTGAGGTAGGATGGTGTAGCTGGCTTCTGAGTGTCTAAAGCAGCCATGGCCACCAAGAATCTCAGGAGTGCATTTGGACAAGGAAAATCTAATCTGGTATGTATTTCTTTCCATCCAGGAGTGGTGATTTGTTAAAGCCTCATCACAGGAGCATTTCTCTGATTAAACTTTTCACTTCAGATTCTTAATAAATCATTCGATGAGTATTGTTGAGAATATTGATCTGGAGATGATGGGAAGATTCGTGCCATATTTACTTGGGATGAATATAGTACCAGATGTTAGCTGTAATCCTCTCTCTGTTTTTGTTTCTTTTTTTTTTTCCATGCCCTCTCTGCTCCTCCTTGGGCTGCAGTCTGTAAAGTACTATCACAATGCAGGTCTGCTCTGATGAAACCACAACTAATGCTGATGCCTGCCTATGGTGGGAAGAGAACCCAGATTATAAACTTGCGATTTCTGGCCTCTTAATAGGCAAGTCTGTTGCTCATCTCCCCGTCGGTTCCCTTTGTTTCTGTTCTTCCTCTTTTATTATTAACTCATATTGAAGTTCAGTGTCACTGTTTCCTGGGAACCCAGTTTCATTTGGGTGTACATACAGTCCAGAGAAGTCACATATTACCTCCATGGTGGGAGTGCATCATGCAATGAAAATAGAAAAAAATTCTGTTTCAATAGTTCTGAATGATTTTCAGCTGAAGCAATGAAAAAGAAAGTCATATTTTAGTGAAACGTTCATGTTTCTCAAACATGATTTTTAAATTGAGAAATTAAGTTTATAGTAACATTAGATATTAATCATAAGTATTGCACATACCTATACAGCCTTATTCTCAGAAAGCAGGCTATTCATTAGTATAGCTGAAATGATTCCTGTAGTGAGGCAGGAGAATGTCCTAAGCAAGCTGCATTGAATAGTAGTTTGTATTCTCTTTCTTTTGTTTGATTGTGAGTATAGCGGACAACAGATGAAATAATTACTGACGCAGAAAATAACACAAATCATGTCAAACAAGGACTTCAAACACCATACTTTGAGGTCAATTACCTGTGTGCCTGGAACTTTGATCACACTGGTAATGGCCAGATGACATAACTTGGGTGGATGTACAGGCAAAGATAAATAGGCAGGCTTTTCATTCCATTTTCAAGCAGAACTAGAAATGTCAGTGAAGTGAAAATGTGTGTTTGTAATATGCTCAAGGAATTCCAACAAAGAAAGCTAATACTGATGAGTTAATTTGCTGAAACTGCAAGCAAAGGGTTTGTTTGGTATTTAAACTTAAATGGATCCTGTTTCCAATAAGCAGCATGAAGGAGGAGTATTTCCAGGGCACTGCCATACCAAATGGAAGACATCGTGTTCTCTGCCTGATGAAATGTAAGTTTGACTGTTAATCAGCCTGCCTAAAGCACTGCTATATTAATAGCCAGTTGTCCTGAGAATACAGCTTCTGGGGAACTGAAGATGTTTCCTAATTTATTTTAAAAAAAAAAAAGATTTTTTTTTTTTAAGATATTCTGATGTTTTTCAAAAAGAAGTCTTTCAGATTTCCATTTTAGCACTGACCCTGCCTAGGAAAATGAGTTCAAAAACTGAGAATGACTGTGGAGTTCTGCTACTAAGTTTTTCAGCTGAGGAGCATGGACATTTGAATTTCTGTTTTGGGTCAAAATGATCCAAATACAGCTTTCATTTTGGAAGTGAGTCCTGTCTGCAAGTCCTTTCTCAGCTATCTTGCTACTTTTTATTTAAGCATTGTTGCTTTTTTCTTTAAATGGAATGTGAGAAGAGCAGTTATTCCCAGTTTGTAAAGGCTCTGTGTGCACAGAGCACCATGTACTTGAAAATTATTTAAATTCGGAACTATGTTTTATCTTACTTTTTTGCTTATGTCAGTCTATGCTGTGACTGAAGTCAATCTGTTTATAATCAAATTTAAACTTGGTTGGTGATTGGAGACGGTGACTTTTGGGATTTTTGTTTTAATCACAGACATTCTAATTCACTGAAATTAGGGTTCTAGTCTGATTTCTCTCTACAGAAAAGATAAGGGGTTTTTCCTTAACATTTTCATTAATTGTTTGTCTTTGCCGTTCCTATGAAAATAGTCATGATAAGCCCATCATTGCTGCTCTTTGCATTTGCTTCAAAATATGGGAATGAATCTGCTCTAAAAATGACTTTGTCTATGTATGTCTTTATATATTCTGGGAGTATCTAAGGTCTGAAAAGTGCTGATGATAAGGATGTCATAAATCAGACAAGTTTTTTTTTTTGTTAAGGATTTTAGGCCACATGTATAGATTTCAGTTTGTATCAGATTGCAGTTGTACCTATGAATGAAGACTAATGTCCTATTTGTGGGCATTATGTTATGTGCAGTCCATGACCACTGATGCCTCATAACCACTGCATCTTACACCTTTATCTGATGTGGTGTGTGTACCTTCCTTTCTGACCTGTGTGCTTATTCTGCTTGTTCTCAATCTTTTTATTTTCCTTTTTTTTGTGTGTGTGTGTGTTTTGGGTTTTTGTTTGTTTGGTTCTATATTTTGGTTTGGTTCCCCCAAGAGGAAATGGAACAAAGATAAGATACATGTCTCCTCTGGTACATAAATTAAATTTTATAAATGAAGAAAAAGCAAGTCAGTTGGTGCTTACTACTTTTAGAGCAGTCAGGAAAAAAGGATGAGGGATAGATGTCTTTGCTGTATCAGTTCTGTTTTTAGCAGATACATAAAGGTTTTGTAAACTGATAAAAAAAAAGTATCTTTGTCTTCTATTTTACAGGAGATACACAATGCTTTTGTTTTCTCATTCCATGTGTGACACCACTGGCACCAAATGAAATAGTAGCTTCTTTATCTGACATCCATGTCAAAGTTAAGGATAAATACAATAAATTTCATCAGGAGTGTTCATGAGATCAAGGGTTGAAAAGAACAATAAATGTCTATAAACAGAGCTTTATATGTAGTTGTTAAAGTGATGTCCCAGGGTGTTACAGCATATGTTAGAAGATGCAAAATCTTTTGTGCTCCATGGTACTTGGCATGTTTCTTAGATACTTCCATGTTAATAATTGATCCAAATAACTTGTTTTGATCACCCCTATGGTATCTTTGAGTCTTAAATTCCCATTAGACAAAGTGTGTGTTTGTATTAGATATGTTTTATTACAAGAAAACAAATATTTTGGTGACACTTAAGATCCCTGCAGTGAAATACAAATCACCTCCTATGCAGGAGAGACACTGAAAGTTGCTTTCAAAGCTAGGGGATCTTTTTCACAATGTCTTTAATGAAAAAACAGAAGTCTATAATTACAGTTCTGATCTCTTTTTTAGTGTATACATAGTTTGTATTGTCCTTGTGAAAGCCTGAAAGCTCTAAATTGGCCTCTTGAACATAGTGAAATGCACAGCACAGAACATATTTACTGTAAGGTAAAGTTATTAGTTCCAGAAATATTCAGAAGATACAGCTAGGGCAAACCCACCCTATGCTACCATAAGGTTATTTCCCTTCTTTGTTACCAGGTAGTCGGAGCATATAAGGACAAATTTGTCATTTGTAGCATAGCTCCTTCCTACATAAAACTCTCATTCTTTGCAAACATGGATTAAAAAGGTATTTTTAAAAATATTAGCATTTGTGTGTTATTGCCTGTGGTTTCAACTTAAACTCACAAGGACATTCTAAATGTTTTTTAGCTTAAACAGGTCTTTGGTTTATCTGTCTCAAAGTACATATTCTACTAAATTTTTAGCTCCAGGTGAGTTGTGGTGTTTGGACTTAAACCCTGTGCTTAAATATTCATTCAGACATAGGCTTCCTTGCTGGAAAAGTACTAAAAGTGTGGTGTGTTGCCATTTTACACTAATTCTCATCTCTGGGCTAGTTTAAAAGAAGGAAAATTAAACCTCTGTGTCCTTTCTAGGCTCTGATGGGCACTGTGTGTTCCCTCCTGAGTTAGAGGAGTAAGCCAGTTTTGTCTGCATTGGAGGTATGTGTATGCAGCTAGAATAGTTTAAAGAGATGCCTTTTTTTATCTCTTCCAAACATAGGAAGGCATTCCTTAGGCATGGGAACTCAGGTTCCCTGTTGCTACCTGATTCATTATCATTAATATCCAGGGAAATTTCATGTCAGCATTTAAGCTCTGGGAGTGCAGACCAATTCAAGTAAAAAGTCTCTTGAGCAGCTGACTGTTGATAGGAGAACCAGTTTCTCCTCTTTAGATGTGGCAGTGCTGAATAAGGAAGAGATAGTCCTTCGTATTTGGCAGCCGTTCATTCTTCCAGACTGCTTGTTTTGAAACTATCACTTACCTCCTGATTGCATTGTGAAGGACCATATGAAAATGCTGAGTTGAAAAGAAAGTGAAAGACATTCAGCTGAGCAAAACCAGTATGTATACATACATGAGGATAATTGTCTGTGGGGGAGCAGTCAGGAGCAAAGGCCATTGTTTTCTCTACCAAGTGCTCTGCCTCTTTTTGCAATAATTTATGATGATATGATGATGAACATTATTTCTCAATCAGTGGGTTGTGAACTTGCATGTTTTCCAGTCACATTTTGTGTATTTAAGTTTGATAGTTAAAGATAAGCAGTAGTACACTGAGCCAAATACTTGGGTACAAGGTAGACTTTATGGGGCAAAGGAGAGTGCGTTGGAAATGAGTTTTCTACCTTTTTTACGTACCTAAGAGTTTTAATCCATTACATGTTTGTTTTCTTTTTAAAAAAGTTCTCTGCAGAATAGACACTATGACCTGGAAAAAAAAGATTATTTGCCTCCAACAGCTGCTTTATCTTCACTGTCTGGTACTCATAAGAAATAATCAAGGACCCTAAATGCTACTAATTTGGGCAGTTTTATTTGAAATGTCTGAACTAAGGCACTTAAATTTTTTGTTTCCTGTAAAATAAGAGCACCAACAGCTCTTTAACTGCCAGGGATCAGTTAAAAGTTGGAGAGAGCAAGTGTAAACTAAGTTATAATTGTCTAGTTGGACATAGAAACAGAGGTATTGGCAAGGAAGACTTTAGAGAGAAAAGGTTATCACTGCTTTGTGACCGCTGCATGCTTTCTTTCAGTTGGGATAAAAGACAGCAACCACAATCCCTAATCTCATCTCAGAACTGCCAGAGGAGAACTGTAGAAGCCACTTGGACTGCTGCAAAGTCTGGCCACAGGGATGGGCAAGATGGTAAGACCAGCCTACATCTATGTACCCTTCTGACTCTTATTCCCTAGTCTTGGCTGCTGTTATTAGATGTGTAAGTCAAGTCTGTTACACAGGCAGATAGTGATTGGACAAGGGGGAGCAGAGATTTACAATTGATATTGTTAGGAAGAAATTCTCTCTCAGAGGATAGTGGGGCACTGGAAAAGGTTGTGCAGACAAGTTGTGAGTCCATTCCTGGGAGTGTTCAAGGCCAGATTGGATGGGGCACTAAGCAACCTGATCTGTCAGGTGGCATCCTTCTACGTGGCAGGGGGGCTGGAACTAAATGGTATTTAAGATCCCTTCCACCACACATAATTCTGTGTCCTAGTCCAGACAGCATTCCAGGTAGCATTCATGCTGCCTTGCCTGGCCACTGAGCTTGGTGCTTGGGCCAGGAGATCTATCTATGCCCTATTTGTCATCAACAAAGAGAAAGAACATTCTTCCTCATGGCTGTTCAAACTGCCAAAGCAACATTCCTGCTTAGACAGAGTGCCTTTTTCTGTGTTTCTCTCCCTGGATGAAAATGAGGGGGAGATGAACTTCCCCTTTGTGCAAGGCTTTTCTTCGTAACATCAACAGGTTTTCTTCAAGTGCCACAGAAGGCATAATTGAAAGAAGCCTGTACTAATAGGTGGGTGAAAAGGGAAGGAACTAATGGTCTCAATATAATCTTTCTTGGCCTCAATCTGACAAAGATTTAGGCATATGGCTAAATTGATGCCATTCATTTCCCCTGTCATCTGCAATCAGTTTCCCCTCTCAGATGCATTAGTGTTTGGGGGAAGCAGAATTCTCATGTGAGCTAGCTGTTGTGATAGTAAGACTTCCTTAGCTTTCCTGAGTCACACCAATAATTCCAGAGGTCTTTACATCCATTTTTAAATACTCTGACATTGCACTTTCCCGATAAGAATTTTGCGCAGTTTTAGAGCTGTTTTGTCCTCTTTGATTTACACATCTATCGCTTGTCATTATATAGTTACGCTTGACTGTTCGTCTTCTAGCCCTGCAGTTTTTGAGAAAAAGAACTTGAAAAAAACATGTGTCTACCAAAGGTCCTGCATACACCAAATCAGGTTTTTTTCCCAGTTCTGAAGATAAATTGAGAAGAAATACCAGACTCTTAGACCTGGCACTTTCTATTTGATATGTGCAATATGTGAATGAACCTAAAACAAATCAACAGTATTTTTTGTTTTGTGATGAATGTTCTAAATAGTTAATTTATTCTGCTTTACTGCACTTGCTTTATTTCAAAGAGGAAAAATTGAGTAAGAACTAGTATAACTGGCCTGCAGTATACAAACAGGATAAACATGGAAATAATTTGAATAGAAATATAAACAGAAATGGCAGAGAGCCAGCAACTGCTTGACTATAAATACTCAGGCATCTATAGAAGTCTCTTTCCTTAGATTCTTTGCATTGTGTAAAACAGTCTGTGTAGTTTGAGATGTGCATGTGTCTTGTTACCACTTCTCTCCAAAATATGACCAAACCTTTATAGCTGATTGGCTTTGAATTAGAATAACACCACTGGTGCTCTGTAAGACTTTTGTTGGTTTTAGATAACAGATTTACATGTGGACTGCACCTGTTTGATACTTATTTTAGCTTAGCCTTAGACCACAGATATAGGAGTCCCATGGAACGAAAGAGGGAAACACAACCCTCAGAGGTTCCTAAAAAATTTCAAGCCAGGATGATAATATACCTGAAAGGGTGGTGTGTTTTGTTTGTTTGTTTGTTTGTTTTTTCCAGTTCCATTAGTTTTGAACTGTAACACCTGGAGCACAGCACTTTTGAACCATGGCAAGGTATCCTAACTGCAAGGGAGTCAGTATTGCTGAAACTGACAGAGTTAGAGAATTGCAGACTTGCCCTCTGTGTTTATAAACAAATAAGAGGTGAGAGAAAGCTGAGTGTCTGAAGCACAGGCAGGTATGGAATAATCCATTATGTGTTTGCTGTGCAGATGTAATATGTGTAATATGTATGTAATAGGTGGGTCAGTATAGCAGACTTGTTCAGCGATCTGAGGTCATTTGTGTCCTGGATTGTTCAGCATACAATGTGTTTGTAGTCCTTTTCCCACCAGATTGCTAGTTTACAGTGAGATATATAGAAAATATTTTAAAATATAAACTAGGAGCTTCCACCTGCTTCAGTTGAGGAAGAAAGACAGAAATACAGAGTAAATGTTAATTTTGAAAGAACTGAAATCATCCTTGACTTAGTTTCTCAATATTGCACATAGATTCTATTTAGATTGTCTTACAAGTTTAACTGAAAACTGAACTGGTAAGCATGGTTTGCTTAGAAAGCTAGGGTAAAAGGAAGAGGAAAAAATTGCTTTAGTTGCACCAAGGTGTTAGAAACTTCATTTGTAATACATGCCATGACTTCAGTGACAGATTTTATATGCTCCA
The DNA here is from genome assembly GCF_030490865.1 of Poecile atricapillus. Lineage (NCBI taxonomy): Eukaryota > Metazoa > Chordata > Aves > Passeriformes > Paridae > Poecile > Poecile atricapillus. The sequence goes on along the minus strand of NC_081254.1, from coordinate 21,642,275 downwards.
GTCCACTTCTATCTGTGGCATAATTATGCAAAATTAACAGCAAAATATTAGGGAAATACTTAATTAGAAATAAAGGATTGGAAGGAACTTAAGAAAAGTGCCCTTTCCTTGCTTTAAGTCTGGATTGGTTCTACTTAAACTGTTCATCCACAAATACTTAGTTTCTCGTAAAAACTCGCCAGCAATGAACAGTCAAGTCTTCCAGTTCTGTCTTTGTTTAACTGCATGCTAGGAAATGTCTGCCTCCAGTGTAAATTTCCCTTCCTGCAGTTGCCACTTTCTTATTTCTGAACAACTGTGATGATTTCCTTTGCTGCTACCTCTTCTAGATTGTATACCCTTTCAAATCTTTCATTTCATTGATAAAACTTGATGTTTTAATTTCATTCTGTTAGTTATTCCAAAAGCTTTTTAGAAGCCTAAAATTTGACAGAGTATTTGAGTGCAGTATTCCAGTGTGTCAGTGGAAGGATTATTCTGCTACCACAAGGAAATTACGAGTGCAATTAAAGGTGCTGTTGCTTTTGTTGGAGTAAAGTAAAAAGTTGCCACCTTTCAGCTGAGATACAGTAACTGCTCTTGTGTCTGCTCCCAGCAAATGCGGAGCAAAACAAGTTTGATCTCCTGTTCTATATGGGGCTGGCTGTATGTGCAGTCGTTTTCTGTGTCGGGGATGAGAAGGGACAGCTGTTACCAGCTGGAGGACAGTAGCAGCAAGGCTTCTTCATGCCCTAAGAGGCTGGACATGACAATTTCATAAATTGTACCCAGCCAACTGCCCAGATCTGCCATCAAATGACATGAAGGTCTGTGCCAGTCCAGGCAGCAGCCTTCTGCTTTGTAGTTTAAACATAATCTGGTAAATTAGGGATTTCTCAAGGAATTTCACAGTTTTGGAAGCACTAAGCCCCCATGTAGCAGTAACTGTTTGTAGCCTGTCTTCCTTCTTACCCTCTTCAGGACAGCCGCTTTTGGACTGGCAATTTCAAGTGCTTATGTGTAAGACTATTAAGAACATTTTAAATATTTAAATAATCTTCAGAATATTACTTGCAGGCTTTGAGGAAGAAAATTTTACTTTGTTCTCAAACACTCTTTCTTCATTTTCCCAACTTGGTGTGCATGTTTTTCTGTTGTTTGCTCCCAGCTACGTAAACACAATGTTCTGGTCTGGGCCAAGAAGTGGAGAGAATGCCACATTACCTCTCATGAAGCCATTTCTTAATGCAGTATCCCTTTCTGGAGGCAGTTATAATAGCTCTTTGTTCTTTGTACATGTTCTACTGTGGAGGCCCCATGTCCTGCCCCATCTCTAGGTGTAAGAAGGAGCCATTGTGAGACTTGTTTTTACTTTAAGGATAACCATGCATATAGTGACTGACAGTTTGTATAAAGAAATGACCTTCATATGCAGAGCAAAATTTAATTAGTGTTTCTTTTCTAGTATACACATGACACCGCAGCATAGTTCACCCAGTTTTATTTTATCTCCACTTGATATTTGATATATTCCATTCAGAAAATGCGTTTTTACACTTGGATATCTCAGCGGTCAGAGAATAAATCACAGTCACAAGATTACCAGTGCTGTGCAGGGAAAGCCAAGATACTTAAAAAGCATGAGGTCAAACACATTCAAGGTCACCCTAGTCCCTCTAAGCTGTTGAGTGACACGTGACAATGTAGACAAAAATTTGAACGTTCCGACCGATGAATAAGTAACTTTGTGTGAGGTGCAAGGCGTACCTGTGAACACACGCACCGAGGCCTCGGAGACACAGCTACCTGAGCCGCATGAGTGTGCGCCAGGGTACGCCGAAGCGAAAATGACACCGCAGGCGGTGTCAGGGGGCAGCCTGCTCAGCGTGCGCCAGCGAGCAGGGTCGCGGGCGCCAGGCCACAGCGCAGTTGTAGCGGGGGCAGCTTGCGGGTGGCCGTGCCCCGCCCCGGCGCACTCCCGGGGCCGCCGGCGGAGGCCCGCAGGTGCGGGGCGCGGCGCCGGGAGCGCGCACGTTGGCCGGGCGGGGGGGTCGCCGCGTCCCCGGCGAGGGCGGCGGCCGCCCCTCTGCAGCGCGCTGCGGGCAGGACGCCTGCGCCGTGCGGGGGGGGCGGGCGCCGCATCCCAGCGCTCGGAGCTGCGGGCACGGGCGCCGGCATGAGCGGAGGCTCCGCCGCGCCCAGCCGGACCTGAGCAGGGAGACAAAGGGGAGAAGCTGCCGCCATGGGCGAGCAGCTCCGCGCCCAGCCCGCCGCCCCGGCGGGGCCGCCGCCGCCCGCCGCCGCCTCCTGCTCGCTGCTCGGCGGGCTGCTGCAGAACGGCTTCCACCCCTCGGGCCCGCCGCTCAGCAACGGCGGCTGCGGGGAGCCGCCGCACCCGCTGCTGCTACGCCCGGAGCTGCCGCCGCTTAGCCACGGCTCCCCGGCCAAGAAATGCAGGCTGCGCCGGAGGGTGGACTCGGGCCGGCGGCACAGGCCACGTAAGTGATGACCGCGGCGGCTCTGGGGAGCGGCGCCGGCCCGGCCCCCTCCGCGCGGCGCTGCCGCAGCCCGGGCCGGTGTCGGGCGGCCGCGGGTCCCGCGCCACCTCCCTCCCTGCGGAGCGCCGCCCGGCCGGGACTGACGGCCGCCCGGCTACGCGCCGCGGGCGTTCCGCCCCCCTACGCCGGCTGCCGGGCGGGCGGAGCGAGGGCCCCGTGCCGGCCAATGCGGCGGCGCCGCCCGGGCACGGCCCCGCTCCCGCGTGGGCCGGGCCCGCCCTGCGCCAATGGGGCGGCGGCGGGCGGGGAGCGGCGGCCCGGCACAAACGCGGGCGGGCGGCGGGCGGCCGCTCCTTGCCGAGCAGCGCGTCGGGCGGTGCCCAGGGTCCTGCCCGTCTCGCTGCCTCCCTGCCGCACACATGAAGCTCATAGTGCCCAAGCAACACTGTGAGTAACGCCGGGCCGCCGGGGCGCTCTGGAGTGTGGGAAGGCTCCGCGGGCTTAGTATGTGCTCCTTTCCCAAGTGCTGTTAGAATGAAGGAAAAAATGAATCTGGGGACCCGTAGCAAGTTATTCTGACTGGCGGGGAAAAATATTTATAAACAGCTTAAATTTGTAATATGCTTCTAATTTAGGAAGTGTTCGTCAACTGCTGTCTATTTCAGGTTTGGTTTTAAGTCTGAGAGTCGAACGTCCTGTTTGTTAATTCTCTATTTCCTTAATTCTCTATGGTTTATTGATAAGTAAATAAATAAGTAAATAAGTGTTGATAAGTATTGCTTACTTGTAGGTAGGGAGGTATTGAATAATTCCGTGGTAAACTCTGCAAGTAAAACAATTTAGGGGGTAAAGTACTCTGTTTCTTTTCACTCTTACTTTCCTAGCTCTTTGCATAAACCCACAAATGTTTGCTTCTTTGTTACAAGTTCAGCATGTTCCAAAAGGGTAATGGGGATAGTCAGAATCATAGCTGCCTGCTGCCAAAACTCAAAGATGTTTCTACTCAGTAGGAAGTAGTGTGCATTTGGCTACTCTGGGTTTTGGGTTTTTCCTTTGTTTTGAAGTGAATATTAAAAAAACTTTTCTGGTTAAACAGAACATATTTAGAAACAACCTTGAAGAGCTGCACCTTTCACAGGACTGTGTATTAGCCAGTGCCTTTTCTGACTTTTTCAATGCTTTTGTTGAGCCATTCATGCCACTTTGCCCTAGTGTTATCTGAATTAATTAATCATGTAGTGCTTACAGTACCTGTTGATAGATAATTTAGTTCTCTATCAAATTTAACCTATCTATGACCAAGTTGTTCTCTGTCACAAACTGTTTTTATAGTCTTTGTCCTCTCTCACCCTTTCTTAATAAAAAAAAAACTGCAGAACTTGGACTTGATTTGGTGTAACTAAGAGAAGTCAGCACTTGCATATCAAACGCTTCATAATAGTAAAAACTATTCTTAAACAAAAAATAAAACTTTCAGGGATTCATGTAATCACTTGATTAAGAAACAGTGGGGGCCTTGGAATTTCTATCCCATCTTGAGGGGAAAAAAGAGCCCATCAGAGTACAAAGCACAGCTGACTGACTATATTGCCCAATATGTATGACAGCTGAATCTTCAGGTGTGGAGTTTTAGTGAAATGAGGCTTTAATGAAAACAGCAGTTGAGGGAAGTGCTTTGTAGAACTATTCTGTGGGCAATTTATTTGCTGATTAAAATATATGAATGCTTGCCGATATCCTTTTTAATATATATATATAGTTTATTTTGTACAAGAACAAGTTTGAAATTTAGTATTAGTCATACAGGAAATATGGATAGTATATTGTCACCATCTTAAAAAATTCATTACATTATTACTCAAATTGTCCTGGTACTGCATACCTTTCCACTGCATCGTCCTCTAGTCAATACTACACAGTACCATTTTTACTGGTTTGTTTGGTGCTTTTAATCCTGGTCTTTGCAGATGTTTGTTCTTTTCTTAAGGACAGATTGCAAAATGAAGTGCAGTTGCCACATGGCATGTGGAGACCAGTATTGATTGCAGGGTTTGCTTTGTGTGGTGGTGAAGATAATGAGATAATTGGCATTTCCCAATATTTCAACAAATGAAGCCTATCTTTCTGCAGCAATTATTCCTTTAAACTCTTATTTTCTTGATTGTTTTTACTTTCTGACAAAGTGAGGTAGAATTCTATGTCCACAAGTCTTTTTCCCCTCTCAGAAAGGAAGATTTCCCATGAAATCAGTATGCTTTGCTGATAAGCCTGCTGTGAGAGAGGACTCACCTAGTACTGCCCTGTTTGGAATCCTGTCTTTGCTTTCCTTCTTCCTTAGTTTAACTGGATGGGTTGCCAGGGTTGTTAACTAGGCTTGTGTCAGTTTTCTTTTTCTTTAGAAGTCAGTTTGTGGTATTATAACTACACTTGTGTGGATGGTCACACCTGTTTTACAAAAAGCTCTCTGCTTTTGGGTTTGAACTTTCTATGGGGTTGATTGTAACTTTTGGGTTTTGTTTGTTTGTTTTTCTGGTGAGGAGGAAGACATTCCATAAGCCCTTGTTACCGAAGATGAGCTGGAAGTCTTCACCTGATATGTGTGCATCATTTAGCTCTAGCTTTCTAAGGTTTGAGGAATCTTTAATTACTAAGCAGATATAATTAATTTTTTGAGCTGCATATTCTAGTTTTGTTCAAAGAAAAAAATGCTTCCATTTTATTTATTTATAACTTTGTAAAATTGGAAGAACTAATTGAAAAATATGTGTAAGCTATTATCGCTTTATTTTTTTTTAAATAAAAATCAGCTTTCAGAAGCTGTAAGAATACTGTACCATGTTATGTGTCTTGTTTTGATGTTTTGGGTTTTTTTTTTCCCTTTACTGCTTTTGGCTTTCTCACCTCCTCTGGACCCAATTAACACAGGAAGTTCCTAGATCATCAAAGTATCAAGCAGTGCAAATGAAATGTAAATGAAGTAATAGGATTTCAACATAAGTGTGTTCAGAAAGAAAAGCAGCCAAAACGAAGATATTTCATCTGAGATACTTATGACTAAGCTATCAGAGTATTGATACCACCATTCAAATTATTGATAAAAAAAATTAAATACTGTACCTGTCTTGAAAATGTACAGGCACTGTACATGTACCTGAAAATACAGGTCTTGTAAGAGAGATATATAAACTGAAACAGTTTTGGCAAAAGAATAAAGTGCTCCAAGCTAGTCAGGAATAAATCCAGGGCTCAGGTGCAGAGAAGAATGTTCTCTCCAGCAGGATTCAAGCACAATCTCTGAATGTTGAGGAGTAAAAAGATTCATCTAACCTTATGTGGTGGTTGTTTAAATGTATGAAAAGGATTAATCTTGGTTATCTTCTTTAATGGGGGCAAATTTTACTTGATGACCCAGGAGTTCCCTCTCATTCTTGCTTCTCCTGAGCTCTTGTCTGTGAGGAGCCTGTTGTGATTTGATATTTACTTTCCACATACCCTCATTATATTGTGTGTTAAGCATAAGATTTTTAAAAATCCAAGGTGTTGAAATCTGAGTATAATACTGTCTTGTAGGAATAGCCTGATACTGCAGAGTTAATGCAGAAACTAGGTAAAATGTATCGTGGAATTTCTCGTGAGTGAACCTTTGCCCCAGATACACAGCTGTTGGTGTGCATCAGATTACCTACTTATGCAATGCTTTAGATACCTTCTGTTTGCATTGTCACATGCTTCTGCAGCTAAATTTTGGACTAGTACAGATTTTTGTCTCATGATAACAAATCACAAAGTAGTTGGGACAGTTTATTAACATAAAGAGAATTAATTTTTTTAAGATAAGTAGAGTCTTTGATTTATGCTAGACTTCTGAGAACATATGATATATCTTCATGCTTTCTGTATCAGTTCCATAGGACCTAAAACTAGATTTTACAGTGTTATTTTTTTACTTACTGCTGTGTAGCAATGCAGTAGAATAGGTCTGCTTTTGCCACAGTTATAGATTCAATTGATCCAATAGGGATCTTGCATATCTACTGAAAAGAGAGATATCAGCTTATAAGCCTTATCAGACAATTTTAATTAAGTGCGTTTTTTTACGTTGTGAGAACATTTCTGCAACATATCTGGTGTCCATGCTGCTCATAGTACATCACACAATTTTGAGTAACTGAGATCAGCCTGAGATGTGGGTGGGATGGATTTTATTTTCCCCTCATTGCTTTCCTGGCTTTTTGTAATTCAGGGACACTTAATCAAGTTATCAATGAAATACAGGACTTCCAGTTTAAAACAAACCAACAGGAAACCTCAAACACTGCCCACCACCCCCCCCCCCCCAAAAAAAAACCCCAACAATCCAACCCAAACAGCAACCCACAAAGAAAAAAAACATACCAAACATAAAACCCCAAACCTCCACAATTTTCTCCCCATTTTCCCTCAAGTCTGTGAAAAACTTATCTACACAAACACCTTTCTTTCATACCCCCTGGCTGTAGTAGTGAGCAGGCTCTATTAGTTTTGATGGTCTCTGAATCATCTTACTTTCTGTATTCAGAGGCAGCAAACCCCAGGAGCACCTTCAGTTTGTGTGTATATTGCCATTAGCACCACATTCAGTGGCCCCAGGAAAGTTGAAGTATATAGGTACCAGCTGAGATGAATTATATATAGATGCGGAAAAGAACTGATAGTAGGTCAGTGGTGCATTTTGATTTGGAACATACTGATAGTAACAAAAAATACAATTAATACATTTTAAAATAATCACTGGAATACAGAAGTGTTACAGAAGTGTTTTTACTCTCACTGCAATTGTGCCTAAGTTATATGAATTTCAGTTAGAAACTTGGAGACTTGTTTTTTTTCCTAAGTGGTCAACCAGTCAAGATGGTTGTTGAATTATTGCAAGTAATTCCAACAGCGAGCTGGTGTTAGAAGTTGAGAAGAAAACTAAGTTGTTTTTCTGCATAACTGAAATACCTGGTTTTGTTGTCTGATCTTGGGCTCTTTATTTGTGCTGAAGAAAACTGCTGGTGTTCTAAAAGCAAAGTTCCTTTCTTTCTGCAGCAGTCCATTTGGCTCACAACAAAATGAAAGGAACTTAGATTCACAGAGAGAATTAACTAAAAAAAAAGTGTCCTGGTATTTTTGCTCACTTTATAAATGCAAGCTTTATGTGTAGCTATCCCAAAAACTATGCAGACTTGAAGAAACTTCATAGTTGTTTTCTGCAGTACTTATTCTGTGAGTTATTTGGTTATAACTCCTTAAAATGCTAAGATACAAAATGAAATGTCTTGGCAGTCATTTATGAACAACTCTCAGCTGTTAGTGCTTACTTTAACACTTTTATTGCTGGGCTTGTGTTTGATAGGAGGATGGAACACTTCTTGCCTCTCTTAAAGGTGAAATCTGCATTATGGCTTTATAACAAATATTGGTGCAGGTAGAGTGTAGCAGGTTTTATGCCCTTAATGAAAAACAGTAGAAATTGGCTTATACTTAGCTACAGGCTGGGTCTGTGTTGCATAGTTCAACCATGCTGCTTTTAAAATAGAACTTCCTGCTTTCATATAGTATACATCTGAGGAGGAGACTTAACTGTTCCAGTGGGTCAGGTAATTAAAGTTCTCAGTAGCTTTAATAAAGATTTGTGTAAATCACTAATGGGATTGGCATCCTGAGCTCCACTGCATTGGAATGTTGTGCGGTATGGACCGAACAGCTTTCACATAAATATTTACCTCGTACTTTCAAGAGTGTCTGTTAGTCTATAACATTTTGCTTCTTTAAAATAAAGCCTGTTTTAGAAATACTTGTTTCGAATTCTTCCCATTTTGGGGAATTCTCATGTATCTGCATAGGATTATGTATCTTCCCAAACCTCAAATTAGACTTAATTTCACTGTCTTTATGCAGCTTCTACAGCATGGAAAAAAAAATAAAATCAGACCTTACAACAGATAACCACAACTTCATTGGAGTGTATGCATTATGCCTGCCTTGTCCGTGGGGGACTGGGAGGAGAAACCGATGATTCAATTACTTGGCATACAGCAATGGAGTGAAATAACTGATTTAAATATCTGACATTTAAGGATTGGTTTGGGCAGGGGGAGCATATTAAAAATTGGGGAATTTAGACAAATTGTTCAGCCAGATGATGCTGAGACATTTGTGATAAGAAAAAAAGACTAAGCCTCTTTCAGCTTGAAACTGAGTAACTTAACAGTGATCTGTGATCACATGAGGAAGGACAGTGTGAGAAGTACCTCCTATGCTTATTAAAGTGTTTGCCCCAAGTTGTTTATTTTTAGGTTCACTGGCAGAAAAATCAGCTATGCATATGGTATTTATGGTTTCAAGTTTGTATCAACACCAAGTTGAGATGCCATAGTTGGTAGAATCATTTTTCTAGCAAGTCCGCCTGATTCTCCCTAAAAAGTAGAAGGTGGCTGTGTGACTGCTATTTTCAAAGTGTGTCTTAGATGTTAATCATATACTCAGTACTTTTAATTTTTCTAAGAAACATTGCTAGCTCCCTCCATCTCCAATGCCTGTGTATAGATTTTGTATTCTCAATTCTTACTGCTTCATAAACTTACATGGCATACTATTTAATACATATATGTGTGTGTATATATATATATATATAAGTGGAGTAGGTAGACCAGCTTATTCAGGTCTTCTGATGGGTTTTCTCCATAGTTATTTTCTCCTGCTATTAATAAAACAAAGATTTTGGAGGACCTAGGCCAGCTGTGGCAAGCTGAGAAGCAAATAGTGGCATTTTTTTATATAATTACGTGATAGACTAACACATATACCAGCAAAGGGAGTCTACACTCAAGGGATGGGTCTGTCAGTGGTAAATACTAAACATAAGCCAGCTCACTTTTGGCTACTATATACAAGTGCTGCAGTCAACAAAGCTGCTGGTTCTGGTGGGTTGGAGTCTGGAGGCCTACATAAAGGGAGCTCTGTATTGCTGCACTTCAGACACAGCCTTGTGACCGTGGAAATTCTGACTGAGCTTGGAAAGGCAATTGTGAATGTTACACAGTGGGAATATGACTTGAGAAATCTTGTTCTCCTGTTTGTTTGGCTGTTTCTTCCTCCTTCTCATCGCCTTAATTCTTAGCAGAATTGGAGCCAGTTGGGTGAAACACAATTTCATTTCATTTGCCACCCATTGGTGCCAACTGGGAGAAATGCAGTAAATGTGCTCTGTCAAGAGGTGGTAACTGAAGAGTAAAATGATTTCCTGGGAAAAAATGTTTTCATTTTACTAAAACCTGCTTCTTCAGACAGTAATATTTTGAAATTTTCTTTATTATTTTTCTTAACTGAGGCTTTATGAAGGCTTAACCTAGAGATGTGTTTAAAGCATATAGATTGGATGCAAGTGACCCCAAATTCTCAGGAGTAGATACTGCCACTGTGCCTGCACTGAATTGTCATTCAGCAAATTATTTAAGTGATTTGTCTAGCTTGTATATTTATAGTGACTTTCTCTTTTTCCTCCCTAAACCCCTTGTTCTTAGCATTCCCATGGTTTGGAATGGATATCGGTGGAACGTTGGTTAAACTGGTCTACTTTGAACCTAAGGACATTACTGCAGAGGAAGAACAGGAGGAGGTAGAAAACCTGAAAAGCATTAGGAAATATTTGACCTCCAATACAGCCTATGGTAAAACTGGCATTCGCGATGTCCACCTGGAACTGAAAAATTTGACTATGTGTGGACGCAAAGGAAACCTGCACTTCATCCGCTTTCCCAGCTGTGCCATGCACAGGTTCATACAGATGGGTAGTGAAAAGAACTTCTCCAGTTTGCACACTACGCTCTGTGCCACGGGAGGTGGAGCTTACAAGTTTGAAGAAGACTTTAGAACGGTACGTGAACAATTCACATGGGTTCAGTGGGAAGTACTTTGGGAAAACATCATGAGAGCTTATTTATTAAAACTTGCTGGGAAAATAACTTTTTTTAGTCCATCCTAACTGTTTAGAAGCAATAGAATCAATTCATACTTGTTAGCTGGTGACATATCTGAGAACATGGAGAGTGCAGGGAAGGGTATTCTACTGAAGTGTTGGCGTGCAGGATATTGTTAGTAAATGTGGAGTTTTTTTAGAGCACAGCTGTGATGATCAGATACTTCATAATCAACTGAGGGTATGTTATGACAACCTAGAAGCCTGATACTATAGGTACTTGCAAACTGGTTGTATATTGGAAACCAGATATGAAACCATACAGGCTGGAGATTTGATTCATATTCCCTTCCCTTTGTATTAACTTTCAGACTGAAGTCAAGAGTCTGGAAGATCAACCATGGACCATGGGGCAGAAACAGTGTGTGGGAGCATAATAAAACCAGCTAGCTTTTGATTTCAATTCTGTGAGTGTGCCATTTTATGAGATGAGTAAGTCTCAGATCCCCAAGGATTTAAAAATAGCCTTTGCAAGGAACTCCAGAAGCTGATGTAAACATGAAGTTTTTCACTAGAGTACTCTTCAAAGATTGATTGTGGTGCAGAAGCATGGAAGATCTGTTGTACAAACTATGTTGAAGAGAAAAAGCATTTGGGAGGCAGTCGTCTGTTGTGTATCCATCTGTATTGGGACATACCTTCATTTATTTTCTGAGGAAAGGCGACTAATCTGATTGTCCCAGAACATTGTCACTAAGAATAATGTGAATTATTTACTTGACTGGTGGGTCTGGCACTTCTGTCCCTAACTTTTGACCTGATCTTGAGGCTGAGGGATGGCTACTGGGTATGACAGGTTACAGCTGCTTTTCTGTCTCTGTGTCAGTCCAGGGAGCTCTCATATTGAATGACCAACTGCTGTTGACTGTAGTCCTTGGCTCTATGTGCTTCATTTTTAACTCCAAACATCTATTCCTGCTGTATAAGAGGTTTTTTTCTTTGTCAATACCCTTCTGTCATCAATATCCTCGCATACCAGATGACCAGGATTCTGAGGGGGAAAAAGAATGCTGTAAGAGCTCAACACAAATTCCAACTGTTAGGCTGTTGTGCAGTCACTTTCAGTGAATATTAGACTGTTTCCATGTCCCAGGAAGAATTACCAAGTTTCTGAATTGGTGTAGTAGTCCATCACTAGTGCTAGATTTCTTGTCTTTTAGGTTGATTGCAGGTCCCTTACAAGTTAGAGTCTACTGATGACTAAGTCCTCAAAAACCTGTTTGCCTTGCATTGTGTAAGGATGTTGGCACCACAGTAGGAGGTGAGTTGCAGCTGTAGTCAGTGGGGCCTCAGTTCAGGTGTTTCTGAGTATCTTTTCATGTGTCCTGGGTATGATTCAGGCCACATTCTTTAGTGACAATGGGAGTTCACTTCAGGACTTTTGGAAGAGGCTCACTATGCCCTTGGAATGGTCAGTCTCTCCAAATTCATTCTTCCTGCATCATGTGATAGCAGCTGCAGTTGCTTAGCAAGGAAGTTCATGTCCCTCACTCCCACAGCTGTAGAACTGAACTGAAAGGTACCTCTCAAAGGTGGCTCTCACAGCTGATCATTTCTCTTTGTAGCTTTGGCCTTACAGGCTGTAAATACGCAACCTATGGTGAGGGATCAGTCTTGTCTCAGCTGCAATATAGTCACTATAGCAGGGGGAGACATAGCTGGAGGAGTTTGCCAGCTGTTGAACACAAATAAGAGGTCACATAACAAATGACCAGTAGACTTAGGCATGAAATTCCACATTTCTGCAGTCTTGTTAATATCCTGTGTGCTACAATACTTGTAGGTAGTTTAAGACAAACCCTATAAAGGCTGGCTGGGGAGTTTCTAGCATAAAGCAATCAGTGAAGTGCACTCCCACTAAAATGAGTGCTTGGACACTTCTTACAGCGATCCAGTTCCATACCTTCCTTTATAGCAAGTGTTTCTTGGCTCAAACTGGAATATCCATAGAGAATTACAGAAGCAGAATATTATCTATTACATGGAAGTTTGCTTGCTTAATCTCTCTCAAAGGGCAGAGTGTTCTGGGTACTGGCACTTAAATTGTCACACTTCATTAGCCATGGTAACAGCAGCTGCCTCTCAGTGAGTTCTGCTGTGTATAAATTGTCACTGGGCAACAGCTTCAGGACTGCTCTGTCAAATCTCAGAAATACCTGTTTCAAGTATTTGAACACTAATGTACCTCTAGAAGCAAAGAATATGTGCCAAGTCTAGATCTTGCTATCACAGGATTCAGTATTGTAAAATGCTTTATATGGAGGAGACTTTAAATCTTCTGTTTGTTACTTAGAAGAAGCGTAGAGAAACTAAGGTATGTTTGTAAAGTTACTTTCAATAAAAAATTCTGGCTAAATGCTAGTAAATTCTAGCTAACATGCTTTTGTTTTGGCCCTTTACTTTCCTGTGTATATGCTTTTAAGTTACTTGTCTTTCCTAATATTTCTCAATATGACTGTAAGATTGCATAGATTTAGGACAAAAGATCCAATATATTGCAAAATAACATTCAAATCCCAAGGAAGAAAGCCCTCTAAGATTACAGAAGCTTTTCCTCCTTAAAATAGAGAGGCAAATACCATTGTTACTTGCCTCTGTTGCTTTGGTTCTGAATCCCTAAATGAATTAAATAGGTTTGATCTAGACATCTATGTTGCTTTTGTCTATTTAAAAAAATAAAAAAATAAAATGGTGAGACATAGTCTGTTTACCTTAAGACTGGGGGATTTTCCTGTAAAAAGGCAACTAAATCTACAGAGCTACCTAGGATTAGCTATTTCACTTCCCTCATATGATCTGCAGGGTTGGAGAGTTGGATACCTGAAGAAGTCTCCGTGGTCTGCATGCTAATTGCTGGCAGTATGTTGGATCTTTTGTCAGTCGGTAGCTTGGCAAATCATGTGACTCATTCTGAAGATCTGAGTGCTTCCTCTGGAAGTAGGAAAATTGACTCTATTCATTAAACTAGACCACAGAGATAATTTTAACAATCATATGGTTGTACTTAATGTTCATTGAAGAGCACATCAGTAAGTAATTCACCAAAAGGACTGTTTCCAGCCTAGGGGTTTTTTACTCGCATTTTTGTTCTTTTTTTATTTCCTCTCTGAATGGTCTTTATGGCTGGCTGTCTTTATTTTCAGGTAACAATGGTATTAAGGCATGGATGAATCTGCAGCCTTATTCTGATTATCCTTCTTCCTTTCCCCAACTATGTACTGTCACTTCACATATTGTGTAAATGCTCAAGTAACCACTTCTGTAAAAGTAAGGAGTACTTAGACTTGCTTGTGAGATGAATCTCTCTGTGCTGTGATTCCTCCATGATGGCACAGGAACATTACTTGCACAGAAGTTTGCTGTTAATGTAAGGAGGAATAAATTTTTAGGCAGCCATTCAATTTTGTAAAGCAACTCAGTGTAAAGGATGGGCAGGATGAGAGGAGGAAGGGATATTCAGACTTTTGATTAAAACCTGCTCTATTATAAAATTTCTGTTGATTGCATTGGCTCAAAGGTAGGATTTCTGTATTCCTTTCCTGAACAGACAGCTGCACAACCTGACTTGTCTTAATAGAAATTTTACTCCTGTCTTCAGTGGGAGCAGCATCTGTGCTAAAAACCCCCAATCACTTAATCAAGAACATTTGGGACAGGGGAAGAAATATCTTACCAACACAGACTCAAACTCTGGCCTTGACTTCCCTTAAAGGAAAATGCTGTAAAAGTGAGCTTGGCTGTTGGATAGTGCCAGTTATTAGCTAATTCTAAGGCTTGACTTCATGGTATGAACTGAATGCCTGAGGATGACTTATGGACTGTGATCATCTTAAAACAAATAAACTCACTGTCCTGTGTTGTAGGGTGAGTAAGCTGTGTAACTCTTTCACAGTTAGTGTGAGACACTCAAAAATCATCTTGCTGAGGAGGCTGGAGGCAGAGGGCTGGGCTGGAGTTGAAAGCAGCATCCAGAGAATGGGTAAAGTAACCTCTTTGGAGGGAATAGGGAGAAACAATGTTCATCGCTTCCCTTCTAAGAGGGAAGAGATCCTTAAGGCTCGCTGTGCAAGAGGGCAGAGCTCTGCACAGGATTCCTGATGAGTGCTTTTTTTGCCCAAAGCTGATATAGAGTGAATCTTCTGCCTCAGTGAATGTTGGACTTGCAGTTTATTTGCATTAGATTTTGTCTTGTTTGAATGTGAGTGGTTATTTTCAGGTCCATAAAGTCGAAGGGGTGGGGGTCGAAATGAAGATAATCAAAATATCAAGAAAGCAAAGTCTTTATGAAAATGGAGGAGAGGTAATGGGAGAGAGATGGAAGGAAAAGCTAGATTGTAAGCTATTCTAAGAAATAAAAACTGGAGCAATGCCCAGCAGACACAGAAGTCAGAGTGATATGAGGCTATTGTAATTGATAATTAAAAACTTGCAAGATGTTATGTTCCTAACAGTTTTTTACAGAAAAAAAAATCATATTTCTCATTGGAAGTCCAAGCAAAAAAATGAACTTGCAACTGCATGTAGGTTCAGACTTTGTGTTCACCAGAATACAGTAGAAGTGGTTGAAATGTTTCATGAGCTGGAGCTTCATTGAAAATATGTCTGCACACCAGTGGTGATGCATTAGACTTTAACCCTAGTGCATATATGTCATGGTTACCCTCAGCTCACTTCTAGAGGACAGGGCAAAACCTTGCTGAAGTGGAAGTATTTGCTCACCCATAATAAAAAACAAATGGGACCCAAGTCTTTGATTTATGTGCTTCCATACTTGAAAGCAGAAACAAGGTGGTACCGTGTTTTTTCTTTTTATACTGCTTGGTATTTGAATGCAGCTAATTTTTTTTTTAATGCTATGCACACTATTTAAAAAAAAAACCAAAAAACAAGAGAAACAACAAAGAAATCCAGGTCTAAATTTCAACAGGTAACACAATTTTCCAGCACTTTTTGCAAGAGTACAAGAGATGGTCTTTCATTCTTCTTGGAATAGCATCTGTATGAAGTAACAGCAGACTTTGTATCCTTGTAATCAGCTGTGTTTCAGGAGTTTGTTGCTAATGTCATAGAGGGAAATGTTGGCTACATTCCCTTGGTGTGTTGCACCTGCTTGCAAGGATGGTTGAAGTCCTAAGTCACTCCTTTTGATAGTCCTGGAGAGTTTCTTGAGATCTGAAGTGTTTTGTTCCCTCCCCCAGTATTTAAAAAGCAGTCTTAAAGAAAAGAGGAATAGCTACAGTCTGGCTACAATGCATAAAATGTTTGCTTTAAAAAAAACATACATGTGGTTTCCCTGTAATCATAAATTTTCCCTCCAGGGTCCTGTATACTACTTTGTTCTGCAGTCGTTTTTCTCATAGCACAATTTTCTGACATAACCTGTAGAGAGGCACTGTGCTGAATATAGTCACAGGAGTGCAGAGTAGGGTAAGTTGACCATTTTGCTGTCTGCCTTCACGATAGGAATTGTAAAGAGCTGAAAAATACCTGCAAATGCATTTTGTAATCATTGTAGGAAAAACATCCAATTAAAATGTGCTTCTAGACACAGCTTCCATTTTTGTTATGCATATTTGCACATAAACTTTGGTTCCTCTAAGGAGAAGAGGTTTGAGCAGCTGAAGGTTGAGGATGACTGGAGTGTGGTAGGTCAGGTGATGGCAGCAGAAGAGATGATTGCCTACTTGAAAATTAGTTACAATGGTTACAGGTAAATCTATTCTGCAATGCAGTTTTGCTGCTTTGAGACATTGTGAGCAAAATAACAGTTGTATATGCACGGAAGGGGACTGAATTGTGACTGTGGCTCTATCCTGGTTTCTTGTACAAGATTGAACTACTACATTTCTTGAAACTTTTCCCTACTTTCTGTTTAGAAATAAGAACAGTGGTGGCTCAGTAAGCTATGTGGAGCCTTGGGTATGTGGTGGCTGCAGAGCTTTTGGTTCTCTGAAGGAAGGTGGATTGACATAGCATGCTGATGCCTATCTTGATTATTCCAAAAATCAAAACCAGACTGCTGCAATGACACAGGAAAATAGTTTTTCAATCTGCTGTGAATATCATACAGGAAAGGAAGTGTGGTGGCCAGGCCAGGTATGTTGGTCCGATCCGGAATGCCAGGACTTTCCCAGAGAGAGCGGTCCCGCAAGAGACGGGAATCCCTGGCCACCGGGTAACCTCAGCAAGGGGCAGCCTGTGGCTGCAAGTGATTTCAGCTCAGTGATTTCAGCTCTGCTTGTGAGGTTATCCCGGGCCTACTCAGAGACAGAGCGACAGGAGTGTCATGTGGTGATTCCACAGAGACAGCCTTTATTGTCCAGCAGCTCTGTGAAGGGTAGCCAGGGACAGCAGCTCCCTGCTGAACTGGGCAGAAGCTGGGGCTTTTATGGGGGAAAACCAATGGGATCAACATAGTCACCAAAGCATGGTGGGATAGCTCACCATGACAAGAGAGGATGGTGCCATCTAAGGTCTATCTCTCCAGGAGAGGGTTGAGATAAGCTTATCACAGCTTCCTCAAGGCACATTCTTCCAAGGGGAAGCCTTGGCAGGCTGACCTGCCTCCACAAGAAAGCAGTATCAGGACTTTCTGCTTATAGTATATCAACTGTTAAATATAGCACAGAGCTATAAAAAGCAGAACAAATTTCAGTGTGCCTTTTATACATTGAGGGCTGAACCTAATAAAACCTCTATGTGTAATGCTTGAGAAAGAACCTGATTAGTTTCTCTTGTTTTGTTCTTACAGAATTGGTGAGGTGAGTTTCTAGAATCAATGGGCTTGTCTGTGGTTTTGTACTGATGTCAGAAGTGTTCTACTCTGATTTGTATTACTTGTTTATGTCTTGCAAGGTCTCTGGCTAGTGCTTACCTGTTTGTAAAAGTGTAACATGGATCAGGCAAAAGCAGCTTGTGGATGGGTATTTGGCTTACATTAGAATAGAGGTTTGGACAGTAGGGACCATAAACCTGCTAATGACTCATCTTTGTACAAAAGCTCCTGGTTCACAGCATATTTGTGCATCTGTGTTAGATTGTGTTTGGTCATGCTCTGTCCAACTTACACACTGAGGTGAGGAAACTGACACTGCAACACATAACTTAGGGGAAGATCATGGGTAGTACAGAATATTTCCCTATGTCATCCAGGTATGTGCAATGTTTGTTGAACTAAATAAATCCTGTAAGGAGTGATGACTTAGTGGACTCCATGCAATGTTGATTGTGATAAAGTGCACAAAGGTTTATTATGTTGACACCTTGCACCATACCTTGTCTTGTGTGTCTCTTGGAGCTTTTCCTCTTGGTCTAATAGTTAGAAATCAATTAAATCCAAGATATTTGCAAAGTAGCCTTAAGACATTATGCTTATTCTTCATATTTGGTAGCTAAATGGTTCAAGTCTTTTATGCTGCATTTCTCGAATTTTAATTTGTGTAGCAATGTGGTAATTAAAAAAAAAAAGAGGGAATTGCAGAAGTTGCAGGAGGAAATACAGAAACAAGAGGAAATGTTTTCCACCTCTCTTGCTTGTCCTATGAATAACTGAATCTCTCTTGAGGTCCTTGAGACTGCTGGTTTGGTCCTTTTGGTCTTATTTCTTTTCCCTGGTTATGGGATTTGAGGAATGGCAAGTAAAACAAAAGGACAGATCCAAACAGTGGGATGGGTTTCACTTACAGCAAGTTAGAGCTGTGTACAAGAAGAGTAAAGACTGAGCAGGGGAGATTTAAATAGCTTAAAAGAATGTAACCTATTGACCATGCCTGTTCTACAGAAATATCTTCCCTGTTTATAGTGCCTTAATATAGCTTCCAGAATTAAAAATAGGACATAGTTACCCGTGTAAACCTTCTCCATTAGCCATTATAAAAACATCCTGCAGTATGCAAATGCTGGAGAACCAGCTGTGTACTGTGTAAGTCCATTATACTCTGTTACTTTTTTTTTTTTTTTTTTTTTTTCTGGAAAGTAGAGTTAGGCATGACCTGCTTTGCATGCATGAGGATGAAAATGACCTCAGGATTTGGATGGGCAACTTTACAGGTCTTTTTTGCCCTCTCCTCTACCTAAAAATGGAAAGGAGACTTTCTACAGTTGGTCAGTGTATCCTATTATGAGAAAGGATGTTACTTCTAGTTCAAGTGAGTAGAATACAATGGCAAGTAGACATGTCTGTTGAAGTACAGTCATAGTGACCTGCGAGATCTCAGAGGGAATGTCTTTTGTCAGCTTTTGTTACTGTTTGTCTGCCTTCTCTTTAAGTTATATTCTGCTGGGGGCATGGGCTGGACAATCTTTTTGTTTGGATTTTTTATATAGTTTTTCACCAAATATAGGGGTTATGTAATGCCTCTGTTTTTGATGAGACATTTTAAAGTGATCATTGTAATTTAAAAAAAACCCAAGAAGTTATTCTTATTATTGTATAAACTACTGATACATACTAAAAAAAAATCCACTGTATATTTAATGCATATTAACATAACATGCACATCTTAATGCTTCTATTGAAAATTTCATTAAATTGCTGGGAAATGTAGTTGGATGATGAGCTAAAGTATTTTGTATCCTGAGGAATTCTGCTGTGTAGGCATATGTCTGATACTGCCCAAAAGCTTCAGAACACAGCTCCTCTTGGGCTGGGAATGAGGGGAAAGATGTTTATTGTGTCAGAATACTGAGCAGAAATTCCTGTGTGCAGAGCCCAGAATATCTCAAAGCCAAAGGAACTAGATGGCATTAGTGCATGTAATGTAATGTAGCACATCACTGTTTTGGGAGGTACCTGTTGTCAGACAGATAGTGAATTTTTATTTCAGACTTCATGCTTAGATCTTTGTACTGCTTACATGCTTAGATCTTTGTACTGCTTACATGCTTAGATCTTTGTACTGCTTAAACAGCATAATGTGTTACTATTCAAGTGATCAAAGTGCTTCAGTGGAGCCTTTTGTCCTTCTCAGTGTTGTATTATCCTAGGAAATGTGTGTTTCTTAATTTCTTGTTATTCTTTTACAGATGGCTGATCTACAGCTCTATAAACTGGATGAATTGGACTGTTTGATCCAGGGTCTCCTTTATGTTGATTCTGTTGGTTTCAATGGCCAACCAGAGTGCTATTATTTTGAAAATCCTACAGATCCTGAACAGTGCCAGAAAAAGCCTTACTGCCTTGATAATCCATATCCTATGCTGCTCGTTAACATAGGCTCAGGGGTCAGCATCCTAGCTGTCTATTCTAAGGACAATTATAAAAGAGTGACAGGATCCAGGTAAATTTACTTTTGTTTCTTTTAATTGTTTTATTTTCTCCTTCACAACTGAACAGGTAGAATTAGAGAGTGTGATCAGTAGCTACAGTTCCAAATTGTGGATGTATTCCCACTTCTTTTAAAAGGTACCAGTAGCAAGGCTGAAAATATCCTAATATACCTTCAGAGAGGGTATCTATGTCAGGGAAATCATTGATATGTTCAACTTTAGATCTGCCTTAGTCTCTTGTTGGTGTTCTTACTTATTTCCCATTTCTTGCTGTGAATTACCAAAATAAAACTGTCCCAGCAAATGAATCTTCTCTCCCCAGCATTCCGTTGTTTGGTGCATGGTACATATTAAAGTTTGTCCCGTATACTGCGCATGATATATGTATATATACATGCGTATATATATCTTCTGTTGCCTTAGCCTAGTGCATGCCTTTGCCACAAGGGTAGCCACGAGCCATTTCTCTATCTGCAGTACAGAAGGACGCAAGTTCAGTGTGAGGCATTGGATTTCCTGCAGTTCTGAGTCTTCTTCAAGCACAGAGATTTTGGCATCTTTGGTAGATGTGCTTCTAATCCTTTCCACTATGGAAGAAAAGACATGATCACAGTGTGTTGACTCATTATAGATGATGCAATCAATACTGTCTTGTGGCTGGTTTGCAGAGTTTTCTACTGTTCAGATACTGAGTATATTACACTGCTACGAGATGTGTTCTGAAAAACCCAATAATCCAAGAGCACGGACTAAATAGTGTTCCTATCTGACCTCCTGTGTTTTTTCATGAAGTACAAATGTGGTGCCTCACTGATCACCTTGTTTTCAGTGGCTCCAGTCGCTGTGACTGTTGTCACTGCAAATAAGCTAACTTTGTCAGTGGCCAAGAAAGAATGAGGAAGGATGTAGAGATTAGTAAATTGAAGCTCATGTTTGTAAGACTGAAAAGTCCAAAGTAGAACTTTAATGAGTTAGCAACACGTTATGCACAGTTAAATACTCCCTGCTAAATTTATGTAGTCAGTAAATACTGTACTTGAGCCTTTACAAAATATTCAAGTGAGTGCTCCTTGCTTAGAGTTCTTGCAGAGAAAGAACATTCAGGGCTGATGCTAGGCTTGCTTTGAAAAGGAGCCAACCAGACTGCTTCCTGCCACTGGCTAGGGGGACAAGATCTGTCTTGGCTGCCAGCCCTTGTAGATTTACCTTTGTTCACTGTTCATTCTTTCCTCACTCACTTGAGTGCTCTGCTGGCTAATTATTCTTGTCCAGAAAACTTGTTAGAGTTTTCTGCACAAATAGCAAAGTGGTATCTGTGGTGTTGGATTGGACCTTATTCTTGGCTAACCCTTTAGTATAATTTCTCCTGTTTAAGGATTAAAGACTCAAGTCTAGTTCAGTTAAAACCACATGGGATGACACTTGTGTTAAATAGGAACTCAGCGTAGAGTGTCTGTGCTCACTCATGTGAGGGAGGAGGTGGGAGATACAGTTGGCACCTGTGTACAGCACGTTGTAAATGGCAGTCTGAAGGGCTGTGGTGAAAGCTGGTTCAATCTGCTGGTCTGAAGGGACTGTACTTTTCTAGCCTTGGAGGAGGAACATTCCTGGGCCTGTGCTGTTTGCTCACTGGCTGTGAGACATTTGAGGAAGCGCTGGAAATGGCCGCGAAAGGAGACAGCACCAATGTGGATAAGCTGGTGAAAGATATCTACGGAGGAGACTATGAGCGGTTTGGCCTTCAAGGATCTGCTGTAGCATCAAGGTATGTGTTAAGCTGTTTGTAAGCAGTCCCTTGGGAAACTTCCTGTGCATTCTAAACTGAGTGCATAATCCCTGGACTATGCACTGTGTCCATATGGAAATGTCACTCAATGTATCATGGGGTTTGTCCTTAAATCTCTCACCTACTTCTGGTGCTTTTTTCTTAAATAGGTGTAAGTAATGCCTGATGCAGTTTGCTTCCATTTAAGTTACAGTTACTTTGGAAGTGTCCTTACTCATTGTTCTGACTTTCTAATGAGATCCCTGCTCACATTTCAAATCTGTCACAAAGGAAAGGTTATCAAATCCAGAAAAGGTTGCTAAATGATAAAATTTTAAGGTCTTTTATCACTTCTGAATATCTCATGTTAAAAGACATGATCTTCCTCACACAGCTTTGGTCATATGATGAGTAAAGAAAAGAGAGATTCCATCAGTAAAGAGGACTTGGCCAGAGCTACTTTGGTCACCATCACCAACAACATAGGTTCTATTGCTCGCATGTGTGCATTGAATGAGGTAAGTTATTTACCATGAGTTAAAAAAGTGAGATTATCAGGATGCAAAAACGCAAATTGCTGATGTGGTAGGTGTGTCCTGGCCTTGGTAAATATGCACATATTTAATGTCGTGGCTTGTTATGTGTATGCTTTGATGCAAAGTGTAAGGTTGTTCAAGCTACAAAGCTAGGGAAGAGGGGAGAAAAATTGTAAACATCACTTTGAGGCATTGAGCTTTAGCCTGGAGTGTGCAGTTGTTCTCAAGCTGTAATACATAGATATTAACATGTTTGTAATACTAATTATTACTCTATTACTTTGTAGTTATTTACAGGTTTTACTACCAAATGACAAATTTTATTTTAAATACTACTTTGCTTGGATTGTTTCCATTGTAGCATAGGTTCAAATTGTGTATTGTTTTAAATGTTTGGATAGATGCAAGCTCCATTGCACTGTCAGAAAGAAGAAAAATGCAGTTCATTTTTCTGCCTCAAACTCCTATCAGATGCTTATTACATTCTTTTCATTAAGCATGATAAATAGGGATGGATTGTTCCATCTATACACTTCAGCTTCAAGCAGTTAAAAAACAAAACAAAAAAAACCCCACCACAAACCCAAACATTAGGCCTTTGCTTTTATCTGCAGATTGCATCCTTTACAATTATGTGGAAACTAATACCTTTTATCTGCTCTGAGCAGATAATGAATTCATATAATTTTTTTTAATGCACAGGTATTTTAGCTGCACAACATTCTGTTGGTAGAAAAAAATGCTGCTGCTTTTAGATTTTTGATCAACAACACACACACAGAGCCAGAAAAATTGAACAAAACATTCCCAAGGAACTTACCAAACTGCCATCTAATCATTTTATTGGGTCCTGTCTAGCTTATGGCTTTATCAGAAATAGTAAATAATTAATCACTAGTGCTTTTGGTGGGTGTGGGTTTTGATTTGATTTTTAATCAACCTTTGTCACATCTCCCTCTTGGTATTTCCAAGACAAAAGGTCCTAATACTTAATCTCCTAACCTAAAAAAAGAGAAGACACTCTTTTATGCACTCCTTCATTTTGTCTTTTTAATCTTTTTTTATAGTTGTAATTTTAAGATTGAATTATGAGATCTTCATATGGTATTCGGTATGGTTGCTCAATGAATTTATGTGATGGCATATTGATAAATCTTGTGTTCAGAGCTCCTTTACTAACAGTTCATAATATTTCATTTTTGTGAGGATGGAACTAATTTCTAAGAAATCATTAGCACTCTCTCTATGGTCTCATCTTAAAGTGGCTAATTTGGAGCCTATTTTGTGTCTGCATAATCAAGTGTCTCTTTCTTCCTTTTAGTTGTGTCATTTCACTTTTTAAATTTGAATTTCATCTGCCATTTTTACCTCAGTCACGGGATATAAGTCTCTTCAGCACTGCTATGCTGTTCATTTTTTATTCTCTTTTGATTTTGTATGCCACTAGTATGTTTGTTGCTCATATTTCCCTCTAGAGGACTTTTAAAACATACTGATTTGTATAAGTTGTAGTGTATGCTCTATCAAATGCCACTGATAACCTCCCTTCGTTGTGGAAAGTGGCTACAGACTTTTTTTTCTTGGCAATTCAACTCTGTCGGTCAGGATGATTCTCTTTCAGTGTTCTCTTTGCTTTCAGCTTCTTTACAGTGTTGCCTTGTGGCATGGAGTTCAAGCAGCATTGTACAGGGCTATCAAAGCATAGAGAGTTGCAGCAGGGAACCACATGTGGTGCATTCAGAGGAGGAGATAGGCTGCTAACGAAACTAATGCTTCTGAGTCATTGTGAAAAAGCTCCTAACATCTTTGTTCTGAGGGCAGGCCTCTTAAAAACTGATGTGATCCATAGAATCTTGTGGAGGAATGTGAACTGATGTGTTAAGTATTTTTCATTTTCTAGTGTCAAAGCAGAATTTCTCCAACATTTGAAGTAAATCGTTGTGTAGTTTTAGAGAATGAAAACTTTATTTAGTCACTTTACATACTATTAAAAAGAAAAACATGCAGTATCATTTCAAGGAAGCTAATCTTCAGATGGCTTGCTCTTGGGGAGAAAAACATAATGCTATCATTCTGCTAAATAATCTGGACACCTAAATTGCCTTTAGAGAGAAATGGCTCTGACTTACAACAAGCTTGCTGAATCAAATCCTCAAATAAGAGCTAAATAAACAGTTGAATATGATATTCTTTTGTGGAGCTTGTATGTATTAGATTAGGGTTATGGTAAAGCTCACTTTCAGGTTGACAGAATCAATTTATGCCCTGAAGCATGACTTTTGATAAGTCTTTCCCAATGATTGCAGCTTTAATATTGTGTTGAAAATGACTTGCATATGTGCAGGAAAAAACGAGGCTGGGGAATAAATTAAATATTCTGTCTGCAGAACTTCAAAGCAAGTTTTCTTGCACAAAGTTGGCAGTGGGGTAGAAAAATTCCATAGTCTGGAACCATTTGACCACAGACCCTTTGAAATGGCCTGTCCCAGGCACAGCAGATCTGCATAAAGGAAACTGATCCCCTGTTTATACTTTTCTTATTCGCAGAACATGTAAGTTTGCATCTGGACAAGCTGCATTGTGAAAATACATGTAGGGTTGTTTATTGTGTTATTGCTATAGATTTCCCTATTCAATTATATTGGCAAATATGTGAATATACTACATTAAAGCTGTACTATAGCTCTTTCAAGCAGGGTAAGTTGAACAATTTAACAAGGCCCCACAGAGTGAAAGAATGCATGTCTTTTCCAGGATGCTGTAATTTGATTAGCTTAAATAAGCATGTCACCACCATATCTTCAGCAGTTTAAGATTTTTGTCTTTCAGGTTTGAAAGTTTCAGCAGTGGACAATTTAAAAGTAAATTGACAAGACTCCCTTAAGGAGTAGCATTTTGACTTCTGAAAAACACTAAACTTGTTTTTAGTTCAGTTCAGAAAATCTAGGAAACTTTATATTATTAATACAGTTTTTATCCTTGTCAGCTCAAGGAATGTTTGAAGCAAAATTGAGATTTGCATGTTAATATACACTGTTATTCTAGTAGATATAACTAGTACTATTAGATTTAAAATTTGCAGTAATTTTTATACTGTGTCTTAGGTATTGCTTCTGGTAACAGTAGCTTTGTTTTTATTTTCAGAAAAAATCATGCGCACGTGGAATTGAAATGTAGATTCTAATCAATTTTATGCTATGGCATTACAGGAAACTAATTAGTTGCATATTTGTTACTCCTTTGTCTGAAGTTGCTTCAGAGACAAAACTGCCTTATCTAAGGATGCAGGGTGCTTTTGGCCATGTTCCATAGCAGCATTTTGAAATTTAAGAAGTTCTTATTTTCACTCATAAATTCCCGAGTATGAATGCTTGCTGATGTGACTGCAGAGTCTAAGGAGATAGATGACTGAAGCTAAATTGTTGAATAAAGTTTGTGTGGCTGTGTTTGGTTTGAGGGCAGTCAGGCATGTCCCTCAGTCAGCAGAGTGGGTGAATGAGTTACGGTGTCTGGGGATCAGCTCTCTCCAACACTGGGAATTCCAGTGAGGATGTTCCCTGGGGTGTGTCACAGGCTTGGTCCTGGACATTGCACACCTGTGGCTGTAGCACAGGAGTTGCTGCAGAGCCAAGTGTTGCTCTTTAGAGCTGGATCAATATAGAGGGGTAGCCCTTGCTAATTCTAGCCCCTGAGCAGCCTTTCTGGCAAACTTCTTCAGAGGACTCTTAAAGATACATTCCTAGGGCTCTTCAGGACTTCTGTAAAAACTTTTATCTGCAGGATGTGGCTTCCTACTGAATCTTCTAGACAAATTCTAGTGTCTGGTGAGCATCATCTGGTACACTTGCAAAATGCAAGTGCAATTCCATGCATAAAAGGCAGAACTGGGCTTGGTAAGGTAGTTATGCGCATTGTTTAAACACCACACAGAACCACTGCTTGCTGCAGTGATGTACATACAAGTAAGGCTTTCTCATTGGCAACCTAGTGCTGATGGTTCAAAAAAATCTTAATTTCCTGAATGAAAACTGAGTTCATATGAGCTTTGAAACAAAGGAATGGCATACATATCAAGTATTATGTATAGCCCCATTTCACCTGCTTTTTGAAAATGGAGTCACAGTCCTGATAATTGATAATCAAAGATGCTCCTTCCCATCTCTAATGTAATCCTTCTCAAATATCCTTCAGAGGTTCTTCATCTGGATTTGATAATCATAGTGATCTCTGGGAAGTTGTTTCATTTAACATGCAGGGGAGGAAAGATGTCATTTTGTAGCCATATACAATTAAAAAAACCAAACACCACTACCAAAACTCATAATCTGAGTCATGTTGGGAAGGTTGTGATATTTATTCAATATTTTAAGCAAATATTGGTTATCTATAATAATAGCCTCTCACTTTCCTTGGAATGTGACTCTGCACCTTCCTGCTCTT
Source organism: Poecile atricapillus (assembly GCF_030490865.1). NCBI lineage: Eukaryota > Metazoa > Chordata > Aves > Passeriformes > Paridae > Poecile > Poecile atricapillus. The sequence goes on along the minus strand of NC_081254.1, from coordinate 21,615,788 downwards.
GCAATGTCTCTTACTTAGCGGTCAGTTACTGCAATATTTTTTGACTTTTCAGTTTGAAGTATTGAAATATAGCCTAAAATTCCCATTTAACTTTGTAGTAGAGGCAGAGGTACATGTTAAATGAGATTAATAATTTAACTGAATATAATTTTTCTGGTATGTTTTTCAAATTCAATTTTACAGAACATCGACAAAGTGGTGTTTGTTGGCAACTTTCTCAGAATTAATATGATTTCTATGAAGGTGCTAGCATATGCTATGGATTATTGGTCCAAGGGACAGCTAAAAGCTCTGTTTTTGGAACATGAGGTAAGGAAACACGTGTTGAACTTTAATTTCTAAGTACAAAATTCTTGTATTTTTTATTTGGTGAATTTGAAAGGGGAGAAATGCCATTGCTTTGAATTGCAAGCTAAGTTTTGCATAAATGCTATTTAGTTTACAAATTTGTTTAAAAATACTAATTGTTAACTCCTGGTTTTGATCACTAACCGTGTGCTGTGTGTTATTAAACATTGCCCTTTTCTCGTATTTGCTTTCTGACCCCGATAGCAACAGTGTTCATTTGCATGGGCTGGTGTATGAAAACTTTGAGTATCATTTATTTTTGTAAGCATAATTTTGAGGTGACTACAAGAATGACAGGTCCATAATGGAAACTTCCCCGCCTCAGTACAGCATCAGTATTATTGTTTTGTAATTTATTTTTTTTATATATATAATTTTGAGGAACTATGTGAGACAGGCCCTTTCTTCTACCTAAGGATGATCTTATTGAATCATATTTTAGATAGAGAAAATATTTGGCAGGGCTGATATTCTATTAGTTGCCTTAATAGAACTGAAAGCTTTATGTTCATGTTATGTCATATTTTGGAATTTGATAGGTTTTTGTTTTCTTTTGTCTTTGTTCAAAGGGTTATTTTGGAGCTGTTGGGGCTCTTCTAGAAATGCTTAAAATGACAGATGATCAGTGATGAAGCTGTCTGAAGAGATTCCTACTGCAGATGCTGCTGGGTAAGAGTGAAAGCCACTACAAGGATGGAAATGAAGCCATTATGGTAGTTCTGTCTACTGGATTTGTAAATAATTTAAAATCCTTTTAGCTGATCTTTAATTTCTGGATTTTGACCTTATACTTCTGAATTCATACTGGGAATTACGAGATTTTTTTTTCTGTACACTGTATTTTTTAGGGGAAAAATGTGCAAAGTGGCCAAACATACAGATTTTATGAATTTATTTTAAAAAATTGATACTGTTTAATGTAAGATCTGTGATATATGAGGCATCTGCTTTTCTTCTGGGGTTTACTGATTAGTGTGGTAATTTTAACTTCATTTAGTAATCACTCTAGGAGATTTTTTTTAATCTTATTTTCATGACGTTTCATGATTTGTTCTTGGTTTCAAATGAAACTACAAAGCTGATGCATTTTACTGTGAAAACTAGTCATTGATTTTTTTGCCTTTCCTTTCCTTATTAGATGAGACACTTTAACATCTCTCTGCCCCCCTCAAAAATAAATTTGCAACCATTATGTGGCTAAATGCGTTTCTTCAAAGGACTGTGAGGAAGCTTGGTAATAACAGGGGGTTTAAGATTGCAATTTTTCACTAGTCATGAATTGCAACAGGAAGAGTATGCCAGCTGGTTTTGCAGGGCTGATTCTTCTCTATAATAAAAACTTTAAAGAAGATGTGTACTAAAATTTTAATTATTCAATCAACACTAAAATGAAAATCTGTTTCTGATTAAAACCTCTGATCAACATGAAGAGTTCTGTAGTAAAGATGTTATTCACACTTGCTATTAGATGGCAAAGGGAGATTGTCGTATATTTTTCTGTAGTCTGCAAGTTTTAACTTGTTCTTAATTGAAAACAACTAATAGCAGCATTATTAGAAGCCAAATTACTAAAATCAGACAAATACTGACTAAAGTACTTTCTGCTTTTAAACTAGCATTAACTTTCCCTCCAGGACAATAAAATTTGAGTGTTTATTCCAATACAGTATTTTCTACCTTTTCTGATTTGTGGACCTCTCTAGATTTTTTTTCCCAAGTTAAATTGAGATCCCTTTGAAATCCATGTACTTAGGTTGCAGCAGAGCATGTACAAACTTGCTTTCCTTTGACACCTTGAGGGCTCACAAATGAGAGGCTGAAAAACAGTTCATAAATTATTTTGTCTTGCAAGACTGTATGTGATGTCACATAATGTAAATGAGTCATCAGAGGGACAGTATAAAATTCAGTATATTTTTGGAAGGGGGTATATTTCACTTTTTAAAGTCATTAACTTACATATCTCCCAAATGTTGAAAGGTGGTAATATTAACTGAAGTGTTAACTTGTCTGATGGAAATAAAGACCTCTACTGTTTTGACAGTTTTAATGTATCTGTGGAATTAATTTCTTGAAAGCAATGATGTGAAATACAAGACACATTTTTTTGTGACATACATGACTACTTATTTCCATGATAATCGTTTGGTTCTTGCCATACTTTTACTCTTCATAACAAAGCTTTAGTCCTTGAAGCCTTTTGCCTCCTTGAAGTTGACTTTAAATGACTGTAACAAAAATATGAGATAACACTAGTGTTGAAGTTGATATTTTCTGTAATATTGAGCTTGAGATAAGTGCAGATGGTTCTGCTCAGTGCCTCTATTTTTCTAATAAAGAAAATAAAACTTTGATTTAGGTTATTGGCTAAGTTTTGCCTATGAATAAAGATTCACTTGTACATTGTTCTGTTTTTTTTAAGGAAAAGTTCAGAATGTTAACCAGTAACTGTGCTTCTTATGATAAACAGTAGAGGGAAGCATGACATCAGCCATCTAACTGCTTGTTTCAGAGAAAGATCTATCTTTTTCTTCTTTGTTTATTTTTGAAGGGAATTTGACATGGGAATGTCTGTGACTTAGGTGTTCCTGCATTCTTCATATTTGGGCTTGTGAAGGAAGACTATAATGTTAAGTAAACAAATATGCTGTTCTTTAAATATTAAAATACTCTACTTAAAAAAACAAAAAACAAAACAAAAAAACCCTCCAAAACCAAAACCCCCATACACATTCAAAAAACCCCTAGCAGGCCATTCAGAAAAATATATAAGGACTTTAAAGATGCACAAATTGAGGCTGTGTTGTTAAAGAAGAAAAGCAAAGCACAATCATGGTAGCCCTGAAGTTAGCTCTGAGATTCTAGGGACTGTCAGGTAAGTTGATCACAGTTCTAAGAGAAACACAAAATAAAACTTCACCTTAAAAACTATGGTTTGAAATTTAAAATATGTAATAGGTGAATTTCTGTAGTTAAAAAAAATGAGAAAAAGTACTCTGAATTGTATACTACATAAATTAGTATGCCTGGTTGGGAAAAACATTAGCAGACTTTAACTAGGATAGAGAGCTGTGGAAAGTCACACGGTAGGAAAAACTAGAGGAAAACGACACCGTATGGTCAATTCTTCCTTTCCTGAGGGAAAAAGTCAAATTTCTTTATTGCCTTGAAATCTACAGTTGACTGCTTTTTCCTGTTTCCCCGTAAATGCCATCATATGACTCTGCTAGTACTAGAACTTCCTTCTTTACCTTCAGAGTTTGCCTGCCTCCACTAATCCCAGCTCTTAGTTTCCTCCTCCATGTCCCCCTTCTGTAATTAAGGTAACGGATGAATGACAGTGTGGTGATTTCTGTCACTATTACAATATTTTTGCCATAGGCAGGAGTACTTTGGGGCATTTCTAAGAGCATTGGTGTTGAATTTTTCTGATTGTGTTTGGTATCCAGTTGCTGTCTACAGTCATCTGTTGGAAGGGGTTCCCTAAGGTGCCCCACTTCATCAGTCATACAGAGGTATCTAAAGAGTGAAAACAATTCTTACAATTCTTGCTCAACTACACAGATAAACCTCTAGTATAACTGGAAGTTTGTGCAAGCAAAGTTCAATTCCAGCACTATCAAAGAGTATTACTGAGAATCTAGAAATATCCAAATTCTTGGATCTTTTTTGTTTTGGAAATGGTGAAGTTGAAGAAGCAAACTTCCCTAAGGGAGATCAGTGAGTCTGCAAATTTAGTATGTGTAGAAAATACTTGTTTTGGTGTAAATTAAAGAGGCCTCTTAACAGGCCAAGCTTTGTTAATCTTCTCTTCCTGAAACATGATAAGGTAATTATTCAGGTAAGTTGGAGCAGAAGAGTCAGATTCATCATTCTCAACTGTCATGGCCTGTGCTTCTTTTGTACTTGAACATTTGTTCTTGAATCATATGCTACTCTCTGCATTCTTTCCCCACCACCACCAAGACAGCCCAATTTTTAATGGTTTTGACAAGCAGTCTAATTACATCCCCTAGGAAGAAGGGTCTGTGTTCTAAAGTAAGATTTTTGGACTAAAGTATTGGGGGGAAATTGCTAGTGCTGAATGAAGAGTGAGAGAAAGCTAAGAGTATTTACTTTATCAGATTTGATAGAGAAGGCTAGCATGGGGTACATGGGGGCAGTACAAGAATCTGACTTCTAGGACAAGTAGGGTGCTTGCAATTCATTCCAACCTCAGCAAAGCTGTCCTGGTGTTTCACTGTTATCAGCACTTCTGTTCCCATTAGACTGTCACAAGATACTTGCAAGTGATTTTTGGCAGGACACAGCAGAACTTTAGAGATGGGAGAACCATATGGGGTTGAACTGATGACAAAATAAACATACATGATTGTTTCCAGTCGGATGAGGAGTTCTACTGGGTTCTGTTTTTAAAGTACAAGGTGTCTTTGAATTTGGAATTAAATGAAATGCAGGCTATGAAAAAGACCACGGTCTGTTTTGTGTCTTGGTACCTGGAATGAAGGTGGGTAAACAGCATGAAATGGCATCATGTTTTACTTAAAACAGTGTATCATTCCCTGTTCTTAAGTGGTTTTGCTTATTTTTTTGTGATGATCAGAGCACATCCACTTTCAGAAGTGTCTTTCCAAGTTGACAACTTTGTAGTCTTCCAGGTTTTTGGGTGGATGACCCATTCATTTATTTTCAAACTTAAAAGTTTGCATGAATCTGGGCATTTGATACAAAGCAGAAGTTGCCCTTTAGCAAACGCTGAGGTACCAAAGCAGCCTTGGCAGTGTATGCACAGCGCAGAGTTCACCCCTGTTACTGAGATTTCCATTTATGCCCATCCATGAAGATGTGTTCTCAGCTAACCCTTTTACCACTTTCTCATATAACGTGTTAGGATTTTTTTTCTAAATGGCGTGTTTTTTTGGGGTTTAAAATATTTTGTGAGAAGAACTTTTCCTTGCATGGGAATACACATTTTCTGTTGCATCCTTGAAAGCATCAAGGAACAATGTTAGAGCAAGACAGTCTCACAGTGGGCAGACACTGGTTTGATAGTGCATTTTGTCACAACAGACAGTGCTTCAAGGAGTAAGATGGTGTTGCCACTGGTGTGCTGTGACTTTTCAGGGGATTTGTTTTGCATTAATATGTTAACAAATTGCACAAAGATCAAACAGCTGGTCTCAGCTTGTAGGAGTTTCTAATGCAGATGCTAGGTTGGGTGGAAGTGGAAATACCTGTGTTTCAGTAAGGATGAAGAAATGAATATCTCAAGCCCATAGGAAAGACGTGCTGACCAAAATGCTCTTTCCTACAAGATTTTAGAACAGCTGCATCAGTTAGGAGACTGAAATTGAAATATCCTCATATAAGGCAGTAAATCATTACCAACCTGTAGATGTAATACTGAATTGGGATAGTGGTATTGTAATCTATATTTGCCCCCTCTGTCCTCCCTCTGATATTACCTCCCTGACATCCTGATTGTCAGCAGGAGGCAATGGAGGCAGCACAGCCAAGGGGGTCTGTGAACATCTGTTTTGTGAAATGCAGTAGTGTAATGTGGACAAGGCAACTGAAGCTATGAGAGGCTCCACCTGGAGATAAAAACTTATTACTAGTGTTGATTTGAACAGTGAGAACACTCTCTTCTTTTGAAAGTTGTTCTTATTCTTTTTATATTTTAAAAGTTAACTGTGGAATAATGTGCATTAATTAAAAAAACCCTAAACAAATGTAGCATTTTTATCGGTGACTGGCTAAATGAATCACAAAATGCTGAGTGTACTTAAACAAAATTAAGTTCCTTTTAGTAGAGTTGTTTTGTTTTTTGAGCAACCTCACCCCTACTGCTATTTGAATAAGTAAACAAAAACATGCTGTTCCTATGTCCTAAGCATGGAGCATGCTGTTATCCAGCTAGCTTTCAGCATATTGCACTTGGCTACACACAAGGCTGTGCACAAAAAAAAATCCAGAAGCATTTACAAGATAAACCAGAAACGCTCCCAAATTTCCCAGTGTTTATTACTTCTGTTTTAGCTTAGAAAATAAATTTTCTGTTCTCTTCAGATATAGGAGGTTTGTAGTCTTCTCTCCAGCAGATTTACCTGTGCAGTGTAGCAGCCCCCAAGCATCACTGGTTTGCTTCTTAGAAGGGAGAAAAGCAGTGCAAGGGAAGTGAAAGCCTCTTCCTGATGATGGCTGCAGGCTGACCTGTAACACACTTCACACCTGCTCTTTTACAGCTAGGGGAGAAAGCATTCAGGAACTGAATTTCTCTCCACTCCTTGCTCTCATCACGTAAGAAATTGTATTAAAAAAAACTTAAGTAGAAAAGGCATCAAGCCCCGCAGACTAATTCACCTTTTATTCATTGGACAAATCATAGAAGTCAGCTTAGTTTTAGTCAAGAAGACATCTTTTTTCAATTTCTTATATTTTTCTCAATTTGGAGCTTGATTTTTTTAAGGTGCTTTGCAACATATCTCTGTTCCAGCTCTTCTTCATGAAAGGTAACTATAAAAGTGCCTTTGTGAGGTTTTTGTGAACATCTGGTTCACAGCATTATGGGATTTTGCTGAAGTTTTGGTTTATGTACATTACTATAAAGTTCTAAGACACCAACTCTAGCATTATAAGCCCCTTTATCAGGCTAGGAGCAAAATAGGTGTTACTGATACCATTCTGTGGAGTCCATTAACTGGGCACAAGACACTAGAAGTTTGTCCTGTGTAAGGGGATTGTTAGGCAATTAAAATATCTTTATTCAAAAAAGTGTAAAAACTGGCTCTTCCTTTTCTAGCCTATTGCCTTAGAGACCCACTGGCGGAGAGAAGGTAATTTAGAGTCAGTTCCCTTTCGGTCACTGACCATTCCACTTCCCCTGCTGTGCTAGAGAGCAGTGGTGTATGACTGGCAACTGAATAAACGGAAATTTGGGACACACACAAAAATGCAGAGCAGCAGAGAATTTTTTTGAAACACAAACAAGAAAACATTGTAGTAAAATATTATTCAGGCTTGAATCAGAAACCTGTCAATGAAGTTTCTGTCACCAGTTATAAAGTTAGCAGCACTGGTCGTAGAGGAATGAGATGGTTTGAAATGCATCTGCCCCATGGGAAGAGGAAAGGGAGCCCTGGCAGTGCTGGGATGGCAGCAGCCTGGCAGCCACGTGCCAGAAATGCAAGGCCGTGGATAATCAGTGTTGTAATATTTACATTACACTGTGTTATTCAGAACAGGTAGTTTCTGATGGGCTTTCAGCTAGCTCTGATTTAGGCCTCTGTCTGTACATGCATAACTTGCAGAGAGAAAAAAGCAAATGAATGGGGGGAAAAAATATTGTACCAACACAAGGTGAAAAAAAATCATCTGTAAGACTCAGTGTTGCATAAGTGCTCCTGGAAGTAATCTGGTACATCTCCAAATAAAACAGAAATCTTTGATGATTGTAACTTTCTGTGTGGAATGACAATAGTTTCTGTGTTTGTTAACTCTGTAAATGTTTGCTGTAGATGTCATCAATGGGAATATTTTATTTAAAGGAGTGTATTAAAGTTTAAGCCAAAGAAACTTCTCCTCCAGCCTGTGAATACAACAAATAGAACAATTAGGTAGTAAAAACTGAATTGAAAGTAATCGTTGGTGTTAAGCTGTGTATTTTACAGGTGAGCTGGAGCAAAAACGTGTCCAGAGGCACAGTATACCCTGGGCTGGGTTGGAACTTTCTCTGAAAGCCCCAGCAGCAGCAAACACCAGGCAGAGTTTTGTCTGAGGTACACCAAATTCTTGTCAGATGACTTGTTTTATGTGTTGTGGATGTGTGAAGAACTGATGGTGTTTTACCATCTTCTTTTATTTGGTTTTGTGTGTTGATTTGGTGAATAGGATAAAGACCAACTGCTCTGCCTTCAGGCCTTGATCCCAAATTCACACTTCTTTAGCTTGTGCATTTCCCTGAGCTGCTACAGGTAAGGGTGTTGATGATGAGCAGCATAAGCTGCTAACACCATTTCTTCTGCAGAGCACAGCAAGCCATAGCTGTCATCCAGAAGAACAAAAACATAATGCCATGAAAAGTTGTAGAACGATGGAAATGGTTAGGTGTCCTCAGACTGGAGTGACATTACAGCCCATATTTGGTGTCAGCTTCCTGTATGGATTTAAGTTGTCCAAGCTTCTGGTCCACAGTTAGGTGAATATGGAAGAAAAACTGGAATAGCTGTGCAAAGGCTTGCTTCCAAGTACAACTAATTCAAATTTATTATTCCCATGCTGTGAAAAATTCCAATCTCTAATTAAGTTTTTCTTCTGATGGGAGATTTCAAAATGTCCACATTTCATTTCACTTTCTCCACCAAAATAAAGCCTGCTAGCAAGGAAACCTAGCAGGCTGCCAAAAGCAAGTCTTTTGAAATACAAGGGTTTTTTTAAAGCTCCTGCATTTTCTACAGCCAAATTTTGTTAAATGATGTTTCCATAGGACATTTGTAGTGATGAATCTGTTTTCCAGTGAAAAATTATTGCTAGCTGGACTGCAGATCTTTGTAAAATACGTGCATATAAATGTGTCCAGAAATCTTACAGTGTGTGCTTGGACCAAGGACTTCCATGACATGTGGATTAAAAAGGAGCAAGGCAGAAGATTTGAAATGTGGAAGTTTTTAATCAGTAAAGGAGATGAATCATCCTCTTGTTCAACTAATATTAAGTGTTGATCTGCCTATACTTATTTTAAATCAAGAAAGAGAGGATACTTCTGCCAAAATTTCCCAATATTCTGAAGATGATACACTCCGTAGGTAGTGAGACATACCCTCATCTGGTTTTGAGTGTCATTAGGAACTGTCTGGTTTTAAATGCATCTTTTGGTCTGATGCCAAATGATGGTCTTACGTTCCAGGAATTGCTAGTGTCCATGAAAAAGTGAGGAGGCCATTACATACCCTCTTTTTTTTCTATCCCAGGCTACATGTATGACTTACACAGCCACATATTTTTAGGAATTCATCACAGTCTTTTGATCCCTTGCTAAAATCTTGTGTGTCAGTAAGAAACAGAGCTTGCCCTCACCTCTAGAAAGGAGCCTCAACTCTCAAGTGGTGGGTATTTTACTTTCTTGCCTTAGAGTTCTCAGTATTTGGACTGTAGACACAGAGAGGGGGCTGAAGGAACCATAGGGACTCACAGTTTCCCCAGTCTTTGGCTTAATTTTTTAGAGATTCCAGGGAAGCTGGGTTTCTTTGGCTATAGAATTCCAAAGGTTGCTGATCCAAAAGTTAGTGACCAGATCTGGAAATGTTACTCTGAGCATGCCATTGCAGCATGTCCCTGTACATGTCTCTCTCTCCAGGGAGATGGGAGAGGAGGGCAGTGAGGTTTTTGGTTTCCAACAGGTATTTGTATATAAAGGTTCAAATTAAGAACATTCATTGTGTAGGAAGGTCATTCATCCACTCTACCATGGCACATAACTATTCTCCAAACTGCAAAATCTTCTATTTTACCTGTTGAATTTGACAGTATTGTACTTTCTGTTTATTATTGTGGTTTGGAAAGTGTGGAAGAGTATAAAGGAATGACTCTTGTTTGCACAGGAACCAAACCAAAACAAGCCCTTGCACATTGTGTTTTCTTTGCCTGGTCAGGCATGCCAGGTGAGGGCACCTGCTCCTTTCCTAGCTTGATTGCAGCTCTAGAGAAAGCAACATGCATAGGTCTGCAATTTTGATAGGATTGAAGCCATTACTTGTGACTTCTTTTTTGTTGCTTGGTTATTTATGTGGTGTCAACAGTTGAAACTTGCATGAGAAAATTTAGTGACAAAAGAAAGCCTGTCATGAATATGTAAACACGTGTGTACCCCAAACCCTGGTATTTCTATTAGTGTTAAAGTTTTGATCCAAGAACTAAATGAAGTCATGCATTTTGCTTTGGTGATACCTAGCTTCTGATACTTAAGTGCTTAAAATGAATTTATATAAAAATTAAATAGCTCAAAAGTGTTTCAAAGTTGTTGTTGTAGCACCAAGGGCAGGTCAGCAGTGTAAGTGGTATTACTGCCTCCCTGAGTTTCCCTGGTGTGTATAATGCAGAATGTGTTGTAGTGCTCTGATAATATCTGTTCCACACCACAGAGGAGCATTACCTGTTGTTGAGCCAGATGTCAAAATGTCACTAGCCAATATAGATAAATGTCATTCCCACTGCTGATGAGGAGTTGTCATAGAGATAATGCCAACCAGACTTGCAGAGGAAGTTCACTGCAATGTTGAGATCCCCAGTGTCTTGACCAGCAGTTTAACACCCTGACCATCTTGTTCAGAAATTTATCTTGCAGTGTTAAGCAGTTCAAATAAAGTCTGCTGCAATTATGTTAGCACTGTGTTTTGGCAAAGGAAATCTTCCAACATGAAGCACAGTTTAATACAGGTAAAATGAAAAATCCCCAAAATATTAAAGAACCATAAAAAAGAGATTTGGGGGGGGGTTCAATTAAAAATTCAACAATAAAGAAAGAGCTGCACTTTTTTTTTGTTCAAGGACAAGTTTTTATCACCCATGTGCATGGTGGGGAAAACCTAGCCCCTTTTTTCTTGTCCTGCTGTAGGCCACATGCCACAGGAAGGGGCTGTACTTGTGTTGGGGAAGATGTGCATACGTGGTGTGCAACTTCCTACCACGGTGTGCAGAAGGTGGGGAAAGATCAGTCTCTCCTAGCTCTCTTGTGCTGCTGTGTGGCACAGAGAAGCTCTAGAAAGGGAAAGGGAAGTATTTTCCAATTAATAATCTACCCTGAAGCTGCCATGTATGCTTGAACTTATCCTGAAGAGCAGCAGAGCAAACACCTCCCTGCCACCCTCCAAGGGCTCTGCTTGCACACTCCTGGCAGCTTTGCACTTGCTCTTCCTAGCGGCACTGAAAGGCAACAAGGGGAAAGACCACGACCAAGCAGCTCTTGTCTGGCAACAAGAAGGGTAAGAAAAGATCCCATTTTATCTTTGTTCTCATGGAAAGCGTCACAGGATGTTTAATGTCCTTTCTGAGCAAAGACCTGCTGTTTTCCAGATCTTGCCCAAAAACACATGCAGTATTCAGCAGGCCACTTAGTTTATCTTTCTTGGATAAACAGAAGGCTGCTGGAATTTGAAACTTGTTCCAAGAGTCTAGGGTCCAAATCTGTGTGAGCCCTTCCCTTGGTCTGGGGTTTTGAACTGAGTTTGAAAATTTAAAGACTACCAAACAGCAGCATGATTCGTAATGGGTGGGAAGGGCTGGTGTGCGTGTCAGAAGACCATCCTTACTCACAAGTTCTGGCGTTATTTCCACTCTTGAATGTTGCCTGACTTTGGAACCGCTTAAAATATCTTATGAAAAGTCTGAGAGCACTGATCCACAAATCCTAGTACTGACTTTGCCTCTTAGATGGGAAGAAAAAAAAAAAAAAATCCCTCTTAACGCGACGAAAGCTCCCGTGGCACTGCTGAGACGCACTTTTTCGTGTTGGTGAAGGTAGCACGAAGGAGGGACTCCGACTCTCTCCGATGGCAGTGTGACGGAGCCGGGCGAGGGGCAGCGCTCGGCCGAGCGCACCGGGCCCCGCCGCAGGGAGGTGTGACCCTTCGGCCAGGTGGGCGACCGGGGCGGCCGGGCAAACTGCGGCGGGGAGCGGGCTGAGCCCAAACCGAGCCGCTCCCCTGCCTGCGGTGCTGGGGGCCGCAGTCACGGCCCCGCCCCGGCCCCGGGCCCGCGGAGCCTCCGCCCCCGCGGGGAGCGCGCACGGGCGGCCGCGTTCCGTGACCCCGCAGGGCGTGAGGGACCGCGTTCCGTGACCCTGCAGGTAGGGTGTGAGGGGCCGCGTTCCGTGAGCCCGCAGGTAGGGTGTGAGGGGCCGCGTTCCGTGACCTTGCAGGTAGGGTGTGAGGGGCCGCGTTCCGTGACCCCGCAGGTAGGGTGTGAGGGGCCGCGTTCCGTGATCCCGCAGGTAGGGTGTGAGGGGCCGCGTTCCGTGACCCCGCAGGTAGGGTGTGAGGGGCCGCGTTCCGTGATCTCGCAGGGCGGTCACGCCGCGTTCCGTGACCCTGCAGGTAGGGTGTGAGGGGGCCCGGGGGCAGCGAGGAGGGAGCGAGCGGCGGCCCGCGGGCGCAGCGCGGCTCCCCGGAGGTGCGGCTGCAGCCCAGCCGCTTTCGTGCCCTGCCTGTGCCGTGGAGACTTAGAACTGCGGAAACACTGAAAAATATATAAAAATTATTTTAAACGCCGGTATTTAATGAAGGAACTGTATATATGTGCATACATATATATGTAAAAGCTGTTGGTCAGGTAAGATGCTAGTCAGGTAGACATCGTTTAAGGGTAAACAGCGTTTCAAGTTGCACGATGGTAAGAGGAAACTCAGGTATCTTTTATTTCTGTTGCATAAGCAGGACAAATGTACCTGTCCAGAGGCAGGTGTGAGAGGCAGTGCTGGATCCGCGGCTGTCACTGGGATGCCCGTGCACGGCTCTGGTTGTGTGTGTGTGTGTTTGTGTGTGTGTGTTTGTGTTTGTGTGTGTGTTTGTGTGTGTTTGTGTTTGTGTGTGTGTGTGTGTTTGTGTGTGTTTGTGTTTGTGTGTGTGTTTGTGTTTGTGTGTGTTTGTGTTTGTGTGTGTCAGCGGCTCCCCGAAGAGCTCTGAAACCCGAGGCTCAGGCTGCTCAATGACGGGCTGCAGAGCTGGCCTGTGGTCTTCTGCAGGGACAGTTTGCAAATCTCAGCGATCCATAGCCTGAACAGCCTTGGTATTTCTTCTGGGATATTAACGTAGTGAATTTCCAGGAGAATTCTCAGTCCCTTGCAGTGTGTGTAGTGCACACCAGGTGTGCAGTAATAGACGGGCTAAGTGGTCTTTTAGGGAATTGTCTGTTCACAGGCTGACTAAATTCAGGGAATCTATTCAATGAAAAAAAGAAGTCAAAAGATACAGTGAGAATTATCCTCATTTTGAACTTTCTGATAATTTGCCACTCATTTATCGACCTGTTCTGTTTAATATCTCTACAGGTAAGTTGTTAATTAGGTATTTGGGATGAATTTGTGTTTGTGTGGTAGCATTCTGACTGAATTGATTTCATTAAGTTAACAAGCTGGTTGGGACAGCTGAGCCTGTTTGTTGGTGTAAGTCCACTCCTACAGTGGCAATGAGGAAACGTTTCCGTTAGTGCTGGGAAATTGGGGGATAACATGAAAGTTAATGAAGTGAAACAGAATTGCATTTTCCTCAGAGTGATTCTATTATGCCTCATTTAGGGGCATGTTATTGCTCACCTCAAATCATCAGCTGTTAGTGTCTTTCTGTATTTTTTGTATTTCTTTTTTAGCGCTACATAGCTCATAATATGTTCTTGTTTTATATTTTTTTCAGTTGCATTGTATTTAGTGTTTACTTTTCTGTTTTTTGCAGCAGTGTAACAGAAGCTGTATTTTAATGGAAGGTTTCTCTGGACTTCCCTCAAGGGTTTCCACATTAATGCCTTTAAAATTCAATCATTAACTTTTGCCTTCACCTGAAGGTAGAAAGTGATGATGAAAAACAATATAGCACCATGTGTAATTTGGTTTTACAAAGCTTTATCAGAATTGATTCAGCTGATATGTAAACAGGGGAAAACTCACTTTCTTCTCGCCCCAGCTTGCACATTCACTTCAGCTTGAAGCTGTGCACGTTTACCTGACAGCTGCAGCACGGGCTCCCGACTGGTTGGATTTGCTGAGCTGGTTCTTGTCTGCAGCTGTGAGGAAGGGGACCAGGCCACCCCCAGGGATCCCTTCCGGATCCATATTCCCAGGCCAAGGTCCAACAGACTGGGCACAGAGGGGGAAGATTTTTCAGATGTTTTGGTGCAAACACAATTGCTTCCTGAGGGAGAGATTTGGCATGTGTTTCCTGAGAGAACCGTGCTTGCGTAAGCAGCCCCTGCCACCCTCTGTGCTGGACTAGCACAACCATTTGTGGGGCTCATGGGGAACTGCACTGGCTTCAAAAGCACCTTTTCCTCTTTTTTATTCATAACTTTTTACCCTGATCTATCTGACTGTGTGGCTGCTGTGTCTGGGCTGAGAAGGTGGCCTGAAAGGAGGGAACACGTGGCAGGGAGCAGGAGGTAAGGGCTGTTTCTGCCGGCATCACTGCTGCTGAAAGAGGTAATTGCTTATCAAACTGTGTTCGGAGGGGATGATGACATGTGGTTATGGCAGTTGCCTGAAAAACGGAGCTGAATGCTCAGATATCTTAATGCAGCTGTGTGCATGTGCAGTTAGTTAGCTGTATACATGAAGATATGATTCTCCGTTTCTCTTGTAACTCTGAGTTTTCACCCAGTGATTTTACTCATGATGTACAGCTACATGTACAACTGAAGGATACATTCCCTATACTATTGTCTCTTGGAGTATGTTCTCTCTTCTGGAAAATAGACCTAGGCATCACAAGAGTATGAGTTTTCTTAATCAGATTATATTTAGCTGGAATAGGTGAATGCCTAAAATTCTAAAAGGGAAGATTAAACCTAAGAAGGTGCCTCTAATCCTAGAGAGCATAATTGTTACATGCATGCGCTTTACTCTGCTTTACATTTACATAAAATGTTAAATATGCTTTTGAATGTAGTGTAGACCTGCTGTTAAATTATGAATAACAGAAGCAATTGGACAAATATCACTGTTTTAATTGATATGGTGAGACTAAGAAGTCAGTTTAATGTAAGACTTCTATAATCTGCTACCATTTATTTTGGTCTGGAAAGCACTGATGCTTTTGTGCATTGTTTTAGCACTTTTTCATTCCTACTTGACGTTTTCATTCCTACTTTAGACACTTTGTTTCTCTGTCATGATCCTATTGTAACCAGTAAGAAAACACAGCACATTGTCCATTTAGCAGGAGTGCATATTTAAAGGATGATGGTACATGTTCTTGCGCATAGAACTGGGAGGAGAAATTATGTGCTGTTAGTGTCTTTATTCAACAGAGAAAAATCACTTTTTCCCCTCCAACCGGAAACAAGAAACTTCATGACATTGGAGAACAATATCTTTACTGTCCTGTGGTGGGTCACAACAGCTGTAGTTTGGATTATCTTTGTAAAGTCTCACATGGATTTTAAAAACACATTAAAAGAAATAAAAATCTTAATTTGATCCATTTTTTTCCTAAGAGGGTTTTCTTTACAGCAGCCTTACTAGAGCAAAATACACATTTTATGAGCTATATTGTTGCCTGTGTTAATTGGCACACATTGATGTGACTGTGAGCAGTAGAACTGCAAGCTACAGCTTGCCTGCAGGAGGTGGGCTCCCAGCCTGCAGGATGGAGACATTTGGAAAGGTGCAGTTTTTAAAAACTGAAGCTGTCCAAGCTAATCACTCTGTTTTTCTTCACTGGAAATGAAGGTGCTTCCTAGGGAGCTTATTGAGCTGATACTTTTGTTTTCCTCTCCGGGAGAGTTGTGTTCTTGCTGTGAAGTGGAAGAGCTGTTGCCAGTAGGGTAATGAGTTGTCAGCTGCTCTGGGCGAAGACCCCCAGGTACAGACTCTCTTTTCCTGGATTGGCTCCTTGTCCCTCAGCAGCTTGTAGGATGCTCTCTGTAACTGCACGCAGGGAAAGCTGCGATCTTCTACATATGAAATCTTTGGTGTTCAGGTCCCTCATCCTCCTGGTTTTGGAAGAAGCATTTTTCAGCACTGGAGGGTGGGTGCTGCTCAGATTACACCTGCCTGGCACGGTCACAGACACGGTGGCAGGAGAGAGGAGCCCACGGAACTCAGGTATAGCCAGGTGGCACTTCTCTGTCCTTGCACTGTAAGATCAAAAACCATCACTTTTGTCTCTGCAACATTTTAAGCTGTGCAGGCCCCTGAGGCAGCAGATAATCTCTTCAGCAGCGAGATGAGCTATTCATTGGTAAGCTTAGCCAGCAATTTGTTGCAGATTTCTTCCCCAGAGCCTGCAGTGGCTGGGGATTGTAGAACTGGCTTGAGGGCATACAGCAATCTATTTTGTTAGTGAGTTGGGATGAATTTAGTCTTCATTAGTAAAACTCTGTCAATTACTTTGCATACAGTACAAATACTACTGAATAGTTGTTTCTCAGCTGCAGTTCAGTGTTCGACAAGTACAAGTTATCCAAGATAATATTGCTGCTTTTACTTGACTTAAAAAAAAAAAAAAGGAACATCATTTTTTGTTCTTGTTTGGTTTATGTGTCGTATTTACTAGTTTTTGCTTTTGATTGATGAGATAATGAAGTAAGAAAGCAGTAAATGAGGAATCTTTAGTGTTTACTTTTAAGCAACATTACCAATTTGCACTGAAAAACTGTTGGTCTTTTTCCCTTTTTTGTGTTTTATTGTAACATGATTTTCTGGGCTTTGGTGTGGATGCTGTCTCAGAGCATGATGTAAATAAGAGAAAAATGAAGCAACTGTACTTTTATAGTGTGTGTTTTATGTCTGGTCTATGTAAGGGATGTACACCCATGCATGTATGCACCAGGAATCAGGCTCACATTCTGCATCAACTTGCAACTTGGGTAATGCTATTTGAGTGGATAGGATTAAAAACTAATGTAAAAACAAGACATGGGAAATAATCTGGGCTCCTTTTTCTATTAAACATTATTTTCTTTAGCTGTTCTCATTGTCACTAGCATCTATTCATTTTCTGGGGAATACTGTCCTTGAATGCTTTTTGAATGGTAAATACATTACTTACTACTAAAGGGTTATCATAATTGTCCAGAAATAATGATCATGGGAAGCCCTGAGACCATATGTGTATATTTATTAATTTATTATGTACACATTTGTTCTTTTAACCTACTGGCAGGTAAATTATGGAGAGCCCCTTTACCACCCTTTTCTTTCCCGCTCCCCAAGTTTCTTGTGCAATCTGTGAGTGACTGGAATACCATCCAAATTATTGTCATATCTTGCCAAGAGATGTGACCAAACTTCAGGGATTCTTCAACTTTTGTCACAGACTACCAGTGTACTTGTCTACGCTCA
The DNA here is from genome assembly GCF_030490865.1 of Poecile atricapillus. NCBI lineage: Eukaryota > Metazoa > Chordata > Aves > Passeriformes > Paridae > Poecile > Poecile atricapillus. The sequence continues at coordinate 21,598,396 of NC_081254.1, read as the reverse complement.
CCATTTATACTCCATTTCTTCTGGGGTAACAGTGTACCTAATGACTGAAAGCTTCTCTCAGGTCTATTTGAAGCGTTAGGTGAGAGTGCAGATGAAAATATGGTAAAGGAAATTTCAGTTCTCGAATTTAATGTCAGAAACAAAGCTCCTGATAGAAAACAAATAGAAGAAGAAGAATATATTTTCTTTGGATATTTAAAAAAGGAAAGCTGTTTCCAGCTATTGCAGAAGGTCCTGGAGGCAGGTTTTGAGCATCAAAACAAAGAAGATGTTTTAGCTAGCAACCACAAAATTCCTGCATCCTCCTTTCTGAATAGGACCTGGAAGTATTTTTGGAGCTGGGACTTCAGCTCCTCATCCTCAGTCCTCAGCAGGACAGTGCTGACATTTTTCTCTCCCTCTGTTCTATATGGAAACAGTCTCCCATCTTTCACTTTTTTCTTAAAAAAACCCAAAAAACAACAACTCGGAAGTTTTCTTCCTTCCTGCTGTTTCTGGATTTCTCTGAATGCTGATGCAATGATTCAGATTTCCCAGATGTGAACTGCAATTGTGGGAAGTGGGATCTTTCCCCTGCCTCTCTAGGGGTTTCTTGGAGTCTGTGGTGCTGCTGAGTTTCCTAGTTAACTTCTCTTGATTCAAATGGTTTTCCTCGTGTTTTGGGAGCTGTTTCAGTACCTAATAAGTCATGTGTTAGTGTTCATTGTAAACACATCTTAAACTAGCTTGGCTTTGAGAGCTTCTTGAAGACCTCACAAAAGTCCTTAATTTAGTCTGTAGACATAATCAGATACCTCCTCTTGTCTGTTTGAGGCCTTATCAAGTTGTCATGTTTGACAATATCAAGCTCTTGTGGCAGAGGAGTGCTTGGAGCTTGTTCAGGCAACCTGCTGGTGGGTGCACAGTTGAGAAGGGGGCACTGTAGGGCTGTGCTGCTTCTCTGTGGTCACTGCTCCAGCGCCTCTCTGCTCTGTCTTCTTTGGTGACACTGCAGGGGAGCATGGATTCCACGGCTGTGTTACTCCTATGCGTTCCCAAAAGTACCAGAGTATTTGGATTGGTAATTTGTTGACTTTGTGTTTATTCCTCTCTTCCAAAAGCCCCTGTAATCAGCCCTTCAAGCTCATAACCTTTATTTCCCATGAAAGTCATTATAAGAACAGGGAAAGGAAGAACTGAAATAAGGAGAGTCAAACCCAAAATGGTTCCACATTCAAGGCATGTGCCAGGTTGCTGAAATGTTGAATACAGTTTCTCAGCTATTGAGCTTGAAATTTCCTGCGCCAGGGGCATGATACTCAGCCTTGCCTATACCAGTGAGGATATATAAATATCCACAGCTGGTTTTAAAATTAGTTACTGCACTGAACTTGATGGGAATAAAGGTTTCCCTTTCCATCATATGGGCTACTGGTCTGAGTTGGCCATTGAAGAATTGATTTGATGTGCTATTGCCATTTGAATATGTTGATGTTATTACACTTCTCATAGTCAGCTACTATTCAGCTACTTTGCATTTTTTTTAAAGAAACTAACATTTCTGGTAGTTTGGTTTTGTTTGTTTGTTTTTAAACATTGCAGCCTTTCAGATGCAATCCTGTCAGTTTGGATAACAAACCACTGGCTATCTATATTGACCACGATTATGTCCTTGCTGCCACATGTTCCTGGAGAGTTCTGTCCCTGTTGACTATCTCTTGGCAACCCTGCTTTTATGCAAACATCTCCTTAAATTACACTTTCTTCCATAAAAGCTTGAAAGATACACTATCTGACATCCTTCATCTAACAAGCCAACAGTACTTGTTTTGACTAAAGACCATTTGGGAAGCTTCTCCATAAAGTGCCCTCTGCCTGTTGACTCCCTTTTGTTCTCTATCTAAACTTTTGTAATATTTTTTATTGATTTATTTAGTCTGAATGGTCCTTGGGGCAGCTATAGTGTGATAACATTAGTAGAAATCCAAAGTGCATTTTTAAAGGGACTGAAAAAAGAAAGAGAGAGAATATTGGAATGGAAATCAGCTGACCAAGAAAAGCCAGCTGAGAGGAGCAGCACGTTCCCTTTTGAAAGGACTGAGTTAATACAAAGTCCAGGTAGTTTCTCCACTTGACCAATATTGTGTTCCAATAACAGATGGAGTTTTTTGTATGAAAGCTGTTTTCAGTGTTGAGTGTAGAATTAACAATTTTCTTTGTTTCCTCATCTAAATCAGTTCAGACAATTCTCTGTACATCTGGTATTTTGCATTGAAAGTGGCCCAAATATTTAATTTGGGAAGTGCAGCTGCCATAAAATACAATTTGATGACAGCAGAAAAATTAGTATTGGATGAACAATGTGTTGAACGTGGCATCACAGCTGATCACAAAGGACCCTGAAACTCTCAGCAAAAATACGCAGTTTCTGTCATTATGTATTGAAGGACCTGGCTTCCACCCTAAATACGTGAAAATCTAAGCAGTCGAAAGGGGACGCAGTTGGAGAACAATTAAATTGGTCAAATTTAATTTTCATTTTTGCAGGTTGGCATGTGGCTGTGATGAAAATTGGCAAGGTAAAAACTATTTGTTAGCAGAGTCATCCCTGTGAATCCCAGCCAGAGCCAGCTTCCTGTAGAAGCAAACACTGTTATTTCTGTACCCTCTTTAGCTCTGTGGGACCCAGCACAGATCCAAAGCTTTGAACATTCCCCTTCTGGTTAGCTCAGGGATCCAGATGTAGAGTAGGCAGGGCAGTACAGCAAAGCAGTGCAAGTGAGAATGGGAAATCTAGGATGAACTGTGACTCATTCCCTGCCTGGTCTACCATCCTCTGCTCTTCATGAAGCCCGTGTTTCATCTCTTGTTTGTGGTCAGAGCTCTTTCTATCAGTGCCCATTTAATTTAGCCTGATGGAGTAGCAAGTTGGACAGAATAAATAGAATTATCCCACACAGCTGGTGTATTTTTAATCAAGTTAATGGTGTGGAGAGTAATCTCTGAGGGGTTGCAACCCTCAGATGATGTACCCTATGATGTAGTTCAGCATTTGGCTTGTGGTGCAAGCTACATAAAATCAGCCCACACGTGACTGATGGTAAAATGACACTTGTTAGTTTGCAAGCTTTGTCTGTCTGCCAGAAAGCGTGGGTTAACAAAGTATTTCAGATGAGAGGTCTTGCATGGGCCTCTTGGGCATATCAGCAGAGATACTTTGCAGAGTGTTCCTTTAGTAGGCAATTTTTACTTTTGCCCAAATGAGAAAGTAAATCTTAGGTGACAGTTGTGAAAACGTAGTACATGAAGCAACTTCTAGAAAATAAATCCCTTTGTTTTACTCCTTCTGGAGCATATAGCAAGCATGCAAATGCTGTTGTCAGTGTATTAATGCCTCCTGACAGGAAAGGTCCACGCAGTTGGCACCAATGCACCAAATAAAATCTGTGTGGGAGAAAAAAGAGGATGAGAAAATGGTGACAGGACAGTGTGTGAAACCAGTGGAGTGTGTTTTAGAGTGGCAGTGGAGGTGGAAATCTGCTGACACTTCTGGATTCATTAAAATTTGTTGAGATTCTGTTTTTACTTCAGGTGAATTTAGAACTTCGTAGCAATTTAAAATGTATTAAACGCAACCTGCCCTAATGTGAAATGCCCACTCAAGAAGAAAAATGATCTAACATTGAAGGATCTGAAGCGCAACAAAGCTTTTTTTAGGTAGGTTCATAGACAGGAGTTGCTGCCAACATCTTCCCAATGTTTTTCAGGGTACCAAGATATACCAGTGGTTCTTAACTGGAAATGGAAACTTAACTCAGTAAGAGATCTTGTTGCTAGAAAAAAAAGATAATTTAATTTGACCTTAGTTTTTGTTTATCAGTTTTAGTGTGAGATCAAGATTATCCTTTTTATTATTATGGTCCCAATTTATGGGTGAACCAACAATTCCCCATAACAACTCTTCTTTGGCGTGCTTCAAGTTACTCTTTCAGGTAATTCAGAAGATTCAATTTAAATAATACTATCTTTATAGTTATAGTTTATTCCCTGTAGGGGCTGAATTTCCATTGTAAATAGAAGATGTTCTTGAAAAAATCACTGGGACCTGTTCATTTCTCCAGAAAATAATTAATTTCACAGTGAGAAGATTTTAAGGAATATCACCCTCTGTGTATCAATATATGGACATTGGTTTTAGAAATTATTTTTGTTTTCTGGTAATTCTTGAGTTATTTTTGCTCCTTTTTTCATCCATGTAATAAGCTGTTTAAAGTGAAACCGATCCCACTAAAAGGATTATTGATAACGAGATCTGGTTAAGAGACAATTACAGGGTTGGCTGGAATAACAGGATAAGAGGATAACTGTTGGGTCATCCTTTTAAAACTTGCTCTTTTGTTCCCAAGCTGACATGTGGTGAGACTTTAAACAAATGATACTCATATGACTGTCCAGTCCAAACAGGTACCAAATGCATTTATTCACCATGGCTCCTTGACCAGTAATGTGAATAAGAAAACTGAGAGTGAAAAGCCAGGACTATTTTTTTTTTTTTTTAAACTTTCTTATAACTTGTATGGAGTACGTCCTGGAGCATGGTACCAAGGTGAAAGCCTATACTAAGTTCTACAATCTATTCTGGAATTTTTTAGCCAGGTCTTTGTTTTTATAAACTTTCCAATTCAATGGTTCAAGATGCTATGATAAATGGCGAGCAAGCTGGCCTGTAGGATCAGATGAAAAAGCAGAGGCTGCATAGTTTGATTCTGAAGTGTTTCCATTTGAGAGTTTGCCTAAAGGAGCCTTTGGGGGCTTTATGGGAGACTTGGCAGGCTGTGCTGGTTCTGAGGCTGTAAATATTCAGCTGCTGTAATTAGGACTTCGTTTAACAGGAAGAAGAAACAGAGAAATTTTACCAATGTTTTTATAACCAGTTCTTACATAAATTTCTAAGTTATTTTTCTTAGATAGCATCAGCCTTTTTCTTTCTTTCCTTTTTCAAGTAGTTTAAAATTTCACCTTTTATGGGCTCTTATCATTGCTGTCTAATGTATAACAAGATGACTCCCTAACATCTTGTCTTGCTCCTCCAGATGGGCTCTTTTCCTCCTTCTTTTATAGCTATCTTGCTTTACAGTGTAGATGTTGAAGAGAAAAGACGAATGTGATACAATCTGGGGAAAGTGGTTTCCTGTTTTTCTACATACTGTCTCATTTACTGCTAGAGTAACTCAAACTTCTCTTCTGTAAAATTTCTGCCTTCACTACGTGCAGGTTTGTTTTCCTGCCAGAGGCACCCTTGGGTCCCTTGGTGCAAAGCCCTTTGGTCTTATGCTTTTTATGGGTTAAGGTAATCCTGTGCTCCCTGTGGTCGGACATTTTTTCAAATATTCTTTCTAGTCACATCTCCATCACAGGCTTATTTGAACACTTACTGTAACATTATGCTTGCTGACAGTTCTGTGTGCCTGTGAAGCTGAGAGGATACAAGCTAAGGATATGTGGGAACATCAGAGAAAATGAAAATGGAGACTAACTTTTAAAGAAATTAAAATAGAAATCTGGAGAGCAATGGTAAAACTTAAGGTATAACTGGGTGATTTTTTTTTTTTTTCTGTGTTTCACTTATGAAAGCAAAAACATTCTATGAAGAGAACTGTTCTTTAACATAAAATTGAGAAACTGTATTTCTGGGCTGCAATGCTGACTAGCAGGAGTACACCCTTATGTATCATGGAAAGTTCCTGCTGATCATTTCTGAAAATGATGTAATCAAGCAGCTGCACCAATATTCACTCAGCAAAGGGAACCTGGGGCAGTTCTCTCAAAGCTTTTAAGTTTTCCTAAAAACTAAAATGCGGTATTAAGCAAAGATCTAGTTGGAACATGGATGGCTTGATGAGGCTGAATGGAAGACTGAGCATGAGGAATGTTCTGATCTGCCCAAGACACTTCAGTTGTTTGTTAACTTCCAGCATGTGATTTCACCAAAACAGTTACTTGTGAGTAGATGCATATTTTCACTTTGTGAGTGCTGTCAAATGCATTCTTCCTGATCAGGGATGTATTTTGTATGGCATGCTAAGAGTTTTTCCTCTTGACTTCTATCTGTTTCCTTGTCTTTCATTTTAGTATTTAATGTTTCCTTTCCAACTTAGTAGCTTCCCTTTTGTTACTTTCTGAAGGGTTTGTGCAGTGACACACGTGAGCCTACTTGTGCAGAGGTGTGTTCATTGGAATGTACCTATGGATCTATTATAATATATTATATTATGCTTTTTTTAATAAGGTAAATGAGATTTGTGCAATGGCTTCTCAGAAATACCTAACCCTGTAAAGCCACAATTATCAGTAGCTGCTTTTGGATGTCTGTTTCAGCAAATGGCAGACATCCTGGTTTTTTGTCTTGCACAGTTTTCTGTCCAGTGTTTAGAGATTTTTCTACCACTCCTGCCAGGGATTATCTTAATGCACAATTAGAATATACAATGATTATAAATTAAGATTATTTAAGTTAAAATAATTTGTGACTCTTACATGATAGTAGGGCTGTCTGACTTTTTTACAGAGTTTAAGATTTCAGCTGAAAACAACAGTCCTGGTGACAGTTTGCTATCACATGGTGCATATTGACCATTAGAAGAGCATGCGTGGCATCAAGTATCCTAATAGCCTTATTTCAGAACATAAGCTTGTGTGAACAAAAGGAAGTAACCTGCCCTGCCTTTCCATGCCTGATTAGCTTTGGCAAATATTGCACATTAAAGATGATGATGAATTGACGCTAACAGCAGCCCTAAACGATCAGATAAATAGAGGCAACCTTCTGGATAGCTTGTTCTGTAGGTGCAGAATTTGTTCTCTAAAACAGTCATCTCCTTTCCTTTTAAAAAGAACTTGTGTAAGATTCACATCTTGAAAATTAACTGTGAAAAGCATTTTTCTGTGTGAATTGTTAAAAGCCCAACAATGCCACTCGGGCTCTGAACTCTTCAAGACCATGGGGAAAATATGTCTTTGTTTAGGTGCATCTTACTAAAACCCAGCCAGGCATCAAGGACATTGTAAACCAGATTAGTTTTGAGCAGATTGAACAAGGTTTTTCCATAAACAGAAAGTCTGAATAGGTGATAACTGTGAAAGAACTCCAAGTACATGTACAAGTTCTCTAAGCATATCACTGAGACTTCTAGATGAGGGCATACAAGTGTCCCCTGGCCTTGCCTCCTGCTTTACTGGATCTCCTCTGCTGAGCAGGAATTTGGACTGGGTGTCACCTCTCCCAGGACACTACAGAAGGGTTGTCAGTGCTTCCTCAGGCTGGGACTCCCTGCCAAGGATGTTTGCTGTGACTGGTGTTCATCAGCACTCATTTCTTATCAGAGATGAGACACAAAAGCTGGCAGCGATCACAGCTTTTAGGTGGCCTTTGCACTTCAAGATATGTTCAGGGAGATGTGTCTCCATGTTGTCAGCCCCTCAGTTTTACCCAGGCGCAGTTGCACTGTTGGTGCCTGAGCACTCCTGGCATGCCTCAGGACACCCTAATTTTCTCTGGAGGGATCAGAACAGCATTTGCTTGTTATATGATTCACCAGGTCATCTCCAGCTAACCTAAGAGAAGTTAATTTTTGGATCCTTATCACCAAAGTAGACTCTGGGGTGCAGAATCAGTGAAGAAAGGGGAGAGTAGTGATTTCCACAGACTATGTGATGGTCTGAAAAAACCCATGCTATTCTCACGTTTCATTGTAGCTTTGCAGTGGTATTCTCTCTCAGGGCAAGATTGTCCTGAAGATGGAAAAATTTATATACCAGATGTGGGAAAAGTGTCGCTTGAAGACCACTTTGATTACAAAGCTTTTTCAGAATTTCCAAACAATTATGGTCAGATGTTAACATTTCTTTAAGGATATAAGAGGACACTAATAAGTGCCTGATCCAGAAGAGTGCACAGATCCTTGAACAGATAGGAATGACTCAGAAAAATTATTGTACTGTGACATATGTAAGCTTAACAGTAAGTGAGAAGTGTTTGAAGAAATGTTTAATCATCATTAATAATATTTTATAAAACTCAAAATTAACAGATAAATGTAATGTAATTATAAGTAAATAAAAAAGCCTTCCAAAAAACTACCAAAACCCTTGACTACCCACCACCTGTTTCTACATTAGGAAAATGTAGGAATATTGAAAAATTGAGAGCTATTAGAAAAATAGCAAACATCAGAGATTTCTGACTCATCTGTATGTTGACATCATAAGATGGAACATGTGTGACCACAGCCTTGCTATGGGTGTGCTCACTGGCAGGCTCAGCTCAGATTTCGGTAAGAGCCGTGTACTCAAGGAAAATTGTCTGGCTCTGTTCTTTTCATCACAGTGAGAAATGAAATGGTGACAACCGCGCCTGTTTAAAAATCCTTAAGAGTGTCAATCAAAAATGCACATTTTCAGGTGGAGTTAAGTTAAAGTCAAGCTTTCTCTGCTAATGTGTTTTCCTGCAAAAATACTTTTTTGTGTTTTTTACCCTCTGTAGTTAAACTGCATTATTTAAATACTAACCTAGCCAGAAGCTACATAAGAGAGTCAAAAGGATTCCATTATCATTTGCTCAACTTTTTTCTGTAGACCCCTTTCTGTCAGGCTGTTGGTTTTCTGTCAGCCCCACACAACAGTTTTAAGAGACAAGAGATGTTCACATTGCATTTCTCATTACCAGCAGTAACTACTCCTGCTGTGGCTCCAGCTGCACCATTTGGTTTAGCAATTTCTGGCAACTTTGACAAATCAAGGAGCCAGTGTGGCAAGGTGATCGCTGTGGGAGGCAAGCATGACCCTTCCTTTCCCAGTGACTGCTTGGTCCAGGAGCAGCTAATGAACATTGTGCTGCTCTACAGCCCTTCCTTTTGCCATCTTTGTCATGTTTCAGCTCTGAGTATTTTTATATTTGGGTAAAAAGTCTTCTAAACTCTTGCCCTTCTTTTGTGTCACGCCAGTCACCTATGCCTCTCTCTGGCACCTCCATTCTCTGCCAGCTGCTTATCCCTTTGCTTTCCAGATGCTTTTCCTGTTCAATCTGTCTCCAGCAACTGCCTCCCTCATATGTATTGACTGAAGCAAACAAAGAACATTTGCTGTTCAGCACAGTGATAGGAGCTAATGAGCTGGGCTGTTGCACACTTTATCTTCTCTATCTGGATACATTTTGGATGGAAGTTTTATCAGATGTTTGGATGATGCCCAGCCCTGTGATGCTGCTCTCTGATTAGAAGCCCCAAAGTACTACTGCAATACAAATAGATTATTAATGTTGCTTTTATGTGATATCATAGGGAAATCCCTCCTTAAACTTATAAAAGTGGTTGCACATTTTCAAAATAAAACATACAGATTTATTCTGGAATATTATGGATAAAAAACTGGGAAAAGTTTGAAGCACTTATTAGAATCTGTCTTAATGTGCTTCTTGTCATAGTGTTCTGGCAATTATTAAAATTCAGGTTGGATTTTGGTTTTATTTGGGGATTTTTTAGATATTTGTTAGTTTACTTTGATTCTGGTACAATTCCCTAAATGAAGCTTTGGGTAAGCAGTTCTTTTTTAAAACATTTGTAACAGTGCTGAAGAGATACTGGTTTTATGGAGTTCTGAGATGCTGAATGAGTGCCCTGCTTGTAAAGACATGCATAATCTGCAAGATTACTTGCTCACACAAGGACTATTTCCATGGATTCATCAGCCATTCCTTTCAGAAAAACATAAACTTTGTTTTTGTCTAGAGACTGGACACATATTTATCTAGACACATATTTAAACAGAAAAAAGGCTGACAATATAGAGTGACAGCCTTAAGATGCTCAATGGAGTACTTTTACTTGGGAACATAGGGTTGCAAAGAACCTCTTGGGTTGTTTTCAAACAAGTCAAAGTCATAATCATATAATTCTTGATAAATAGACTGCTGAAATCAAAACAAGCTGTTCTTTTTGAGTTAAATAGCTAACTCAGGGTGCAGAATGGGACAGCTGTTGACTGGAGAAAATAGATTAGATTAGAAATAGTGTTTGCCTCCCAAGAGCTGTACAGAATTGAAGTCTTTATTTTCCATGTATTTAAGAACAATTTAGGATTTAGCTGCCTGCCAGAATGCTGGCTGTAGTGTCTACCATGGTATGCAATTGCTAGTGTGGGAATATGGGAAAGCAAAAGAGGCTGAAAAAGTGTCTTGTTTTTTTCCTAACAGGGAAAAAAAAACCCAAAAAAGAGTACCTCCTTTTCTCTTAACTAGACCAGCCAATAGAGGGTTTGCAGCTGTCTGCATCTTCTGTGCTTGTATAAAATACCATGTCCCATTTAATGTGCTCTATTGTATAAGTTAAGGTAGCTAGCAAATTTCTGGGAAGACTCTGGTCAGTGGTCAGATGTGGTCATCCTTGATCCTTCAAGACATGCAAAAGAAATGAACTCTTTCAAAACCTTTAAAATATTTAATCTTATGCTCCACTGTCCCACAGAACATACGTATTTTTTTAGCTAGCTTTTTCCTTCTTCTCTGTTCCTCTTCTGTCTTTGATACTCATACCATGCCCTTTCTGTTTTTTCTTTTATTCGTAGTTCTTTCATGTTTATTTTTCATTTCATTAAAGATGCAGCAGTCAAAGGGAATAGAAAGCAAGAGAGTATTAAAACCAGAGGTCAACATGAATGTAGCAAGTGCCTAGAAATAACATTTGGTGCAATCTGAAGAACAAGAAAGATAGAAGATCTACCCTAGAGCTATGTGAATAGGGTAAATGCCAGAAGATGTTAAACTGCCCTAGAGCTAGGTGCACAGGTTAAATGTAGTAAATATATGCAATTCTGTTACCTTTCATGCATTAATGAATCTTCTCCAGCTAGCCTTAAACTGCTTTATACTTGTTCTTCATAAAATTCATCTGCACGAATGTTCTTAAGTGACTTTGAAAGCTGTGTGTGTTGTTGTTTACCAGAAAAGTACAGTTTAAATTAATTGGTGTGAATGAACCTGTTCTGGAAATGTGTCCTGGCATTCTGGGCACAAGTTTCTCAGGCCTCTCCCGCCCCATCTTCATGGTAAAGGCATCAAATGGCACATACAGTTTAACTATTTAGATGTATCTCACACTGTTCCAGAAAGAAAATTCTAGATAAGTCTCTTTCTCATGCTTCTGACATGTACATCTCTGCATTATGGAACAGGTAAAAGTAAGTGTTGGATTCTGTGCTTATTTATGCTGGTAATACATATTTGGGCCAGCTCCATTGGGATAAGCTGCACAGAATCCTTCCGTGCAGTTCTGAAAGAAATTGCAAAGGCATTTAAACACACAGAGACATTTTGATTTTGTGTAATCAGGGTAGGGTGAAGAATAAGAAAGTAGTGGAGTGGGACCCCCACTATAGCGTGGGATCTGTGTGTTCCTGCTGAAACCTCACCTTATTCCTTTTCCTCTGGCTGAAGCTGTATCCCTCTGCAGATGGAGCATTTTCAAAAAGCACCCAAACTGTCAGGCACTGGAGGTGGTACTTCTAGAGGTGAGGGAGTTGCCAGATACACCAACACTATAAATGAAGCAGGTGAACAAGGTAGGAAAAACACCATCCCTGGTCCCCTGGCTGGCCTGTGTGACTGTACCTGCTATTCCTCTGTCCTCTGTCATACAAATGCTTTGCATCTTCACACTGTTGTGATATCATTATTGAATTAATTTCTTTAAATAAGGAAACCTTTAGGGTGGGAGGAGAGGTGGGCAGGGGGAGCAGTGAGTTCTTTGCTGGCTGTAAGTTGTTTAAAAGGTCAGTGGCTCCTGTCGCTCTGCTGGCTGGTGGCTAAGCTGCCCTGGATTTTTGTGCTCCTGTTCCTGGCAAAAGGGACTTTGTGATGAGGTGCAAGGTTATGGCAATGCCTTTTTAGTAACTTCACCCACTCCTTTCTGCTTGCTGAGTGACTGAGCAAGGGAGATGCTCTCAGGAGCACAAGTTTTCTTTCTAGGCTTCTCAAAAACAGCTGCTGAAGTAACTGCTAGGTTATTTATCCTGTAAAATTAAACTTAATATTTTAAATTGGGGGAACAGAGTCACTGTTTAGTGAGCTGCCAGGGCACATTGGGTAACTAAGGCTTTCTAAGGGATTATCAGGATTTGTACCATTTTCACCCCAATTGCATTATCTTTGAACTCACAGCAAAGCACATTTACATACTTAGTGCTTGGGTGAAAATTATCTAGCAAAGTATAGAGCTGTTTCTTGAGATTGTATTTTAATGCTGCTTTCCTTTAGCTGTCTGAAGCAGCAGGAACTTTCATGTACATCTGAGATACGTTATAATAGTAGCCAATGCTGCCAGGCCTTACTGTGGGGCAGATATGTAAAGAGTCTTATCCTATACCAGAGGGGTTAAAAAAAAGATGCAATTTGGGAACAAACTGGCATTTGGGAAGGGAGAGGGCATGATTGTGCAGATAAAGTGTGCTTTCTTGCTGTTCAGCTTCATTTGCGGAGTCCACAATCTGTACTATCCACCATACAGATAATTAGAAAACAGCATCAGAGTGTAAGCAAATGAAGTTTCCTAACCTCCAAATGAAATTGTCAGTTGGCATAGTAAGTGCTTCTTGTGCAGCCACAAGAAAGGTAATTATTGAACTTGCCCATTAGTTAATGGCTGTGAAAGGCACAGCACTCCTTGAAGCAAGTGGGGACTCAAGGAGATGAGGTTTACACTAATCTGCTATAGGGAGGCTGGCTGGCCTTTTCCTGTTGGCCAGGCATTTTTTGTAATACGGTTGTTTTCAGTTGCTTGTAACCTCATTAAATGTTTGCTGGCAGGGTTCTGGGAAAATAACAGCAAGTAACCATGTAACCAAATAGCTAATCTATGTTTACTTAGCCTGATATGTCATCAAATTCTTCCCAAGTACGTTAATGTACAGCTAAAAATGTGAACTAGGGTCTCAACCCTGATCTGAAGCTTGACAGGGAAGTTGGACCAGAGATCTAGGCTGAGGCCATGGCACCCATCTACTACTGTTTGTGCATTAAAATTAGTTAAGGCTCTGTATTTCAGAGACTCCTCTAAAATTTTTTGTATGTATTTCTGCTTATTGAAGGGTCATTGTTATCCATTCTTGCATTACTGGAAGTTCCTCCTCCACTCCAAATAATTAGAACTTGGAAAAAAAACCAAAAAGCCAACTTTATTCCTGTAGAAAGGGCAATGAAAGATACTGCTCAAACCCAAAGTAAGAAGTCTCTCCTTGCCAAGACTCTGCAGAAGTGCTCCAGTGGTATGTGTGAATTTCTCAGGATCCTTCTGTGATGGATCATGTGCTTATGCAGACTCCACCTAACTATATTACGTGTGATTGCCAGGAAAATCTTGAGCTAAATAACTTGAACTTTATGAGTGCCCTGTTAATTCATGGATTCTTACGAGCTATTCAATCATCCAGGCATTTGAACATAACTTATTGAACTTGAAATAATGCAATAAATCTACCCCAAGGCTCTTAGTGTTCCATGCAAAATGTGGTGGCCACATGGTGCAAAGCACTGGTACTGGCTGTGCTTGTTCAAGTGAATTTGGCAGGATAATTTGATCGTAGACTTAATTGACAAATCAGGATGTAATTTATTTGTGCCACTTTGGCTTCATGATAGATTAGCTAGCAGCTTTTTATGTGGCTAGGTTAGATGTAGACCCTCACAAAAGTGTTGAATTTTGTTTTCCATCTAAGTAGACTGGGATGTGGTGGTGGTTTAAATCAAACTGTACCTGATGATCTGGTCCTAGATGAAGAATCATGTGACCACTGTCTTAGTCATCAGATAACTTGTTGATCCAATGTTTGCACATATTTCATAAGGCAGTTGCCTGAAGATATACAAAAAACTTCAATCAAAGCTACAATTGACCATATCAGTGAAAAATAAAGAATCAGTCATTAGTTTGTGTCTTCTTGAAATGTAACATAAACCCTGCAAAACTGTCTGCTGTCTGGATGGAATCATAAGAAATATGGTTTGCTCACAAATTAGCAGCATGTGCTGGAAGGCAAATACATAAGGTGTGTGCCAAGTGGTGAGTCCATGGGTGTGTCTTTTGTGTCGTGTGCCTGGTATCCTCTAACTTTTCACTGAAGGCACTTTCAGCCTCCCTTGGATTTCGGTTTGTAAGCCATACTTGCTTACAAACATGCTTTCTACTTTTACTGCATTAACGAATCTGTTGTCTCTTTTTTCCTCAATTTGTTTGTCTTTGTGTCAGAAGTTTGAGTATAGTGGCGAGGCTTGTGAAGAGGCCAGTGATGTCCTGCTGGTCATGTGGGCACCTGCAAAAGCTTTTCAGAAAGCTTTGTCAGCTGCACTTGCATTTTTTGCTGTGTATTAAAAAATTGTGTCAGAAGAGGAAAACTGTCCTGGTCTCCATTCTGGAGATTTTACTGATTTTTTTTATGTATGTAAGTTGTAGTAATTGAGTACCTTGAAGATGAGGTTTGAAACCCTAAACTCATTTGAGTTTAATTTGTTTTGTAGTATTTTTCTAATCAGCTGTAGGAACGAATTTGCAAAGGCTGCATCCAGCTGAGACTCTTTAAACTCACTTCTATTCATGAGATGCCAGTTTTTTGCTTGCTTTTTTGCTCTTGTAACCCTGGCCATGAATTCTTGTTTGATCTTTGTGAGCAAATGTGGCCATTGATAGGTAATCCAAACTGTAGCCATGTCATGTGTCCCATCTGAGATGTGGCCTGTTCTTCATGCAAAGAGGGAATGGTTTCCATAACCAGGCAGAACAGAGTGTCTCTCCAAAGAGCCGGAGAAGTGAGAAGCAAAGCAGGTCATAAGAGTTTTTATAATACCTAAGCTCTCTTCTAGTTCATTAATGTGGGTTATATTGCAATAGTACTTTGTGATGAGTGAAAACCACCATTGTGCTAGAGTCCTTAAAAACACTAAGAATAACCTTGCAAAGGCCTTATAATACAATTTAACTTATGATGAAACAGATGTTTGTGACAATGGGGGAGAAGACAATAAAACAGCATTAGTACGTGTTCTAATGGTTGTAGTGGGAATTTCTTTTGGCTCTGAATTATTAGAAAGATTTTTGCAAATATTTAATTATAAATAAATATTAGCAAAGTCTATTGCATGAAGAGAGAAAATAGGAAAGTAGTTTTTATTTCCAAATATAATACAGGAGTTTTGGTCTAAAGTAAAGTGTGTGATACACACTGATTAGTGCAGAGGGAAAAATATGTGGTCCTTGAGGAATACCAGGAAAGACCTGGAACAGTTATTTAATGTTAGCTGTTTTAGCTGGTATAACTGGATGGCAGTATAATATAGTTTTGGCATCTTTTGTGGATATTTTTATTCACTAATATTTTTCAAGGATATTGTTTTAAACGTGGCCAGCACAAGTCACTGTTCAAAAACAACAAGCACACGTTTTGTTGCAAGGTTATGAATGGTGCTCTTTGCTGTTCTCTTCCCATGGCAGTTAGGATGCCCCATGTGAAAGCACAGCCCCTGACTTTTGCACTTTGGTTCTGCTGGATGTGAAGGAAGGCTTCTAGCAGCTTCTCACAGAAGCCACCCTGTAGTCCTCCTGCTACCAAAAACCAGGCCATGCAAACCCAGTACACCCCTATCTGTGAAAGCTGCACTAGGGATTTTCTGTTTTCAACATTAATGGAGTGAGTTCTGTTAGAACATAGGACTTGATGATACCCTGAATGATCAGCTGCAATTCTTTGGTATTGAAGGCCAATCAGATCAATTAGGATTACATTTCTTATTCTTTTTGAGTCAGAACACTACCAAAGATTATATTTTCGAAAAGAATCTCTTGATACTCTTGTACAGTGTTGTTGCAGGATATTATTTACAGCCTAGTCAACTAAGCTTTCAGCATGTTGTGTTTTCTCCTATTTTGCTCACCTTTAAATTTGGTAGCGTGTATATGTTTTCTTAAAATAATTCTGGTTTTGGTTTTGAGCTGCAACTCCATATATCTCAAGGAGGTCACTGATGAACACTTCTCAAAGGTTCAGATGTGATGATGTTTAGGGCTGGTTTTAGAGTGTCTTGCTCTTTGGGTCAGGGAGCTCTGGACTTTGCAGAGTCAAGCCTTGAGCATCACCTGTCTAAGCAACTTCAAGGACCAAGGATGCACACTATTAGCCATGTAGCTGCTTTCTTGAATTGCCATTTTAAGTGGCTCTGTAGCCCTCTGACCTGTCCTCACAGGTAACACTTCCTGGGAAGCCTATGGTTCTTGTCAGTGGGAATCTTGCATACTTAGCATCTGTTGTAGCTAGGTGAGATAGAAGCTATTTGAGCTTTCTTTTCAAGCAAAACTGAAAGACATTCCAGATATTCTGCTTATGTCTTATAAATCTTTGATCCATCCAGAGGCTAAGAGCTTGTTGGTGATGTCAGAAACATGGACTGAAATCCAGCACTGACAGCCAGCACTCTGTTGCATGTTCCTGCACTGAAAAAATTGGGGCACTTCAGGTCCCTGGGTTGAGCCCTGCCATACAGTCACTGATGCAGAAAGGACTAAGGACTGTTGGTCCCATTAGCAAAGCACATGACTCTGTTGCTCACATAGGGTCCAGTGGGTGTCACTTGGTCTCTTGCAGTGTCCTGCAGCAGCCAGTGTGTGTTTAGGGATCATTTTATGGCCTGGATGCAGACATGGTTTTGATTTAAGTGGTTAGGAGAAGGGGACAGGCTAGCTCTAACCTTCTGTGAACTGTCCATGCTCATAAAATTAAGTTGCTGTGTCCTGCTGATTACAGCTTTCATCTGGGGTTTTAACTTGTGAGAATAAAGAGGTCATTTTATCGTCAGATCTGCTCTGGTTGTGGAGTAAATATTCCCTCCTTGTACAAAGGTGAAAACTGTACTCTCTCAAACAAAACTTTTGCACTAAATTGTGTACAAGGAAGAATAGCTAGTTTGAGTAGAGATTGCAGTTGAAAACACAGTTCAGGCCAGGGAACCACCTGCTGGAGGTGAATGAGTGACTGGCAGCAGTAAAGTGACTTGCACACGCACACAGTGACACGTAGGGGGAAAGGGTATTGTGTGCTAGGATGCAAGTGCTGGGCAAATTACCCAAATCATCACGAAAAGCATGACACCAGGCACTGGCTCAAATTCTGACGGCCCTCTCAGTTCCAAATTTTCATCAACAGCATGTGAAAGAAAATGCTCGCTTTTCTGCAGCGGGCAGAGCTGAGGCAGGCTGCGGTGCCCAGGTTACAGCATGATCCGTGTGTCCTGACTGCCGCCCTGCCTGTTTCTCTCCCCAGATGCCGCACACCCATGTGCCGAGCGGCCCCCGCCCGCGCCGGGCATGAGGGCCGGAGCCAGCCGCTGGCACTGAGGCGAGCAGCGCTGGGATCGCCATGGCCTCGTCCCGCCGGGCCCGGCTCCGCGGCCCTCCCGACGGAGGCTGGGGATGGATGATCGTTGCTGGCTGCTTCCTTGTCACTATCTGCACCAGGGCCGTGACAAGGTAAAGGCACTCTGCTTGTCTTGCTGGCCTCTTTGTGACGTTAGCTTTTTTGGTTTTGGTTTTTTTTTTCCTCGCCTTAGGAAGAGGGTTTGGGATCTCCCCTGATGTTCTACAGTCGACAGGGTTATTCTGGTTAGGTGCAGACTTTCTCCTGCTACTTTTTCCAAGGCTTCCTGAAACCCCTAAGGCTGCGGGGACAACCAGGGGATTATGAGCCCTGTGGCTTTAGTCTCGCCTCTGACAGCTGCTCTAGCTTTCAGCACCCGCTCCCTGATCTCTTACAGAATCAAGGCCTGGGGCAGGTAGCGCTATTTCAGGCTGTGGTGCTTTGGCTGGGGAGGGAGCAATAATGTAGGGTCTCTTTGGGTTCGTTCACTGTGTCCCTCTGACCCCACAGCCGTGCTCATTTTTGCCAGTCCCACTGAATTTGTGTGACTCCTGAGTCAATGTGAAAAGCATGTAAATACCCCCTTCTCCTACTGTGAGCATTTCAGGTACTGTCCTGCCTGAGAAGGACTGAGCCCTGGAGAAGAAACCGCTCTCTACACCCTTCTGGTATCCAAAATATGCAGAAAATATTCTCTCGAAAATAGAAAGAACAGGAATAGACTGCTGCCTTGCATAAACATGACACAATCTGGGATGAGATTGCTTTCACAGTGACTTTGATATCAACTGGAGACAGAGGAGCCTGGTGTGTGTGAACATGGACAATTTAGCTATATTAAGCAAGGAGATAAGCACCCTGGCAAGTGAGGAAAACTGAATGAATGTCTTGTTGGATAGTCAGTATAATGCAGGTATAGTGTTTCCTACCTAAAGTTCTTATTTCTTTTAAAATAAAGCTGCCAGGTTTAGGGATCTGAAGTCTTTAGGGATCTAGAGTCTTGAAGTCAACAGCACAGAAGGGGATAGAAGCACTTATACAGTGTTAGTTAATGTATACAAATGTACCAATTCTATAATAACAGTAGAGAATTCCTAGTGGATTTAATTGCTTTTTCATCTGTGAAGAGTGTTACATCCATGAAATCATCTCATGGCTGGCACATGTTAGACTACATAGAAAAATGGAGTATGTGCAAGGAAAAAAGTAGAAGAAAGTGATTGTTCAATGATTCAGGAAAAAGATGGGGGAAAAGGCATCTCTTGTTGATCCAGAAAAGAGAATGAAACTATGCAGACTTTTAGTCTGTTCCTCTGCAGGGACATGTTGAACAGTAACACTTGTTAAGCTGAGCAAAATAGCCTCTCCTGGAAGCATTTTATTAAACTGCTGGAAGGTCCACAGGCTCCTGCTGTGTTTTGATTCTCTGTTTGAGAGGAGTTAACTTTGCTCTTGTCCATCAATGAGCACATAGCTGCAGGTGGTGTTTGCTCTGTAGGTATTGTATTGACCCACCCTCAGGGTTTGTGCGGGTGTGGAATAGCGAGCAACAAGGTCAGTGAAGAACTGTGAAGCCAGGGCTTTGTGTGCCAGGGAAGCAACATCATCATATGGGCTACAAGTTGCTGGTGAGAATCAGCATTTCAATTTTCTTTTAGTTCAAAATACTATGAGTAATAAAAACTCTAGCAGCAGACACCCCAGAAAACATGTAAAAGAAACATGTGATATTACAATGTTCATGACTACAATTTTGATTTTCCTGGGAGCTGGAGAGGACCTTCAAGTGGGTACTTTTTATACCTGAAGAGTGAGACCAGTGTTTTCTGTGAGGCAAATATTCCATGTTTAACAGATCAGTGTTCATATTTTCTGTCCTAGGTGCATTTCCATTTTCTTTGTGGAGTTCCAGGCATACTTTGGGCAGGATTATGCCAGAACTGCTTGGATCCACTCCATTGTCGACTGTGCTACAATGCTTTGTGGTGTGTATTACTCATTTACAAGTAATGTGGCTGCTTTTGCATTGTGTCCATCTGGTTTTAGCATGCTCACAAGTTGGTGCAGTCACCTGGGAAAGAGTGATACTGTGGGATCTTTGGGGTATGGTATATCCAAGCTGCTTCCCCCAACACAGTTGTGAAGGGGAGTGTCTTCATACTAAAGAAAAGAAGCAGAACTTTGCTTTGTGAAATGATATAATTTTTCAGAGATGTACTTTTGTTGAGGTCTGCAGGGACACCCCATGTTTGAGAGCTATTAACTGAGCCATTGTTTCTTCTGCCTTTTGATTAGAGTCGTATTTGGGATGTAGCACAGGATGTACATCTTGCCTCCAGATTAAGTCACAGCCATCCTCCTTTTATCAGAAGTGTGTTCACAAATAGTCTTCTCTCTTAAAAGAAAATGTGATATTATTAAAAATCATGTGCATCAACGCAGTGGTTGTATGAATTTCTCATGGGTTTGCTTTAAAGTGGTACAGCTTGGTGAAAATCCATGCCTTAGTCCTGTAGAAGAGGTTAATCTGTAAGAATTAGACAGAGGGACACAGCTAGAATGCGATGCAACAACTCACCTGTGACAGCCAGGTTATATCTTGGGGAAAAGGGAGACGTAAAAGTAACCTTGCACTGGAATTGCAGGTAACAGAGGGGGAGAGTGCTGCTGATGACATCCCATGGTAGAAGCAGCGAGATCTGGGAGGAATCAGTGTTGGAGAAGTGCTGGAGAAGTGCAGGAGAAGGGTAGCAGCCCTGGAGGTTGTCCAAAGGATGTGAGACCTCTCCTGTTTGTGTCTAACACAGAGCCCACAAGGCCAGGGAGTTGTGAGGAAGGACACCTAAAGTTACTGAGGTTTGAAGTGCAAATTCCAGGTGAGAAAAAGTCTGAGTGTTGTAAGCAGAGTAATGAACAGTGTGGGCTGTTGCTGTGGCCTGTATTGAGCCCTTGACATTGCAGATTAGCTGTGTTCCATAATGACTTTGATCTACAGAAATGGCTGCTAAGAAAGCTGCTGTAAGTTTCAGGTTTATCCTGACTTTCAGGAAAACTACTTTTAGAATTTTCTTTTCTTTATATTTGGCGCTTATGCCATTGTGACAGGGGTGTGTTGGAAGATCACTCTGTAGCTGCAATTACCATTTTCTCCTGCTTCCTGCTGCTTCCTTTTAATTTCTAACTGTTGCAGTGAACTGTGTGTGAGGACCTGCTATTAACTACCAGCTTTATTTGTTTCTTTGAAGCCCCGCTTGGGAGTTTAATCAGTAATCATGTATCCTGCCAAGCTGGTATCATGCTAGGAGGGCTGCTTGCATCGACTGGACTAATTTTGAGCTCATTCGCCGCCAGTCTGGAACATCTCTACTTATCATTAGGAGTCCTCACAGGTAGGATGTATTCAGCCCCTTTGTTGCTGCCAGAACACAAGACAGGAATGCTAAAAATGATGGGTGATCTCTTCTCCATGTCATATTTGCACTGCCCTGGTCAAACAGAGATACTCAGACCTGTTCCCATCACTGTAAAAGAGAGGCTACCCCAGCGAGAGCTTCAGCACTGACTGATCTCATATAATGCAAATGCAGCACCCTGCAAAACCAGCTCTTACCTTCTATTAGAAAGAGGATTGTCGATAAAGTTCTGAAATTATGGGAGGTCAGGAAGGACTGCTGTTGCAGCTGTTATACATGAAAAGGTTTCCCTGTTTTGTCTGGGACTTGGGAGAAGTTTGTTATAGCAGAAGTTTGAGACTGCCCTAATATATTTGCATATTATAAAAAAGTTTAAATCAAAACATAAGTGTAAGTAAGAGGTAGAGGAGCTCTTGGTGAATACCAGGCACCTCAGCTGTATGCCTTACTTTTGTCTGCCTTACATTCCAGTTGAAAAGCAAAAAAAAATTGCTGGTTGGTAGTCTTGCCGTAGCAGCTCTTCCATTTTTGCTCAGGTGTGGTGAAAACAAATCTTTGCTCTGTCCTATCTGCCTGTGTTTGTTGTGCACAGAGGAACTTGAGAGGGGCCCGTGGTCACACTGACATTCCTTCCTCATTAATACTGACCTGGTAGCCACGGTGATATAAGACCTTGTACTTGGTCCCCTGGAGTTTAGTAACAAGTTGGTGGAATTACTGCAGTTCACATGCTGCCAACAGCTTATTTATTTAAAAAAAAAAAAAAAAAAATCCTTATTTTAGTGCATGTTGCTCCTGTATTACAATGTTAATCTTTGACAAATGTGTTCATAACAAATAAAAAGGCTTCTTGTAACTCGAGGGACTGTGCTACATACTGTGCTAATACCTCTGAGGCTTCCTTAGTGGGAGCTGCTGTGAATACCGAGGTGGAAAGGCAGTTACAATTTGTACATGGAGTAGTAAAGAGCCAAGTTCACTACAAACAGTGAACTTTTAGTCTGTGGGGACCAGTTAACAAAGAGGTGAACTGTTGGTAAAGGCTAGATGTGGTGCCTCCAACGCAGAGAGCAGAAGGGACCACAAGTGAATGTCTAAATCCATAAAAGCAGCAGGACTTGAAACCAGAGGGATGCAGAGGTGAGGCTGGGGAGGGTCAGTAAGCAGCAGAGTTCCTTCTAAGGCGTATGAAAATTTTTTCAGCCGTAAATTTTCCACTTTTCACAGGGCATTTGTTGGCTTTTTTCAGACCTATTTCTGCCTGCCAACTCACTAGAAATTAAATGGTGTGTATGCCTAACAGAGTATGATTTTCATAACTCTCAAATGATGATGTCTAGCTTAGGGCTGCTCCTCTGGCTCTGCTGCCTATACGGGTCCAGCCTCAGCTCTGTGCCCTGCTTCTCCCCTCGCCTTCTGAGGGGTGCCAGACTGGGCACCTGCCGCCCAGAGTCCCTCTAATCCTCTTATTCCATCCTGGCAGGTTTAGAGCCTGCCCCACACAGTGTGGCCTTTGAGGAGGATATGGCAAGCCGGTTACGGCACTGGGGACTGTTTTACCCTCAATGTAGGACATGCTCCAAAGCCCTAGTCAGGAACTCATTTCTATTACTGATTCAGAAATAACATATTTTAGTGTTAGGGCAATGACTTGATGATTAAAACCTGCTCTCTGATTCTGCAGCAGAGACCACAATCTTTTTCTCCATCCAAGAGATGAATCTTATTTGTTTACTCTACTGGATCTGGCTTTCTGAGGCTTTCCTCCCCCCTTTACTTGTAGGCAGAGATTTAAAATGGTCAGGACTCCAAACAGCTGTTGCAAGGAGTTTGTTTTAGTGGACCGAGAGAGGTTATTTTAGAATATTAGTAACAGAGACAAGCTCTTTGTACTGTGTTTCAGAGACCTGAAAATTAATGTTCAGGGTTGCAACAGGCCAAAACACAAACTGGTGCCTCATCAGGACAGCATGTCCAGTGCTAGCATTGGTGCAGACCCTGGGGAAGACCTCATTTTGCATGCAGGAGGTGCTGGCACACCACTTCTCTCATGTTTAGTGATCATCCTTGTTCTTGTTATGAAGTGAACCCCATCACTTCTGTCTGGGTCTTATTATTGTGAATTAATGATGATCAGTTAGGTTTGTCAAGTCAGTGACTCTGCCAGTGGAAGAAAGACATCATCCTAGTTTCTCATCATATTCAGACTGGGCTGCGTGATACAGAATAAGAAAAAGCTTTCTATTCATTTGTACTAATGAAAATACATTATGTGATTTGATTTAATATGTTCCGTATGTCATGCTTAGTATTAAGCCATCTGCACTTTGCTTTCTCTTCTAGGACTTGGGTTTGCACTTTGTTATTCTCCAGCCATTGCGATGGTGGGCAAATACTTCAACAAAAGGAAAGCACTGGCGTATGGAATAGCCATGTCAGGAAGTGGAATTGGTACCTTCATCCTGGCCCCTGTGGTCCAGCTCTTAATTGAGCAGTTTTCCTGGCGAGGAGCTTTGCTCATCTTGGGAGGTTTTGTTTTAAACCTCTGTGTCTGTGGTGCCTTGATGCGGCCTATTTCTCTTAAGGAGGATTGTAGAACTGCTCCTGAGTTTCTTGAACAGAATTATGTCCCTGAAACAGAGAAACAAGACTTAAAGCGAATGTCCATATGTCCACCTTTAATCAAATTATGGCCTCATGAATGTTTATGCTACTGTTCCTGGAAGGAATATGACTTTTTGCTGATGCCAGGCTTCATGGTGCTGGCAGTGTCAATTTTATTTATGGCATATGGCTGCAGCCCTCTTTTTGTCTACCTAGTGCCTTATGCTTTGAGTGTTGGAGTGAGTCATCACCAGGCTGCCTTCCTCATGTCCATACTTGGTGTCATAGACATCATTGGTAATATCACCTTTGGATGGCTCACAGACAGAAGGTAAGGGCTTCTGGCTGATCAAGTGTAAGCTTTAGCTGGTGGGAGGCTAGATGCAAGCGAGGTATAATACATATAAAAGTTAACATTGTGGATTCTTTCTGTAACTTAAAAAGACCCCAACAACAGAGTCTAACTTTCAGAAATGCTTGCTATTTAATTTTTTTGTCTCTTCTGAGTTTGTTCAATTCTGCTTGTTTAATATATTTTTTTCCTGAAAAAATGATGTGTTTGTATGTTGGTTAATGGAAATGTAACCCCCTGCCTGAGGTAGGTTGAGCATGATTCTCTGTATCTGTTTCCTGGGGGATTTCACTCTGCTTCCTCTGCCTTTCCATCTCTTTTGTGCTGCTGGGGAGGCACAGGAGTTATGGAAGAGGGTCCAAGGTCTGGCCTAATACTGTTAGGCACAGACTAGGAAGGACTGTCTGAAAATTGTTATGCATTTTCCAGTATATAAGAACTCACCATGCTTTGTGAACTCAGCTCACTGTAAACATCAGTGTGCAGCATCTGTAACACCAGTAGATACTGGCCAAATTAACTAGGATTTTGATTCTAAAGGATGCATTCTTTGCACTTACTTAGGTTGTGGGGAAAATCAATTACCGTTTTTGTGGAGCAGGAAGGAAGGGAATTGCCATCTCACTTAACTCTAACTTGCATTTAAGGGCTGTCTGGAAAGATGACAGCTAAGAGAGGTATACTGCAATATTTTATGCATAATTCTGGGAGCACCTTGCGGAGCTGGGATGTAAAGCCCAATGAAATACTGCTTGGAACATTGAAACTTCAGGGGACTGAAAATTCCTGGCAGCAGAGTTCTGTCACTAGGAACATCCTGAAGAGCACTGCAGGCAGCATGGCTGCTGCTGGCCAGATGTTTCTGCAGCTGTAGGTAGGCAGCTTTC
The DNA here is from genome assembly GCF_030490865.1 of Poecile atricapillus. Taxonomy (NCBI): domain Eukaryota; kingdom Metazoa; phylum Chordata; class Aves; order Passeriformes; family Paridae; genus Poecile; species Poecile atricapillus. The sequence goes on along the minus strand of NC_081254.1, from coordinate 21,573,713 downwards.
CGTACCTGGGCCTGTGTGCTGAATGAAGACTTGTCTAAGGAAATGAACTTAAATTTGAACTATAGAAAAGAGAAAGAGACTGAAGCACTGCTTGGCAAAGCATAGAAGTGCAGATGCTGGTTTCAGTGATAATATTTTTCTTTTGTTTTGAAATTTGCAGGTGTCTGAAGAAGCATCGGTACTTTTGCTACCTCTTTGCTGTGGGAATGGATGGCCTATGTTGTCTTTTCCTGCCAGTTCTCCAAAGCTTCCCCTTGCTTGTGCCTTTCTCATTTACCTTTGGCTACTTTGACGGAGCCTATGTAACGCTGATCCCTGTCATGACAGCAGATGTGGTGGGAACTTCTTTGTTATCATCAGCACTGGGTGTTGTGTATTTTCTTCATGCCATACCATATCTAGTGAGCCCACCTGTGGCAGGTCAGTTTTGCCAAATGACTTCCCTATAATTTTACCAGTACTTCAGATTTATGTGTTGCTGTGATGTTAAAGGGGAGGAAGGACAGCAAATGCACAGTGAATGTGAAGGTAGCCTCTGGGTAGAGGAATAACACACCTGGACATTCATAAGTTTTTAGATCTCCCATCCTGGTCTTGGTGGGATGATTTCTACATATAGAGTGAGATGAAATGTAAAAAACAAACCAGTATGGAATGGGCTTCTAAGAGCTGTTACATCACCACTTCATGTAGTTTAGAAACTGTGCATATAGAAGGAGTAAAATACTTCACTGTGAAATTACATGATTTTGTAAAATCTAAATTTCTCTAAGAGAGTTTAATTCCAAGTTGTTTGTTTGTGTGTGTGTACGAGACTTGATCTTTTAGTCTCTACGTTGCTTTGAACAGGTGGGTGAGTTATCTGCTCTCCTGTTTGGTCACTAGATCATCCCTGTAATATCTAACCATCATTTTTCCCATCCGTACCATTACAGTGAAGTAAGGATGAGTCCTCTACCCTTATTATCCCTTAGAAAGCACTTGACACACTTTTTAATATTGTAGAAGGTCTGAGATATTTTTCAAACAATCAAGTATATTTATCTTGAATATTTTGTCTGATGTTTACACTTTGTTTGATGTTTCAACTCCAAATTAATCACTGCTCCTGAAGCTTTTAATTTAATTTTCCATAGCAAAAATTATCGCAAAATAGAATTAAGCGAAGCATGAGCCTGGGCATAGATTAATAAATATTTCTGCATGAAGATCTTAGAGCTCTCTAGGCCTTCTAAAGACTGCCAGTTAAATCCATGCAGTTGGAAGATGTTTATTTAGTAGTGTGGCTCTGCCTTTTCTTCTGGATTTGAGCTCTAAACAAAAGGCCATAAAGATATTATTTGCCTGCTGAGAATAAATCCCTCTCTGCCCCAGGATGTAAAAGTATAGTGATGGTGATGTAAACCTGTATTGTTTGATTGCATTTATATGTGATAACTCCAGAAGTTTATAACTGGGTCACAGGATCTGTAAATTATCTGCCAGAATACTGGTGAACCTCTAAAAAAAATTTTTTTTTTTTTCTTACAGGTTGGCTTGTGGACACAACTGGCAGCTATACTGCATCATTTCTCCTGTGTGGATTTTCTATGATATTTAGTTCAGCACTATTGTGCTTTGCAAGACTAGCAAAGAAAATCAAAAGAACACATTTGCGGCCCCTCACGGGTAACATGGCCTTGAAGCAGCACATCTGGACAAATGGAGCAATAGCTTATTCTGTCACAGCAGAATTAGACCAAAGGGATGGTGAATTTTTGGCTGTGGATACAAACAGCTTCAGCAACAGGTGACAAGTGCTGTTGAGATTCAGTATGGCACAGCCTGAGGCAGAGGTGGCTCTGTGGTGGTTACAATGTTGAAGATACTTCTCCTGTGAAGCAAGACATCTCTCAGTTAGATTTTTCTGTCCTGTTTTAGTTGGCTTAAATCTACATACAGCAACAGTAATACCAAGTTAATGCAGTAACAGAAAAAAGCTACACTGAAAATAGAGTTTGTAGATACAAGCGTTAAAGATTTATTTGAAATGCAATGTTGGTTCCACAGGTATCAGTCACCAAAACTGACCAATAACATTTACATTTAAAAATATCATTAATGACACAAGATTTTTCATTTTGTGGTCTAGTATGTTTCAGTGGACTAATCACACCACCATGAAAAAATCTCCACATTTATCAATCTGCATGAAACTCTTTGCAAATGAATTTTTCAAATGCCAAAGTCATCTGTTCATTTTGCTTTTGTTTTTTTGTTTTTTTTTAAAGAAAATCTGGCAGGAAACTGATTTATGCTGAAAGTATCTCTGGAACAGCTTTAATTTTTACAATGTGCCTGAACTTTGTACATACATTGAAATTTAATTTCAAATATTTGAAGCGTGCTTTCCCACGTGCTCTCTAGCAAATTTTACTTTTTTTCTTTTTTCTTTTGGATACCTTTAAAATTTGAATTTCTAAACACTGACATTCTGGGTATGATCTTTCAGCTGATCCTTTTCTAAGAGAGTGGAAAATGTGCTGTGGTGGCTCTGCTATCTGAAGAGGAGTGAATTTGTGCCATGGGACCTGGCATGCTGATAGATAAATGTGCTTTAAGTGCATTAGTTGGAAGAAGCCCAAAGGCAACCCAAGAGACCAGAGAGGCTTCTGTGTTTTCAAACACAGAGCCTCTTCCTCTTGTAAAATCAGCATCTATTAGAGAACTTTAGAATCCGTGCAACCAGATGGCTGAGAGATTGCCCACCCCACAGGCTGACAGTGGAGAGGATGTTGGCAGAATTGTTTCTGTGTATTGCAGTGGCAAATCTGTCTCTTTTCAGACCCAGAAGCTGCATCTTCATGTGGTGCCAATTGCTCATTTGTACCATCTGAAGAGCTCTCAGGTCACATTTCCTTGGTGGCCAGAACACAAGAGCTGACAGTTTGCTGCTGCTTGTGTGAGGAAAATACTCCAGTTGGCTGCTTCACAGGAGCTAGGGAGTGAATGTAGCTCCTGGAGTAACTTACTGATGTGATGGTCTAATAAATACTGGGATTCTCTACATTTCCAGAGTGAAAACATCAGCAGCAATGGAAAACTTGACCTTCCACAATACAAATAGTTTCAGTGTTTTGATGCCACATCAAGCTGTATTCTGTTCATTAACAAATTCATCTGAGTCCAAATAATGTTCATTTACACTGAACTAGTAGTTTTGTTAGTCTGCAGTGTGTTGAATGGCTGCTCATTTTGTGTGTCTTTTCCACTCTGTGCCTTGTACGTGAAAGCAACCAACATAGACTGATGTTCACCAATTTGATTTAGACCAAGAGTACAGCCATAGGAGTATAATGTATTTATATATATACACACACACACCTATATATATGAATAACATGTATATCAAGTAGTTTTATTATCCAAGTGTATAATATAACATTTTTATTTGATACAATATATTCAAATATAACATATTAAAATTGTTTGTGTTTAAATGAAGCATTTCTCACTGTCCTGCTTCAGGAATGTAGTCAGAGCCAGTAGCATGATCTATGTGCACAGACCATAGAATAAATGCGAGCAGTGCAAAATCTACTTAAAGCCAATGACATAACTTTTCTTCAGCTCAGCATAAAAATTGAGTCTTGGGCCCCAGTTTAGTTTATAACATATATTCATAAAAAAAGACAAAAATTATCCATGGGTGTTTCTTAATGAGTTAGAAAAAATATGCACATTTGGGAAAAAAATGAATTGGTTTTATTAGCTAGTACTGATGAAGATAATTTTTTAGATCTTTATACAATATTGTAACATTAAAAAAAGTAGGGAATAGTGTGGTCAACAAAAAACATAATTTATTTTTAACATGTTATAAATTACCACTGTAAATAAATTTACAAAAAATTAGTTACTTTGTTTATCACATCACAACATGTCACCTGTTCATGTCGGAGCTGCATATTGCAAAAGCCTGTTGGAATAATGCTATGTGCATTTTTATCATAGTAAATTATAGTGTGTAATACATTATTAGCATTTTTTATTATTTAAAGATTTATTTTTTTTCTCATAGGCTTTTCCCTTTTTGTTTTTTAAGCAGTACTTCTTGTTTTAAATATCTTATTTAGCAGCAAACATTCAACTGGTTTTATTCACAGACCTTTTGTAGAAAATGGTAAAATTCTTTCAGGGCTTTCCAACACTGTTTCTGCTCCGACTTAAATAAATGGAAAAAATGCTCATATACTGGAATAAAGACTTTTGTGCTTAAAACACACTATGAAATATCAGCCCTGTCATGAATGCCCCCACTAAGAAACAGAATGAAGGAAGTGTAGCAGGAAATGACCTGCAAGTGGAAGAAATGGCAATACAATCCAGGCTGGTGAAGCCTCTTGCCAAACTTCTACCTCCTGCTCTGCACAACCCAGGCTCAACAGGTCATCTTCATCCAGCCATGTGAAATATTCCCAGCAATGCATTATAGAATCTCTAGATTACAATAGTTTTAAAGAATGATTTACTGTATTGGCAATATTTTTTTATATTTTTCATAATATTCAGGCTGTCCTCCATAGAGGACATTTCCTGGCATGGCTAAGTATGGGAACAAGCCAAGATAGCTGTGAACAATTTTCCAGATGAACACTGCATGTTTGAGGATTTAGGGGTCTTTTCCACACTTAATGATCTTGTAATTCTATGTTCCCACCAGCCCTGATGGGCACATGCATTGATGGGTATGAGCTCAGCTGGAGCACTGCACTGCTGAGCCTGTCTGGCTTCCCAGTGTGGTGGGACTTGACTTGGGGTAACATCTGTCCGACACAGATTCTACCTCAGATGGATCCTACCTGCAATTATGCTCTGTTCTGTGCAGTGGATGGAAATACAGTGTAACCAAGTGAAACTGCTTGCAGCTGCTGAAGTTATCCCATCTGTCTCCATTCCATGAGGTTTGAAATGGGAAAATAATAATTATTTTGAAATAATTTATATCCTAATGATAATCTGGATACATTTAATAAATTGTACCTTGTAAAGTTGTGTGAAAACAACGTTGGAAAATCAAGTACCTTCTGTTGAAAAATTACTGTTTTTTCAGAAAAAGCATTCCTGAAACATTCCTGTCAGCTTGGATAATAATTTACCTCCTGAAAGACAAAGGCTGTGTTACTATATGGTGAGTGTATTTTATATTGTCACAGCAATGCCTTGTTTGCTTTCTAAAGTGTTACAAATTTATGTGAGAAGGAAGGAGCTTGTTAAACTGTAACACTGCTTCATGGTCAGCGTAGCAAAATCCTTAGTGGGGAATAAACAAAAAATGAATATAAATAAATAAATAATACATTCTTCTTAGTGATTATTCTGGGGTATTTCAGTAAAATTTTCTGTATACTTTAGAAGGTGCTTTTGAGTAATGAATTGGTACTTCCTGAACGGTTATCTTCACTCATTTTCCCCTCTATTCTGCTAGCATCAGCTTCAGTGATGTATTCATACTTGGGTGTGAATTGAGAGGTGTGTTCAGCCTCTGTGCAGTTCTAGTTTTGCCCAATGGATATGGACTCTCCAAAATGCGTGTTTCATTTAGTCTACCTCCAAAGCTCGAGCTCAACCTGCTCCCCATGTCGGCACGCCAAGGCAATGCAGCAGCACCACCCTGTGGGAAGTAACGTTTTTCCTCATTTACAACACGCAAAATCCAGAAGGCTGTGTTTGCACAGAGCATCCCCAGGTAGTACTGTGGTCCAGAGCAGTCCTCCAGAGTACAAAGGAGGTGAGGCACAACAAATACACTTTTTGCATTACTGTGTCTTGCAGTCAGTTTCTTCACTGTGCAGATCGAGCTGCTATGACTCTTCTTAAAAATTCAGGCTCACTTTTCCCCCCCCCCCCCCCCCCAAATAATTTATAGCTTATCCTTATTTCTTGAAGGTTATTTTTTCAGATGTCCTGGTGGCAGTGTAGAGGGGAGATGGATGTACCACTGCTTTGTGAATCTGCACCAACTCTTCCTCAAATTCTTCCCTGTTGCCCTCCCCCATCAATGCCCTCAGTAGAGTTTAGATAGCAATGATGCTGAGCTTAAAAGGCCTCAAGATTCACAAAGGCAGTGAGGTGGTCTAACAGACCCTTTTTCCCCCATAGCTGGGCACACCAATGTTGTGTCACCAGTTCCTGACTTTGCCCCCACTGCTGTTCCAGCATTCAGGTCTGTCAGAACTGTTCCCAGTCCTTCCTGTTCTCCCCCCTCATCTCTCCTTCCCTAGGTAGGGTTGCCTTTGTTTGTACCAGAGAAACTGACAGGTGGCTGGGAAACAAGGGTGAATTTTGCTCCATCTCTTTTTTAGGAAGAGGGTGTTTTTAATTATGTACAGTTGATTACTTTTGCTTGTGTTACGAAAGATTCTCTGAAGGAGAGCTGAGAGGGAAGAGGTTTATTGATATTTTGTGGTCTGGCATTGGTGTTTTGCTCTCCTTCATGGCTTGTCATCCTGTCTGTAGAGGGGTGCTGTTGCAGGTGCAGGAGTGCTCCAGGATGGCTAGAAACTAAAGGGCACATCCTTCCTGATGGGCTCTGTCACCAGTTTCCTTCATGCTGCACTAGTGGCTAAGGCTCAGAAGTGTTTTGGAAGTAGAGCATTAGTTTTCCCTGAGTACTATGGTCTATCAAACAAAGGTACACTACTGGGCAATTAGGCCAGGATGTTCCAAAGAATATTGAATTTTAGTTGGTTATATGAAGACAATCACCTTGCCAACCCATTCTGTCATTTCAGTCCTTTCTTCCATTCATGTAGACCCTATGGGCACCCACCCCTTTTCCCACACACCCCTCATGTTCCCCTGCCCTGCTCTGTGGTGCTCACCCAACTCTCTTCTGGCTGTGCTCTGCCCTCCATGTCCAGTTCAGGTCATTTCTTGTGCGTGTTTGCTATCCCTTGCTTGTTTAATAAGCAGGGCCACAGCCACCTCTTTGGCATCTCAAAGTCTGCCTCTCCTTCCCCTCCAGATGTTGTGGAGGCCCAAGGGCCTATGACCAAAAGCTCCATCCCTCAGCCATGGAAAGGACACCATGAATAATGCCTCCCAAGGTTGGGGTGGGAGACACCTCACTCCCATAGACCTCTGCAGCCATATTTTAATGTTTATTCCCTCATTGCTTTACCAAGTTGGTGTCACCCAGTTCAGCCCCCCTTTTACCTTATATGTATGCTCCCTAGGATGTTCTTCCACCCCTGTTTCCCCATTGGCCCTCGTTTAGTGCAGTGGCCCTGCTATCCTATCGATTCCCTTGTTTTATTACCCCACCTCTGCACCATTTCCCCCTGTTCCTATTGGACCCGGACCCTTTGATCTGCCCCCCCTTTCCTATATATAATCCTGGACCCGCCCTTGTCACTTGTCTTTGTGCCTGGACGCTTTTGATGTGTGGCTGTAATAAACCCTGTTGGAACTCCATACAAAGACCCTTCCTGCTCTCTTTGCTGACAAGCTGTCCGTGTCCTGTGTGTGTGGATTGTGTGTTTGTTGTGTGCCTGCCCGAACGCCTTCACCTGGAGACGCTTTTGGGAAGGCAGCAGCATTTACCATCCGCCTGCGCTGCTACAAGACGTTTGCTGTAGTGGTTCCTGATAGGGTGTTTTGGGTAAACAAGACAGATGCTGTTTTGTGCACAGTTTAATTCTTTGATGCAATTTCCCTGGAGCCAGCTTTGCTGAGAGCTCAGGGAAAATAAATGGGGCTGTCTCCTCAGCCTTTTGTATCCTACCAAAACTCTATCCTTCTTACTTTTTTGATGGCTGTTTGTCTTAACCTACTAACATGAAGGCTGGTCATCAGAGAGATACCCAGAAGCAGCAGTTGATGGATTCAACAGACTTTAGTAATTCACAGCAATAATATGCATTTTGTTAGCTTTCCAGTGGACTAACAAAATGGTGTTTTTATTTCATAATTAAACAGCATACAAGGTAGTAAACTGAACAAGCCTTCAACAAAAGTTTCTTCTACAAAACATATTTTTGAAATGCTTAAAAAAGCTTCAGAATTTCTATTTGTGTGTAAGCATGCCCTTCAAGTGTACAGACAAAATACTACGATTCCCTTATCTTTTTCTCAGTAAAAGGTAATATCTGATTTCAGTGTTGTAGTTCTGTGTTCTACAGACCATCACTTAAATGTAACATTTATACCCATGTTAGCACTGAAGACTAAGTTAGACTAGCTATAAATATATATTATGTAGTTATCCAAGCATGCTCTCTGTTAGCGAATGAACAAATGAACAATCGTCTGCAGTTTCTACATTATGACCAGAAACGGATGCCACACGAGTTCCATCTGGTCATAATGTCTACCTTCAAATGAAAAACAAACAACAAAACCAAGTTTTGAGAGCGTTGAAAGGTCCTTGGTTTGGGGGATATTTTGGTACATAGGATTTTTGTGAGCTTTAGCTTGAGATGGAAAGTTGTAGCTCAGCTAATGCATTCAGATATTCTTCATTGTTTGGCTCCAAAGCAATGGCTTTCTGATAGCATTGAATTGCTTCTTGTTTCTTACCATTTAGGTTATGAACAAATCCAAGTGTACCAATATCTGTGGCTCTTAAACCTCTCCTAATTTTCTCTTTCAACAATATCTCCACAGCTTTACTGCACTTTTTTCTTCCATAGGAATCTTTTTCCATTTTCAGACCTTCTATGTAATACTTAATGGCTTTAGATTCTGACTTCATGTGAAAATGCTGAAAATTGCCATAATTGAAGTAGATAACTTGTTTGTCATCACAGGGTATATCATTTCTCTGAAGCACTCCCTGAAATACCTCTTCTGCTTCTTCATACCTCTTGGCTAGTGCATATGTGTTTGCAAGGTCACAATGGGCACAAAAAAATACTGGCTTCTTGTCTATGACTATTTTAAAATGAAAAATGGCAAGCTGGAAGAGATTCTCCACTTCCTCTTGAGGTGTGTATCTTGTATTTTTCAATTGAAGTGCCTTGGTTCTGTAGCAGAGTCCTAGTTGGTGATGCAGAACGACAGCGTTTGGTGTCAGTACTAGGGCCTTCTGCAAGATCTCCACTGCCTTGTCCACTTTTCCTTTCTTTCTGTAAAAATTAGCAGCATATCGCAGGAAAACAGGAAAGTCAGGGGTTTTCTGCAGTCCTTCTTCAATGTACCTCTCTCCTTCATTCACTCGTTTTAATCGCTGAAGTTCTAATGCAAGTAGCCCCATAATGGTAGTGTCGTTTGGATTCAGTTGCACTGCTCGCTGCAGGGCCTCAAGGCATGGCCTCACCTCTTCACCATACTTCTCAGCGCAGTCCTCCAAGCGATACATTGCTAATGCATAGCCAGCATTAACATCTGGGTTATCAGGCTCGCTCTTCAGAGCATTTTCAAAGCAATTCTTTGCCCTCTCAAAGTAATTCCTCCCAAAACGTAATAATGCCCATCCTTGCTCAGCATAGATCTCTGGAAGCTGAATCTTTCCATGAGAAGTACTTGAAAGCTCTTTGCAGCTGTTTTCCACTTTGCTTACGTAAGTTTGAGCTTCTTCATATCTCTGCATGTGGTAATAGATCCAGGCATAGTTCCCCCAGGTAACAAGACTTTTCCTGGCAATTTCATCTGGATGACATTTTTGAATAACTTCTTCAGCTTTTTTGAGATGTCTTAGGGCTTCCTCATCTGAATTCTTTAGGTGGCATACATAGGATAGTGTATTATAATCTCTTATTTTGTATTCTGTGACAAACTTGATATGATCAAGTATTGTTTCCTCTAGGGCCTCAAGACTTACATGCTTCTCCAGCAAAGTCCATGTAAAATGGCATTCTAACTGCAGCAGGGAAGCCTTCAAGGAATCCTTGGAAATGGTACTAGAAGAAATCAAAGAAAAAGTTGTTTATACACCATTTTCTTTTTGCTATTCTTATTTTTAAACCAGGCATGATGTACTTTAAAGACAGGCAATACCTCAGTTGGAACCCTTAGTCCACAATACTTCTTAATCGCCAAAGGTGTAGGGAGCCCCCTAGGTCTAAAGTGCTGAATAGTGATTTTAGTAATTCTTGCCTGTGTATGAGGGCACCTCTTACATAGGAACAGATGTTTCTGTGGATGTTAAAGTGTAGGACTGGTCTCTGCAGTAAAGCTGGCACACCCTTGGGCCTCAGGAACATATTTCCTGTGCTGGGAACAATTGCTGAAGCCTACCCAGAAGACGTAATCACTTGAGATTCCCTTAAACTATAAAGAATGTGATTTAGTCCATTTCCTAAACCTGTGTACATGTTATGGTTTGTATTATAAATTTAATTTTGAACTTCCGGTGTTTTTGGATACTTGTATGTTAGATCATAGCACCATTCTTAGGTAGTGGTTATACTGATTATACGGTTAATGTGTGCAGGAGTTGGGTCCCAGATCTCAGCAGCCTCTCCAGTTGCTGGCAGTTGGATGTACAGCCCACGAGTGTGCGACCCCATTCTGCTTACTGGTACAAACCACACACTCACTATCCCTGTGACAGCTCCTCAGATGCTGGCTCTGGACATCCAGTGGCTGGTTAGGGAGCTTCTCTCTCTCCCCAGGTGCCTCACTCCTAAACACACACATTCACACAGCCTTATTAACCAGACCCTGGCGACACAAAACCGGTCCTTAATACCCCTTTATCCCTGGTGTGGTTTAAGCCTAGCTGGCAGCTAAGCATGATGCTGCTGCTCACTCGTCTCCCCATCCCCCACTGGTGAAACAAGGAGAAGAATCCAAAGTAAAAATTGTAGGTTAAGATCGCAATTTAATATTTTTTAATAGCTGAAACAAAATAAACTATAATAATAGTAAATATTAATAATGATGATAAAAAGAAAAAAAAATAAGACTCAAAGGAGAACAAGTGGTGCACGGTAAAAATGCTCACTACCTGCTGCCTGATGCCAGACTCTGTCCCTGCACCCCAATCAGCCCCTTTCCAGGTAACTTCCTCTGTTTATACACTGGGCATGATGTTCTCTGGTGCGGAATATCCCTTTGGCCAGTTCAGGTCACCTGTCCCAGCTATGCTTTCTCCAGCTTTTTTGTGCACGTCCTCACCAGCAGAGCATGAGACACAAAAAAGTGTCTAGGTATCTAAGTGACTAGGTGTCCTAGTTTAGGAAAGGAGAAAAAGGAAAAAAGTCCACGGAACTCCTCTGCCTCAGCTAGCTAAAACTAACTAACCATAAAAGAAGCTCTGTCCTGCTGTCTGTCTGTGCTGCAGACACCACAGTCCAGGAGCAGGACACGAGGGAGTGATGCCTTTCTTCAACACAAACTGCGCGCTGCTTCTTCCCCTTCCCTCTCAGAGCCAGTCTTAAAGGTGGAGAACTTAATATATAACATAAACCAGGCGACTGGGGATACCAGTATCATAAAGTCACCCCAGGACATTAGGATAAACACAACTACAAACAAAATGTGAGTGTGTTATCCATGTAATTGGCATAATGAATCCAAAACACTGTACCAGCTCCTAAGAAGAAATTAACTCTATACCAGTTGAAATCGGAACAATCCCTCTCCATCTTTCAACAGCTTTTTCTTCCCAAATGGGGCCTGGGAGCCACCAGGGCAGGGTGTTATCTGGGTTTCCCCTGCTGCCATTTCCCACCTGTGTCCCTCTGTGGGACCACAGACTGGCCTTTGTCACAAAATCAAGGGGACACTTTTACAACACTGAGATGACATTTTAGTCCACATTATGCTTTCCCTTAATTAAAGAAGGAATGAAACACAATTCTATTACTGAGACTTCTCAGTCATACCCTCCCTTCTTAAAAAGACTTCCTTGCTGTCCCTCCTATAACACCCCACAGGTCTAACATGTGAGGCACAGCATGTGCTGCTGCTCAACTGCACAATCAAGCCTTACGGGTAAAAAAAGGACTGAGTGGAAAATTTGCAAAATTATGAGGAGGCAAATCAAGGAGGAATATCATAAAAACAAATTTGAGAGACAGATTACACCCCTTTGGCTGGGCACCAGCTGCACCTGCTGCAGCCTGCACTTCATCCTCACACTACATGCACAAAATTTTTCTGACTTTCTGTCCTACTCACAAAGACTGAACCTCATTGGAGAAGCAATAACATGACAATATTCAAGAGCAACTTTATTTTATTTTGATTTGTCTCTAAATATTCTGTAAATTATTTTCTGTTGTTTGGATGCTCAAAGTCCTTCACTATTTACATTTATGTAGATAATAAACATTATTTTCCCATAACATAGAGAAAAAAGCATCTTTCAGAGGCTGGACTGCTTTCTTACCTCATGGTTTTCCTTCTCTGCTTGCTTGTCTTCAGCCTCAAAGCCAAAGGAATGCTGCCCACTGTTGTTATGCCTTCCATTTTATTTGGTCCAGCCCTCACATGGTCTGTGATGAAATTACTGGAAAACAGAAACTGAAACATAGCTTTTCTCTGGGCTTGCCTTAGCAGAATAGTCAGTCTGCAGCTGAAGAATTGAAACTGTTGAGTCACTCAGCTGCTCTTTTTCAGCCTGGCTCTGTGCCATGTATTACTTTGTGTTGTGGAGAATGTGGGAACAGCTCCTAATGCTCCCAGCGTTTACTATGTTCAAAGGCAGAGACATCCATGATAACAAGAATATTTCAGGCTCCTGTGGGCTGACCTGGTTATCATGTATTGGCTAGGGAAGGGTCATTTGCCCCTCGTGCCTCTGCTGATGCATCTGTGCACAATTCTGCTCCATGCTGTAGGCTCCTGTTTTATGGGTGTTGTGTCACCCACATAACACACACACACAAACTCTTATCTCCCCTCTCTGCACTCTTTCATCCTGTGTCTCCACACCACGAGGTCTCTGCTGCTGTACCAGCCCTGTGCTTTTCTGCACTATGCCATTGTCTAAGAGTACTAAATATCCCATCTACAGGAAATGTTTCATGCTGCTCTGCAGATATTAAATGCAAAAAGAAGAGAACAGAAACTAAGCCACAGGCTTCTCATTCTAAACTGAGAAAACATGAGAAAGAATCCAAACAGTCCTTGGTAAAGGACAACAATTTTTTGCAAGTAATGTTTAAGAAAACAGTCAAAAGATGATGTTACACTTAACCACTGATAGTAAATGTGTTGCTTTAATCACCAATGAGAGTTTTACCTCTCAGACCTTCTCGAACATGTCTATAAAAAAGATCAAGAATAATAAACTTTGCTCTCCTGTTCAACACACAAAAGAGTCTGTGTCTTCCTTCTTGCCGTTCCCAAATAAAGCGACACTGCTCTCCACATTAACCCACGACTATCCTTTCGCAAATCAAAGATAGAGAGGCAGTCACTTTGAGAAACTGCTGTCACAGTTGTGCTAACCAAAACAAAGCTGCAGGCAGGTCAGGACAAGGTCAAACTGAGCAGACCTGGCAAGCCTTGGTCCCGAGGCCATGCAAAGCCAGTGCAAAGCTTACAGCCCGATGCTGGCAAGAGCAATGCCTGCTACACGCTGCACACACGGCAACAGAGATGGGAATGGCCTGGGGATTGGAGCATCTACCAAGAACTCATCGATGCTTCGTTTAGAAAAATAAAAAATGCAGACCATTGTCTGTAAAATTGGCTTTGGGGGTGACAGAGAACCAAGAAATATGTTGCAACATACATAAATGGCCCTATATATAGTAAATTCAGATGTAACCTGAAGCTGTAGACCAGGGAAGAAAAAAAAGAGGTGTAAAGGTGTGTCAGCAAACATAAAAAATTACTCAGACTGGGTCTGGTGAGAGGAAGAAGAAACCACAACCATCTGCATGATGGCAAAGATGTTAGTACCTGGTAACTGTTCTTTTCCCTTTTTTTCTTCCCTTATTTTCCCTCCTTTCCTTCTTCCACTGTTTCCTTCCTTTAAAAAACCCCAACACAACCCAAGTCTTACATATTAGAACTTCCAGTTTCTACAAGAATTTGGAGAGCCTAAGTAGCACACAGACACACACCCACACCCATTGTGTCTCATTTAAGTGTCTGCTTGTTTGCTTGTGTGTCTGTGTGTGAGTGTGCAGGGATTGCTGGAGCTGATGTATCAGAGCTCAGGATAAAGGTTAGTACAGCTACTACTCTGAGGAGTAGTCAAGATTCTAGCAACCAGGTATTTGATAGGTGATGAAAAGAGGCAGTGGACTGAGAAGGGAAAAGATCCGGGTATCTACACAAATCCATGTATTTTATGGAAAAGAAAGATTGTAGGTAGTTACAGTAGAAGTGTTTGAAAGGTTACTGCAATGACTAAACCAAATGTAGACACTAATGATTTACTATGTTAGAAAGTATCTACGAGTTCCTTGTCTCTGCTTCTGCCCCAGGCATCTGTTTTCCTTGCCACACTGCTTGGTACATATGGGAAAATGCAGGCATCTTCCTTCTGAAATGCAGAACTTTGCCCTAGCTTCCTTATTTTTTACTAATTTAGTTGCATCTATATGCTATGGTTTGACACAAATGCCTACTAAATAAAGTAAATGCAGGAAAGTGCTTAAATTAGAATAAGCAAGAGAACAGTTATGCAATGCCTTTCTGCAGCCATCTCTGCTTTCACTTTCAGAGCAGGGCTGACTGCGCTCAGGAAGAGCTGCACTGCAGAGCAGCAAATGCAGAGGCTTCTTGAAAAACACGTCAGGGAACAGACTGGGAACAACAAATGCATTCATATTTACTAAAAGGTCTTTTTTTACTTGAATGATCTGTACATACAGAAGAACAGGCAATGTCTTCAGACATATCTACACATTTTATGAGAGAAAATTCATATCTGGACATTTCCTTGGAGCTGGAATTGTTACATGCTGACAAAGAATCCCCCCAAGAAGCATTAGGTCAGCCAAACAATTGCCTGAAATGCAGTTTTCTTTTTTAAAAATAATGTAAATGAACTATACCATAGTAAATTACAGGGTCCCCTTACATATCCTATTTTATACTGGTTTCCTAGCCTAGCTTAGCATATGATTACTATGTTTGACAGCAGCAATTGTGGCATTTTATAATGTGGGTTTTCCCTTAGCAGGGAGGAGTAACCTGTAATTAATTTGACAAAAAACTCAAGTGAATCACTGAGCAATAATTTTCCCACCCAAATTCTTTAAAATTAAACAGTTTTAAGAAATAGCATCCAGGAATGCAAAGGGTCATATAGTATCTCTGTATCTAGTGACATATCCACATATCAAAACATGGGAATGCTATGAAAACTTCAGTGGGTTTTTTTTGTTTGTTTGTTTTTTTTTTTTTTTTTAATCTTAATGCTTTCTAAATAAACAGAAACGTTTCTGTTCTTGACATCTTCTTGCTCTAGCACTGCATACTGCATACATAGTATTAGTTTTCTGTATTATTCAGTGGATATTACTATGGGCCTGGGCAGAGTAACAGCAATATTTACTTTGAAGGATTGAATTTGGGCCAAGTTTTTGCAAGCCCGGTCACACATGCCCTGTCCACAGGGGACACGCTTCTCTGGGAATTATGGCTGCGCAACGCAGTGCCCGCAAATCAGTTGCCGCAGAGCACGAAGATGAAGCAGCTTTGCAGGAAGCTGCGGTGGTAACCCTGCACGCAACTTAGGCCCATTTGTATGAGGTTTGATTTGTTCAGCCAATGCTCGGCGATGCTCAGTGTAAGAGCAGCAGCGGCTGCTGTGGGCGCTCCGGCAGGACGGGCGGTGTCCGAGCCGCAGGTGTCCGGCACGCCGGGGGTGTTCGCTGGGCCCGGGCGGGCGCCGCCTCCTCGCTGCCGCCGCTTTCTGCGCGGAGCCCGCTGCGGAACCACCGCGGAGCCTCGCAGGGCGGCACCGTGCGGGCTCTTGAGGCCCCGGAGGCGGAGCAGATGCAGAAGACGAGGAGGGAAGGGAAGCAAATCCACGAGGGCCGTTCTGGAGGCTGCAGGGCCTGTGGAAATGGAGCCGGGGGAATTCACACGGCAGTGCCGCGGAAGCGCCGCCTCACGCGGGGCCGGGCGGGGCCGGGCGGCGGCAGCGATAGGGCCGCGCCGTGTGGGGCGAACCCGGCCCGGCCGCGCCGTCCCCGCCTCCTCACACCCGGCCCGGCCCCCAACCCTATCACCGAGGGCCGGCACAAAAGCCTCGGCCGGGCCCGCTGGCAGCCGTCCTAGCGCCGGGTTCTGCTTCGCCGCGCTGTCCCGGCTCCTTCTCGCAGGACGAGGATGCGGGGCCTGGTGGTCGCTGCTTTCCTGCTGCAGAGCATCGCCGGCTCGGGCGCGTTCGCCGCGGGGCGGAGGAATGTGGACCCCGAAACGAACATGAACATCGTGAGTGGCGGGGCCGCGGGGAGGAGAGCCCGAGCCCGCTCTGCTGGAGGGGGGCAAGGGGAGGCTGGGCGAGCTGGGCTGGCAGCCGCGGTGACAGCCCCGGCGCCTTCTGCCACCTGCCAGCCCGCTCACACCCGAGGCTTGCGCGTCCTCTTTCTCTACTCCTCCTTCCAGGAATTCCTTGCCTATGTTTGATCTTTCTCTCACACTTTTTTCTGACCCAAACCCATGGATTTTTGCTAGGACAGTCTTTCGGAGCCTCTGTAAAAGCGGATGTTCGTGAAGCACGGCGAAGCTCCGAGCACCATGCTCCTGTGTTCTTACCCACCACTGCTTTTCTCCCCACTTGGCATTTACCCTCTTAACTTTGTTCTCCTGCTGCTGTAGTAGCTAACTCCTGAAATATTTCCTGTTGGTAGCCGGTATTAGTTGCTCTTTCCTCTGCCCTATCTAAACTGTGCCAGTTTTTCACATGAGAAGATGCGTCAAGATAGAAATGCTTAGGGTGTATAAGAATAGAAGTGCTTGGATCATGTAAATACAGTTTAAAGGACTGAAAATAGTGATTTAGTCTAAGGCTAATAGCATTGGAATAGCACGTAGCCTTAAAATAATTTTTGGATATTAAAGTCACTGTGAATAATTAAAGACGTATTTTAAAAAAGCAGTATGCTTAATTAAATTCTTCTCCTCTTCCTTGCCCCACAGTCTAAGAGAAGAATTCTGATTATGTAATGCATTTCTTAGATTTTCTCAAGGCATGGTTGGTATCATAAAACCAATGACATAGCAAGTTCACTGCCCTAGTGCAGCTGCATCAAAATAAAATAATATGAAGCCCAAGAGATAAGAGATTAAACCTAATAATGAAATCATACCATAAAACAGGTGTGGGGATTTTTATTATTATTTTCCTGTTTGCTTTGACAGCAAAGTCACTTTAAAGCTCTGCACTGGGCATGAGGTTTGAGGAGGAAGGTAAGAAATGGCACATCCTTCTCTCTTTCTATATGCTTCAGTGGTGCCAGTGACTTTCTTCTGTCCTCACTTGTTTGTTACATGTTTTCTTGAGAGGAGACAGTTTAAATATTTGACAAATCTGGGTCTTGGTGTTTTGCCCTGTTACCACAGTCTCCTTTTCAACACTTCTTTCTCGCTGTAAGCACCATGTGGCTGGGACATTCTAGGGAGTCCTTGCAGATTCCTAGGATTCAGTCTGGCTAGTTCCTGAGTCTGTACTGGGATGTCTTATTAAGAAAATCTGCTTATTAGGCAGCTGGCACATTACTACCGCACCCTTTCCTTCCACATTCCAGTCTTTTAGAAGAAACCCAAAGGGTACTTTGCATGTGTTCCTGGACTGGTTCCAACATGTTTTTTTTCCTCTCCTCAGAGTGAAATTATTACTTTCAGAGGATACCCTAGTGAGGAATATGAAGTGACAACAGAAGATGGATATATTCTTTCCATTAACAGAATACCTTATGGAAGAAAAGGCCGTGAAGGTAAGATTTATGTCTGTTTGGAAAAAGAAAGAATGGAAATGAAAAAGCTGTCTTTGATTTATGAAACTTTTGTTCCTCTAATAATCCAAAAGAAGATGAAGGACTACCATGGTTTAAGACCATGGAGGAGATGCAGGGTGTCTACAGGTGAGGAGCTGGGGGACAGAGAGAAGAGTGGTAATGTAAGCTCAAACTTACAAGGGGACAATATGAGCAAAGGCTTTTGTGAGGACTGAATGATAGGATGCTTTAAAAATGAGACAGATGTGGAAGAAGAGATACATGTAACTTTTGACTTGCTATCCTTGTACACTGCATATTAACAGAATTAACAGTGTCTGTGCAGTGGCTGAATTTGTTATCAGTCTTGCCACCATCCCTTATAAAAGTGCCTACAGATATTCATATAACAGCAGCCCATTTGCATAGAATTAGGTATTCTAAGGATTGCCTCAGAATACTTTGGACTAAAAAAATCCTAGGATTACAGATAAAAACATGAAGCTCACAGAAGAAATCTGTGATTGTCCTATAGCCTTGGGTATGAACGAGACCTGTGGAAAAACCCTCTCCCCTGTCAAAGGCCAAGCAACAGCCTTCCTGAGCTTATCAGTTGGTTTTGTATGAGTTAGGATGTTTGCACTGTCTGTTTTCTTTCACAAGGAGTGTGTAAAGATCAGTGCATGGATGAGCCCTATCAAAGCTGGCAGGTGTCTTTGTATTTAATTCCTGAGAAGCCCGCAGGAAAAAGGCTGCCTTTGTACTTACTGATTTTGTTGAATCCTTCACTAATGACATAAGTAAACAGAAGTTTCCTGACTTCTGGGAATTCTCCACATACCCCTTGCCACACCCTCGACCCCAAGTTCATGTTTTGCAGAGTGCTTTAATTTGAAAAAACAAGGATTACTGACCACATTTGTGGAAGTATGAGCTCCTGGGAGAATGAAGATTTCAAAGTTCATGTTGATCTTAAGTTTTTATAGGCTTGGTATCTTTTCTCAGAAAGATACCAATGATGTGTTACTGCTGACTTAGCATATATATGCCGTATTTTTCTTTTGCAATACCTGTGTGATGTGAATAGGATTCCTTGGAATTATGTATCACATGATGTTTTGGAACAAAACCCACAATTCTTCAGAAAAAAAAAGGGAGGGGGGGGGAAATTTATGGAGAGCCTAAAAGCAAAACATCAAGGATTTTTTGTTTTACTACTAAAAAAACCCTAAAACAACTGCATAGCATGGTGAAAAGGGCGTGGAAGTAAATCTGTCTTCGGCTTCTTGGGTCTGTAGCGAAGAGAACAAAATGTTCTATACAGAAAGGGTAGTTTAAGGACCCACCTTTTTTTATTCCCCCTCTGGGTTTTTTAGGATTATAGGTGATAGAAAGTCATTATTATTATTCAAGTCAGTTTGTCACATGATTATGCAATTCACGTGGAGATCTGGTGACTGCTTGGTAAAGTGAAAAAGGAACTGCCAAAAGTTGGAGGTTAATAAGAGAACAGAACTAAAGCATTAAGGCAGTTGAACAGTTTTCCCCTTCCAATGTTACAAAACAAGCAATAGCATCTTGAGGAGAACCTGTTCTTCAAAAATTCTTGAAGTTGGTTCATCTGAGTTTAGTAAAAGGGAAGAAGCTATCGATGGTAAGTGGAACATTACTGGAAACAAATTTAGTGTGAGGCTTGACAATCCTGTTTATAAGACAATAAAGTGTTAGTGCAGCAGAGTAAAGACTTCTGTTGAACTGTACTGTCCCCAGTGCCAGGTGGGCACTGCTGGACATTTGCTCTGCTTGCCTGGACAGTATGCCATGTGGGTTTTTAACAAAGTGGGAAAAGCAGGCACTCAAAAGGTTCCTTGCCACATATATAAAGATTTCCAGAAAAGAGGAGTATTGCTTGGAATTTGAGACTTGCAGCAAACATTTATGGACATGATTTGTGATGGACGATATAGGTGACTGAAAGTTGTGATTTATCTGTTTCTGCTGAAAGATCCAAGTCTAAATTATCAATGGAGGAAGTACTGTGTGAGTCTGTATCATAGCAGAGTGATGTGTCACTGGAGGAGGTAAATCCCTGAGTAATCTCTGGCATTGAGCTAGTTACCATGTTTCCTGTTTCCAGTTTTCAGAGCAGAAGTAATAGCCAAAACACCTGTGCTACTGTGAGAACCAGAGACAGGTCTTTGTAGTTTCTGAAGGCCTTATTTCTCCTGAAGGACTAGATGATAATTGATTTTCTTTGTGTAGAAGCAGGAACCTTCAATTTTTAAATCTGCGTTTCACATAAAGGTGCAATTTCCCTTTTCATGACAAGTCAAGACAGTCTTCTTAAATTCTACCTGGGTCTTAACTGTGATTCTTACAACTACCCAATTTAAGGGGAGAAAGTCCTTTGAAACAGATTTCTTTGTTGGCTACTGAACTGCTCTTCAGATTCTGCCAGAGCTTTGGTGATGGAAGGATGTTGCACAGAGATACTATCAGTACCAGTTGCAGAGATTTCCACAGCACAGCACAGTAGTTTGGCATTGCTTTGACTAGAAAACAAAGTTCTCAGAAGCACATGTGTGGAGATGCCTTCCTCAGGTTTGGGGGCAGGGCAAAGTTCATAAGTATTAAAACTGCTTCTGTGTTTGGGCCACTTTTCTGCATCTGTGAGCTTGAAACAGCTGTAAGGGCTACCTATATTGTTCTTGTAGCTCCTGCTTTTCTCATTTTTATTTATTGCACACTTGTCTGTTTTGAGCTTCAAGTTATGAAACTAAGAAGTTTCTAGTTTAAAATTCTTAATGATAAAAAGTGGCTTTTGGTGAAAAAGCATGTGATTTCACAGCACTATGACCATTATAAAAATTGCTAGTCTTAGTAGGTAAATCAAGTAGATTAAATACTCAAGTGCAAATCTAAAGCAGATTTTCAATAGCTCACTAGAATTATTCTTAGGTGTGCAATGCCAGATGAACAGGAATTTATAATAAACACATTCTTTTTCAGGTCCAAGGCCTGCTGTGTTCCTGCAGCATGGTTTGCTTGCAGATGCCAGCAACTGGATCACAAACTTGGATTACAACAGCCTTGGCTTTATGCTGGCAGATGCTGGCTATGATGTGTGGCTGGGAAACAGCAGAGGGAACACCTGGTCCAGGAAACACACACACTTCACAGTGAAGCAGGAAGAATTCTGGATTTTCAGGTATCCTTGTTTTGCTATCCAGTCACATTGTGAAGTGGCAGGATATTTTTATCTGGTTACATGTGTTGCACACGTGTAGGGACAGTAAAGGGGAGTTTTGAGGTTGGTATAGTGTGCTGAAACTCATAGGTCATCAGTAGAAAACTGAAAACTCAATCATCAGAGTTCTGTTTTATCCAAAAGAAGCTTTTCTTTATGTCCACACTGATTGGTGCAGGAAAGCTCTGTGTGGCTGTTCCTCACTGATTTCTTAAACAACTGACTTTCTGTCTTTGCTTTGTAGCTTTGATGAAATGGCTAAGTATGACATTCCAGCCTCAGTGGACTTTATTTTGAAGAAAACTGGCCAGGAACAAGTATTTTACGTTGGTCATTCACAGGGCACCACAATGGGTATGTGGAGAGATACATTTATTAGAATATATTGTGTTTGAAATGGTATCAAGTTCCACATATTTGATTTAGTGATTAAAAATTAGGGCTCTTAAAAACTACTGCTTTTGGTTTTTAATGGCTTTCTGGAATGTTTGTCAGCATTAAAATGGAAAGACTTAATCTTTCTGTGTTTATTTAAAGGTGGAAAGCTGTTGGAATGATAAAGTGAAGTCACAGGTAGCTGGCAGTACAGCTCCTATTAAAAAAAAATTGATGAATTATACATAATAAAATTAGACACATCAGACAGAGAATAAAGATTTTCATTTCCAGAATATTTTGCTGCATGTAAGGCCTGGCTCATGTGCTTTAGACCTTCTAGTAGAAATAGATAGGCATGTTAGGTTAGTAAGCATTAAATTGCTTTCTGGAGGAAAGCAAGTCTTTTGAATTACTGTATTTAATTTGGGATTTGTAGTAACTAGGTTAATTTACATTATTTAACCTAATCCTAGGTACTGCAGTCAAACTATCAATCTAAAAATACTTTTGCACACTTTCTCATAGATTTTTGTAGAATTTCTGCCAGGTAAAATTCTTATCTAACTTGTGTCAGTGATTTTTGTTAATTGTTCTTATATTATTTACAGCTTTTGTTGCTTTTTCAACTTTGCCACAGCTGGCTAAGAAAATCAAAATGTTCTTTGCCTTGGCACCAGTAGCTACAGTCAAGTTTGCCACTAGCCCTCTGGTAAAATTGGGATTGTTTCCTGACATGCTGCTCAAGGTTTGTATTTGAGTGTAAATGTTTCAAGCCAATTGAGGTATGCCCCTTTCTATCTGAAAATAGCATAGCAAAGAATGTTAATAGCTGTGGATTAGAGAGTAACATATGACAAGGATTCTGGGTCAGTTTTACCATAATGATGCTACTGAAGTCAGCAGTGTCTTCTGTAGCTTTATTACTGTCTAGTGAGACAATTTGCATATCTTTAAAGAAGTATTTTACAATTACAGCTTACTAGATGGAATGAAGTTGGTTTCCCATTTACATATTTCTAGAATTTAAAATAGGGAAGTCATATGATTGACTTAGTCACTGTGTTTTAGAAGAGTTGTATAATATCTTTATACAGAATACAGTTCATGAATTGTCATGAACTTTAACCGATTTGTTTCACAACCAGCCATTTAGTATTGGAAGAGGATCCTTCAGAAGGTGATTAAGAGCAACAGCTTTATGTAGATGCTGTGAATCATCCTCTGGAGGAGTTTACCTCTTCCATATTAACATCAAGGGGAATGAGGCAGGGCTGCAGTAAGTGCCTGAAGTCAAACATTGTGAAACACCCTGCTGTGTGTCATTTTTAACCATCACTTTCTTTCTATCACTCATGAAGATTCCCACACAGAGCTGTTTGCTCTGTGACATAAACCTCCTTCTGATCTAACTTAAAATTGATTTAAAGTCTGTCTGTAGTACTAGTTCCTTGCTCTAAAGGCAGTTAACATGAAAGCAATGCTAATCTTTGTGATCTCCTATTCCTTGCATAATGAACTTTGTCTAATGAGACTAGCAGCTGATCAGTGCCTTGTGCAGATGTTCATGTTGTGCTGAGGAGCTTGATTCTCATAGTGACTTGCAAAAAACTGGAGTGAAGGGAGAACCTGACCGTGACAAACCCGTGGGTCAGTCATGTCTTTAAAGAGCTGTGTCACTTTTAAGGAAGTTTTCAGTGGGACATTTTAAAATCCTTGAACATTTTAAAAATACCCATCAAGAGGAAGTGGTCACTACATCGCATGCAACTTGTTTTTCTCTCATGGTTTGAAGAGAGGAAGTTGCAAGTACAAAGCCATTTAAAATTAGCAGGCATACCTTTAACATACTTTAGCTGTAAACAATCTGATGACAAAAAGCTCTACAGTATAACTGTAAATTTTTGAATTTAAAGTTAATTTGAATTTGAGATTAGGTTTGAAATTCTTGGAAGATTTTCCCAGTTCCCATGTACTTTTTGTGGGGTTAATGGACTGCACCATTTGTATTAGAAGCACTAACCATGCCAACGCTGATAAGGAGATCAGTGATTTTCATATGACACACCTGTCACCAGTGCAAATGCAAATAATTACCTCAAGAGTGCTGTAGTATAAACACTGAAAATAGGTCATTCTGTGCAATTACATGTTTCTTCTGTGTGTTTGTTATTTTCTAGGACATGTTTGGAAAGAAACAATTCCTCCCTCAGAATTCCTTGCTGAAGTGGCTTGCTACCCATGTTTGTACCCACAGAATACTTGATGACCTTTGTGGCAACTTATTCTTTCTTCTATGTGGTTTTAATGAGAGAAACTTGAATATGGTGTGTTCTAGTGACTTTCTTTAATAGCTAAGTTATTGTGAACTCTAACACAGTATAGACTAAACATATAAAAAATGCTTAAGGGATACCATTATTAGGTTTAAAATTAAGCTTGGGAGTTCTGTTGTTCAATGCAATTAATCCCCCAAATGTTTTAACTTCTTATCTCATCTGTATGTATGGCTCCAGTTAATTTCTGTTTATAACAGTTTTAAGTGGAATGGAATAGTTTGTTAGTTGTTCAGGAAGCAACAATGGGTAGAACTGATGCACTATGAGGAGGAATAAACCATGTTAATGATCTTGTTGCAGAGCCGAGTGGATGTGTATTCAACACACTGCCCTGCGGGAACGTCTGTACAAAACATGATCCACTGGAGCCAGGTAAGGTTTCCAGAATCTAAGGTGCCCACGACTCCAGTTGTTTATAGAATATTGATGTGTCTGATACTTACATGAAATAAAATGCCAAAATATATGTGCAGCCTGGTCCAAGTGGAATTTGGTACTGCCAAAAGTTAGAATGGCAGTGGTTCACTGAAGCTGCTTTCATGATAAGAATTTATGGTGGTTCACCTGTCTTCGGTATTTCTTTGAAAATATAACTGGAAGTTATATAACAGGAAGTACCTCAACCGAAAAAAAAAGTACAGCAGAATAATTTACCTCAGAGAGATGCTGTAATGAGTATTTGTTTCCCTTTCAGCAAACCCTGGTTTGATTACAAGTTACATTTTTAGCCAGTGAAAAGCAGCAGATATTCTGTTCTATTCTGTTTTGCTTCATTTTATATTTTATTAGTATATTTTGGTGTTCATCTCAATGCACAATTTCATGCCTGTGATGCTGTTGTGCCTGCAACTTGGTCAGCAGCCTGACAAATGAGACATTTGCCATGGAATCAATGATCAGTGCTACTTGTGATTTCATAGTTGGAGTTGGTCACCTAATCAGAGGCAATGTGTTCTACTGTACACAGCTGTTCAAGGGTTGGCTCAGAAAGAAACTTGTGAAGGTTTTTTTTTTCCCAGATCCCTGTTATATAAACTTCTGTTTCTGAAAAAGTAGTAGATGGTAAATTTTGCAGAGTAGGCTTGCTAAGAAAGCTCCCTGCATTATTCATACACCTTTAAACTTCAGGGTAAATATTTCAGAAGTAAACATGGAGCTGCCACATCCTGGCTTTGGATACACTAAGCTGTTTTCCTTAATCTTTTCTACCAATGCTAAGAGGGAGTCTGAATTCTTAAGGGACAAAGTCTAACAGTATTGAATGTTAATGTTTTCTATTCCTGTGACACTGGGCAAAGCAGTGATACTTGTTAATATTTGGCATTCCACAGTTTCTTGTGTAGGTTGCCATTGCCAGTTCTCCAGATGCCTACACTTTTTAGTTGTTGTGGTAGTAGTGTTGCAGTTCTTTGTATGTGTATTTTTTTATTTCTAGGCTGTGAGGACTGGGGAACTCAAAGCTTACGACTGGGGAAGCAAAGCTGCAAATATGGCTCACTATAACCAGGTAAACATCTTTTACATCTATAATTCTGGAGTGTCACAGAAAATAATCCTTGGGCACTTCTCAGGGTGCTGCATTTATGCTGCATGCCAATGAGCTGTTAGTCTTATCCAATAACCAGACTGGAGATCTGCTTTTTCCAAAATAACAAAAAAAGAAACCAGCTGGGATATAGAGCTCAGAGGTAGTCCTAAGTCAGTGCGGGGCTCACATTTGGATATGGAGCTGTGGTGGCACATGTTTTCTTGAGGGGAAGTCCTGCCAGCATAGATCATGAGATCCCCCTTTACTTCTCATCATAAGGCACAGACTTGTCAGATCATGTGTATTGTTTATCTTTACTCTATTTAGTCTCCATGCATTTTTGTTTCTAAATTGCTGCCTACAATGCCAAAAATACTTTGCCCCTTGTCCCTTAGTGACTGCAAAATACTTCAGTATCATATTTTCAGAGAAGCAGTCACTTTTAGCTTTAGATTAGAGCTGAAATACCTTGAATGAGATGAATTTTCTGAGATCCTGCTACCCTGTGGTCTTTGTAAACTCCTCAAACCACATCTTTACTGCTTCACATACTAAAATAATGTAGGACTCTTGCAGTTACATTTTTGGTTTAGCCAGGACTCCATCTCTAGCTGCCCAAGAGAGAAAATGAGTATCTGACACATTCTTGCAGCTGCTAGTATGTTCCACTGGCAGTGTAGGATCATAACTTAATTTTTTTTTTTTCCCTAATGCTTTGTTTTCACTTTGTCTCCTCAGTCTACTCCCCCTTTCTACAAAATAAAAGAGATGACTGTACCAACTGCAGTGTGGACTGGTGGACAGGACTGGCTGGCAGACCCAAAGGATGTTGCTATGTTGCTTACTCAGATCACCAATTTGGTTTACCACAAAAACATTCCAGAGTGGGAACATTTGGATTTCATCTGGGGCCTGGATGCACCTTACCGCATGTATAATGAAATAATTAACATGATTAGGAAGTTATCTCTAAACTGACATGGTATTTCAGAGTATTGGTTCACCAGGAATTTGTCAGTTTTGGAAATTATGCTTTTCTGGCAATATGCTACATTGCTTAGGATGATGCATTTTTAAAATGCCAGCAATGACTACTGAGTTGGATTCATATTTGGTTGTTTTTTCTCAGTATTATTTCTCTCTCTTCACAGTATTTTGCTGATTTTGCACACAGTGGCATGGTACTCAAAACACAGTAGGACTTGGCACAAAAGGAGTATGTCATGTGCACATAAATTTAGTCACCTGTCTGAAAGACAAATTAGACAAGTTAGTCCATTCAGCACCTCAGGTGCTTGACACTTAAAACAAGTATTTCACTGTGCATAAAACACAGCCATTTCTCAGTATGTGGCCGCTTCTAAGTACCTTTGAGAAGTACTTCTTTTACTGCAGTGACCTATTTGGTGCTGGCACTTTACAAAGCACTTAGTAACTTTTTGCTGTGGTATTATTTTAGCCATCAGACAAAATAAGATTACTTCCCTTTTCAATATTGCCCAGAAGAACTGTAGTGAAGCCAAAGAAACCACTGTCAGTTAAAATCTTCGATTTTGGGACTGATTCATTGCTGCATTTTCTTGCTTTGATGGTGTCCTTGAAGCCTTTAGTGTTTCATGTACCATCTGTGGATAGAGGTCGCAATTCTGCCAATGTTCAAACAAAACCACTTTCAGTTAACTCTGTCAATAGGTTGTGGCTTTCAAGGAGAGTGATGTAACATATTTGTGTTTTGCACTGACCACTAACACTAGAAAACAAGCTCCCCCAGTCTACTGCTGGTGAGAGAAGAGCCAAAGCATTAATTCTACAGCTTGAGTGACTTCATTTCTGTGGACTTTTCCCCTTAATCATCTGCAGCATTGAAGATCTGTTTACTTCTTAACCACTTATAGAGTGCTCCCCACCACTGTGTTCAGGAACTGAATAACAGCCTGGAGAAGCCTGACAATATTACTGCATCTGGATTTATCTCAGTTTCTACTTCAAACTGGGGCTAAGACCCCATTTAATGGGGAAGAGGATTCACATCTGCCTCACGGGTCTGACTTTGGAGCTTTTTCCATTGACTGTGCGGAGGACTTCGGTTTCTCTGAGACGCATAAAAGTTCTGTGCCAAATGAACAATCCCCAGAGTCAGTTGCCTCAGTCCAGAGGATAATTTCTGTGCCATAGTTGGATTCAACCCAGATTTCTTCAGTAAACCTAACAGGATAAAGAACCTTTCTACATGTCATAGGAAATAATGCATTTTTAATTGAGGCAAACTTGTTTTGTAAAAAAATTAAAAGAAATAAAAAAATTGCAGAAATAGATACAGGTTGTAAATTAGGACTTGTTCTTTGGGTGTTTTTGTTTGTCTGTTTGGTTTTTTTTTTTTATTCCTAATTCAAACTCAGGGAATTCTCAGGTGTTGTTTAGGGACAAAGTGGTTCACTGGTTCATGAGACTTTGGTAGTGATTCCTATCAGGACCTTTAAGTCTGCTTTAGATTTGTGTCAACCAGATGTGCTTTGCTTTGCTGTGCTGAAAGGAAGCCTCTGTAGGAACCCAAGGTGGCTAATTCAACAGTTGTTAGGGTATGTGGTATGGCAAGAGCCATGTGTATTATGTTTATTAAGCTTGAGCTATTTCAATAAACATGAGACCTGCTTGGAGTTTGGAATGGTGTGGTGTTTCACTTCCTGTTTCATGAATGCATGGGAATTTTTGGGACAGAATTCAGAAAGCCAAGTCTGTTTTTCACAACTATTAATCCATAGAACAAATACAGAAAAAAAGTAAAATAGCTAAGTAAACTTCCATTTTACTTTTTCCTGAAAGAAGCTTTTCCCAAGCTTAAAAAGCCATTCTTATTTAGGTGGACTTCTCTTACCTTTAAGTACCTCTCGTACCTTTTAAGTAAGGTACAAATTGCAAATAATTACTCACAAGACAGATCCATTTTCTAAGCCTTCAGGTGAGTCTTTTAAACCACTGACGTGGTTGAAAGCTTCTTGTATCATATTCTTAAATCTTGGGTAATTGGATTGCTTAACAGACTGTCTGGTAATCTCATAAATGGCATTTAATCATGTAGTAAGGCAGGGAGCTAATCTTTGCCACAGTACACGAGGCAGCTTTTGACCTTTGTCGCCTTCAATAATGAATGTGCTCAGGCTATACCTTTCTTACATCCTTAATACTGTAGTTGTGCAGTCGAGCCAGTAGAGTGTATTAAATCCTATATGTTGCCACCTTTGTCAGCTGATGAATACCCTGTGTGTCTGAAAATAAAGCCAGAATACTGGAAGCTTTACACAAAAGCCATGATAGAACTTCACTGGAGTAGGGCTAGGTATGAAAATTGAAAAATATATGGATATTGAAAAAGTATGAAAAAGCTGTTTTAGTTCTCCTTGAATCACTAAAGTTGCAGGCTCTGTGTGACATTAGCTTGGAGAGGTGTCAGTGGAAAGAATGATGAATTAAGTGTTGAATTAAGAGTTCAGTGATGAACAGTACATTTTTCTAAGCAGATCATAAATACCAAGTGCCTGTTCTACGAATCTCTGTGTTACAGGCGAGCATGCATGTGCTGTTGAAGGCTGGCTGAACATCAGCTTTGGACAGTGTAAAAGTGCACTGGCTTAACAGAGGGCATGGGATGCTTTCTGCTGGCTTGGTCTCAGCATTTAGTGACTGCTAGAAAGCCAGAAGAAAGTGGTCCCTGTTCAGCTGATGGATCGTCAGACTCACAGAGCTGAAGAGAATGCACGGTCCAGGGCTTAGACTGAGAGATACACAACAATCCGACATACGACGGGTAACACAGACATAAAGACATGGTTTTGTCCTCATGTTGTGCTTGGAATTTGACAAGGATTTTTTTGTAGTCATCTGCAAGTATATTTCATGTTCATTTCATGCAGAAGGCCCAAGGCTAGTGGAGTGTGTGTTTGTTAGTGAATGATGCACTAGCTCCACGCAGAGTGTTTTTACCCTGGTTAGTGATTCCATGGCTAGTGATAAAGGTTTATACATCAACTCAAGCAGTATAGAAGTGCCTCAGCATAGGAAGGGCATTTCTACTTGGGCCCTGTAAGAGAAACAGTTTTGTCAGCTTGGGAACAAAATTTTTATATAAATTATTTATATTGAATGTGCCATCCAAAACACAAACAAACAAACTCCAAAGCCCCCCAAAACAAATGAAAATGCTCCAAATGAAACAGAAGTGCCTTAATATTATAAAAAGCTATGAATGGCTTTACTCTGTAAGATGTGATAGAGAAACCTTGATGGCTGGATAGGTTTTTGGATGTCTAATAAAATGGCTCTTGGTGGAAGATTTTTCCGGTAATGAAAGCATTTATAATGTCTTCTCCCTTTCTTGTTTCATAAAACACAAACTCATGCTGCAGCATTGCCCATCAGGAGCTTGCCTTTCTTCCTTACAGCCTATTTTCATAAAACTTTATATGACCAAAATAATTGAAATCATCAATGAAATAAAAAATTATGAAGGTTGGATGGACACTAGCCACACCTGTAACATGATTACCTAATTCTTAGTTTCTGAGTGGAAGTGTCTGCTTTGTGTTCTGACTCTTCCAGAAATTAAGTCTATAAGTTGCTGAGAATGTAAATCAATTTCTCATTCCTGAGTTATGAATTCTGAATGAAAGAATTTTAGGATATTCTCCTGATAGCTATTATTTTGAAAACTGATCCTGTTAAGGTAAAGTTTGAGAATTAGGAATTTATTTCACTGGCAGTTTTCCATTGTCAGCCATTGCTTGAAACTAATTAAAATGTCCTTTGATTATGCCTTTTACTGGCTTGACAGGTTCTCAGTGAAGCTTGGTTGGGAGGTAGATATTAAAAATTTGATAAAGAAAATGTGTTGGTGCTGTTAAGAAAAGCATTTTGTGTTTAGGCTGAAGCTTTTAATAGAAACTGGAGAGGACTGTGTGTTCTTTGTCCTGACATTCTCAGCATCCCTGTGGGCTCAGGGTCCAAGCTGCTTACCAGGGTTGCGAGGAGGAGAGTTTCATTATTTGTATCCAGATGCTTCATTTGAACATGCAGATTAACTAAACAGAAGGGGACTGCAGGTTACAGTCGTAGAATCATTTAGGGTTGGGAAAGACCTCTAAGATGGAGTCCAAGCGCCCTCCTTCCCTCCGAACCCATTACACCCATACAGCCTGTGACAGACCCGTGCCCACCAACTTTCCGCTGCTGCACAGCAGTGTGTGTGGTTATCGCTGGGGCTTTGAGCCGAGGAGCGGTTCCCGGTGCCGTTATCCTCCAGCCGGCGGCGGGGCGCGGGTGGGCGCAGGGCGGCGCTGCCGCTCGCGGAGAGACCGCGGTGCTGAGCGGGACCGCCTGGGACCGGGCTCGGGCGGGGCTCGGGCGGGACCGGGACGGGACGGGGGCGGGACCGGGCGGGGCTCGGGCGGGCTCGGGCGGGGCTCGGGCGGGACCGGGCGGGGCTCGGGCGGGACGGGGGCGGGACCGGGCGGGGCTCGGGCGGTACCGGGGCGGGACCGGGCGGGGCTCGGGCGGGGCTCGGGCGGGACGGCCTCGCACCTGCTCGGCGGGCAGGTAGGTGAGTCCGGGTGTGAGCAGCGCGTTGTGGCAGCATGGTAGCAGCTTCCTTTAAAACGAGAGCAGGCGTTGCCGCAGTTTTCCGCTGCTCCTGATGCCTGTCCTGCTTCCCTGGTGCTGGTGCTGAGCGAGTCCAGCCCTCCAGCACGCTTTTCCCGCTAGAAGGCTCAGCGTGATATTGCCTTATCTCTGGTACAACAACAATTCTACCGTAGAGAGGGGGAGAAGAGGAGGATGGAAAAAGAACTTTTCCCTCTAATGATGCGTTAGTTTCAATATGTTGATTCCAGTTTTCCCTCCCGCTAACTCTCCCTCATTTTCCTACCCGCTGTAGCAGTGTGCTGTTTGCGTTGTAGCTTGTACCTAACAGCGCAGCCTGGGGTAGGTGCTTGCATCGCGTGCTCATGTGGAATCTATTTAAGACCCTTTGTGGGGCCTCATTCCAAACTATGTGCCCTTCAACCTAAACTCTGTAGCAGGAGTGAGTTTTTGAGAGAGCCATTTAGATTCTTGTAACACATGGGAAATTTTGGCAGCATTGCAAGTTGAGTGAAAAAAAGCTGGGGGTTGTGTTGCTACGTAAGGTACAGAAAGGGTTTGTGTGTACTTTGTCATCTTTTGTGTGTGTGTGTGTGTGTGTGTCGTACTTTGTGCTGATAAGGAAACTGAAGTTAGAAGAGCGGAGATATGTGGTAAATGCAGTTTGCTGGCTAAGCCAGGCGGCTTGGACTCGGATTGTGGAGGATGAGTGTCTGT
Organism: Poecile atricapillus; assembly: GCF_030490865.1. Classification (NCBI taxonomy): domain Eukaryota; kingdom Metazoa; phylum Chordata; class Aves; order Passeriformes; family Paridae; genus Poecile; species Poecile atricapillus. The sequence goes on along the minus strand of NC_081254.1, from coordinate 21,542,045 downwards.
GCTCTCCGGTGCGTGAGGATGAATGGTCCCGAGGCGGGGGAAGCCGTGCTGCGGAGCGCTCTCCGGGCGGCGCCAGCCTCCCAGGTAAATGCTGCTCGCTTGCGCCTTGCTCGGCCTTCATGCTGCAGTGAATCCTAGAAACAGCGCTGCAGAATCCCGTTATTTTTCCTTAAGGGATTTAAGAATATTTTTCTATGACCTAATCTGCAGGCAAAATGCCTATTCTTTAAAATTTAGCTTGTGGGCAGCCATGGCTCTAAAAGTTTTTGAGACTTCATGTATCTGTAGGGATTAGACAGAGGAGTGTCTTTAAGGCAGCTGAGCAATTTATGTCAATCTCCCTTAAATGAGATTTGGAATGCATTATAGAATAAATTGATTCCCCTGAATAATTCTAATAAAAGAGAGGATCAGTTATCCCATCTGGGAGACTTCATTTCTGATTGTTACTGTACAAACCAACAGAAATCACATGAATATTCTTGGACACAGATGGTGATCATGTTATAAACACCTTATTGTGAAATAGAGATTAGGATAAAAAGCAGTCAGAAGATTGAAATGAAGCTCTTGGATATAGATCCTCATCTGTTAGATTAGTGTCTTGCACTGGGTTTTAATTTACAACAGTTAATGGTCCAAATAAATTAATTCAGCAGAACAGTCTCATAACAGCAAGGAATCTGAATTCCAAAATATATGTGGAAAAGGTAGAAACCTGTCTCCAACAAGGACCTGCTGATTGCCTCAATAATAGCACAGGTAATGTTACCGTTTAAGCAAAATTCTTGAAGCCTAAGGAGAGAACAGAATCTATTGAAAACAGTTGAAACTGAAAGCAAACTTAAGTGTTACAACTTTATGCATATCCAGAAAAGGTCACTGCTAATTAATCATGCTTAATTATTCAGAAGAAGGAAACACGATCTCACATTTGCCCCATCAGATTTATTTTTTGATTAGCAAAGAAGTAAAATCATCTGAACAAGCTAATAAAGTCATCCAGGAAGTTGACCTCATTTCCAATATTAGAATAAATGCTTTACCGACAAAAGAGGTGAGTTCATAGGAAGCTTATGGCAAGCTTTGTTTCCCTAAATGTTCAAAGCTTTGTTTTTCTTTTTCTAAAAGCACAAAAGAAGTGATGTCTTAGTGGTTAAATCAAAACTTCCATCATTAACCTCTAAATATTTTTAGCAAATTAGGAAGGTTGGAGTCAAGCCTGCTGGCTGTGCTTGCCTATGGTCAGAGGAAGATCCTTTAAAGGACATAGGTCTAACTGGTGGATCTTTTAAATGCATATGTTAATTTGATACATGGGTAAAGGATTTTCATATCAACTTGCTAATAGAGCTGTTGAGATCTGGAGAGAATATTGTAATAATGTGATAATACTGGTCACTGAGCATCTGGTAGCATAATGAGATTTCACCCTGTATTCTTCTCTGCAACAGAGGGATCTTATGTTCTTCAAAAGTTGTTGGCTCAATTTTGCATCTAGTCAGGTCGGGTGAATTTTTCCATGTCAAGTAGATACAGGTATGTAAAGGAGAACATGACCTCAAATGCTGTGTTAAATGGAGAAAAGTCACAGCTACCACATCCAGACTAGTAGTGTATTGTAGGTCTCCCTGCGATTTTAACTAAGGCTATTTTATAACCAAGGGATCATTAAGAAAATACGTATTTGCACACAGCCATTATCCACTAGATATCCACTGGTCAGACCTGGAGTTTAGGTAGCAGTCACATTAAAAAAAAAAAAAATCAGTGGTAATTTTTATTGCCTTATCTATAAAGGCAAAAGGATAATAAAGGAGACACAATTCAAACTTAATAAGAAACAGCAGCTTTTAAAGTGTCTGCACTAAGTGGAGTGGAACATGTTCCAGCCCTTTCTCTGAATCCCAGCATTAGAATTCTCTACTTCTGCTTGTTTTTCCTACTGTGCAAGTCTCTTGTAGAGCTCTGCTGATAACCTTGGCCAGCTAATTCTGTTCTGAGATTGTAATGCATTATATCACATTCTGTATGACAGGAAAGGGAACTTCCCCTTTAACGATACACATTGCTATGTAAGAATTTCTGGGGGTGGAGTCACTGCTTGAGCAGGCTGCATAAAAGTGTGCAGGATTTCCAGCTGCCTCAGACTGCAATCAGCATGAACTGCAGCCTGCCACACCGTGTGCTGCTCAGCTCTCCGATGGAGGGACAGCGGGACAGGTTGTGCCTGCAGTCTCTTTGGGACTTTGTCACTGCAAAGGAGCCATTGATCAAGTCACCGTTTTTTCCAGTGCTGTTTTCTTTTACAGCATACATGGCTTTCTGTCTTCCATATATTGCACTGGACTTTTTAAGCATTAGACTACCAGACTTGAGAAAATACAAAATCCAGCCGCAGAACTATCCGAGTCTTGGAATGATGGTGCCTTGCATTATTCAAAGTGTATATCACCATGTTGTTTTGATCTTCCCGGTGACATTTCTACACTGGTACTGGAGACCCATGAATCTACCAGTGATAGCTCCAGAGCTGCCTGAAGTCCTGCTGCAAGTAGCAGTTTGTCTGCTGCTGTTTGATTTTGAGTACTTCCTGTGGCATTTGCTGCATCACAAGGTGCCTTGGCTCTACAAGACCTTCCACAAGGTGCATCACAAGCACGTGTCGACGTTCGCCCTTACTACACAGTATTCCAGCGTATGGGAGTTGCTCTCACTGGGATTTTTTGCTGCTATAAACCCACTGCTCCTCGGATGCCATCCTTTGACAGAAATGATTTTCTTCCTTGTAAACATTGGTTTGTCAGTGGAGGACCATTCTGGATATGACCTCCCATGGTCAACTCACCGACTTGTGCCTTTTGGATTGTACGGAGGAGCACCACATCATGATCTCCACCATCTGAAATTCAAATCGAACTATGCTCCTTACTTCACACACTGGGACAAACTCTTTGGGACATTCATGGAGTCACATTCTAATTAAGAATATTTGCCTGTGGATGAACTCTTTTTATAGACTAAACCGGGACATTATTTTTTTAAAGACATACAGAAGATTGTATATTTGAAGCTGCCTATAAAAGCAATAGCTATTTATAACAAATCCTCTTAATATATGTGTATTTGTGTGTGTACTTGGAACTGCCTGTGTTAAGGGACTGCAAATGGGAAAGTGAATATCTGTTGCTTTAATTTGAGTCAAAGGTTTAAGGGAAGCATTAAGAGACATTCTCTCTCCTTTCCTTCTTTCCAGCTTTCATAAAGCATGTATCATGTTGCTGTATGATGTTTTATACATACGCCAGAACATTATCTTACTGTTGTAGGATGATTTATGATGTAAACAGAAAAGGTACACATCATGGATTTTGTGGAGTTTAATCTGCCAAAGAAAATTGTTGCGCAATGATTTTGTAAAATATTGCTGCCAAGTCAGGGTGGTTGGATAACTGTTAAATGATTTTGATATTTATATTTTTTACCTTGATATACTGTCTCTTTTTAATAGAGAATAAATATGTTCATTCTTTTAAAATCGTATTATATTTCATTTCATTAATTCCTCTGTTTATATTAGGAACAGGTATGGTTCCTTGTGCATAGGTGTCATTAATTTGAATTATAAAAATCATATAACTGTTTGGGTTGGAAAAGATGTCTAAGATAGAGTCCAACCATTACCCTAACACTGCCAAGTTCACCACTAAACCCTGTCCCTGAGTGCCACATTTACACATCTTTTAAATACCTTCAGGGATGGTGAGTCAGCCACTTCCCTGGACAGCCTATTTCTGTGCTTGGCAACCCTCAGTGAAGAACATTTTCCTAATACCCAATCTTAACCTGCCCTGCCACAACTTGAGGGCATTTCCTCTTATCTTTTCCCTTGATACCTGGGAAAAGAGACTGACATCCATTTTCATTTCAGTTTTGCAGACTTTTATTATTAAAATATTGTAATATTATTTCAAAAGCGAATAATTTACTTTTTCTCCAGAGTATTTATTTTAGACTCCAGAGTATTTATTTTAAAATAGTTTACAATTTTGTAGAAACATAATATTGAAGAATGGAGTTTAAAAAGTCATAGTGAAATTTTATCATTATATTTTTGAGAAGCTTGAACAATTTTTACTAAACAGCCCCTTAAACGAGAGCATTTGTCCTTGACAATCCTATCAATTAATTGTTACTTGCATGCAAAACCTTGTCAAGGAATATAAACAGAGTTTCTACAAAGTAGATGGTTCTTTAAAGCAAATTTCAGGGGAATAGAATCAAACCTCTTGGGATCCTAAGACATAGAACAAAATGTCTATGCATTGCTAGAACAGTTACATAGAGAAGATCAAAACAATCAAACCAAAAATCTCACAGAAGTCACACGGAAAAAAATAGGCTTGAAGAGATAAGCAAGGCTTTGATGTCTCATTCAGCAGAGATCCATACAGATGCCTAATGTCCACTACAAAACATTTTAATGCTGGTAATCATCTATCCTGTATTGCTAATAAACTTCCCAGGATAATGATGGAAACAGAGAAAGCACAAATAATGTAAGAAGTGTGGAAAGAACACTTAAACATCATCATCCAAAAGTCTCTTTGTCCCTATGTCTAGAGGGTTGTGTGACCTTACAGGGGCTGTTTGTCCAGTAGAAGAGAGAACCCTTAGTATCTCCAACAATGTGAATTTATGAAGGAAGCAGCCCTTTGAGACACTATGTCTTTTTGATAACAGGAAATAATTTTCATAAACATCTTCATAAACAGTACAAAATGCTGCAATCTTAGTAATTAAATACCCTCTCTGCTTTCTGGATATCACAGAAGAGCAACCCTTCTTTTCTTTGTTAAGAACATGATGCATACTAAGAGCAAAAACTGAGGCTTGAGATAATACTGGAATCTGCCATTCATCTATTAAGCTGTGAGAAAGAATCCCCAGTCTTTCTGAAGGTTAATCTTAGGTATCTTGGTGTGTTCTAGAAAGAGAGGGAAATATTCTTTCTTTTCTGCTGAATGCAAGAGGCAAAAATAATTTTCTGATTTCTTTGAGCTGTTTAGCCATTTTGAGATGTCCCAAAGTTACCCTTTCTGTTCTAGAAATCACACTTAATTCAGCTTGGCAAACTCTGAGCATCTGGCAAAGATAATCTGTGGTTTCAAGGAGTTATACCTTACACTATATTTTATAACTGTACACTACAACAGTCTGTTTCATGTACAATTGGCTCTGACTAAGCAAGGGTAAGACTAACTGGTACTTGCATAGGACAGCTACAGGTTGCTGTAGGAAGCCTATGAGTAAAACCCACAAGAAAGGTTGTAACTAAACTCACGGGGATTATACTGCTTTTTGTATGAAGCTTATGAGTTGATACAGTACTTTACTCTCCTGGAGAGAGTTCTAGTCAGCTGCAGGCAAAACTATTCCTGCTGTTGTCAAGTCAAGAGAGATGATTGTCTCATTTGGCATTGACAACGTAGCCTGACACCCACTGAGGATGATCAAACTGGTGATGGAAGGAGACAATGTGCTGCACAATGATCCTGCCTACTCGTCACATCCTCAACATTTGCATCACTTCAGACACACACCAAGAATGTGTTTCCTCAAACATGGAATTTCCCCCAGGATATATCTGTATCTAATCTGTAGCCAATCAGACCTGGAACCTCAGTTTAAAGTCTCATTATTGCAAGAACTTGGAATACTCAAAAAAAAAAAAAAAAAGTTGTTAAATGAATATTTGACTAATACATGTCTGGAATGGCTTTTTTGAATCCCATACTAGAAATATCTGTATTTCATCCTAGTGACATAATCCCTTTTCCCTATTTCTCCAAAGCTTTTGAAGGTAACTTAGGTTCTAAACTCTGAGGGGTTGAACCCATTTGCGTGTTGTGTGTACTTTGAAGTGCTTTCTGTAGCAGTTTAATTTAATCTAAGTTTAGTTGTGCATGTGAGAAAAATTCATGAGCAGAAGACCCAAACAAACACATAACTGCAGGCCTTTGCAATTCAATGGAAACATATACTGGAGATAAAGCAAATAAGGATTGGGGTTTTTTTCCTGTTTTCATTGAAAGCTCAGCATATACTGTGCCACTGAGCATGAGAGGACAGCAAGTTCTGTGAATTGATAGTGGTGAGATTTTAAAACTGGATTTTATAGATGTTACTTCCTATATTTGCATTTCCCCATGGTCTTTACCGCAAATCTTTACCAGACAAAAGGAAAGGCATGACACTCACTTGTAAGGGTTTATGTAAGAAAACCAAACACAACTTTCCCTCTTCCAAAATTCTGCTACCTTCCTTCCTCTTTATAACGTGACTTGCTGTTCCACACAGACTTCCTATCTAATCTGCTGAAAGCTAAACTGTGGTCATTTGTGAGTAAATAGAAGATGTTTGCAGAGACCTTTGAAGCTATACAATAAATTTTCTTTTGTGCTGCTCTTGTCCACTTTATATCTTCAAAATTTAATAAAGCTCAAAGAAATAAGATTTTATGCATTTCTCTATCTTAATTCTTAGGCAAAAATGAAATATTGAGCTCTTTGGCTGCTCTTGTGAATTGCAGGAGTTCCCAAATTCTCACTGGCAATTTAGTCCTATACTTCTCTTGAAATGTAGTTGGAGTCTTTCAAACAATACCCAGTTTGGCAATTTCAAGATAAGAGTATACTGGTGCAAAGGGACAGGTTTCTACTTAGTGGGTGTGTTTTCAGTGCTGCTGTAAAGCGGGCTCCTCATGTGCTTTGGAGTCAGCATATGATGCTCAGAGCAATGCTGAGTTGATATTCAGTGCTTGGTCCTCCCTCATGTTGATCAAAACCTAAACAGTTCTGGTCTATAACTATGATTTCTTTTAATTTCTTGTGATTTATTATTATGAAGATAATCTGTATCAATAATGTATTTAGTGACTTGGTTAATCTAGTGTGTTATCAGGATTAAATTAAAAACTAGCATTTCATTGGGTAGTGCTGTCTCTAAATTAGTTTTGAAGCAATTTGTGGTGACAGAACACTTAATTGTCATCTGTTGCCTCTCAATATCATTGTAAGGAATGAAGCACTCTCATGTGGCTTTATCTTAGTGGCCTCAGCAGTCACTTCAGTTTCTCTTATTCTTGTTTTCATGCACAACTATTAAGCTTCCACTATTATCTGCCCAAATCTATGCAACCTTTTTTGAACAGGAATAATTTTTGAATGGATCTGAATCTGAAAAAATCATCTGTCTTGGACTCTCAGAAAATACAAACTCTCACTGGATTTATTCAGATTTCCTCAGGGGAGAGGCCGATTGGAGTGTGAACCAACCATCAGATTTACATGTAAACCACGTCAAAGCCCTGGCTTTGCATGCTAAAATGTTGACACTGATCCTGCATTGCTCAGTACAATCCAACCTGAAAGGTCTTTGTAGCAAAGGCTGGAGCTGGGTTTGCAGCATGGTTTTCTTGTAAAAGCAACTGCCAAACAATTGTTTTCCAAAACTTAAATGTGTTTCTAATTTAGGGAAATTTGAAGTTGTTTACTGAAAAAAAGTCCCATACTCTCCCTCAAACTAACCAGCATAAGCATTCCAGGCTTTAAAGGGAACAGGACCAATGCAGAGGGCCCTTTAGCTGTGGAAAATGATGCTGAGATTTTAATCCTTCTTTTCAAACTGTTTTCTTCTCAAGGAAAAGATTTTAAAAGCTTACTAATCACCTTGCGTCCCAGTCTGGAATGATTGCTGTGACCGAGGCTATAGGTGTGCACAGGGGAAGGAGAGAAAGGAGGATGGGAAGGCACTTTTATTTCTGTCCCTTGGTGCAGTGTGCAGCGCTGTCAGGTATGGATTGAGTGTTGCACTGATATCTCCTTCCCACCAGAGCACAGATGGCTTCAACCCTCAGGTTCTTACTGCTGGAATGGTTCAGACTCCACATCCAGACACAGCCTTTTCTTACTGTTATCTCTTTCTTTCTGGAAATTCCCACAGTAACAAAACACTGTGACCTGCAAGAAGGAACTCCACCTTTGGACAGCATAAAGCAAATATATTTTCGTGTCACCAAGCATAAGACTAAGTTAAAAATATCTACAGGCACATGGACTGGAGCGCTTCTTCCATACTCAGATTTGAGATAGCAGGTTTTACTTGTGAAAAATAAAAAAACTAACAATCCAAAGGGGGTAGTTAGTACACCAGGCAGGCAGAAACTGACTGCTTGGGTTTCAGTCTATTGAGAGAGACTTCCATACTACAGGTATGTGATTTAAAGGGATGGGAAGTACAGGGCTACCTGTGCTTCCAGGGAGAATTTAGATGGCCCATATTTTTATTTGTCCTCAGAACTAAGCAGCAAACAATTCAGGGAATTAACTGGTCCAAAATCTAGGATAAGCCACAGAAAAACTGTTTTTAAGATGAACAAGATGCACCCTGTTTATCAAAAGAATATGAAAAAGCACTGCTAGAAATTTTGTTGGTGTCTGTTTACACACCTTTTCAGCCATTCACAGCAGCTGTGAAAAATTACACCCCTAAGAAGCAACACACATGGGTAATTTCCTTTAAATAGCTCCTTTAAGGGATTTACTTACAAAACTTCCGGAACTAGTCTAAATAGCTGAGACAGTGGAATTTGTCAAGTTCTCTAGACAAATGAACTTGGGAAATGGAATGATTTAAAACTGCACAAGCAGCTCCCCTGACACTTGCAACTTACAAAACCTGTAAGATCAGAAGTGCCCTTCTCAGCTGAGCTTATAGAAAAATACCCACCAGCTGCCTTCCCCTCTGTTTTTATCCCCACAGTCTCCACTGGTGTTCTCCTTCCCTGGTAATGACAAAATACTCTCCTGAGCAGCTGCTGACAACCTCCCCTCATCCTCCAGGGAAATGCTGAATCCTGCCAGCTGCTTTGCCAGGTTTGCCATGTTTTATCCCTTGGGCAGTCGGATAGAGACCACTCCCAGGTGCACTTGAGAATCCATTGCATGCACAAGTCCTGCAGCAAATGCAGGCTTACCCCTCACAACCTGTCCTGAAAACCATGTCTGAGGCCAAGCTCTTGATCTGGCCTGTTTCTATTCAGCTCCAGGGAGGCTGGCAACTGTTTACCCTCAAAGTCTTTCCCCTGGGGGTGGGAGAGCCTCAGCCTCCCCACCTGCCTCTCTAGAGCCTATTTGAGCCCAGCTCAGCTCAGAGGAGTAGGAGAGAAGAATTTTCTGTTCTCTAATCCAGAGAGGTCTTGGTTTGGCTCCTTGTGCTCCCTGAAGTGACCTGAACTCAGGCTGGGCTCTGCTGCTGTGGTGGTGAGGAAGCTCAAGGCCTGCTGTGGCCGCCTGGGCGGGTGTAAGTGGAGGCCGGGGGCTGTGATGAGGAGGCCGGGCACACAGGGAGCCGTGTGAGGGGAAGGGGCTCCGGCAGGGCCGTGCACACACCGCTGCAGGCTGTCTGTAGCCTTTGAGGGTGTCAGGTGTTCTGGTCAGCAGCAATTCTGCTGCCACCAGGTGTAACCTGAAGTTAGAGCTTCAGGAAAGTTAGTAATGGCTTATGAGCTTTGGTACTACAGTGGTGAGGAGAGCAAAAGATTATGTAATTGTTCTGTGGGTTTAATTGTTTCCAGTGTCCTTTCACTGCTCCCATAGCCATGGCTCATCACTGATTCAGCTTGTCTGATGCTTCTTGTGACTCACCTGTGGGAAATTGCTTTTCCAGTTTATGACGTCTCCATTTTATCTACCTGGCCTATTTCCTAAACCAGAAAGCTGAAGCAAAATCACTAGCTTGGACCTTGCAACTGGCAAGTGGGTAACAAGTCTATGTAGCAACACTCTGTGGCAGTACCATGACTGAGAGTTTACTATTTTATTTGCTTTCTTGCAAATCCTGATGCTGTGCTCCTAACTGACCTCCACTTCCCACCCTGTTAAACCTGGGCTCTGTGCCTACTACGCTACGTCCTTTTCTTTCTGGAGATTAATTGCATAGTTTAGCCAATATGCTGTATGCTTTTTTTTCTCTCCTCTTTTTGTGACTCAGATTTGTATCTTGAATAATTGAACCATTTTTCAGAAGAAGGAATTTAATTTCCCTCTGCACTTGGCACAGCTTGCAGAAGAGCACTGTTAAACTCTGAAAGCTATGGACAGATAACAAAAGAGCAGAGCATGTAAAATGTGGAAAGGCACATGCACTCAGCCATAGCAGCACAACAAGCTGATTCTCTGTTTTATTTCCTTTGTCTATTGAACTTCAGCTTACTGCTTCGCTGCTTTTCTTTTAGACCCCTTAATCATAGGGTAGTGGGATAAATTTGTGCTCATGTACTGGCTTCAGTCCTGTTTCTAGAAGTTAGCCATCTTGCTAGATCCTCGAATTTGTGCTAACTGCAAATATTATTACTATTATTTATTTATAATATTATTTTGAAACTCTGACAAAAATCTAGGTGCTATATAAATAGAGGAAAAAATCTATCTCCCAAGAGGCTAAAGTCATAGTGTGGACCTTCTGCATTCAGAAGTTACTTAGTCCTGGTAGCTAGAGTGAAGTTTTAAATCAAGACTGAAGAAATCTATAATGTGTATTTTGTGGAAACTGCATTTACTTCTTTGTTAGAGGAATTTAATCAAAGCTTTCTCATTACAGACATCTAAGTTTGACTGTGCAGTAACTGGTCCTTTGAGATACCTGAAAAGCTGATGTGTGTTTGTTGCCTACAAAGCATTAATACTTAAACAAAACAAGTAATGGGGCTTATTTATTTATTTATTTCCTAGCACTGTTATTACAAATCTTGATTATTTAATGTCGATGTAGCACCTACTAAGCTCCTAATTGGCTGTGGCAAGGAGCAGGAGAAGTTTGTTTTGCTTCTGACAATGTACATGAAATCCACTGTTGTAAGAGATTTCTATTATGCTGTTACAGCTCTATCCTTAAGATACTTCTGCCTTTTAAGGTAAAAATTCCTGACAGTGGCATAAGAAAAACAGCAGGATTCAAGTCTGGACTTAGGTCACACCAAGGTAGATGGCATCTGTCCAATTACCTTTGACAGTGGCTTTCAGGGTACACCTGCATTTTCATTTTGCTTGAGTGGGATTTCCGGGGTGAGATTGTTAGAAATGGATGTGTGGCACTTCTAGTGATTGTCCAGCTCATGTTACTGCTCATATATTTCCATTTTATTTCTCTATGCAAACAAACATATGAATATTATTTTTTAATATACATGTGAATTCCCCATTACTTTTATCTTTTGGTATTTACATATATGTAAAAAGCTATGGCATACAAAGTGTGCTGTGATATGGTGTAAGAAAGCTGGAGATGACATCAAACCAGTCAGGGGTGATAGAGACAGACATCTGCAGAAAGGACCATGAGGGAGCAGTGATGAGGAGATACAGGCATGCATGCTCACTCTGAGGAGAAACCTAAGGGTTCTCCCCCCAGGTAAAAAACTGCTGCCAGAGAACAAGACAGCTGAAACTTGTGTGGTAGTGAGAGTGTCGTTTTTCGCTCAGTTTCAGAAGGAAACAAGTTACGCAACCGCAGCTTATGTCAGAGTCTTCCAGTAATTTGTTGGCTTGTTACACAACTCAGCACAATTGGACAGACCAGGAGCGGTCCCAAGATATTAAGTGCTCTCACATTTTGTGGAAATCACTAGCTGGGCAGAAGCAGGAGGTATTTGCACCATTTTGACTGTTTAGGGGAGGAAGTGACCCCGGTTCACTCTGTGTGAAAGCAGTGTGCCAGCCCTGCACAAACATGCACTGCAGCCTGTACTGTCTGTTCCTCAGCTTAAGGCCAAGCAAGATACAAGAGAGATGTTCTGGGGGTCTGTGTGTGGGGTGAGCTCTGGGGACTTGGGACAGGAATGAGGATTTTGTGGGACAGTATAATAAGCCTGGAGGGTAACTGCAGATACTGCTGCATCAAGGAGGACCTGGCAGAAGTTCTGTGGTTTTTGTGGTTGTAGTGTTTAACTCACAAAGTCAATAATACACAGGAAACAAGGATTTACAGCTCGCAAGCAGTTTCTTTGATTTGAACCACGCCCCTTATTTTTCACTGAAAAGAGTGACAAAATCAAGAACCGCTTGATGATCCCCAGTGAGCAGTTAAGAGACTTGATGACAACCTCATCAATGTCGCACTTCTTCACAGGAAGGTGAACTCCAGGGCTGTGACTCCTACTTGTGAAAAGGGAGAGCAGCTCTTGGTCAGTGCTGTAGGAGAGGCAGTGGTGGCAGACTGATCACAGGGAAAAGGGAGTGGTAGGAAGCATGGAACGAAACCTAGGAGGTGGCTTCAGAGCCCACGCTACTTTACTACTGATCATTGTAGACAACGAAGCTTTCCCACAGAATGCCAGCAGTTCTAAGTGAAGGTATATGAATCACATGATTTAATTGCATGGATGTTTAACTTTCTGTGGTTTTAATAATCTCTTACCAAAAAGCTGTTTCTGATATCATTATTTTATATCTTTCTCCTAGTGCAATCAAATCCTTTTTAATTTTACTAGGTTAGATGTGTTTAAGACACAAGACTGCATGATAATAATGTAAGCTGATATAAATTTTGGGAGTAGAGACATTGTCAAATTAAGTAATCTTTTGCAAGAAGAAAGGTACTCCACATCAGCTGGATATGAAATCAACAGGAAGAATTTCCTTAGAAATTGCAAATTTCTTTTTTGTGTCTTTGAAAATTACCAGCCCTCACCTCATCCAGCTCAGCACTCCCAGTTTTGCATCCCCACCTGCAGAAACCCTTGCACAGGATGGTTCCAGTGCTTTCCCAATACTCCCTTTCCCCTTCTCATGTTTCTACATTTCTAGTACTTTTTCAAAGGGGGAACAAATTTTGTAGTGTATCTGGAAACGAAAGCTCCAGCTGTTTCTCTTTCTTCTTTTTTTTTTTTTTTTTTCTTTTAAAATATAGTTTCTCTCTCACATTTTGGTATCATTTTGACCAAGTGACAGCCGGCTAAAGCATCGTGTTACTGATTCCAGAAATGTCTTTTGGAGATTGGTTGGGACAAGCTGTGCTGACTTTGTTTGAGCAATACTCTGAAAGCATTCCACACTGCCCGCAGGTATTGCATTGATCTGAGTCATGCCATCCTGGCTGATACAAGTGGTTTTGCATTTGGAATAGAAGGTTTTGGGGGTTCCCCCCCAATGTTTTGAGTAGGCCCTAATCCTTTCTGCCAGGTAGAAGCTTGGTTTTGGCTTGCAGCTTGTCAAGATGAAGTTTAAACCTCTACTTCAAGAAAAAGGAAGTGCTGATGAAGACTTCAGCAATGTTTCCCGTGAGCCAAAATGAACAACTGAATCTGGAAGGGTGGGGGAAAAGCTTACTCAAAAATACAAGGATCTAAAATGTTTGCTGGGGTTTTCTCAACTTTGTAATGCAAAAGGGGAATAACAGTCTTTGAACACAGAGAGAGTGGAATTTTTCTTGTGGCAAAGTGGGAGTTTCCTGTTCACGTGAAGTCCTGGGTTAGACCTCAAGCAGCATTAAAAAGGTAGTAGAACAAAATCTGTGGAAATAACTACTGCAGAGAGTGGCTGAAGTTAACTATCTCTGCAGCAAGGAGAATCCCTCTCTGTTGAATATTGATATTTTTGTACTTATAGTTCCCTTTCTCTTGGACGTTTTTCCTCCCTAACCTGCATTTTCTCCTGATGCCATGTCACTCTGCAATACTAATTTTACCTCCAAAAGCTTTCTGGTTCTTGGTCAACTTTACTCTCAGACCTCCTTTTGAGGAAATGAAAACTGAGAGGAGTCAGAAATGATGCTAGTTCACAACTCTTCTAATCACACGTTGAAGAAAAAAGACAATGTCTGTCAAATCCTTTCATCTCTCATGATTTTGGGAATCCTATTGTTAGCCACTGTCACTCTTCTTTGAAAAAAAAAAAAAAAGAAAGGCTCAATCATGAATTTATACTTTTTAAAATTTTTGGATATAACATTTTGGAACTTTTTTCCTGAAAATAGGGATAATTTAAATATTTTCTTGGAGATAGGCACTGTAACTGTAACTGGTTCCAAACTTTACTTTGCCTGCTAGGTGATTAGACTTCGTTTGATTGAAAATGTTAATTAGTGGTTTGCCAAGAAGCAAAGAGCAACACAGATGCTTAATCTTCACCACAGATTTGTACAGAATGTGTTCAGCTGGTACTGCCTTCATCTCTTTTACTTTATAGGATGCAGACTGGCCAAGGTGGGAAAGAAAGGATTCCGCTTTGAAGAGGGCTGAGCAATGCTAATGATGTGATGCCCCAGGAGCATAATGAAGAATTGTGTATGAAAAGTAAACAGTGCAGACAAAAGATTGAGAAGAAAGAAACTCACAAGTGTTTCCCCTAGTGATGGAACTGCTTTCTGACTAGACAGTGAAGCTGCAAATTTATCACAAATTGTGCCTAGCATCCACTGTGACCTCTTTCTGTAAGTGTTACAGAAATAGACAACCAGTCTCCTTGCTCCTTTCCTGGTCAGGCAAGCTGAAGACTGAGCAATTAAAACTGCTCAGTACTGGGATGTATCAGCTTAGTGGCATGCAAATAATCCTCAAGGAATTAGATAAACTACATTTGTCTAATATAAGAATTTAGATTAAATTACATTTATCTAAAGCTCATTCTGAAAATGAAATTTCTGAAAATTCTGAAAACAGAAAGTGAAAACAGACACTGTGATTTAATTGGGATGCAAAGCTCTGGGACTTTATTTCAAAAGTACTTGTTCAAATCAGTAGAATTCAGTACTTTCTGGGTTTTGTTTCGATTTTTCTTTTTCCCCACCTCTACAGTTCTAATCTTATTGCAGCCTGTATACCATCATCCATACCACCTCCATATTGCTCCCCATGACGAGTTCCACAGGCTGGCACTACCCTCACGCCGCTGCTCTCCACTTCTGCTGCTCGTACCTCGAGCTCGGGAGCCGGCGGTGGCTGCAGGGAGCAGTGTCACAGCCCGAGGAGCTGGCACTGGGGACAGGCTCCGGGCACGGTGCTCTGCTGTCCCCAGTGCCCCCGCAGGGGCAGATCCTTGGCCCCCCTCTCCCAGCGAGCGCCTGGGGAAGGTGCCCAGATGTGCAGAGCTGTCTGGAAACAGCTGCACGCAGCCTAACACTAAAAATGGGAGCTTTCTGTGACGCTAGTGGCCTCACTTGGAAAAACAGTCGTATGGAATCAAGCCAAGAGGGATATTTTAAGTTCCGTTTTTAAGAAGGAATGTTGCATGATCTCTTTCATGACGTTTGAAATTTTTATATTAATTCAAAGTTCTAAATTTAGTTTGAAAACAAAATTAAAAGCATTTGATTTTGAAAAATGGAAATGAATCGTATGTAATTGTTGCTTTTAAAATTTGATCTTTCCCTCAAGCAGAAATAAATCGAAATTTCCAAATAGTTTTAATAGTCCAAATAGACATCTTTTCAACAAAAATTTAGTTTTATTCTGAAGAAAATTGTCTAGCTTCTATGTGATCATTTAATGCATGACATCATCTCTGAAGGATATGTTCTTGTATTTCAACTAAAAAAAAGTGTTTTCCTTTGTTTCTTTACATGTCTTAACTCTGACTTACCTTTTGGTATTGTATAACAACTAGGAATGCACACAAAACATCTATTTTTTGCATATTATTATGCATACTTCATCAAAACCTCGTAAGCTCTTCCTAGTTGCACTACTGACTGTGTCTATTATTGTTTATTGGGTATTTTAATTATTTAATTTACTTGAATGGATGATTTGATGTCAGGAGGGAATGAATATGCAGTGGACTTTGAAGATGCTGTACAAAATCTGTACACTGAATTTACATAAAGCAGATGCTGACAATAATGGCATTTCTGCTACTGGGCCCTCATTCTACTTGAGACATATTTTGGCTTTGTGGATTATCTGGAAGCAAAGCCTGTAAATGCAGCTTCTGTTTTCTAACAGTGTGAGTAAAACCCTGCATCTCACCACTCCTGGAAGCAGTTGGCAGTTCTGCAGCTTGTAGCTGAATCATCCCTGTGTGTTTACTTTACTGACACTCTGAGGTTTCTTCACCCTAATTGCTGTGGGTTATTTCATACCCCAGAATTATTTTGCCACATACAAAGCAATTTAATTTCTGCTTGCTTAAATGGCTTAAATCCTGTTCTGATTACATGTCTTCTAACTTGATAGGAGTCATAACCATGGGTGCTAGATCCTATAGAAAATATCACATGTAATTCAGAACTGGGCTAATTATTAGTTCTTTATTGAAGAGGTCACTAAAGCTTATATGAGTGTGGGCTACAAAGCTCTTTTGTTGAACTCTGTTCTTTACTGAAGGCCAGTGTAATCCCTAATTGTGTATCCCACAAACAAGAATGAGACTGAGCAAAGAATCCCTCAGGAACATGCTGGGGAGGGCTCGATTAAAGAGATGTAGGACTTCAGCCTGTTGGAAAAGGGCTGAAGTGGAGGGTGGCCTGTATTTCAAAGGACTTAAAAGTCACGTGGAGTTCAGCAGCCAGGGACACTGCTTTCTGCAAAAATCACAGCCAGAAACAGAGCTGAGACTCCTAATGGTGCTCTGCAAGTTTAAAAGATGTTTTGAATGTGACACAGAAGGAAGACAGTGTGTTCTGGCATCATTGTCTTTTATTTTATTTACAAACAAAAATACCCTAGCCCAAAAATAAAAGAAAGGGAAGGGGGAAAAAAAACCCAACAAGCTTCTGTGAAGGCAAATTCAGTAGCTTTAGATATTACTGTTTTCTTTAGAGAGGAAAGAGACAAATTCTTTTTTTGGTTGAGAAACCAACTGAACCATGGTGAAGTGGAGCTGAAAGAAATCTGTAACAGGGAGAAAAAATGAGCACAGTGCAGAGGAAAAGAGGCTGGAATAGCAGGGCTGTCGGATGTGATTTATGAGGGAGGAAGATGGTTTAAGGTGAGCTGCTGGATCCCCAGAGGGGCTGGTGAGGAGGCTTGTAACATTTCATTAGAATCACTTATTGCTAAATTTCTGGAGACAAACTTGTCTTTATGACATGGATGCCCACAAGGAGGAAAATGAAAGTATATTGCAACACTGAGTAAATTTTGAGTGCTTATAGAAGCATTTTCTCACTTAAGGGTTAGAGATGCATTCCCTACCAATTCAGCTTAATTAGAAACATTCCTCTTATATATTAAAAACTTAAAGGAGGATAAGTTGTTAAATAAAGTACATCAGCACCATCATCTTATTTGTTCTCTCTGCTAAAAACTTTAAGTTCCTTGCCACTGTAAAACTCTGACTTATTGCTTCCTGGAGAAAATTTTGATAATTTTCTATATACATGTTATAAGAAATATGGCTTTTTTATGGCTCCACAGTAATGTATTGTACCATAAATCATTGTTGGACAGCAGTAGATCTCCGATTGGACCTGACACAAGGCCCAGGTGTGCCAGTATCTTCCCAAAAGAAGCAATAGAAGACTGTAAGGTTTCCATTGTACTCTGCTTTTGAGATGAACTTAGAAATAATGTCAAGGAAAAACAACATATTACTGATAATAGGTATGAGGTGACTCATTTCCCAAACATTGATAGACACTGGCTAATAACAAACCTAGCAGCAGGACCAGGAAATTAACTGACTTTGTTGGGTCAACTGGCTTACAACATTCCTGCTGATATTCAAACAGTGATATAAAATATAAATAGCCAGATGTTTCTATGGAAAGAGAAAAAATTCTACTGCTCTTGCTCTCTACTTAGATTCTTTCCATCCTCACCCAAAGTCCAGCTGTAAACCTACTGTCTTTATGTGTTGACTTTTAATACTTCATTTTTTAACAGTTAGAAAAGCACTTCAGTATGTGTTACAGATACACAGATACATATCTGTGAAAGTGGATTGGGATATCCTCTTTATGGGCTTCTGAAAATCTAGGTCAGAGTGTATTCAAATTCTGACTGATGTAATCACTTCTGGTGGCAGAAAGTCTAATAAAGCAAAGCTATTTGTACTTGAATGTCAACTCAAATGCTTCCCATACTGAGGGTTTTGATCTCCTTCCTTCATGACCAGCACAGATAATGATGAAGTCTGTGACACAATGTCTTCATTGTACAAATGCCTCTTGGCACTTTGTCTTTTCATTCTTGCACACAGATGAAAAGGCTGCTCGGCTTTCCTGCAGAGAGTGAACTGCATCTTGCCAAAGATGCAGAGAAAGCAGAAGGGTGGAGGCCAAAATGTATGGTGAAGCTCTCTTTGATTATGGCACTGTGAATATCCATGAGGAGTGTTCAGCCTGGTTAATGACACCTTCTGTTTCAGTTGCTACAAACATTTGACTTCAGCTACGGCTCTGAAACCCATCAGCTCTCTGAGGCTGGCACAGAGACGGGAGTTCCCTGAGGTCTGTGAGTGCTATTTGAAACTAGCTCTGCTGTGAGCAGAGGGCTGGACTAGGCGATCTCTACAATTTCCTGCCAGCATCCAGAATTACATGGTTTCCTCTGTTTCCATAGGGGCCTGAGGCAGTCAAGGTAATGATGCTTGTGCCAGGGACTGTTGCCCCCTGAGGGAGATAGGTGGCTTCTGAATTTTCTCCAGTTCTCTGCTACCCTGCAGTATTTTTCACCCTTACCTGTGCTCAGCCTTTGCAATTGGAAGAGGAACAATGAACCCCAGCAGAGCCCTCTCCCAAGTACAGAGGCTTTTTCATTACTTTCTGCTAGCAGGAAGATGAAATTTTTAACCTTGACTTAGTTCTTCATGAATTTAAAAAACTGGCAGGGGGTCCTCCCCAACAGGAGCCCTGCCCCCCTTCTCCCCATTCCCATCGCAGTGTGGTGTGGTGGCATCACTCTTCCTTCTCTTTGGTGACGTTCTTGAAATGGGCTATGCTGGTTCCCTTCCCTCAGCATCTGCTGTGAGGTCTCTGACCCTTTGAACTTGCTGCAGTCTGTCAGCAGAGTGTGGGTAGGACAGTGAACACAGTCATCTCAACAGGAAAGTGCTTCTTGGGAAGCCATGAATCACTTTCTGGGGCCGCTGTCATGATTTCCCTTCCTCACCACAAGCACCGGGGATCCAGACACCCACTCAACCAGGAAGGGGTCATCTTAGAAGCTGGGATGCATCAGTACAGGGTTCTGCTCCAATTCCCCAGCTGCCCAGGGAGCTTGGTCACAGCTTTGGCTGCTCCTGTGAGATGGGTGGGAGTGGAGCTAAGTGTTGGGAAGGCTAGGAACATCCTCTTCAGGGGCACTGAGCTGGAAGGAGAGCAGCTGTGAAATCTGTGCTGTGCTGGGGAGGGATTCAGTATTCACAGCCTGGATCAAGCAGCCTGTCTACTGGACATGCTGTTAGTGATTGTTTATTGTCAGAGTGTCCAGGAACTGCGCTGATGGATGAAGACCTCTGTTGTGGCTGGTGCTGTGTAAACATGTGGTGCCTACAAACATCCTCAACCCTATCCTATACAGTCTATGCTCTGGCTGTAAAGCCTGGGGCAACAGGAATATCCAAGCAGTTGGAAGAAGGTAGGGAGGCATATTCTTAACTGTGTACCTTGGAAAAAGGGTTGTGTGTCCTTGGAAAAGTACAACAGAATGCTTTTTGCTCTTGTTTAATGGGTACTCCTTGTAAGCATGAGTTTTTACAAGAGTTGCCTTCCTGAGAAGAACAGTGGTGATGAACAGACTGAATGGTGCTGGGAGCTAATCCTTCTGCGTAGATAGACAGATAGGCAGAAGTAAGGAAGGCCTTGAAAGGTAGGATTAAGAACCTCAGTTTTGTGTGGGGCCCAACAAGGAAAAGATGTGGTGGAGAAAAGATGAGAGTTGATCTTTTCAGCTGCTTTCTAGGTGAACTGGGGCAAGACAAGACTGTACCTGACAGCTCCTGTTAAAAGGATGTTGCAATACTCAACATAATGAGAATGTGGATAGGATTTTTGGCTGGCTCTTTGGGGCAGGAAATGTCATAAAACAAGTGCTGTGACTTATCTGTGGGCTGAATGTGAAGACTCAAAGAGAAGCCAGTCTCCAAGTCTTGTCCCTTGGTTTTGGGTTGACAAAAGGCTTAACTTCAAGGAGGAGACAGGAAGATAAAAGGAATGAAAAGCTGTGTTGAAGATGCAAATAAAGTCATATTCTTTTTGCTTGCTTGGGAACACTTTTCAAGAGACATCTGAACTTCACTATTCCTTTTGTGATAGCTCCTTCACTGTTTATGAGCCTAAATCAGCCATTTGGTGAGCTACTTACTGAAGGTTTCTTCTTCTTGTCAGAAGCAGACATCCAATAATTAATGTTGTACTTCTAGTTAGCTTTACTGAAGCTGCCAGTTTGTAGTGTGGAAGCAAAAAGATTCCTGTTACATCTAATGATATATGACTGTTGATCTGGAGTGTTTGCATGGGATTAGTTGGGAAGTGGTTGCTAACTCTGGAAAGCACGGGGGAAAAACACAGGTTTGACTCAGATGAAAAGTTAATCTGAGTACTGCATAAAAGTAAGTGGTTGGATTTGAGCTCTTATTTTATAGGAGTTTTTATAACTCTTTGTTAAGTAGTCATGGCCATGGTCTGCACTACAATTCATTGGCACACTAGCAGGGCACATTCCAAGGTGGTTTTATTTGGAGCTTGCCTTTTAAGTAATTTCCCTCTTCCGTTGTATGTTACTCCCTTTTCAATTTTATGTACATTAGATTTCAGAGTGGCAAAAAACCTCTGTTATCTAAGTTGTTGTAAAATTATGAGAACAAATAACAACACTTAGAGGTAGAGGACAGAAATTGGTTATCAGGGTGTGCCTTGTACATAGAGGAAAAGGAAAGAGGGATGAAAGGAATGGATACCAAAAGTCAGATATGTTGAAAATAGACCATTGTTAAAATACTGTTTCAAAGGAATATAGAAAATGTCAAGAACTTGTTATGTAGGTGGATAGAATAGGCCAATTTTGTAACAAGTGTTTCATGTTTTTCTACTGAGGATGAAGTCAAAAGCAGAGGGAAGAGCTAAACAGATCACAGAGTATGAGAAGAGAGTTTAGAAAAAACAGTGGAAATCAGAAGATGAAGAGAATGAGTTCTGGACTACACTGGAGCATATACTTTCCAGTAATGAACAAAACCAAGATTAAAAGTACTTCTGTGAACCCCCAGAATTCTGAGAAAGGATGTGTAGTGTTTGTTTGGGTGCTGAGTTTCCAGTTGCAAGTCTAAAACAGGGTTTTAAATGTTTAATTTTGTCACATTTGTTTCTCTATGTTTGATCTGAACAAATATAATGAGTGAAAGTGATTAGGGTGTCAAGATGTATCATAGGCTGTTTATAGCTTATCAGATACCAGTCAAGACTAAGATGAATCAGTGCTGAATGTTGCAATGACTCTCTCACTGGCTTCTTAGCAGGGCTCAGTTTCCCTTTAGCAAGGGTTTGTCTCCATCAGACCACTGCTGAGAGGATGATAGCTTCTCACAGACAGACCTATTCTTACAGAAAACTCTTGTCTTCTGCAGGAAACTCTCTTGCAAGGAAAATCTCTTGAGTTAAGCAGAGCGTCTGGATCTCCTGTATTGGAATACCCAGCATCATCTTCACCACATACAACACAAGGGAAAACATCAACCCTGGATTTTTATTTAGAGACAATTACTGTGATGTTATAAAACATTTAATTATTTTTTTTTTTCAATTCAAGAACCTATGTGTTATATTTTTAAGAAGATTTGTTTTGGTCAAAGCAAAGTAGGTCTTGTAGCCCTGGAAGATTTTCACTTTCATATTGGATTTGCAAGTGTGATTGTTTGCCAGATGCATTAGAGACTTCTAGAGTTTTGACAGATGGAAATGTAACCAGAGGCCTGTACAGCTGGGATGTTTACACTACAGTTTATAAATTTTCCCATATGAGAAAATCCCCTGTAAGCCCACAAGAAAGTCTGGCAATTGAAGTATGTGGTGTTGTCATAGACATATCAACTCGTGAGGTAGCAGCACATGTGAGTTGTAGTGGTGTGAAGCCAAAAACATCTGCTCAGTCACAGGTGAGCTGAAACTTTTATTTTCCATCATCTGGTACACAGATGCCAGGCAGGCAACTAATCCCTCATGTTCCTGCCAGAGGAGATGGCTCCCATGTCTGGATGACGTGTGGGTGAGTCCAGTCACAATACAAGGAAGGATGATGACACGAGGCAGTAAGATAAGGCAGCATATTTGCTTCTTTCCTGTGCTGGAGACCAGAGCTCATCAGAGCAATGACGTGAGCACACTTCAGCAGTCCCATGGGTGATTCTCTTGCCTGCCATTTCTAAGTGGCTGCTAAGGAAGAAGGGATAGATCTCCTCCCAGTGCCTGGGGGATCTGGCTTCCTTTAACTTCTGAGCCTAAACCTAATTTCACAGTTGAAAATTTTGTGCTGATCAGAATTAGACCCAGAGTGTATATTTTTTGTTTATTGATGATGAAGTCCCATTAAGTGCAAAGCACATAACAAACAATGGAGTTTTGATCCAATCAGATATTTGCATTCATTTCTCACGCAGAATGATACACAGAAACATAAGAAGCAACTCACAGTGGCAAAGGTTAGCATTAAAGTAAAAAACCCCAAAGTATATCTTTAGACATGTTTAACACCAATAAACCCAAAGTAAAAAAAACAAAAAATGAAAGTATATCTTTTGACATGTTTAACACTGATACCTGAACACTTCATGCAAACCAGATTGTAGGTAAAGCCATTTGTTACAGAGATTTGTAAACATACCAATACTCTAAACTTTATCAGCTCAGCAACCACAAGAAACAATGGAACTTTGCATTACCTATTTTTATTATAAGCTAAATGGAAGAAATTACTGAGCCAATCAGAGTAATATTTTTTAGTCTGACTTCAGAGTGAGCTTGACTATAGGGACAGTACTCTGTCTGGTTGATTTCCTCTGATGGCAGCGCAGCCTCTTTACTGGGAAAGGAGAAAATACCTTCTATAGGAAAATATGAGCATAAACTCATGAAACCTGATGTGGGAACTTCGGCAGGTATAGCTCATAAAACTACATCTAAATAGTTTCTTCTTTCTTGGTTTTACCCTGACTATTTGGATATTTGATGACTGTGCTGCTTTTATGTTGTATTTCCTGCTAGGGTTTTCAGTGCACGAGCTGTAGGAGCTCTTTTTTGAGAAAAAAAATTCCCAGTAGTTCATTTTATTTGTGTCAAAAACTCCTCTGGCCTGCACTTGAAGATAGATAGAGTATGCAGTACAAAACAAGAATGGCTATTTCAAGAGCAGAATTTCACAATCTGGTGCTTTTCTCTGTTAAGCACAACTCTACATGGTTTGTGTTTGCCCTTGGGCATATGAGCGCTGTGGGAAATGAGCTGCCTTGGACACAGAAGTGTTGCTTGCTTCCTTGTACCCCATTGTGGAAGGTATGTCTTGTAATCAAGCTTAATTTTCTCTTTATTTTAGTGTTATCTTCTAGTGTTAATGGGTTCTGGGTTTATGGTTTTAATAGGTTACTCTAGTGTTAATAGATTCTGTGAGGGGAGCTTGGAATTGCTTTTGCTGCAAGGACAGTGTTGGGTGTGAGATCTATGACCTCTTTTAATGTGTGGGATTTAATGCTCCAGTCTCAGGCAAGGAGCCAAAAAGGCTTTAGCTCCTATGTACACAATTAATGTAGACAGCTCTTGGAGAGCTCCTTGTAGCTCAGGGAACCTGAGAGCTCAAGATCAATGCAGTTCTTCAGAACATGAGCTTGAACATACCTGCAAAGGGCCTGAGCTTTAATCCTGATTTACATATACTTTAATCCTGATTTACATATTTTTTCATTCTGATATGTAGGCTGTTAAATTTTCCTTTTGCCCTGCATTGTGTAATATTGCTACACACTTGTCTAAAAATAGTCTCCACTTAAGAGAGATGGGTATACCTTGGAATCGTGACCAGCACTTGGTATATCTCAGTGCCTTTCTGCTCCTAGGCCACTGGCCTCTGGGCAACCTGTGCCATTGTTTCATTACCCTCACTGTGAAAATCTTTGTCCTTATATCTAGCCTAAAACAACTCTCTTTTAGTTTAAAACCATTACCCCTTGTCCTATCACATGCCCTTGTGAGAAGTCCCTCTCCAGCTCTTTTGAAGCCCTTTTGGGTACTGGAAAGTGCGCTAAGGTCCTCCCAGAACCTTCTCTTCTCCAGGGTGAACAGCCTGAACTTTCTCAGCCTTTCTTCATAGCAGAGGTGCTCCAACCTTCTGAGCACCTTTGTGACCCTCCTCTGGATTGGCTCCAGAAGGTCCACATCCTTCTTATGTTGGGAGCCCAGGGCTGGACACAGTGCTCCAAGTGGGGCTCGTGAGAGCAGAGTAGAGGGGCAGAATCCCCTTTCTCAACCTGCCGGTCCTGCTGCTTTGGATGCAGCCCAGAGCATGGTTGGACCTCTGGGCTGTGAGTGCACCTTGCCAGCCTATGTCTGGCCTCTGATCCACCAATTAATTACCACTGTGTAATTGAGTCTGAGAAGAACACCTTGGGAAATGGAAGTGAGGCTTGAGGGGTGGAATTCTTGAAGAATTCCTGCAGGAAATGTTGCCTACGGATCTCATTGCTGCAACCCTAGTCTGTATCCTGGGGTTTAAATTTTTTTGTCTTGTAAGAGGATATTGCAGGCTAAGTGTTGTGCACCAAAGAAAATGGGACTGGTGTAATTGTACCAGTTCCCAGTCTCAAAGGGGTCTTACCAATTCCAGAGACTTTCCTTGTTTTTCGGTCTTTGTTACATACAGCATGCAAAAATGTAACCAAAGCTGCTTTTTGCCCTTTGTATTTTTTTTCCTATTTAGACCTGATGGCTTTTAGAAATACATATATTTAAAAAAATAAATGCATATTTTACTTTTGAGAATGCAAATAGTTCAGGTTAATAATAATTTTCTTTTTTTCTTTCCAAATTAAGCATTAATTTCCAAAATCTAAATGGAATACAAGGCAACATTCATTTGCTAGTTGCTGCAGTGTTTAGCTACTATAGAACTGTAATTCATTATAGTCAACAATTTTAGTTTTATTTCATCTATACCTTTCCACTTTATGATGTTGTTTTCCTTAGTACTATGTTAGTATCGAAGATGTACCGTAACACTCCTCACTTTCATTTCCTGTCTTGAAATTATTGTTCCAGGAAATTTTCTCCTGTTGTGTTATGTAAGATCTTAATTATCACCCTTATCTTAGAGTTTTCTTGGGTTTTGGAAAAAATAAAAATAATGCAGAAATAACCTTGTCAGGCTAAAGATATAAAAATTTCCAGATGAGATTAGTAATAATGCAGTTGTCGAAACCACAGTGTCTAACAAGTAAAGTCACAGCTAAAAAATGTAAACCAAACAAGCCCTGTTCCCTACAGGCTGTTTTCATTTAAGAGAAAATGCTGTTCACTCTTATATCAGATTTCATATGTGTATAAAAGAGAGGATAGTGCAGTTGGAAACTGAGTTAATTCTTCTTAATGCTTCTTGTTTTGGAGAACATCACCCATCCCAATACCAAAATTACTCCTGTTCCATACAGATTTATTGTTCCTCCAGCTTTGTTATCAATAATTGCTTACTTGAAGAATTGTGAAACGGCTTTTACCATACTCTCTCAGAATAGCTCCTAGAGAAATGTGGTCCGTCCTCAGTCTTCCTTTTGCATCATATCCAACTTCTTGACAATGGAATTCTGAGAAACCTAAATAGAAAAAACACCCAGTTTGTCTCAATGCAGAGATTAACTATTACTTAGTTCAAGCTAAATGAATAGAGCAATATCTTGTGAATGAGTTCTTCAGCTGACTTAGTTCTTTTCCAGCTCACAAATCTTCTGGTTTACATTTGATTTGTTATTATTATTACTGCCAGTATTATTGCAATTCCAGAAAAATGTTGTTACAAAGAAATGTTCTGTTCTGTCCATAGCACAGAGTAAAAGGTTTCTGCTTCTGTAAAACAACACAAGTGTCTGGAAGACCCATGTGCAGAGACAACAGGACAGCAGTGATCACCAAGAGGGATGAGGGTCATTGTATCTAAATTGTTTTCAATATTCAGTAAGTATCACAGTGGGGAAAAGTTTTTAAGCAGGTACTTGGAGAAGAGTAGTGATTTTCATGTTGCAGGTATTAGTGGAAAGATCCTTCACATTTCAAGTGCAAAGTGAATATAAACACAAGGGCAGAAGTTTAAAATGTAGAATGTAATGATTAAGCAACAAGCATATCTGGCAGTGGAAGCTGTAATCTGACCTTGATTTTGGATGAGAAATGGTGAACATAAATGGATTTTGTTATAAAAAATTTGGAAGGGTAAGATCAGTAGTATCTACTTGATGTGCTACAGCAGAGGAAAGATGCAAAGAGGACCAAGATGTTATAACACAGGAAAAAAACTAATTTTGAAATAGCACTTAGATTTTGTATGAAAAAGTCAGGAACATCCTTTTCAGAAGAAAGAATCATTTATATATATAGTATCATTTATAGTGATGAAATGACTACCTGAAGAGCAAGTCTTAGATACATAAGAGAATAACCCCTCTTGGTGGTGGTGTACAAAAAGAATTTACAAGACTTAGGCATAACCTCAATCTGAAGACTCAAGGACAAGCCAGTGTCAGAAATAGAGAAATGAATGCTGTAGTCACTGCACCTTATTCCTTGTGCCTGCAAAAGGATGAAAGACATTCAGAAGGGAATTGTGAGTTCTTTTTAGATTTTTCTGGGTTTGAGGAGTAATCTTAACATCCTCAAGAAGATCCTTGACATGTGAAGGACAGTTTTGTTAGGACAAAACTACCTGGTGTTCAGGGGTGGATCTGTAAACTGCCAGATGAGACATGGGAGCTGAGTTTGTAAATATTTTGATTCACTGGATCTAAGGTATAAATGGAGAAGTGGAAAGGATTGTATATTCATGGTCTTGGAAAAAAGCTGATACTCAAAAAGGATAAGCATCAAATATTGGCTTAGAGGAGAATTAAAATCCAAACCTGCTTTCACTACAGGGTTCAGGAAGGATGGAGGTGATGGATTGTGGCATGAACAACTAATTTTAGCAAGGAAGAAAGGAAGGAAGCCAAGCAGACTACACAGCAATTTAACCATTATAAAAATAAATAACAGCATTTGTAGGAAGTGTATAATGTTTTGCTAAACCACCAAAAATTGCTGGAGAGTCACACAACTGTAGCCTGGTTTTATTCAGCAATATCAGATTGCCTAATAGAATATAATATTTGAAATAATGTTTAGGATTTTTAATTCTTATAGCATGTTCTAAACCAAAATATGTAACGTAAAGTTGATAATAAATAAAGGGCTTGTCCTTCAAGCATAAAAATAAACCTTGCTTCAAAGTAACAGTTTAATATCAAAATAATATGAAAACCCATAACCCACTATTTCACTTAGCTTTTAGTAGATTTGGGACTCTTAACAGCTCCTTTTGACCTCCAAAAAGGATTCTTATTGGTTGTCTTCTTTGCTTGACACTACTCTTGCTTTTGGTAAAATTGGTTATTGATTTCAGCTGTTGCAAAAACATTATTTAGGGGCTTTATTTTTAGGTCTGGAACTATAGATAGCTCAAAGTGTTAGTATTACAAAACTTAAGAAGCAAAGGCATCTTTGCAACATTTCTAGATGACACATGGTATGGATTTCATAGTTAATTTTATTTTAAAATTAATTTTATTTAGAATTTTACTGTATAATTTAGAATTTTTAATGAATTTATGTAGTATAAAATTAGTTGAGTTAATTATATTAATATAAAATTATTCTATTTTATTAATATTATATGTACTTTATAATAGTAATATTTAAATTTATTTTAATTAAATAGTTCACTTACTGAAGTTTTACCTACTAGCTTCTAGACTTGGTGAGAGAATAAAATACGAAGTGCATGTTTTACAGTTTAGCTCCAAAAAGTCATAAGAAGAGATTTAAAACAATTATGCTGACCCGTGTATGACAGGTAAAGGAACAAAGAATAGCAAAAATTATGTTGAAAAAAATATGCTTAGAAAGTATGAGTGTTTTGGGTTTTGTTCATTCATGACTGGACAGGAAGTCTCTTAGCATGCATGTGCCTTCATTCAATCATTTTCTTTTAAGTGCAGCACAAAAGCTTGGCTCAGGAAATATAATGGGGAAAATGTAATCAGCAAAGTGGACCTTAATGAGGAAGTGAAATTATCATTGTTGTCATACAGCATTTCTTTCTCCTTTTTTTCCATGAACAAGGCACCATTCTGACATCATTTGACTAAAGTTATCACTGCCACTGCAGTGCGAGGCTATGAGATAACCCTTTTCCTGCCCTGCTTCTTATGCCTCAGAATGCGCTCTCCAAAGCTCCGTCTGCTGCTGGTCCTTATGTGACCCTCGAAGGCTCTGCCCAGTTCCTGCAGGTACAGCTTGCCCCCTCAAGCCAGTCTTGCACACAGGAGGCAGAAGGCTTTGAGCTTGTACCACAGTGGGAAAAATGGCTCACTCTAACTTCAGTGGCCAGCTGGGATACCTGTGTTAGAGCCAGGGGTGATTTGTTGTCTGTGATTAGTGTTTGAGGTTGGAGATGGAGAGAAGGGTTTACTCACGGGAACTACAGAAACAGAGCTGACTGACTGCTTCAGAAAATATTTTTTCTAGGTCTGGTAGTGATTAAGTGCTTAATCTCTGCTTATGGAGATAGGTAAAATAGCATTTTGGTTAGAGGTGGTTGAAGAAATTATCCAGAGAGGATGTTTTTCTTCTGGATTTTGTCAGGTAGAGTGAGCACCTGGGAACAAATACACTTGTTTCTTGGAGATGTTGGAATATCTGCTATGTTTATATAAAACTCTGCTCAGGGACAGCACTTGAGAAAGTAGGGCTGGGACAGCAAAGCTTGTTATTGATTGCTATTGTAATGCCTATGAAGAGAAAAAGGAATTCTGTGATCACTGAATGCAAGTGTCTTTCATTGATTTCTAAAATGTTTATTCCAGTCCAAAAACTCAAAGTAGCTTTAGCATCATGTGGTACATCTGTCAGCTGCAGAATGAAGTCTAGAAAGGGCCTTGCTCTCCATCATGATATGTTTATGGTCATGCAGCAAGAGAGCTTCTGTGACCAGTAAAGATTGTGCTGAGTTCAGGGTCTGCTAAGGAAGGCTTAGGGTGGGGCTTTGGGTTAGAAATAGCCTTCCAGCAAGCAAACCCCACAAAACAGTGTTAGCTGTTTGGAGCTGTAGTGACTGCAGAGATAGAATCGAGAGCCTGTGTTGCCTGCTGAATTTCAGATACTTGGAGATGGCTGCACCAGGCATAAGTGTAGGACTTGGAGGATCTGTTGCCCCGGTGGATTTGGCTGGGATGATAAGAGATCATTCCTTTTTAGCTGAGTGTACCTAAAGTGGCTCTGTTTCCATTTGAGCTTTCAAAGTCCTTAGATCTCTGAGAGTTTCTGGAGGATGCAGATAACCTATAAGAGAACTATGAGTGGTGTCTAAATGCAGATCAAACCAGTTTGCTTCATGAGCATCAACTCTACAGCCGTACTTAACTCTGGAGTATTGAGCTGCCTCAGCCTGTGCAGCTGGACAGAATTTTCTCCATGTCCACAACTCACTTTTTCTGTGGATTTCAAAGTGCAGGGTTTTTTGAGTTTTATTTTTTTGGGGTTTTTTTTAGGTAAAAAACATTTTAGCTTTAGAAATGAAAAAAAGCTGGTTTTTTCCTTTTGTTCTTAGCAAAAGAACAGCTTCAGCTTCTTCTTACTATGATGCTTGTTTCCTGTCAGCCCTGACATTTCTTGGGCACCACAATTTCACCAACACAAAAAGCCTCTGCATATTTGTGGGATAGGAAGTAGGAATATATTTTCACATGTAGAAGGATCTGTGAAAGTGGCAGGCTAATCCAGTGACTGACTGTCTGTGTGGGAGGGAAGGAAGAGGTTGGCAGTGTGTGGAAGCTGATGTAACTCCTACTGAATAAGGAAGTCTCCCAAGTTGTGCAACTCATCGGAGATGATGAGATTTATCATTGTAATCTCTATAGCCAAGGCTCTTGGAGAAATATCCAGTAGATAGTTTTACTTCCACATTGGAAGAATAGCATTTCTGATGCTGAAGTGGAGTTCCAAGGGAACTTTCTTTCATTTTGAGGATTTTCAGGAATAATTTGAAGTCATTTGAATGAAGTTGAGAACCAGCCTGGATAGATATAATGCGGTAGAACCTATGCCTAATTTCAAATCCATTCTTGCCATTCATAATTTGTTCTTTGAAAAATAAATCCTGGGGATTAATTATGTATGAGAAGGCATGAGTAGGGTTGCAAACATATTTGCAAAATATGCTTTTTCCATTTAATAAAATAAAGCACAAATTCATTTCTGCACAGGTGAGGGAGGAACATCCTTCTATTGATGGATTTCTTTCTGCTGCGGAGCTTACATCAGACTTTACTGATATTAAAAGGGAATAGGCTCTGCAGCAACATCTCTTCTTTCTGCATTCTAGAAAATGCTTATTTCCAATATAAAACTGGCTTAATATTACTATGTCAAATTTATTTTTATGCCATATTGTTGTTAAAAGATTTGATGTTTTCAGAAGCATCTTGCTTGAATCGGCAATTTTAGTCCTACCCAGAGAATTCTTCAACAAACAGTTTTATTATTCTGATTATACCCTCTCTTTGTGAGGCTTAGCTATAATTATGGGAAATTAGGGAATTTTTCTGCTGTGGAAACATAATAATAACTTCTGTTAGTATTTTTAGATCAGTTTTGAAAATGTCGTTTTGAATGTTACTTTCAAATCTCTCATTAATCAGATCTTTATACACTGGGAAACTCCTGGCTGACAGAGACAGCCAAAATCTTCTTAGTGGGGTAGATAAATTTGCATGTTCCTATGCTGAGAAAGTTGGAGGTTTTCAAATTTATTTTGTTAGTGGTAGCAAAGAGAGGTTCAGCAGAATAGGAAAAAGAAAAGGAAGGCTGGGAGCAGCAAAGCAGAGTTTGGGATGAAATAAAAGGAAATAAGGGGGGTTCTGAGAATGAGATAAAAGTAAGAGTCAGTTTTGGATGAAGACAGTGTTATCTTTTGGGTTTTTTCTGCTTTCCTTTTGTCTCCTTTCATGCTCTCTCCACTGTGCCTTGGGAGCCCCTTGCTGCTTCTGTCACCCACAGGCCTGTCTCCCCCTGCAGCTGCCTGGTGCCACCACCATTTCAAGCAGCAGTGACCACCCCGAGCTCCCCTGTTCTCTGCACCTCTTTTAATGGTTGTCTAAGGTGATTGACATTGGACAGCACCAACCCAAATGAAATGTATGGACTGTGACTGACTGAGGTCAGGTTGGCCTGCTGATCTCAATGCACCTAACGAGAGCAAGCATCCCAAGTGGTCAGGGATCAAAATGGTTGAATGTTGGACTCAAGTCCTGGATCCCTTCCCTTACAGAGAAAAGCACAGGGTGACATGAATATGAGTCATCTTCTTTCTGTGACATTCAGAAGTATAAATGTTATGAACTTTTGTTTGTCTAAGGACAGAAAAAAACAAGCAGGGGTTTTTAGCTTTGGAATAAATGGGATAGGTAACTTATCCAACACATGAGTTGTTTCCTGCTGTTTTCCCGATTTTGGCTGGATTTTGGGGTTTGATTTGAAACAATTGTGTTTCAGACTTAAGATAGGGACTGCTGACAAGTTTCTGATAAAGCTGACCTTGCACATTACTGATCATACTGATCATATTTAAAATAACTCTGATTCAAAGAAACCCAGACTATAAATCTCTTTCTGTACAGGTAGTTTTAATCTCTTATTTAACAGTGTCTTTGAATAACATGGGCCTCTGTTCTGAGGAGAGACAGAGTTGTCACAAAAGTTTGTTCAGTCAAGTGCAGGTAGTAGAGCTGGAAAAAAACACACCAAAAGTTGAAGAAGGTGTATTTTGAGAATATATTATCAAAGCCATCTTCACAGAAATGATGAGCTCACTCAGCTGGACTTCGTGATATTTTAAATACAACCTTTCTACTTGTGAAATATCTGAGTCTCTACATTACATCTAAGTGTTTATCTGACTATTTAGAAGGCTAATAACAAACTGAGGAGAAACAAGTTTCTTTTTAATCTATGAGAGACTGAAAATGTGCCTTTTGGAGGAAAAGGATGAGAACTTTGCTGTGTGCTGCCTGACCTGTTCCTTCAGCAGAGGTCTGTACAGCTTATGCCTGAGCATGTCCTTGATAGAAAGGTGTCCATCTAACTATGGATCTGTCTGCCCTGTTTTCCAGAAAGAGTTGGAAAATATTTAATTTACTGTGTCAAAATATATGCTACAAGTAGTAGGTGAACACTTCCTTCCCAGAAGACAGTATTTCTAGAGCTAAAAAGATTTTTGTGGAGAGCTCTACTTCCAAGGAATCCATGAACACTGAGGAATGTGTATTTCTTGTTTCAGTTGCCGGCAAGCAGAACTTAGGTCTTTCTTCACAACACACACAAGGATCCAGCCTCCAAGGTCCTTCTGGCAGTGAAGGCCATGAATTAGGTTGCTTGCTCTTGTAGAAGAACCATGGCTAATGTGAGCAAACAATTTCTTAGAGACTTCAGGTATTTAGTTCATCAGGAGATAGGCCACACAAACAAACCTTAAAATAGTGTTGAGAAGGCACTTTCAAAAAATGATTTGGGTAATGTTCTTTCCAGCAGGACTCAGGTGTCAAAATGTTCATTGACTTTAATGTTTTTGAATTTAATGTTTTTCAGCTTCACCTCAACACAGCAACTATTTCAGAGAAAATAATTTTGTATGTCAAGTGTTGGGTCTTGGTTTTGGTTGGGTTTGTGTATTTTAGGCATTGGGGAGAACTTGTCAGGTCAGGGTTTCTGGGGTGCTTTGTGGATTATTCAAACAGTTAATCTTTCTGGTCCATCTCTTGACCCCTCCTTTGGCCTTTGCATTCTGGGAGCCAGCTGTGAGGAACATGAGAGAGGACAGACACTGGATTAGGCTGTTTTAAACGCATTCCAACATGGACAATGGAAACTACAGCAATTAGGCTCAATTAGTCAGCGGTCAATTAGCAATTAGTCAGCAATCTGACTGTTTATGTGCTCTTCTCTGTTCGCACACAGGAAAAACCACTTTAGTTCAAGCCAGGCATGGATTAAGTTCACCAGCATCACTTATCCCTAAAAATATGGAGAAACAGTTCTGCAGCTGGGTGCCAGTTTTGCCTTGTCTTCTTGGTGGGCGTGGTGCCTGTTGCCTTTCAGCTGACTCTCTCCTCATTTGGACTTAGCAGTACTGGATAAGGAGGCTTTGGGATCTCATGCTAGCCTTTGAGGTCTGAGAAATGCCTTTGGCTTCTGAGAAACATGCAGTGGAAGTTGAGTGAGTTGGGAGATGAGATTTACTTCTCCTAAGAGAGGGAAAAAAACCCCATGAGTTAAATGTCATGGTAGAACTTTCTGTTTTCATGAACATGTTAAAGTAACCCTGATGAGCTTGATTTTGAGAATATTAGGCAGGGGATAAAAGGCAGGACACTACTATTGATTTACTATGACTATTTACTTATTTGGGACCTTGTCATACAGATTGGTTTCTGTATTTTCAATGTTTTTATTCTTGGCTGTGAGAGAAGTATAACAGATATTCCCAACCACCTACTGCCACAGAAGTTTCCTGTTCTGGGAGCTATTCAGAAGGTTATTCAAATTGCATCTTTATGAGATACAGCATGAACCATGTCCTGTTAATATATTCTTTGTTAGAAAAGGCAAGTTGTAGTGAGGGCAGCAAGCTTTTTTCTTTCTTATTTCTGGAGTAGCAGACTCCAGAAATATACAGTATGCAGATATTTGTACTTACAAATAATCAACTCTGCAGAAAACAGTTTATTAGCAGATCCCCCTGGACAGTAAACTATTTTATTTTGAAATTTTGCAATTTTTCTAGTGATGAATGTGTCACTACTATTGCTATCTCTGTTTTATAAGCAATTTCTTCTTGAAGACAATGTCTTAATATGCTTAATGTCAGTCAAAACATTATTCACATGTATTGTTTCTTACAGAATATCCCCTACCCGTAAACTTAGTTACCTCCTGGATGCAAGGACTCTGCAGACTGCATCAGTGGTTATCAGGATAGGCAAAAGTAAGTCTTGAGGAAAATTGCAAGTGTAAGTACTGACAGCAAATGTTTATTCTTAAATTTTTATTTTGTTCCATTTTTTCCTACTTAGCAACGTAAAATGTATCCCATTTAAGGGCCTCTCAGTAGCAGATGACATAGCTGATGTCTTTATTTGACCTCCTGGTGATATTCTAGATATAATCACAAAGGCATGCTTTGTCAGAGGTCTACTGCCTCTACTTGCCTAAATGCAAGACCTATAGTTTTGTATTTAGGCTCATGGTCTCACGTGTGGTTCAGTAACATTCTTCTTTTTGTTTTCCTCTTGACAAAATATTGATGCAGAGTGCCACTTTTTCTCAGAAAGGTGTTGCACCAGTCTGTCCTGTTGTCTGATTGAGAAACTTGTGCAGAATCTTGTATTCATTTTCCTGTGGTCCCTGTAGGGCTCATTTTCTTTATGTTGGTTCCCTGATGGTAGTGTCATTGAAAGAGCAATGTGTGTATTCAAGACTTATATGGGATTTTTAAATTAGACAAGATATGTTATTTTAATGGTTTCAGGCAAGCCAGTAACAGCAATTCATCTCAGTGAACACTGTTATGTAAACACAGGAAGAGGTAAACTTTACTGCATTTTCCTATAAAGACAATATTTACTGACAAATTGGACATCTTTATTTAAATGTTAAAGTATATGGATTGTAAATGAACATAATATTTTTGATCAAGTACTACATGAAACAATTACCCATTTTGTGACTGAACATTTCAACTTACTAAATACCGCAGATGTTCTTATTTCTATGTTGCTTTCCCCAAAGCACAGCAAGTACTTGAGGAAGTTGTAACCAAGTCCATGTATGAACTCCAACTGTGTGTTTCAAAGCAGCTTTTTCAGAAATTCTGTTCTTTTATTATACCATTGGATAACACATATTTTCCAACTTGTTAGAACAGTTGCTTAATTTCTAAACTTTCTCCTACTCACCTGAATGTACACCTCTCCACTGCAGAGCATAGAGGTGACCAGCTTCAGGTCTGAAGTGGTCTTTTGAGTGCTTATGCTCCCTCTCTAGCCAGTCACAGGGTAAAGTCAAAAGTAAGAAAGGTGACCCAGGGAAGTATTTTTAAAAAATAATTAATCTCTGCATTGGTATCATCTTGCAGGGGCATCTGAAAATTGTCAGTTGTTCATTACAGTGTGCTGGAAATCCATGGTGCCTCCTATAGAGCAAGCTGAGGGTAAGAATGAAGTGTTTTTCCTATAGTGATATTCACTGATATGAGCACAAAAGTGGAATGTGTGCTGGCCTGGTGTGCCAATCAAGTCCACCGACAGCATTGGACATCTCTTGGTGCTCTGTGTCAGCATGGATAACAAAAAGGGTCCTTTTCTGAGAAACAGCAAAACAAATGGGATCTAATCCCAGAAAGTACTTACAGAGTGATCAACCTCACATAAACATTTGGGACAGCTGTAAATCAAGGCCAAATTCAATTTAATTTAGGAAGCAAATTCTGTGATGTCAGAGAAATTTGTATATGTTTGGTTCATTTGTGGACTTGAAAGATTCAGCCTGCTCCCAGCTGCTTTTTCCATCACTTATGAAATGTTACCAAGCCTGAACTGAGCCCAATGCAATTTGGGAAGTATTGAGATTTAGAAAATGAGATTAATTTGGTTTAAACTTTCACTATACAAAACCCAACACCCTTTGATTTTAAGATTAACTAATTCTGATAATGAAAAATTTCTCTACATTATGTTTATCTCTGACAGATTCCTCACATCACTCACTTAATGGAATATGTATATTTATTTTCTTCACCAAATATAATGAAACTGGTACTTCTTGTGGAAATTAGCCTTCCACTAAGTGTTTTGTGTACTTATGGGAAGAAGGTAGGCTTAAAAGATTATGTTTCCCAGAAACAAACAAGGTAAAAAGCCCTTGATCTGTCCAGATGTTTCCTCTAGGGACGTGCCCTTCTCTTTGGGATTTTAACTTCTCCAATGAGTCATTAAGTTGTCCCTTTTGGTTTTCATATCTTTGTTAAAACACTAAAGGTTTCCTTTCTTAGTGAGAGCTGAGTAAATTGAATACACAGATGAGAGTTATCTTTTGTAGTCCAGATAAATGTTTATTCTTATAGAGTTTTTAACAAAATGTTTCCTCATTTTAGGTATTAACAACGAAGAATTTCCTTAGTTGGAGTTTTCACTATCAGTGCATTTGACACTTGCTTTCAGGAGCTCAAACCACTTCTCAGGTATCGGATTTTGTCTAACATTAAGCCTTTAGGTCTTCCTCTAGTCCTCTTCTCTCAACTTTTGCAACTAAAAATTGTGTACAAATCTTACAGGTCTTATCCAAGAAACTAATTCATACCAGTTTGTTTTTTTTCCACCCTTAGTCTGCTTTAATTCCTATTCTACCCTTCCCTTCAGAGCAGTTTCCCAGGGAAACAGGATTTCTCTGTTCATTACATGGTCCCTGTGGGTGTCCTCCTTCAAATAAGAAAGTTCAAATGGTCAAAGGCTTTGTGCCCATGTCTGTATTCTACCTAACTGGCCAGGTCCAGAGCAGGCAAACACTTTGAGTGATCTTGAGACTCAAATTGACTCTTCATTTCCATATTACCTCTCTAGGCAGAGGTAGTTCACACTAAGCCCATTATTTATGTTTCAAAACATAT
This sequence comes from Poecile atricapillus, assembly GCF_030490865.1. Classification (NCBI taxonomy): domain Eukaryota; kingdom Metazoa; phylum Chordata; class Aves; order Passeriformes; family Paridae; genus Poecile; species Poecile atricapillus. The sequence continues at coordinate 21,505,105 of NC_081254.1, read as the reverse complement.
ATTTGTGTGGCTAGAAAAGCTGATGCATTTCTAGGAAATTTGTAGGAATGATCCAGAACTCTCTTCTATTGTGTCAGTTGCATAATATAATTTTAATAGTAGATGAGGTAAGTGGGGGCCAAACAAGACCACCTGAGATAATAATAGGATATCTTTTGGGGAAAATTGAATTGCCCTACAGCTTTCCTCAAGTCATGTAACAAGAGCATAGCTCTCCCTTGATCTTGGGTTTGATTGTTCTTGTGTGTGATTGTCTGCAACTCTGAACCAGTGGCTGGCAAAAAGAAATTGAGCTAATTATTGGATAATTTTGGGGGTGCAGCATCCACCTACCATCTTGAAATAACACTTTGGTATGACAGAAAAAGCCAGTGTTGCTTTTTCATGAGAGAAATCTTACTTTGGTACATGATGCAGTGAAAACATGGCACCAGGACAGTACCAGTCTCCCACAGAGCTTTAATAAATAGCAATCACTTCTAAATTGAAAGCAGTCCTCCCAAGTTGTTCCTCATGTTACATGGTGGGAGTGAGCCATTAGGCTGAAAGCCTCTGTAGACACTGTCTCTGCATATTGGAACTGAGGAGTAAGATCATTACAACACTGTTAAGGGTAGTGCTATGGATGGGGAAAGAAGTGGTGTTCTGTCAGCCAGGAAGCACTGGCTAAGAGCTAGGAGCACTCCCTCCAAGGGTTCCAGTGTGCATCCAGCTAACTGGGCTCCTCTCAGCAAGAGCAAGCAGACAAGGATGGATGAAAGCAAGATCAGCCAGTTCATTTTACTCGTTAGAGGAAGTTGGGCCATGGTAAGCTTAGCTGGATGCATCATGGCATCTCACAGATTTTGGTTTCAGTAATGGCAGAAAGGTTCAGTGGTGAGAACAAATTGGTTTTTCGATATAAAAAGTAAAATCAGCATGACTGCAAGTGGGAATTGGACAAGCTGAAGCAGGCTGTAGCTCTTCTTTTTCTCCCAGAAAACAATTCCACCTGATTATTTACTTTGTGATAGATCATGCTCTATTTTCAGGGTCTTTGCTGTTCAACATGGAAAGTGGTATCAGAATCAAACAGATAAGCAATATATTAAGAATAGGATTGTTCTCAGAAGAGTCAACATTAAAATTATAATTTTGAAAAGTTAATATTTCTTTTGCAACTTTCTTCCTTTTTTTAGTTTAACTTTATTTGAAGGGTTTCTTTTTTTGCTATGAATCTGTAGTGCATAAAAGAAGTTGGCTGAAAATAGTGTTGAGATTAGATAACTATGTGTCAATTCATATTTTTTTTTTTCCATTAAACTTGTACATAAAAGCTATAAGTTTTCTGGAGAAGAAATAGTTTAAATAAATTAAATCCAAGTGCTCTAAGCCTTATGCCAATCTTCATGCCCTAACATATAGGAAAGAATGTGGGAACATTCCTCTCTATTTATAAGGGATTCCCATTTCTTGGAGCTGAATAGATGAAGGGGCATTTTGGTAATGAGAATCATTATCTACTCACACTTCCTCCAGCAGTGCCATGACCTGAAGACCTACCTGCAGCTGACTTTTTTCTACTAGATAAGGTCAGGTTAAAACTGGAGTAGGCCTGTGGACTTTCACTCAGTGAAATATGATAGTTTTGCACTCCTACATGTGCAGTGTGTCAGCATTCAGAGGCATTCATACTTTCCATTCCACCACTGAGGTGTTCCAGATTTTACCCCTGCCCCAAGGGCAATTTGCATAGCTCCATGCAGATTAGTAATTTCACAGGCAAATTCTCCTTTCTCATTATGAAAAATTGTGAATCCTCTGAAATAGCTTGCTGATGAGAACTTCCTCATTCTCTATTAGTCCCCAAAAGGTTTCTTTCTACATTAAGCAATACCATAAATATGGGTGGAAACTGTAGTTCTGATACATTTTGGAGGGTTTTAGTTCGTGATTCTCTAAGCACAAAGATATTATGGGAGGAAAAATAAGTTCCTCATGTTAATTGATTGCTACTTAACCATCTCATTTCATGTAATACATGCTGGCAGCACTTCTTTAGGAATGCCTGTTTAATAAGAATAAAAAAGTACATGGTACAGAATGGTGGCTTGCATCATTGCCTTTGGCCACATCAAATGTGAGAGAACCAAAGATGGAGCACAGGCAGTATGTGTGCTAAAGCCAGCCAACATGGGAAATCACAGCAGCACACTTCAAGAAAGGCTTTCACAGTAGATAACTTTTGGAAAATGAATATAAACCACAGATTTTCAGAACCTGACTGGACAAAGCCTTGAATAACTCTATCTGAATTCAAATCTGGCTGTGCCCTAGGCAGGGGGTTGGAGTAGGTCTTTTCCAACTGTACTGCTTCTGTCAATGTGGTAACTGATATTTTAACTGACTAGCTTCAGTGATTTCATGAGATCTAATGTATGAAAATATTATTTTGTCTTAACAGTAGGAAGCTACAGAAGTGTCTGACCTTCCAGAAGATCCTGTGTTACTGCAGTGAACTGACTATAGTGGTACTTTTAATTCCATAATAATTTTTTCCTGTTATCTCCTTGCAGACTGCTGACTTCAGCAACTTCATCTGCAAAATTCTGCTGAGCTGAGCTGAACGTACTCTTGTGTCTATTGCTCAGATGCTCTTTTTGTACTTTCTCTGTATCAGTGAGAAGTAGGAAAGAAGAACTGAAGGCTAAGACTCATCAGCTTAGTTTAAATTCACATCATCATAAACTAGGAAAGGATTTCTAAACAGATCAGTCTATTTCCCTTCTTGAGCTCCCTTTAACTGACCTTGTGAGAATGGAGGAAAAAGTATGTTTCAGATGTTTGTGATTTTAGTAAGGCTTTTGATGCTTTTCAGATAAGCAAATCAGGAAAAAGTGATGTAGATAAATCTAGTACAGGATGAATAGAGTGGAAGAATCAGGTGTTTCATGAGCATGTCTTGTGTCATAATATTTTCAGTTAATTGAAGGACTGTAGAATTCAAAATGATCTTGAAAAGTTGAAGAAATAGTCTGATGAAAATAGGATGTGTTTTTAAAACAAATCAAGCAGTCTGTTACAGATTTTTGTGGGGAACAGAGTATAAGTGGTGGAAAAAATTATTTAGTGGGTGAAAACATGAAAAGGCTTCAACAGTGCTGCTGTTCTACAAATGAGAAGTCCTGAGTCATATAAACAAAGCTTGGGCTGCAGGGAACATCAAGGTTTTCCACTTGACATTAGCAAAATGTTAGTTGCAGCTCCATGTCTAGTGGTAGCAATAAGGCTTTAGAAGGATGCAGACAGATTGGAGACTGTTCAGAGAAGAGCAGTAGAAATAAGGAGCTTTTTAGAATACATGATCTACCAGGAAGAATGGAAAAAAATTGGAATGTGAGTTCCTAAGTCAAAAAGGAAGAGTAAAGGGAAACAGACTGGTTTTCAGATGCATAAAGAGCTGCTTCAAAGGCAGAAGCAGTAGCTCTTTTCTCTAAACCTATTATAGATAGGATAGAAATAGTGAGTTTCAGCTGCAGTAAAGGAAGATTTGGTTAGTCATTAAAGAAATGTAATGCCTTAGGCAGACATAGGAACATTGAGAATCATGAAAGTCTAGAAGATGATTCTCTGGTGAGTTTTCAGTCGTCATCATCAGAAAGAGCAGTTCAGAGACATCCATTAAGATCTATGTGGATTGGTGATTCTGCCCTAAAGCAGGGAGTGCTAGTTAGCAGATATATATTAACAGAGTTCTCCTGTTGCTCAATTCTGTACAGTCCTTGGAAAAACCCAGAAGCACGTGGCTGGTGGAGGCCAGTGGCACAGATATGTCCAATGCTGTGTGAGGCATCTTTCTGCCCCATCAGCAGCTCACTGCTAACTTGCACTGTGAACCTGTGCTTGAACTCCCACTCCCCACGGTGTTCACGTGTTTACCTCTCCTCCTCCGGGCACTTTCAGTCCAGTTCCTGGTGAACTGCTCATTCTGTGCCTCTGTGTAAAAGGAAAGCATGTATAAACTAATAAAATAGAATTGTTAGTAAACCAGGAAAGTTAGTATTTCAGATAAGGACAGCTCAAGTGGGTTGGAAGATGGCCCAGCTGGTATTACATGGGTGCTAATGTGGTCTCAGCAAACAGATTTGATAAAACTTGGAAAGACTGAAGCAATGGTCTCCAGTGAATTTAAGTTACTTTCTTTACTGGCTGGAATTTGCAGGTTTTTTGTGCTGTATCTCTGCATTTATAATCTCATATTCAGCTAGAAATTAACTGCTAGGTAACATTATATATCATAGTTTCTCCCTTCTGTTACAAAATGTGTGTTTGCTTTTAAATATGAACAACAGGCAACAAATCCTGAAACCTTGGGAAATTCCCTGTGCTCTTTTGTGACTATATCTGAAACCTCAGTTATTACCAATGTAGCAAAGAAATGGGAATTTTTCAGCTGCTTTATTTTAAGTGACCTTTCTTGGTTTTCCTCAAAAACTTTTCCAGTTCTCAGCAGTGTCAAGTGTATTATGTTAGACCTTCCTTGTATTCAAATACTGTAAACAGTCTCTGCTGAAAGCTGGAAATGACTTCAGATTTCTTTTAAGAACATTATTAGGGTTTTTACACTTTGATTCCAAAAAGGACTGTATGGTTGACTGTCCACTATCATAGTTGCTATCTGACATGAAGCTTTTACATTTTCATTCAGGCCAAATTTCAAGTTTTCATATTTTCTGCAGACCACACACCAAAACAAATTATACTTTAGCAAGAATATGTCCATGGAATGTACCCAAATTCTGCAAATGTACATGACATACTATTAGCTAAGGAGAGCAAGAATCTGGTCAGAAATGGCATCCAAAATCCTGTATCTTTGCATGCAGGTTTATGTGGGATACACAATCTCTTACCAACTGTGCAACACTGCAAAGGGCAGCTTTGGTTTTGGTAGAAACCATAAGAAGTAAAAAATCTGAGCCAGTTCCCCATGAAAGTCACTGCACAAAATCTGCTTTAAGTACTTCAATGTCTATCATTCTGTAAGATTAGGATGATAAAACTGAGAATAGTTAAAGACAGTGGATTAAGCCCCATAACAGACAAATAAAAAGGGCTAAAGTTACTTAGGGGTTGAGATTTATTTTGTTTGCAATGCTAAAACCGCTCTGATGATACCATCTTTCCGGTGATCTCTTGCTCTTGTATGTCAGCCTCAAATATCAACAGAGGGTGGTGACCTTTGAACCTGTAACAAACATCTTGCTTTTCTAAGGAAAAATGTCCCAGATATGGCTAACTGACAAGTAGATCTGCACTACCTTCTTAAAACAGAATATCAAATTTTTCTGAAGCTCTCTCTTAGCAGAACATGCTCAGTCCTCTCTGACTCATGAGGGCAAGGAAAATGTGATGAAGATGATTCCCCACACTTGATTTGGTTGTGAGAAGTCAAGAGCCAGACCAGATGGTGGGGGGGGGAAAGACACAGGAATGGCATGTAGAGTATAAGGCTGCAGTTGGTGGGAAGAAGAGAAAACTCTTTTTTCCCTCCACTCTTTAACTTTCTCAGTCTCTGAAGGCTACCTCAGTGCATCCTGAGAGAGCCTGTGTGTTTTCCACCAATCTGTGAAAAGTATAGTGTGGAGCTTATGCCAAGAAACGCAGTTGTGGAAGTGTGGTATAGCTTGCTTTAAAGATTGTGGGGGGCAGTAATCCCAAATTAACCATCATCCTAAACTGGTTGGTTTTATCTGGTCTCAGTCAAGGCCAATATAATTTAAACCCATTTGAAAAACAAATAATCTGGGTATCAGGACAAGAATTTTCTGCTTCCCTCAGTAATTTCCATAAAAGCTACAAATTTATGTCTGTCTTGGCTGTGATGAACAAATGGTATTTTATCTGCATTTTATCTTTAGTCTTCATTATTGATTCAAAGTGCCTCAGAATTTAAGGTTTTATCCAATAGGAAGGCTTTCCTCACCTTTCTATTTAGCACATGGATGAGCTGGGGCATGGCCTTGTCTCAACTACCCCCTTTCTCCAGGGCAATCACCAGTCTTTAAGCAGTGAATTCCTGTAAGCCTTGTGGATAAGGGCTGGGCTACCCTGGGAGCTCCTCAGTGTGCAGCTCAGTGTCCATGCTTGAACAGCAAGGATTGGAAAGCTGTTCCTGCTGCCCACATGCAGATGGGCCTGACTGATAAAATCTAAACTTTTAAGTTCTTGACTTAACAATCACATATTTCTTTTAGATTAATGTGTCACATTGTAAGTTATCTTTATTGGCTTTGAAAATACTCGTCAGTTATAAATTTTACACTCTCTTCTTTCATTGCCTTTCCTTCTTGTTATCCCCTGTCACATGATTTTGTTCCCTTATTCTCCTGCTTTTGATAAAATATTAACTTTGGTCTGTCTTGAAAAGCTTAAGTGAGTCACAGAGGAGTTTAAGCACTTAAACCCTCAGTGAAATCACTTAAATGTTTAGCAGCTAAATAGTAATTTGTTGTTCACCTCTATGAAATTGGCACTTGAATTCCAAAGTGGAATATATTTTCACTAGCTCTTCCCTCTACCTAGACCCTCTCATTGCCTCAAAATTATGTAAAAACACAAAAAGTTAATTTTGGGGTAACTACCACCAGCCACCAAACTTTGCATGGCAAAATGGGCCTCTGGTAGAGGATGGGTAAAAATGCTGTGGCAATGCTTTGGTGACAATCTAAGGAGATTACTGACCCATTAATTGCTTAAATACCCTGGGTTTGGTCATCTGGCTGCTTTGCTGTGTTGTGTCAGAGAACTGAAACAATACAAATGCCTTTCCAAAACTGGCTGAGGTAGAAGAACAAGCCCTTCTACTTGACTGAGAGGGCATCAAGCAGGAACATTCTGTGTTTGAGGCTCCATGGCTTTGAAGGGCAGAAGAATCACAGTAGATCAGTGACTGTTCTGATGATGTCTTAAGTTTTAGCTTTCATATTTTTTAGATTCTGTGCTGCCTAGGTGTGTAGTTTTGAGCTTCATATTAAGTGTTAGTGAGATCTCTTCACAGGGTAGGTAGACAAAACAATTCCTTTTCTAGCTTGATACCAAAGACAATCGTTATAATTTTCAGGCCCAAAAGCATAAACAACAGCGGATTGAGGAGAGAAAACAAGAAGGATGAGACTTCATAACCTGAAGCTGTAATTGGACAATTAACCCAAATATGCAAATGGACCAAAACATATAAACATGTGAGACCTTGTGACCAATCCTCCATTTTGTGACCATTTTTAGGTCTATCTTGGGTGTAGCCCTGGCCGGGCTCTTGTACTGCCCAAAGTGTACCCTTTGAGGCATTTTAATAAATACCTACTTTATTCTTTAATTCTGTCTAGCCTCTGTTCTAGGTCAGCCTTCTCAAGGCATCACTGATGCCTGTGATAGTACTTCTGGCAAACCCAGACATTCTCTTTTGGAACTCCTGCCTGTTAATGCAGGTTTAACCAGCGTAAAATACCTTGAACTGATCTGATCTGATCTGCAACTCAGTTCCTGGAGGGATAAACAGAACACTCACTGAACCGTTGATTGTCTTGTTAAATTGAGAAAGGGTAGCTGGAAGAAGATGTGATAGGATCTGCATACCGTGTGGAAACCCAGAAATCAGTGAGATGTGCTCTTCAAATGTGGGCATGGCAGATCTTTCTAGTGAAAAGTTTTGAGACATTTTAAGCTATGTTTCTATTTGGATCTGACTCTGGTAAGTAGGATCATAAGAAAATGATGACTTTGTGCTGGCATGAGCTAGCAATGTGGTGTAACACAAATTTTCTGATGTATAGTCTGTTCCCTTGTGGGGATTTTGGAGCAGTTTAGTGGTTCAGCCTTCTGTTTCTTGGATCATTTACTGTCTGGAGAAGTAGCTTGTCTAAGCAATGTCAGAGATAGTCATTATTTGGATCTTGCGTTGTGAAAGTAGTGTTCTTCTTTAGCCTCCTACCAAGAATTAGCAAGGAATGCTGCAGCAACCCTTGCAGCACAGATTTTGGCTTGGCTAAGCTTCTGCAGCCTCTGTGCAGAGAAGAAGATGTTGTCTTTGAGCTTCCTTCAGTGTTAGGCAGCATGCAAGACAGAGATTGCAATGACAGTACTGGATAAAATCACTAACAAGAGTCTTGCTGATGATCAGACACCAGGTATATTTTGCAGCCTGCTCTTGACCCCCCAGTTCATGGGTACTGTTATGCTGCAGTGTGTGCTGGAGGGGTTGGGTGCACGGAGCAGAGATAACTACAGGCCTTGGAGAGGTGAAGAGGTCACTGCACCAGGGGTGGGCTTATCGCTGCACTGCATCAGCCTTCAGCATGGTCTCGCCTGTACTGCTTCCATGTGATGCTTTTGTGCAAGACCCTGGGGCACTTGTGTGGTTCTGATTCATGGCAGTCATATCATGGCCTATGAAAGTGGCTTCCAGTCAGTTCTCTGTGTCTGGGATCTGTGGCTACAGATAAGCCACTACTGCTCACCCAGATTTATCTGAGGATGTCAATACTCCTGAAATGGGAAAATAGAACCTGTCATTTTCTTCCCATTTGCTCTTTATTCTATTAATTTGTTCAAAGTGGTGCAGTTCTCTGCTTGGGCCATCTGTAAGGTGGTAGGCACTTACTGAACAGTCCTGTATGGAGTATGTCTGGGAGAAATGGTGCTTTTCTGGAACATGCATGGTTTCATTGTGGCCACAGAGGCGCTGTGGATTGGACCTCTTGTGTGAGCAGGTTGGACTAATATGGTGGGACCCAAAGAGTAGGAGAGTCAGATGTAGTGGAGAAAGGGGGGTCCACAAGTATCTTTTGCAGACTTGCTTAGTACAGCACCCATTCATCACAGGACTTGGCAAGACAAGAGCAGATGGGTCCAGGTGATGTGAGCAGGGAGAAGTGTCCCTAGAGGGCTAATGAGGAAGCCAGCTGCCCTGGTATACACTGCACCCTTGCTACAAACTGCTCCCAGTAGCCATTGCTGGGGCTGTGCCTGTCTTGTGTCTGCTCCTCTTTGCAAAAACTGTGATCATGATCCTGCTGGCAGTGCAAGCTCCAGAAGCATGCAGCTGGAGGAATATGTGCAGCAGGGAGGAAAGCTTCTGAGAAGGCACAGTGAGAGGTGTGCCTCTGGGACCTGTTCCAGAGCTAGGGCAGAAAGGACATCTGTGACCAGAGAGTGTCATGAAGTCAGGCTGGGAACTGTCACAGAGGATGTGGCACTGCTCCACAGGTGCAGAAGGCATAAAAGGCAGAGTCTCAGGCCAGAGAAGGGTAGGAGATGGGAGCAGCAGCACTTTGTGTGCGTTGTTTCCAGTTATAAATCAAGAAAGGAATGAGAAGCTTAAATAGATGGGAAGGACAAGCTCTTTACTAACCAGATAGAAGCTTACAGTGCCCTTCAATTATCTCTCCTAGAATTAAGGGGGAGCTGAGGTTATTCTGGCTCCCAAGAGTCCTGTTTTCATGAGGGGTTTCTTCCTCCTCTGCTTTCCCCCATAAGTCCTTTTTGCTTCTCTTAGGTAGACAAACTATTCCTGAGTGCAGGAAAGCACAACCTGCAAAGTTCTTGGGGCCTGTTCTTCAGGGCATACAGTCCTGCTCAGGACATGGATGAACTCCCAGGAGTACAGGCAGGACACCTTCCCCTCCGTGCTGCTGTCTCTGGGTGTCCTTCAACCCCATCCCCATCCTGGGCTCTGCTCTATTCCAGCCCCCTTTGGAGCACCCACAAAGCCACCTGTGTGACATTACATGTCCCTGAGGCCCTCAGCCGCCATGAGATGTCCTGACAGCACTCACAGACCTGTTGGCTGCACTGGGTTCCCAAGCAGAGGTCCTGGTGTGGGATGAGATCCAGCAGAAAGATAAGATATGAAGCTGTCACACAGTGTGCCAGACACAAAACAAGGGGGTGGAGAGGAACTGAGGCAAGTAACTCATAAAGTCACAGTTGAAGATGAAATCTGAGGTCAAGATCAGGCTGTAATGACTAGAAACTGGTTGAAAATTTGAAATGAAAACCTTTGGACATAAACCTGTGTTTAAAGAAGAGCAGAAGGCACTGGGGACAAAGAATGGAAATACATGCAGGGTAGCCCCATGTCACACTGGCAGCACACGTTACCATAAATCCTACGGGCACCACTGCAAACAGGCAGAGCTTTTTGGAGATGCTGGGATATTTCTAGAAAGGATCAACAGCTTGTTTGATCTGCCTGTGGCATGCCCAGTCTGGCAGCAGAAGATGACATCTGGGTTTTGCATATGGCCCAGCCAGAGCCTGAGGCTGAAGGTTTACAGCAGGAAGTCCTAAATGTCGCATCAGCAAAGATGTTCTTGCTCCAGACCCTCGGTACCTGTGGCATGTTGCTGCTCTTTCAGGAGCACTGGTGCAAGTGTTTTTCCAGACTTCCTGTGAGCTTCCTCAGCAAGTGGTCTGCCCTGAGAAAATAATGCTGGGGGAAAAAAGAGAAATGGTCATCTTTGGTTAATTTTATAAAATCAGATGTCTTCCTTGATTCCACGGTCTGGTATGCTGGGAAAGTTCAGCGTGCCAGAATTAAATAGGTGGCAGGCACTGCTTTAAGACAGTATTGCTACACAATTTTTGTGTAACTAAACCATAATCAAAATATGAATCTTCCTACAGATACCAGAATGGCTGTGATGTGGTGGTGGATAACCACACTGCTTTTCTGTTTATACTGCATCATTTGATTAATATTTCTTCTTTACACAGAATGCCTTAGAGGCACAAAAGAACTGATTTTATATTTGATAAGTTATTGAATGGTAGAGCAGAAAATGCAGAGGAAGATAGAAGTCTAACAAACAGAAATTTTCTACAGAGTGCAATCCAAGATTTCTCTAATCTTGTATTAGTTTTTCCCTAAGCCATTCTCAAATGCTATCATGTTTAAAATAGAGAACTCTTGAAAAATTTTTGCTTGCATAACACACTTGTACTGCTTTGAAAATTAAATGATCTCCATTATGTTCAGGTTTGAGAAAGTTCTGTGTTTATGGAAGTTGCTTCATAAGTAAACACTTATAGAAGCAGCTTTAGTTTTTGCCAATTACTTTTGTTATATTTTGGTAATCTTTGTCCAAACAGATTTATGCTTGTGACTAATACAGTCGTCAGCTATCCACTTGTTTCCTTTTCCCAAGAGCATCCTGTCCAGCCTCTGGCTGCCTTCAAGCAAACCTGATGGAGGCATAACAGTCCTAAGGACAACAAGTTTCTCCAGGTGTGAAAACACGGTGCGGTTAAGAACTAATTTTGACTTCCTGTACTGATGACATATCCACTTTCCCCAGATTAACACCCAAAGTACTGAATGTCCCTGCAGGCATGACTGACAGAGTGTTGCAGAAGCACAGAGTTAATGCCATGCCATGCCATGTCTTGTGGAATCATGACTTGTGTCTGGATTCCTCAGTGTCTAATCTAGGTGACACTCAATCCCCACTCTACCCCTTTCTTCACTTTAAAATCTGTATCCTCCTTATCTGTTTTTCTGCAAGCTGGAGAACGCTTTTTCTGTGGCTGGTATCCTGTTGTCAGATTTGTTTGAGATTGGGCAGAGCTTGTAAAGCCATTGGGAAAAGGAGGCAGCAGCATGAGAGACTGGCTTCCACACGGTTAGAGCAATCACAGGGAAGTTTGGGTTGAACGTGGCTGTCTTTCTGCCCTGTGATGGCAGGAAAGGGAGGCCGAGCAGAGGGAATGGTGCTGGGGGGTTCTCTAGCCCATGCCCAACCTGCTAGGCATAGCTTGCCTCCCCCAAGGCAGACAGTGGCCTTTGTGAGCTGCCTGCCTGTGGCAATGACTCAGTTGTCCATGCCACAAACCTCTTGAGCAGGTCAGTGCTGTAGCTGCAGGAGCAGGTGCCCCAGCCATACAAACAGCACAGGGTATTCTGTCATTCTGCTTCTGGAGAGGTCTCCAAGTACTACAGAGCCTTCATCTGCAGGACAGCAGGAGCCCTTAAACCTTTATTGCTATAAAGAAGAGGAAAGCTGGTGTTGGAAGAGTCTGCTAACATTTCCCTCTATCTGTCTCCAGAAATAAAGAATCTAAAGGTTACTTCATGGAATTTTTCATCCCCAAAAGCCCTTGCCTTGGGAATGCAGCCACAGGATCTGTTCCTTCAGGACTAGTGTAAGTACAGTCATTCTGAATGTCTGTTCTTCCTTAATCATTGATGCTTTCCTTTGAGATTAAAGAGTATGTTGCTAGTATCTGGCTGAATTTAGTTTGGGTAAAGTGGAAAAAGTAAACTACATCCTTTTATATAACTCTATATAACCTTTTATATAACCTTGGGACAACTCTGAATCCATAGGACTCTATTGACTTGTCTTAATAACTAGTTCCTATCCTTTGTGTTGCTTAACTTGCATGAGATTAATAAAATTAAACACTTATCAGAAGTTTTCTGATGGCAGCAATTGAAAAGGCAATGTCATATGTAGAAATTGTTTCTTATTCCACAAATCTTTTGAGGGACATAGAAGTACCTGTTTGCTTCTCTACCATAGTTCCTTGTCTTGTAAATGTCCATCTGTATGCACAACAGATCCATGGAGAGCTCCATGGACCAGGAACAGCACCTGCCAAGACTACAGGCACTTCCTCTTTGAAGTGGCTGAATAGAACTTGAGAAGTTTCACCTTTTGGTGTTAGAACAATAACTAAAGTATAATGAATACCCTGTTGGCAAATAGGCAGTTTTATCATCCTTATATAACATTATTGAAGTTGTTGCCAGCTAAGTCAGATGGCATTAAGGGGATCTTTGAAGAAAAATACTTGTGGATCTTTTTATAATTTGAATGTTATGTACAGAGCAACTTGCTGAGGCACAATTTTGAAAAGTATGCAAGTTCAAGGACCTTGCCAAGTATAGGCACCCTGTTACCTGCACGAGCATTTCCAGCCTCTTAAATGATGTTGGCTGCACAACAGCTTCAGGAAGGTCTAAAGGTGAGGTTCTGGGCTGTGCCTCTCAGGGGTGCAGTACAAAAATTAAGGCTCAATGAACTGTGGGCTGTGCAAGCCCCAGTCATTTCTTCTGGGAGCTGGAGGAGACTTGTCTGTGACTCAATAAAAGTAGGTGTTTATGTAAGTGGTGACTGATTTATGGTTCAGAAGTAAGCCTGGGCATGGTATTGTCTCCTGTGCAAATGGAGATTTCTCTACCCTACGACTATGCTCCAAGCAGTCAGCACCAAGGGAATCCTCACTGATGCCAAACTGGAACTTTTTTTTCATTTTTATGAGTGGAGATAAAAATTTATTTTCTACAGGCTTTTGAATGTTTTTTGAAAATTAGTAAAATTTAATGCAACCTAGTCAATGATTTGTCATTAAGAAGGTTTTACTTTAATTATAATTAGTAAAGGTAGACTTGATCTACTTCCAGAGAACCTACTGGAACTGTTCCCACTGAGTTCAGTGTATGCAAGATCAGACTCACCTGGCTGGCTGTCACAGAGTGCAGAACACTTTTGCTTCTGATGAGACTTCCTGGTCAGGTGATTTTATTTGAGATAAAAACTATAATTTCCAGTCATGTTTCCATTTGAATCTATTAATCTGCTGTGGCAAAGTTCCTGAGTAACTTCTGCTAACTGACCGACCCTCTGACTTTTGACCAAATGTTCTAATAGTTTTCCTATTAGTAATACCCAGACACAGTTTTGGATGGGACTGACTTTGTAACAAAGATTATGTTTTGGCTTTTTGTTTGTGTGGTTGAATTTTTCTCCCCTCAGACTGTTTTTAATTCTCTTGAGAGTAATCTGTTATGAGAAAAAATTGTAGCACAGAAGATGAATTGCCACATTAATCAAAAAAACATTTTGGTTGTAATATGCTACTAGAAATTCTTCTTGAGTCTCTGAGGTAGGAAAACATCTATACACTGTCAAAGACCAAGCTCCAGTGACTGCTTGTTGCAAGTTTTATAGGGATCACTGGGTTTGATCTGTTGAGAGTTGTTGTTGAGCACTGTTTCAGCAGTGGCTGGAGGACAAATTTATATTTAGATTCTGATGACTTAGGTAAGTGTCACCACACAGGCTTAAGCAATGTGAACAGCAATCAGCATCAGTGTGGATGTATTGAATTCAGCCCTCTTTCCACCTACCCAGCTGAGAGCTTAGATTCTTCTGAATCTTGAAAACTTTGAATTGGTTTTGGGCTTACTACTGCCCTTGGTCATGGGAAAAGCCTTAGTGATTTCACTGAGAGCTCAAACCACACATGAGATTAAAGTTTGCATATAAGTAATTGTTTCTGTAGTTTCCAAATTTGATGTTTTTTTCTACATAGTTTTGTTCTTCTGTGTGTACGGGTGTAGGTCCCCTACCCCATTGGCAGCCACAGTCCCTCTGGGTCTGTGAGGTAAGAAAGTGCCTTGAGGCACAGAGCTTCTGCCAATGACCTCGGGGAGGTGCTGCTACCCCAGTTTCTGGTGGGAGGACAATGACAGCCCAGAGGGCAAGGAAGGCCAGAGGGACTCGGAAATGGCATCAGTTGGCAGCTGCTTCCTGAGTCTCTGAGCCAGAGCTATCTGGGTGTGGCAGTGCCAGGTCGGTGCCAGTGCCTTTGTGCCATGCCAGGGGCTCTGGTGGCATCTCCAGGTGCACAGTATCCTCGGGCAGGAAGCTGGCACACCCTGCAGAGAAATGAAATGAGAAATCTTGCTTGGTATGTGGTGGGAGGAAGTAAAGCAACTGTTCCCTGATTTTGAATGTCCTCATTCAAGGTCAGTTAAAAAAACCGCAACAAAAAAAAAAAAATCAAAATCCAACCAACCAAATAAAAGCAAACCAAAAAAATAACTTCCTGTAACATTGAGATGACACACCCAGTACTAAGGTTCATATTTGCACCTGACTTTAAGAGAGCCCAAACTAGGGGTTGCATCATGTGCATGGTTTTTGTAGTGGCCAGAAAAGGATTTGTCCACCACTACAATGAAACTTTTCCTTAGGATGAGAATTTAGAGTGGAGAAAACAGACAAGAAGAGGAAGCAAATAACAAGTAAGCAGTCAGACAAAACTAAACCACTTCCATGTAAACACTCTGGAAACTGCAGGCACTCTGCCGTGCCAAGTTCAGATGAAAAGGCAGATCACGAGATTTTTGTACTTGATTCCATGTGAGACATGTTCTTCTTGTTCCTTTTTGGTCATATCAAGTGGAATATCTGGGGGTGGAAGAGCCTTCACCACCAGCACCATGGAACAGAGACAATTATAAAACCCTGTTCCAGGAGGGGAAGTGAGAAATGGAGGAGTGGGAAGATGGAGAGACTTAGCTAGCTCTGATTAGCCTGACCAGCTGTTGGGGTTTTTAAGGGACAGAGGCAGAAAATTGTTCTTGCATCTTTTAAGGAAGAGGAAGATGAGCTAGGTCAGATGAGCAACGGAGGAGCTTGGGCTGAGACCCATGTCTTCCCCCATCATGAAATAGTGATGAAAGCAGAATAAACATGTCTGGTGCTGCTGTTTAATGGGTGAACACTCTGCATCTTGTTGGCAAAAGGGGAACACAGAGCACCTCAGAGCTGTTCATCAGGATGGCAGAGATGTCTACATAGTCTGGAATTGTTTCCATCAGAGGTGTTGCTGATTCTCCTTCCTGCAGGGGCACACCCATTTCCACAGCATCTCTGTTAGCTACTGACACAGAAACATGACACAATCAGGCAGCAAACTTTTGATGTTCACTCAACTCATTTTTTCCCCTGAGATCTCTGATCCCAACATGCTTTCTCTGTCCATGTTTCAGCTGCTTCAGACATATCCTGGATATGTCTTTATTTCTTCTCACTGGTGTTAGCCTTGCTGTATCTACTTAGTGAAGCAGTCTTAAGAGGTCTGCATTAAGAAGGCAGGAAACAAAACTATTCTGACTTTGGAAACAGCCTATTTTTATTTCCCCAGCAAACTCACTCTGGGTGACAGGACTGGGAATACGCTCTTTTTCTGAAGTTTTTTTTTGGAGATTCATTGTGTGTCATAGTGAATGTAGTGAATTTGCCAGGCACAGAGGGTCGCTGCCTTTCCCTGAGGGAAGAGAGCAAAGAGATACCCTAGGTTTGCCACAGTGGGAAAAGCAAACATCTAGAAATTCTTTACAAAGGTCCTTGAAATGTAGACTGTTCCCATTGGTAAGGGTGGATGCCATGATAGGAGTCAAGTGCTAGAAGCAATGTGTCCTGAAAGGTAGGATTTCTGATCCCTTCTGCTAATTAGGACAGAAGAGATCTGGGTTTGGAAGAAAATACACTTCTACTAAGCCCACAGGTTTTCTGTCCCTGTCACTGTGTAGAATGTACCTGTGACAGAGGAGAGAAAATGAAGAACCTCAAGGAAAGATTGATAAAATTCCTCTTCTTCCAGGGTCAGTCTTGCATGTGGAAAGTTTCTGTGCAGAATAGGATCCTTGGCAAGAATGCACCTCTGCCAGGTGAGAAGCAGATGCCCTCAAGACCAGGCAAAACATCCAACGTTTTTCTTCCTGTTTGCTCCAGGAATATATTAGGAGGTTATAGGAACAAATATAGGAACTGTCTCTTTGCCTGTCATCCTGGAATGTACATGGTGGTTTCCAGGGTAGAAAAGGATGGGAAAAGATCAGATAGGAAGGGCTGAGGAACTCAAGGTGCCCAGGTACAAGCTATTTCTCTTGCCAGAACAGTACTTTGGCTCAGTCCCTGTGTGCTCTCAGGTGACACCTGAGGAAGAAGGTGGCTGGCAGTAGCTTGCACAAAATGTTCTGGCAATGGCAACCTGTTCTTTGCTGGTGTCCTCCCCAGGCATGTACACACTTCACTGAGGGGGAGCACCACACTGACAGTCTGTGCATTGCACACACAGTTTGTGTGCGTGCAGCAAAACATTTTATTTTTTTTTTTTAATTTTTTTTTTTTTTTTTTTTTTTTGCAATAGCAGCAGATCCACTCTTCTTGTGAAAATAGGCTGGTCAAAAAATTGAGATATTCTGGTGTATTTCTATCCTCAACAGTGGAGATGCTAGAGGCCATTACAGGAATAAAAGTGTAACCCAAGAAAGTTTAAGAATAGGTAAGTGATAGATGGGAAGAAATGTACATGGCCATTTATGCAATTTGGTATTTTTGACACCTTCATTTGACAGTGAAGGAGGAAAACCAAATTTTTTGCAGATGGAGCCTATGTGAAGCCACCATCACATTGTTTGTCATGCAAAAGTTTTATACTGCACTTGAAGTGGTATGGCTGCAGCAGTTGAAACAATATAGCTTTCTGAAAACAAGTAAAATATTTATGTTGTTTCACTTTTTATAACTTGAAAATGGCAAAACTGAATATTGACATTTATCCAGTTAATAAAAGCAAAAGCCAACTACACCCTTCTATTTAAATTTAGGTCCTGGAATTATTTTTGAGCAACATCTCATTAAGTATCAAACATGTATATATTATAGTTCCTTTTCGTTTCTTCTTGCATATTAGGTAATAGGAAGTCCTTTTACTGTGATGTATCATAATGCAGCACATCATAGCCCTTGGTTTGGGCTTTTTCCTACACATCTCTAAGCCCAATGCTTCTTCAGCTGTCTGTTTTGATTCTTTCCACATACGGATGGAACTGAAAGTTTCTGCAGCCATTGCACAATGTGACAGCTTTCTGACCAGATGTCTGGAAGGTCTGGTCTGAGTCCTGTGGTAAGGAGACATCATCCTGTTGCAATTCCAGTATAACTTACACTGGTAGAAGTTTAAAAATAGTTCTATAGAAATGAATGAGTTATGTCAGCCATCTAAATGTAAGGGAAATTCAATCTATTAATTTCCAAGGGATTCTTCTAATAGGCCTAGACTTGATTAGTGCCAATAATCAACAAGGAAGCTCTTTCTTTGACTGTAGCTACATAACCAAAATTAGCTGTGTTTAGGTGTGTTACCTACAGAAAAAGCATGGGAAACACCTTATATTGACATTGTTCAGGCCAAGGCAGAAAAATGTCAAACAAATATACAGGTGTGGATGCTAAATGCAGAAAAAAGAGAACAGAGCCATACGAGAAGCCTGTGACTTAGTTTCACACAGATTCTGTTCTCTTCTTTTTGCATTTAGCATCCACATACAGGCTGTCAAAAGATTTGTTGTTTTGTTCTTTGGTAACATCCCTTATCCTCCTTTTATTTACAGTTACTTTTTAAAAAATATAAATAATTTACCTATTTACCTATAGTTTTCTTCCCATGCAGTCTCTATATTACCATGTCTGTCTTCTTCTCAGCTTGGTTGCTTGCCAGGTCCTCTCCTGCGGTCCTCTCCTGCTTTATCTCAGGTACTGGTGTGCATCCCCTCTGCAATCAGCTGTGATTGCTGGTTGGGTTCCTACCATGCATTGACAGTTCTTCCTATTTATTTGGGCTGCCTCCCTACACTCTATCCTATATCTGCCCTGTGATAATGCAGTTTTGAATACCCACAGAGAAACCTGCTGTCTGTGTATTTTACCATGGATATTCAAATGCTGCTACAAATGTAGAGCTTTGGCAGGTTAGTGGGAGTGCAGAGAGGCTGATGAGCTGAACTTCTGTCAGACACCACCACATCTCAAACTGCAACAAACCTGAGAGGCCTCAGAATGACTTTTTGGGTACTGGCTGTGCTCAGTGCTTGACTGGTTTGCTGAGCTGGGCTGTGTTTTGGCTTATGATAAACATTGTGACTGATGTCCCAGATCCTGGAGCTGTTTCAGCTGAGTGACTGCTGGCAGCCCTCTAGCACTGTGTTCTTCCAAACATTTATCTGTTGCTGTGGCACATGCTGTTTACTTTATTTGCATTCAAATAGGCTTTCTGTTAAACATTTTCCATTTTTTTTTTTTTTCTTTTCCTTCTCACTTCATCAGAATGCAGCAAGTCTGACTGCTTGTGTAGGGAAAGGTGCTGAAGGAGCCAGTGCACAGCTCGGGTCACAGAGCTTCCCTCCAAGCTGGAAAGTCATGGAGCATTTCTAGGGATGTTGATCCAAAGGGATGATTAGATCTCTGCCTAGAGCTCCAGAAATTATCTGGAATCCAAAGTTATATTGGTTATAACCTGGTTCACCATTGCATCTGACAATGGGTCTTCTTCAGGGTTGTGGTGGATACAGTGAAAAAAATAATTACATCTGTAGGATCTTAGTTGTGTGATATGTACACTAAAGATGCTGACAACCCCTGGTATGAAAGGAATCTCACCAGTAATGAATAGCATGCAGGACACATGAATATGTGAGATTTAGGGCACATGATGCCTGTTTCTCAGTATTCTTCAGTGTTTTGTTCATCTAGATTATTGCATGTTTCTCATAACCCATTATATATTTATGCATAAAGTTATGTCTTTGAATTGGGGACAGAAGTACCTACTTGCCTTGCTTGTTTTAATGAATTTAGTATTAATGCAATCCAATTATCTAATTTAACTTCAGACCTTATTTTAGCAATAAGGTATTTTAAAAAGAGCTTCCTCTGGCATTGAGCAGTGTTCTCGATGAAGTTCTTATCTACACACATCCTAAAACCTTCTCTGAACGAGTACCTGAATTTGTGTATTTAGGGAAGATGTTGTTTCCTAGGAGGTTGACCATTTGCTACTGACATTCAAGAGCAAACTTTAATTTTGAATCTAAAGATATTTGTATTTATTTCATTTGTTCTTCTGTCTCATTCACTGTTATTTTCCACAACTCCCGTTGCTGTGCTGTTGCTGCAGGGCCATGATGTGTGGTGGAGTGCGGTGTGTTGGCTGCCTGTGGGGACAGCAGCCCAGGGACGGCATGCCAAGAGTCATGTCCTAAAAAGCAGCACCTTCTTTGGCTGCCTGCAATGTCCCAACAGCAGGGAAGGATTTGATTAATTATAATGATTCAGAAAGAGCTGCAGTCATAAAGATCATGAGAGTTATGTTGAAATTAAATTTTGAAGACTTATTCCAGGAAAGAGCTAATTTTTGACTGGTCACAATTCCTGGTACTGGTCTGACTGTGTCTTGTAACTAAATGGTGAAAAGATGGGTAAAGCAGCAAAACTGTCACAGCAAAGGGCAGGGGTTAAAGGTCTCTGGTTAGCATAAAATGTTCAAGTATTTTTCTTGTTATTTTGATCTGGTATCTCCTAACATTTCCACTCATTTAATGATTTCATAGAAAGTTAAGAAATGTGTTTAAGACTTGACACAATAACAGAAAGTCATCCATTTAAAGAAACAAACTGCATATTTGTGGCCTTCTTACAATAAAGATGAGGCAGAAAAGAGAGAATTCCTCAGCAGACCCTTAGCATGACAGCAGAATAAAAGAAACATATACACAAAGTTCGTTCGGATTGTTTCTCTAAACTAGGTGAATACAGATTTCACCCTGATGAAAGCAATATTTCCTCTGGAAATTAAATCCAAAGCATAGTAATACCCAATATTTTTGTATAGAGCCCAACTCCATGGGACTTCTCCCAGAGGATATGTGAAAAAAGAGCCCAACTGAGCCAAGGGCTGCTTGTGACAGCAAACTTGGTCCTGTGTAAAATACCTTCACACTTGCATAGCATGACTGGTTATGAGCCAAGGAAATTCATTTCAGATGTTATATTTTTGCCAAGAATTTGTGGCACTAAAACACCAACTGCATAATTTCTGCTTTTTTTGCTGGGATGACAATGAACACAGGAGATTTAGCAGAATAAGACTGAATAATTGAGCATAAGATTTTCGAAGAGAATCCTGAATTAGACATTGTATATTCCTAAGCATACATACTGCCATCCGAGGGAAAGTCAGAAGTGCCTACTAGTTGAATTGTGGATTGCAATGTACATAGAAATGTGTACACCTAAAAGTACACTCTTGCTTTGGAGACTAATCAGTAAGTTTTAGAGATAGACAACCATAGGAAAATTCAAGGGTGACTGAATTAATCCTACTAATGTCATGATGCAAAAAGGGAGAAAAACAATGTTCCTTTCATTCTTGTGTGTTTATCATTGTGACACAAGACATGTCCCCCAAAGAAACAGTGGACAACTGGTGCTAAAACCAAACTTGCTAAAGATGCAAGAAATAAGGCCGAGAGCCAAAAAGCATGAGAATGATGCTTAAATATGCAAAAAGCTGCTGTTAAAAGGGTGGGAACCATCTCTTTTCCATGTTGTAGTGAGTATGGCAGGGCTGGAAATACACTAAGAGTTCATTTTGATATTAGGACAAAGTTTTGAAGAGTAGAGGTTATGAAATATCAATATGGGGAGTTTTGGAGTCTCCATCTCTGAGATAGGACAAAAACATTTAGTTAACCCTTCCTCAGGGCAAAGGACTGGCAGTGCAAACGACTGGTATAAATGACCTTCAGTCTCAGAAAGTACCAATAGCTTTTGAACCAGGACTTTTGTTCATCTATTTTAAGGTGGCTGGAATTTCCAGCCCTTTCTTATCTAAATAGAAGCTCTCTCTAGAGTCCATTGTTCAACAGGAAAAATTCCTGAGTTTCACCTTAGCTGGAAAACTTAATTTCCTGTTTGATATAATAAGCAGAACTGTATTCTCAAAGAAGAAAGTCCCAGACACCTTATTAGGAAAAAAGAACAATACAAAAGAAAAATCCCAAAGGACAGTGTAGTGTGACCAAGTAAGAAACTTTACAGTGTAACACTGTTTTCGTAGCATGTTATTTTATTCTTTCTAACTCCTGCAATCTAACCTGAAATAGTTCCACAGAAAAACTTAGGTACCTAATGTCTCAGTAGATGCCAGTGTCAAAAAGTGAGTTCTCAGTGCTGAGCCCCTGAGCATTTGTTTGGTTTACAAATGATGATTCCTTGGCTGCCTTTCCCATGATATGTGGCCCACCTGAGAGCTAATGTGGCTAACCTAATCATCTAGGATACCCTGGAACAGAGAGAATCCATCTCAAACTTACACAGCAACGAATATTTCAGTACACATAATGGAACAGGCTCAACAAGAGTGATGAGGAATGAGATGTCCTCAAATAGCCCAGAATTATGCTCTGCAAGGTGGTGGACTTGCCTGCACTTTTCTGCTCCAGAGCAGAGGAAGTTATTCCAGCCAAATGCTGCTACAGCTTGTGTCAGTGTTGACATCTCCAGCACCAATTAATGTGAAGTTAGAGCGGAAGAAGGAGGAAGAACTTGCATTTGTGTTTGATAGTGTGTCAAGACACCAAAAAGGTAGGAAACATTGCATTTTCAGTAATGCCTTTAGTTCTAAGAGTGCTGTTCTAGTAGTTTTAGATTTTGAAAGTCTGCTTTGCTTTTTGACTCTGTCATGGATGGCCCTGTGGACTTATCTGTACCAAGGTTGGCAAGTTTTGTTTTAAGGTAAATCTGCCTAGATTTGTTAAGTAGTGAGTGTATGCTGACTGGATCCTCAGCTGCCTAGAAAAGAAAAATTCTGCATGCTTTCTAGGGGTAATAGTTAGCCTCTTCAATCCTGAAAGCTAACTTGAAACCAAGTAGAGCAGGACTGCACTTGAAGCCCTATTTTGAACTACTTACAGCTTCTAACACTTGCTTTGCTAAAATTTTCTGCAGCTGGTTGCTGTCCAAACATAATGTATTGATTTAATTTGAATTAGTTACATTTGGAAGAACCATTTCCTGCCTTTAAGGGAAACAATCTATACATGGTTATCTTTCTTTGAAATACATCCACAGCTGAGAGAAAAAAAGTAGGAAAACAGTATTTCTTCTTGAGAAATGTTTTGGGATGTTCTGTTGGTGGTTGGTTTATAGCTGGATGAGTTAGGGGATGTTGAAAACAGCAGTTCCTGGAAGACCTGTGCATTTCTATTGTGATTGTGTAGGAATGTCTGTGGATGAGGGAGGATGAGGCTGGTCTCTGAAAGACTGTTGACTTATGCAGAACAGATCTTTTATCTTGCATCCACCCCCCATATTCCAGCTCATTATTTTACTCATCTGTTCTCACAAATAAGAAGAGACATTAAAAAGTTGCACTGACAGCAGGTTAATAGCCTTACAGTTGTAAAGGCAAGCAATGATAAGAGGACATATAACCCCATGAGTTTTCCAGGCATGTTGCTGTTCCCTACAGTGTATATTCCCTGGGTCACCTGAAAAATGTAACTGAACTGCAGCCATTGGCTCCAGTGGGGCCACAGCTCAGGAATCCTTGGAAGCACTTGCTAATCTTCAGCTCATCAGGCTGCTTGTCCTGGGCTCCCTAAGGGCTGCCTGTGAGTACCTGTCCATGTCACCTGTTATTAGGATTTGGGTGGCATTGAGTAACCTTGTTCATTGCTTTCCATATAGCATCTTTATGGGCTGCTCTCTACTCTAGGGGCTCCCTATACCAGTGTGTCTGATGTCAGAGGGAGGCTTTTGAGTGCTGCAGGGAGATCTGAATAAAGCTCCTACAAGAAGGTGCTTTCTCAGGAAAGACATCTCAGTAAAGGAGCTGTGTACCTGGCAGAGCTCCTTGCTGATTTGCTGTTTCCCAAAGATACATAAATAGACCTAACAAAAAAGCACAAGACATGGAGTAATTTGAAACCTCTGATGTCTCCTGGTAGAGGATTATATATTTTCAAGCATTCATTGTTGTTCCAGTTTTTCTGATGGAAGTGACAGCCATAGATTTTGTAGGATTCAAAAAAATCCTGGCAACAAACTTCACGAGGTGGTTATTCCCAACATTTCTGTAGCTAGAACAGAAGTCAAGAGTGCATTTAATGTATAGTTATTTAAAATGATAGGCTAACTTATGAGCCTGGAAAAGAAAGAAAACCATTTACAATAGCATGTTGCAGTAATTAAGGGTATTATTCATAAGCCAGTTCCTCCAAAAAGCCTCTAAACTGTTACCACCCACTCCTTCTCCCTCAGCTTCACCAGTTGCTTTTTCACTTGATTATGGTGACATGAAGACTACCCTTCAGAAGGCCAAACTTTAGGACAGCCATCCTGTCTTCCCTAGGCTTTCACAGGCATTGCTAACACCCACCTTTGATTGTCTTTTGGCAGTTGAGTAAGTTAGAATCAAAGTGAATGTTTAAGTCTCGACTGATTTCATTTATTAGTGAATATGTATTAAGGCAATGCACATTCCTGTTGGCACAGGTACTGCAGCACGTACTTCAGTCCCAGTGCCAATTGCAGATTTCAGAGAGCTCAGTTTGCAGCCTGGATGTGTTGTTATGACACCGTTTTTCCATGTGGTGTTAAATGTAAAAGTAGCGATGCCGAGTAATCTGCCGTGCTGCAGCCTGGGACCTCCTGCAGCCACCTCATCCCAGGGCTGCTTGAAGGGAGCCAGGCCGTGCTCATCCTCAGACCTGCGGAGCCTCACAAGAGCTGTCACACAGAGTTTTTGTGACAATGTAGGTGTCATTTTAAGTCCTGCGGAAAGTGATTTGAGGGATCCCAAATCTGCCAAAGCAGAGCTGGCGCTGGCTCAGCGCAGTGAGAGGCTCAGCTCTGCCAGAGAGAGGCTTCTTCCCCTCGACAAGCCCGTCTGCGGCTCGCTTCGTGTGCCAGCTCATTTCCCTGGGAGGAACTCACCCCCGACATCCCGACATGCGACACCGGGCGGCACAGGGGACAGGCAGCCAGCGCTCACCCTGTCCCCGCTAAGGCAGCGCCTGGGGACGGCCGGCGGGGACAGGCAGGACAGCGGGGACACAGTGCCACCTGCCCTTGGGGACAGGCAGGACAGCGGGGACACAGTGCCACCTGCCCCTGGGGACAGGCAGGACAGCGGGGACACAGTGCCACCTGCCCTTGGGGACAGGCAGGACAGCGGGGACACAGTGCCACCTGCCCTTGGGGACAGGCAGGACAGCGGGGACACAGTGCCACCTGCCCTTGGGGACAGGCAGGACAGCGGGGACACAGTGCCACCTGCCCCTGGGGACAGGCAGGACAGCCAGCAGCACCCGTGCGCTCCACAAACAGCCGGGCAGCCTCTGCCTGCCACCCCCAGCCCCCAAAACAACCCCCACTGCCCAGCGTGGTTGTTTAAACAAGTTTAAAGGAATTTAAGACTGAAGAGGTGTGACTGGGAAGTTTAAAAATACTGAGTTATTTAGTGATCACTATTAATTCTTGGATAAATGAGGGGACACTGTCTGGTATGAAGTTAGTTGCCCCTCCATTCCCTCAAAGCACAGAAATAGGTGTTGTCCTCGCCGCTTAGAGACAGACCTTGAACCTCAGACCCTTTGAGACAGCCCAGGTCAGGGTCATCCTACCCATGAGCTGCAGTGACAGCCATGGTCCCCACCCAGCAGAACCAGGTGCCAGGGCACAGCCACCCCAACAGGGACATGCCAGGGGCCTCACTGTGATTCACAGCAATTTGAGGAGTACCATAAAATGTTCCCTGCAGCTTCAGCTGTGCCAGAGATTAGTCTGGAGAGGGATTTTTATATAGTTTTAAGAAAGGACTAGGAAAAGACCAAGAAACATAAAACTTCAGATATTGATAATCTGGAGAATGTATCAATCTCATCACTGACTGTAGGATAAATATGCAGGAAATGAAACTGGGTGCTTCTGTTTCATCAGTTTCTTGTTCATATCCCAAAGAGACACATACAGGTAGATCCATCCTGTCCTACAGCCAGTCAGTTAGAGGGACATCGCTGTGGGAAGATGTATGGGAGTCAGGGCCAGTGATCTCTGTGTTCTGCATGCCCCTGGGGTGTGGGATGCTCTGTGCTGTCTCTCCAAGGTCTGTGCCTTTGGTTTCTTAGTGCCATCGTTTTTTGTCACTTACTCCTCTCCTGTATTTGTTCAGGACCTATTTTTCCAACACCCCTTTGGTCACAGACATTTTTTGCTGATTCCCCACTAGGTTGAAAATAAGTTGCAATTTATCACAGTTGCTGGGATATCAGGGGAGTGAGAGACCATTGTGTAAAGTGGGGGGAGAGGGCTCTCCGGCACTCTGAAAGCTTTAAAAATCCTGCTTTCAGTTTGGAAGGGAATTTCAACTAAAACCACTGAAAAGCTCTTCAGAAAACACTGACTGTATGTTGTTTTGTGATTGTTCCCACATCCCTCATGATTCTCAACCACAGCTCTGTGCTAGAGGCCAGATACATATCATGGGTATTTTTGCTCTTGCTAGCAGTGGGATAGCAGGAATGCAAGCTTCCCTTTGATGTGCAGAATCAAAGTATTGACAAACAGTAAGAGAGGAATGTGAGTTCTGAGGTTGTATCTTCCCTCAAAACATGAAAACTGCCTATCTCCAAGGCTTTTCCCAATACTCTTTTATTAGTCTCACAAATTGTTGGTATTGTTTTCTCTTTATCTCCTTCGTACAGGAAATAAGCCTGAGCTCTCTCACACTTTAATATACTTGTCATGCTATATGTGCAGAAACATTTGAGACTCCTCATACTGAGCCCTTCATTTGTCAGCCCCATCTTCTCAAGCCTGCTGAATAACTTTGAAAATAATTTATTTCATATTGCAGCAGTCCTGTATACTGGAGTGGTCTTTAACCATTCCTGCATTCTTCTGGTACCACAATGTAATACTGATTTTGTTTCTGTCATCTTCAGATGTTTGGTTTGCTTGCAGAGCAGCTGTAACTGCACTACATTTTGCAGCAAGGATGATCAGCTGGTGTGGGTGTGCACAGCAAATCAGCCCTTGGAATTTCTGAACAAATGTCTCACACATGATCACTTTCAATTTGCAGGGAACTTAATTAAGATCATCCCTCTGGCCTTTTATTTCTATGTTCCTGTTCTTCTATTGTAGTTCTTTTAAAATAACAATTATTCTGGGTGTACTATTTGCATAACAAATGGGATGGTTTTGCAAAGTTTTCGCTTCCTGGAGAGAGAACTTTTCCTTTGTAATCTGCTTTTCCAAACGTGACAAGTCATTCCCTGGGCAAGTTTCTGTTTCAGTTTTCACTTGCTTTTCTGATGCTGTGTTTCCATAAAACAGGGATGCTTAGGCTTCAGTTTCTTTTTTCTTATACAACCCTAGTTTGGAAATTATGTCAGAAGCAGGAGACAATGAAATCTGGATGTGCTATTGCAGGTCAGCAGAACTAAATCACTTTCAGTCCCTGGTTCAGGTACTCTGAGCTTGATCCAGCTCTACTCTGCACTCTTGACTGCAATGTAGACACATACAGACTCCTTTGGAAAACTAACTACACAGAATAATCAATCCTCCTATTTGATACAGAGTGTTCCAGTTAAGAACAAAAAGTTATGATTTATGCTAACCACCAGAGTTAATGGCAGTCTGACTTGAGCCTTGCAGACCTCTCCTAAAGAAAATGTGACTCATTGCTCAGGGCCTTTTTTTTAAACAATCATTTTTATACTGAGGTTGGGCAATTCCAGTGTGATGAAAGAAAAAATTATAGTTTTATTTCACTGTCAGAAATTTATGAAGTTTGGTGGCTCCCTTTTGAGATCAGTGTAGTTCAGATTGGTTATAGTCCTGCTCCACTGAAACCCTGGGAGGTGGACTACCTTCATCTCTGCTGGTCAGATGCTTCACTTGGAGAGACAAAGCCAGAAGCCAAGGGAAGAAAAAGTTGAGGTCAAGCATCTGCCAACACAGTTTTAAGCTACAGTCATGCCTTCCTGGATGGGACATAGAATAGGGAGCAGTCAATCTACCAGGGCTTGTGAGCATGGAGCTCTCCTTCCTTCCTGCCTTGGCTGTGCTTCTACACAACTGCCTCCTATAAAAGATGGCACAGCCAGCACCACTGCTGTGCTGCTTTTCTGAAAGGCAGGTAGTTTATTCTGAAAGGCACATTTTTATACCTATGTGGAACCTGGTGTGTCAGAGCTGTGCACAGATAGCACAGACACAGGCCATTTATACAATGCCAGGTGTTAGTCCATGGGTGCACAATTTGGCCTGCAGCTATTAAACCATCTGACTGCAGCAGTCTGAAGGTTTTCCTTCCAAAAGCAGCACAGTGTGGGGATTTTGGCAACGTAGTAGTGGATTAGACACTTAGAAAATGCATCGAGATTAGAGGATTCAAAGTAGGGTGGAAGGTTTTTCTGAGTGCTTAGCATGGATGGTGTTTAAGAGCTGCACAACATAAACTGGGCCTGGGCAGAACGTGCTCTGTGTCATTGAGACCTTTACTAGGTCAAGTCTATGAAACAGAGTCCAAAGCTATGTCCTGCCTTTCCTTTCAGGCTCCTACTTGATGTCATACACAGATTTTAGCTGTTTCCAAAGGCCATGTACTGCCTTCCCAGGTACCTCACTTCCAGTTATGTGGCATTTTGGAGGAGCTCCACGTGGCTCCCAGCATTGGCAGGGGTAGACTGCCAGCCTCTGGCACCCTGTGGCCAGTCCTACCTTGCCCCTTCCAGGCCCTGTGGTCAGGTGGCAGCCATGGG
The DNA here is from genome assembly GCF_030490865.1 of Poecile atricapillus. Lineage (NCBI taxonomy): Eukaryota > Metazoa > Chordata > Aves > Passeriformes > Paridae > Poecile > Poecile atricapillus. Next base: position 21,476,658 of record NC_081254.1, on the reverse strand, counting down.
ACCCCACCCCACACACCCACACACTGGCAGGCAGGTGACACCAAGCCCAGGTAGGTCTCTTCCTGTTTTGGCTGAGTCCTGATACTGGCTGCAGATTTTCTCTAGGGAACTGATGACAGAGCCAAAGAAAGTGTAACCTGGAAGAATCAAACCTTTCCAGCAAAGTCTCCCCTTCTGTTGTAAGAAAGACTTTGTGAGATTTGCACAAATGAGTGAGAGAGAAAGACCTCACAGCAAAGCTGCCAGCACTATACTGGCCCTTTGAATCTGGGGACCTGATTCCTCTGCACTTTGTGATGGAAGAAAGGTAAGGTGTTTTTTCATGAGAATGATCTCCTTTATTCTGATCTGCTAACCTGAGTGAAAGCGAACCTGAACAGGACATCTACAGACTTCACAATAAGAAAGACAGAAGTCATGTATTATGCAGATTTTTTTTAATAAAAAAATTGCTTTCATTGCATCAGTTTCTGCATTAGAAAAGCTTTATGCACTCCAAAGGTTGCCTTCCAGAAATGATGGTTCTGTTGTGCTGCTAACCCTTCAGCTCCTATTTCTTTGAAGGCTTCTAACATTAGAAGAGGCTTACAAACATTGCTGAGAACAACAGAAATAATAACTTTTACCTAGAACTGTGAGCTTTCTGTACGGAAAACTTGCACACATATACAAAACTCCATATACACACAGAAGTGCTTTTATGAAAGAAATTGTATTTGCAGCAGAGTAGAATCTACACAGCAACACCTATACCTCCATCACTTGTAAGGCAGGTAACTTTTTTTTCAAGTATTCTTCCTGGTACACTTTCTAGACTCATAATACCAGAGTTTTCACTTCAAAGAACAGGAACATCCTGCATTTTTAATGTAAGCAAACCCTTCCATTGATTAAATAATGCAGGACCACGCATTTAAACCATACCTTTTCTTCAAATAATAACTTTTTTCCTTTCATAATGAATCCTCTGGCTGGAGTCTTATATTGCACCTTTTAGTAAACAAGTCATAATACTTCTTCCAGGCCTTAACAAACAAATAAGGCTAAACCTTTTTTTAAAGGAAAGATATTGCTAAAAAATTTGTAATTATTCCTTTGGCATATAATAACTTACTTGAGCTCAACCAGAACTGCCAGTGAAAATGCCATTTTAAAGCTCTGTTATTTATATTAGAAAAATACTCATTCAGAAATAATTTTCAAATTACTCTGCTCTAGGTCTCTTCCAACCTACCAGTATAGGCTTTACTTAGCTCAGCACTATCATTGTAAGAATTTCTACCCTCTTGAGTGCAAGTTTTGCTTTGCTCAGTGTCAGGATTATAAGAGCGTCCCCCATCCTGAGAGCTGGAAATAGCTGCCTTTAGTTTTTCCTCAATTTTATCAGCTGCAGCACACATTTTTAACTCTCTCAGGCTGCTTATTAGGGTTCCATATGCTCCCTTCATCCCATGACTTTGGTACCAGTCTCGAAACAGCCTAATCTTCTGTTCAGATGTATCACCATGACAATCCTGAATGCTTTGGTCTATGGCAGGTTCCGTTACATTGTTGTGACGAACAAATTTCTTGACTTCTGCGAGTGTCATCTCTGCCACAATGCCAGGAATGTGGTTGCTCAGGTCAGCATCTAGAGGTGTGAAAGGAAATGAATGCACTTGGCACTTGTATCTTACTGGCTTTTATCACCTGCACTCAGATTTGATACTTCTCTTATCCAAACCAGATTTAAGTTTCAGGTATCTGTGACTCGGTATGGTTTATGTGTGATTTTTTACAATACATGGCAGGTCTGTTTTTACATGTTCCTGCCAAATGCTATGTATTTCAAGGATTTAGGCTTGCATCCATATTTTTTTCTACCATGAAAAACAGAGTATCAGTTCCCTCTGTAACCTATCATTGAAGTGTGGTCAACTCTCACAATTTTCTCAAAACAGCATTGGCAGAGGTCCTGAAACAGGACAGGTCTTCTGTTGTGATGTTGTGATGCACTTCTGTGCACAGTCTTGGAACTTTCCTGTTGTGTATCACTCCTGTGGATCTGCCCCTGAACATAATGTAGGTTTGTGAATCCTCAATCCCAATGTGGGACTGCTCCCTCCCTTATTATATTTATCCATGGTTATAGAGACAGTTTTATGTTTCCTAGTGTCAGTACTACTTGCAGAACTGAAATTCACTTGTAGACAATGAATGATTGCTCCCTATACACCAGAAATTCCTCCTGAGCCAAGACTTCTATGATGCCACAAAGTGCCTTGATGGCACCATATAAACTGGCACTTCTTTAGTAAGTGTTCACTTTTGTGCTGGAATGACAGGTCTGGACAGTGGCAAAGCCTACACAAAAATACTCTTTTTTTTTTTTTTTTAGTTTAGGACTTATATATCTGTGTATCTGTATTTTCTTTCTACTGAATTTTGAGAAATTACTTGTCTCTTACCTGTGTCTATGAGAGGTACACTCTCCTGAAAACAAAACAAAACAAAAAAGTAAGAGAGAAGTAAGTAGAAACAAGCTTACAAGGATATATAAGACAATAAATACATTTCATGATACTTTAGTCTTATTTTAGTTTTCTCCATGATTCCTGTTTCATGAGTGAGAGAGTCAGACCAGACAGACAGACCTCTTTTGACCTGGGTACGTTTGGGGAGTCACCTCACAATTGATGCTGCTTAAAATTATGCAAAGGGACAGGAATATCCTGGATTGGTGGAGGCCTGATGATTTATGAAGTTTTGATCATGCTTATGTGACTTAAGAAGCATTCCAACAATTCAGAAGAAGTAATACAGGGTTTCTCTTACTTCTCCCAAGAGATTCCCTGTGGTGATATTTACTTCATTCATGTCATAGAAGAGAGGCACACAAATGTTTGGGGAGACCCAGTGCAATTTAAATGGATAAAAGTTCTTTGTATAAAGCTGAGTTTTTTATGATCAAAGCAACAATACTTACATAAGGCTCTGGTTTGTAAACTCCGTTATTGAGGTGCTCATTGTTTGTAAGACCCTTCTGTTTCCTCTTGCCTGAAAAAAAAAGCATTTTTAAAATCTAGGGCAGGATATCCCTCCTTTGGACTCCAAGAATATAAAATTGTATTTGAATAAGCATCTGAATATCTCATTCAGAGTGTAAGAGGAATAAGTAAGGGAATCACTTACACCACCATATTGCTCCAACTATTGCTAGCAGTGCTACTGAAGCTACCAAAGCAATGACCCACCACAGGGTTTCTGGTTCTGTTGGAACAATGGAAAATTCACATGAAACTTAACTCAATAAATGAAATACAGCAGCACACCAAATTTTAAACAAGACTGTGTCAGATTTTAAAAGCTCTCCTGTTGTTTCCTAACGACAAAAGCCAAATATGTTAAAGAAATACCAATCGCGAGCTGCCCCTAAAAAGGAGTAACAGCTCCTACACCTGCACAGTGATCAAGGGAAAATCATACTCTGCAGGTCAGCACAGGACCCAGTAGGACTGGACTGAAAAAACTGACTGAGCTGTCAGGAATCACTATGGCCAGCATGTAGAACAGGACAATTGCCTCTCAAAGTACAGCATGTGATGGACTTTGCTACGTTTTAAAATGGTACCTTTTGTTCCGCATACAGTGTCTGAAGATGAAGTACATTGTTTCTCAATTACACCACTTTCACATCTGCAGAAAATATGAACACAAATTATTAGGGGATTTATTCTCTCTTAAGCTGTTAAGAAAACAAATCAAAATCTTCTAAGAAGTTTTATCAGCAAAATATTTCATATTTTCCTGGTAAATGTGCTGGTCTCATATTCCAAACCCCTGATCTTGGGATTTGGAATTTAATAGGTATGAAAATGGCATGGAAATTTGTGGCAGTGGGAAAACGTATGAAATTAACAGTAGATCACACAAAGATAACAGATACTTTATTACAGTAAATAATACAATATCTTTATTATCAGATACTTTGTTACACTTTTTGGAAAGCATATACAGACTCAGTGGATATATAAGTTTTTCTGCATGCCTTTGGAAAGTTTTCATGGCTTTAAATTGAGTTCATTGAACTCAGTCAGCTCAGGTGCAAAGGAAAATTAGTATGCATTCCCTGAGGTCATAGATTACCTTAGCTTCTGTCTTGAAACCAGCTGGGAAAAAATGTGATTACATATTAACAATTTCATGTGTAGTGATGAAGGCATAAACTTACATGGTACATTGCATGCAACTGTCACATCCTACAGGACTGCAAAAATAGTTCTTTGCACAGGCACACTGCGTGTCCTCTTCTGGGGTACAGTTCTTTACAACCTCCAAACCTAAAAACAGATTTCTTAAAGTGTATTAGTTTGAAAATGTAGGCTTCTGCCCACAAAGTCTTGTCCTCAGACTTGCTGCTAGCTCCACCTCTGCTGGTGAGATTTAACTTTGTAATACACACAGAGAGCTCTTCTAAGGAGCAGGGCTGACGGAGCGCTGGGAATACAGAGCTGTCAGAGAGACCCCTGCTGGAGGAGAGCTCAGAAAACTCATCACACAATACAGCTCTCACCAGAAGAGGACTCATTCAGCACAGCCAATTCCCAACTTCTCTTTCCCATTCAGAAGTGTAAAGCCAGAAGGAAACTGAGATCACACAGCCAATCTCCCCACTTGATAATGGAGATGGGTTCTTGCACTCCCTGACAGACAGCAAGTTTTATCTTTCTTGAAGACCTCCCATAATGAGGAATTCCACTCTCTTTTTTGGCTAACATGTCCATGTTAAGTACTCTTCTTAAGAATCAAAACAAATTATTAATTTTCTCCTATCCTCAGTTTATACAATGATGCTATCTCCATCTATGAAAAAAGTACTTCTGAATTAAAAATTACTCTACCTACTATGAAAGCTATTTTCATAGACATATAAAAATAGAACAAATTTTTGAGTTACTACATTCAGTGCCCTGCTGTAATTTGAAACTACTTTATGTTTCACAATTTGATGAAGCTCTACTATGAAACCAGTGCTGAAGTAACTCACAGAAATAGCAAACATGAATGATCATAAAAATGGTTCACATGGAACTTCAGTGGTAATTCTCCTCTTGCCTATTGCCAGTCTACTGACTTCTCTTTAACTTCATTATTGTCCGTGGAATATTGTGACTAGCCATTCTATTATCCTCTTCCTCCCTTCAGTTTAAATAATTGTGACACTGTACAAAATACTGAATTGTTTCACTCTTACCAATTTCATCACCCATGCAAAAATCCTTATTATAGTAGCAAATGAGAGAAAGGTTTTCTATCCATATTGAGGTCCTAAAGGAAGAGGAGAGGACTAGAGATTGAAAACCCAACAGGTGATCTGTGTACAACCATATTGGAATTGAGAACTGTCTCTCCATTCACTTGATTTTGGGTATGAGGAATGAAGAACTATCATTCCCTAAATCCAAGTAGAGCAGATCTACAGGATGCCTGATGGAACTGATAGGAGATAAGTCTGATTGATTTAAAAAAAAACCCAACAAAATCTGTGATGGGTATTTATGCAACGGGTACTGAATTTCTGCTGTCACCCAGCAGGTTCATGTCATAAATAGACACTGAAATGACTAGATAGGGATAGATCTTCTAATGTCCTTTCCCACAGCTGTGGATGCTGACAGACTGCAGGGAGCAGACCACAGAAAGCAGACAGGTTTGTTTGTGTTATCTCAAAACAGCATATCTTTCCTCCACTGCTGAATGCAGAATACTGGGGTAGGTGGGCCACTGGTGTGCCCCAGCAGAGCTTGCCTTAGATTCTTACACATGAATCCCACACAGCCTCTTGAGCGTTTCAAAAGATATCAATTTTAAATAATATTATCAATTACATGAAAGAATACAAAAGAAACCATCATCATTAATTCTTGCACCCCTCTTTTAAACAGAGGGTGAAGAAGAGGGAGAACTTGCCTCCCTTGACTCTAACCAGTTTGTACAGTGTCTGCTTTGCAAGGGCTTTAGCTAAGCAAAGGCAGTGTAAGGAGAAACAATAGAACAACTATTTTTCTTCCTACTTTGTGCTTGATGAAAAGGAACTGGAGGATAAACCTATTACTTTCTCACAAATTCATTCATATTCTACCACTAAAAGTTTTGAATCTACATGCTAACCATGATTAAGGTATTGTGGAGACTTTTCAGTGAGATCCTATACGAAAGAGGAGTCATTGCTACCATTACATTTCTATAGACATACCAAATTTGCTGTCACACAATTTGCATCTCCAACATTTATCCAAGTCATTGGGGTGATTCATGAATTCCTTTCCTTTCTCACATGGAACACAGTGTTTGATAGTATCTGTTGGGCAGGAGACATTTTTAACAAAACCTGTAGAGACAGAAAACCAACAATTTAGAGACAAGCTACCAGCTCCAAGACTAACATCGGAATTTCATTTTTAATCCCTAATACTTTTTGATTCTAAATATGGAATGTATATTCTTTGTGCACGTGTAGATGCATTTTAGGAATGTAGTATGCATAACATTTGATTATCCTCACTCTTCCTCCAATTTAATATTGAAGGACAACATGCCAAACAAACAAAACATGAAAAATTGGAAAACCTGTGAATGTATGGAATCTAGTAGGCAAAAGCATGTGTTTTCACTTTTTCAACCCCTTTCAAATACATGTATGTTAATGCCTGCCTCTTTTGTAATGAGCATGTTATGAGAGAACCACTCTCGTAGTGAGAAGTTTTTGGTGCACTGAGCTCAAGAAATATCTTGGAAGTGGCTTATGTCCTGTAAAAAAAAAGATACAGCTGGAATGAAGCACTGCATCCAGGAAACCACCTCATGCCACTTCAGTATCCCAGCACAAAGCAATTGTGCACACTGTGGGGTCCGCTGTTAATGACTTCTCAATACAGTCTTACAATCATACTCACCACTGTTACATTTCTTGCAACACTGAGTATCTAAAGGGTATTCATCCTTGTTGCACTTAACTTCCCTCCTGGAAATGATCTTCCTATTGTACGTTATTAGAGCTTCAGTATCATTTTTGCATTGTGTTTCAATAATTAAGACAGACACCTAGGAGAGAACAGAAAATTAGACAAAGATACTGCTTAGGACTGTAGGTGTGTTTTAGTACTAGCAGAGTCACATTAATAGTGTTATTCTATAACTAAACATATTGATATTCATTCACCTACTAAACCTGTTCATTACTTTAGATTTATTGGACAATGAAGGCCCATATGAAAGCCATGAACCGTACTGCTAAAGATGCTCTCCTTTCAAATTAATTTACAACAGATCCATTTATTTCAATTTTTTGCACTGTCAAGTTAAATTGCATAGTGCTTGGGGTTGTTTGTTTTTATTTCTGTCATTAAGCAGCAGAGCTCTACTAGTAGTCCCTGCCCTGTCTCTTTTCATGATAATAATAAAGCACAGTGGCCCAGAGCTCAAACCATGTTCTTTTAATTAATTTGGAAGAAGGAGAAAGAAAGATAAGGATAAATATGGTATAGTTTGCCTTCGTCTCAGCAGTATTTTCTGGACAATTCTATATTTACTCTGCACGTTCTAAATATGAGATGTCTATATAATGGAGCTATGGATGCTGACCATAATTTCAGTTAGATGCAGAAAACTCTTTATGTTAAACTACTGAAAAATCATTTTGGATATCAAACTGGCTCTGAAGTGAAGGAAGTGTTATCTCTTGCTAACTAACTGATGTAACCAATAAGACCATTGTGTTCTACAGGTAGCCACTTATTTTGATCCTCTATTCTATTCATAAGTGAGAAGGTGAAAAGAATTTAATTTTATTTTATTAGCATCTCTCTGTTTAACATGTGTATAATATTAGTTACTGGACTGAAATTCAGAAGGCCTTTCTTTGCAGCTGGAGGTGAAGCTCCAGCAGCTGAAAGAGCATAATTAGCACCGGAGGAACTCTGGGTATGGCTGCTCAGCCCATCACTTCCCCTGTTTGGTGCTCTCTCTTCCTTTGCTGCCACAGCTTTCAAGGTGCTTTCCTCTGAATCCCAGTGTAATGATGTTAAAAAATTAAAGTCTCCACAGAAGCTTTCAAATGGATGTGTCAAATTAGTGTGATTTGTTTTCCTTTTGCCTAGGAGAACTGTCTCACTAAACACTGGATTAGAAAGTCCAATTAAAAAATAATTACTAAAATATAGTCAGGGATGTACAACCAGTCTGGTTTGGTTTTTCCTAAAGAAGTATGAAGGAAATGTCCAGAGAGTGATGCAGAAAATAGGATATAATCAAAGAAGGAAACGTATTTCTAAATTACTAATACCAGTAAAACTTTGCTGATTTTACCGAATGCAAATGTGTGCAGAGGCATGTGTCCTCTCAGATGAACAAAGCTCTGCCTCTTGTTAATGCTTTTATACAAACAAGCTATGCTGGTATGAGGGGCTACAGAAACAGAACATTTTTAGAGGGATGCCCTCTGCTCCTGCTCACGGAGATGAACTTCCTGGTACACTTACAAGAAGTGGGGGTCACTTCTCAGAATTTGGCACTTAAGCAGCACCAAATACCTACATTGGTTCTGCTTGCAGGGATGTCTTACAACATCTTCCTGTAGGAGGAATAATAATAAAACTGTGAAGACTTTTTTTCAAAGCAACACCCTAATTTTTTCAAACTTTTTTTTTCCTCCTGGATTTGTACCCTCTTAAAAGCAATCCATTTGTTATTTATGTGTGTGTCTTATAGGAAAAAAAGAAAAACAAATCAGAAAAGAGTCAGTAGTTATTTAGCTTCCTGTACACACCTCAGTTGCTTTTTCTGTTGTCACTGAGCAATAAACACTAATATTGGAAAGGAAGCAGTTTAGGGGCTTTTATACAGGCAGGGATGATAGGTGCTTTTTCATGACGTGTACACTCAAACAATGGTTTTATGTTTTCAGCCTAAAATGACTCACAGAGACTCTTTTAACTTTCTCAACTTAAAAAGAAAATAGTTTTTGTATCTAAACTGAAGACTTAGATTGCACTAAGCAGTTAATGGGAACAAGATCAATCAGCTGGGGACATTTGCCCCTAGCAGAGCCCATATAAATTATCATATGAGCCCAAATTTTCTGGTTTCTCTGCATTTGCACTGCCCAGACAATGAAAAGAGTTTTCTACCTGCTCCCTCTCTTCATTCCAACAGAGTCCTCCAAAATGCTTTCACCAACAGGTATTTTCTAGGGACACTTTGATGAAACCTGTTTTCATCTGCATTTCCAGGACACAGTGACAAGAACTTCAATTTCTTTGAACACTTGTGTCATTTTGGGATTCTCAGGCCTCCAGTTCCTCCTCTATCAAGGTATTCTTCATAACATATCAATCTATTTCAACTGAAAAGCTTCTGCAAGACACATCTTCTAGAAATGTAATCTCAGCTTTGGAAGTGTGTAATTTGCATGCGGGAGTTCTTAAAACTTTACAATGTTAACCCTGAGGAAAAAAAAAAAAATATCTCTCTTTTCTGTTGTTTTATTTATAATACATTTTACTTTAGCAAGCCACTTCTCCCATTTCTAATCTATAAACGTTGATGAATGAGAAAACTGATGGCCACAGAATGTGCCCTTTTTTTTCAGTCCAGATTTGTTACATGGACCAAGGTGCATCATCAGGGGCTTTCTAAGTGTTAAAAAAGGAGGAGAGGGGATTTTTCTTGCTTTTTTTGCCTTGTGGAAGTTGGGTTGCTAGAACTAGCTCCATTTCAGTATGCTTTTCTCTGTAATTAATCTCCCTTGTATTAACTCTGTCAGGATGGCCTTTTCAAAGAGTAATTTCACTCAAAGAGTAATTTTAAAAGGATTCTCTACTCCAATTCTTTCACTATGACAAGAAATTTATGCTTTCAAAACCTCCAGTATCATTTTTCCTCCAACTTTTTTTTTTTTTTCTCCCACCAAGGCTGAATCTCATAGTTAGCACTAAAATAAGCTCTAAAAACAGTATTTCATATTTTAATATCTTTTATAGAAAGAAAAAAAGAATCCTACTCCATTTTTTAAAGCCCAGTAATGAGAGTTGGTATTTCCCCACAACTAGAAGCATCCTGAGCTTCTCAAATTCCAAGGGAAATGTGTGTGTTTAGTGTCTGTGACAGCAAATAGCCTCAGACTGTCCAGCACCTTAAAACACTCACTGTCCAAATTCAATCCACCACCCTTTCATATCTCAGCTGACTCACATTGCAACAACATATTGGGGCTGGGAATTGTATGATTGGTTATTTTGTTGGGTTTTACTTTTTAGAAGCACTGTGGTAATGAGCACCTGGTAAATACTACACTATTTGGAGAGCTGGGAGTGATATTAACAACTCTCACCTCACTTTGTTGAGGATAAGCATGAATTAGAGCTTGGCAGATAGAAACAGAGCAACTCTCCCCTTTCTGAGTCTGTAACACAAAATGGTTTTCTTATGACTTTCTCTTCGTTCAGTGAGTTACTGCAAATATAAAGGTGGTTACTGTGGAAACATGCACAGACACGTTTCCGGAACTGGGGCCCTTGCACTTTTCACTTGAGTCTTGGGTCATCCCATCATTTTATGGCTGTTTATGCATGTACATGTAAATGTGTGAATTAGATTTCCATTATATGAGGAAGAAAGGTCAATGCAGTAATGTAGGAGCCCAGTTTTCAAAGGTATGTCTTCTGAACTTCCAGAAAACTGCCTGCTCTGTAGTCGTATCATAATTAAAAAATATTTACATGGCAGTTCACTCTCCGGCCTGTTCCTTTAGAGTGTTGTCTTGAGGTGATTTTACGATGATACTTTATTCCCGAATTGGTTACTGTATGCCCCAAAATGGTTAAAGATGAACCAGGAGATGAGGCTGGAGCCTGGGAATCCTGGGCTCAGTTCAAACTCTCTCTCTGTCATGCTTTGGGTTGCGACTCCGATTGTTAACTCGCTGCCTTTCTTCAATTTGTATTCTTGCATGCTTAGGCAAGAAACTTAATCTTTCCCCACATTTTCCCCTGGACTCCAGCAGAGATCCTTCAGTTGTTTAATTTTGTTTTGGCTTTTTTTCCACTTGAACTGTTTCAGCTTGCAAAGCAGGGAGCCTACAGGGGCGGTGGGAAAGACCCAGGTCACTAAAAGAAGGGACACTAAAACCCACCAGTGTTGCCTGCTGTGAGGAGCACACCAATACCAGAAACTCAGCAGGTACTTTTTGCCTGAGCTGCTGTGTGGATTTTTTTCCTCCCTTCCCTGAGAAAAAGGGAGCAGCCACAATCCTTGTCTCCTGGTCATGCAGCCAGCTGGAGGGTGTGGGGTATAAAGTTTAATTTTTTTTTTTTCTTTCCCATGTCTTGGGGGTATCTTGCTTTGTTAATAAACAGTTGTTTTTTTCACCTTGACCCCCTATGTTTAGTTTTCTCACTGGCAAAAAGGGATTATTGAAGCCCTTCTCTTTAGAGGAAACATTCATTCCAGAGTGTCTCCTAAACTTTGTCTCTAAACTGAGACAAGTGTGCCTCTCAGTGGTACACAGTTTTGTAGCTTTTTCTACACAAAGAACTCAGATGTTTTCTAACTTCATAGACAATTTGTATTTTTGCATGACTATGCCTAAATTTTCTTTTACTTGAGTGCAGCATGGAGTTCCTCACAAAACTGAGGTGTCATTCAACAAACTGTTCTCATGTTCTGGTTTAACCAAATAATATGCCAAACTCTGACCAGGTTTACTATTTTAAAAGTAGTGAAATAACATGCTAATTAAAACAAATAACTTTTTAAAAATAGGAATTATGTAGGAATGATACAGTCTTTCTAAGGTATACTGAAATTTGGAAACAATTGGAAAATAAGAACAGAAATTATATATTCTCTGGAGCAGTGTTATAAATTAAGGTATTTTTAATCCTTATATTCTGAATAGTTCCAACATACTGAGCTGCACTGACATTTCTGTCACTAGTTAGCTGCTCCTATACAGGAACAGGTAATACACACGTCAGCAGATGAAAATCCTTCTTTGTATTTAATCACGCTTTGATGATTTGTACAGGGGCATGGATAGAGCTCTCTGAAATACTTCAAATAATTTACTACCTGTTATGCAGTTAATCAGATCGCAATTTTAGTGGTTTATACATTAAGGCTTAATTTCAACCTGACAAACCACAAAACAAATTGCGTTTGCTAGCAATAAAACCACATTGTGAAGAGACTGGAAGGTCAGCTCCGGTGAGTTGTCTCTGAAATGGGAGATTCGGGGCGGCTGCATCCACACTTCCAGGCAGGTGGTGGCTCTGTCCCACAGCAGGGCTCAGTGCCACCCGCCTCATGCCCCCTGCCCAGCCCCGGCCTCGGGGAGCAGGGCTGTGCCAGAGCGCAGCCTGAGCCGGAGCATCCACACGTGCCTAGACCTGCTGCCCTGGAGCCTCCTGGCACTGCAGCTCTTCGGCGTAATGCACCTGTACCAGTGGAGACCCTGTGCTAGCCACTGACACATTTCCTTACTTCTCCTGTTGACGGCAGGCACTCGAAATGGACCTTTGTGAAGGTAACTAGTGATGAGAGTGAGACACGAAGCTCAGAAGCTGCAGGGACTCACTCTGTGCGCAGGCAAGAAGGAAAGGCCCTGCCCTATTGCTTCCAGTAAATGCTGCGCACTGACGCAAGGCTTGGACTATTCCTCCAGCTACTCCTGGGTCACTGTCACAGCGGTTCAAACTCCTCCCCCACAGGTATTTGCTTTTTATGTTGCTTCCCCAGCCCTCTGTGTTAGGGACCCGCTGCGGTGTAGATAGAGCAGGTTTCCCAGCGAGCCGGTTCTAGCCCGGGCAGGTCCCGCACCGTGCTGCCACGGCGGGGACTCCCCTGTCCCGCCCGCGGCTGCGCCCGGGGCCGGTGCCAGCTGTGCCGGGTCCCACACCTACAGCTCACCTTCCGACAGCCCCCCGCACCCATCTCCCTTTCCTTCTGTCCGCTTTTGCACGACACGCACTTCTCTCAGCAGCCTTCAGAAGTGCCTGAACTTCAAGGCGAGTTTTTTCCACTCCAAACATCGCCTAACGAATTGACTGAAATGTCGCTAGCGACTTTGTCACCGCCGGTGGCGAGCAGCAACCGGGCAGCGCTCCTGGTCCCCGCCCGGCCCCGCTACCCCGGCGGTGCCGGTCCCGCCGCCCGCCCGCTGCCCCGCTCGGGCGGACACTTACGAGGAGCAGGGGAAGGAGCCCCCGGGCCACGCCGCCGCTGTCCCGCACCGGGGCCGTGCCGCCAGTGCCCCGCACCGTGCCCATGCCGCTGCCCGGCACCTTCCGGCGGGCCGTGTCCCATGTCCCGTCCCCGCGGCCGGCCCGGCCGGCTCCTCCCATGTTGGCAAACACGGCCGGCCCGCCCCCGGCCCGCCCCGGCACGGCTCGGCGCGGCTGAGGCCCGGCGGGCGGGCGCGGTCCCGGGAGCGCCGCCGCTGCCCCGCGGGAGCCCGGGCGCGGTGCTGCGGCCCCGGACAGCGGCTCCGGCCGCCGGGAGAGCCGCGGGCACCGGCGGGACAGCCCCGTGCTCTGCGCCCCGCGGTGACAGCGAGCGAGCGCACGGAGCTTCCGCTCGGGCGTCCCGGGCGTGGCGGGGTCACCCACTCGGCAGCTCCTGAATGCCAGGCATGGCCCCGAGGTGACAAGCCAACAGCCTTAGTGCTGGGAATGAGGCGTTCCATTCCTGTGCTTCAGGTGCTGGGCGGAGCAATTGCCTCCCCACCGAGGGCAGAAAGTCCGCTTTTGTTGTACTGCCGAGGATAGGCTTGGGGCAGGCAGTCCCGTAGGGGTAGAATGGAACGGGCACTCAGAGCAGGCTCAGCTCACTACAGCAGGCAGTACTGCCCTTTGCTGTCTTGTTGAAAGGGTTGCTCAAACCCGTGACTTCTATTTTCTACCTGTTTCCAGTCACTTCTTGTGTTTTTCCTACAAGCTTTCAGTGGTTTGAAGTGCTCGTAGTCTGGCCTCCTTTGTAGAGTTAGAAATGACGTGATGGCGTTAGTTACCGATATCTGTTTCGATCTTTCAGGTTTTGACATGATTCCACTGCCCTGGGAGGACCATGGTTGCAATCGAGCTGACATTTTCATTTTAAACACCATTTTTCAGTGGTTTATGACTCAGATTTTCAAAAACCCTTCAGCTTTTCTGCTGGTATGGTTCTTAGCTGCAATACATAACATCAACAAAAAGTAGCTACTGTTTTAAATATTTCAGCCTTTTTAACCACTTCCGGATAAACTAAAATGTACTGCTGACACATTTTTAGAGATGCTGCCTTTGGAATACCCTTGAACAATCAACTTTTTGCCTTCCCAGTGGCAGTATGGAATATAAAGAACGAGGGGCATCTCTCCTGGGTGCATTGCCTGGGTTACACGTCTCTAGCTCCTACTGGACAAACCCAAATCAGCCCGTCTGTGAGGCTGCTAATTTTAGCGGAAATTTGCGTGCGGGTAGGGGTGGGGTAGGGCCTGCAAGCGATCCGGATCTGGATCGTTGCTGCAGCAGAAAGCTTGTTAGAATTGTTTCCAAATCCATCACTCGAGGGGGATTGTGTTTTGTCCTAAAAGCAGAACCTTATGTGACTGGGCCCTCAGCAGGCATTGCTCAGGGTCCAGTGATACCTCGGGGTGCCTCTTGCACTGTTTATCTGATATTGCTTGAGTCTATTAGGTGCATGTGGTTTGAACTCCTCCCTGCCCCCCCGGGTGTGGATGACTACGTGTGCATGTAGCTGCTTTGCAGTGAAGTGTTTTTGTCTTAGAGAGCTTTGAGAGACGTTTGAGAAGCCACCAGATTCATGTCAAAACACCAGTGTTTGCACGTGACTTGAAGCCATATCTTATGTAGTTAATAACTGTAGTTGTGTGGGGTTTTATATGTATAATGAAGAAAGAGAAATGTGTTTGGAGGACTTTTTGTTGTTTGACCATTCTGAGTTGGTATCAGTGAGGACTATAAGGCCAGTGTTTTCATCTTTGCTCCGTTCTTTGTGTTGCAGCAGCTTCTTTTTGGTTGGTAGAAGTGGCAGCTTTGACTCTTTTCTTTTCTCACCCTTCATCTAAAGCTAAATTCAGCTGTGAGCAGGGGCCTGCTAAGCAGTGCAGGCTCTGCGGTGTGTCTCTGCCAGCAGATGGCCTTGTGCCTCGCCTAATGTGGAAACAGGGATCAGACTGGAGCAGGATGGAACTCGAGGAACAGTTAACACACACTTTTGAGCTCCTTTGCATTTTCACCTTTAAAAATGTAAGGTTCTGGAATTAAAGGGATTTTTATGTATTTATTTATTTATATTATTATTTTTTTATTGTGATGATTTGATTTGTATGTGTGTGTTTAGTTTCATTTTTCCCCTTGTCATTGTTCTCCTGTATCTACACGTGTACATTGGTCATAGGAAATTCTGTTCTGTGCAAAACCACACAAAGAATAATTTTGGACATACATGGTCACAGTGTTCTTGCATTCAGTGTTTCTGAGTTGGAATCATTATTCAC